>NC_048279.1:9340373-10007873 GCF_009762535.1 Notolabrus celidotus | reverse complement strand
ACATGGACCAACATTTCCTGTAAAGCAGTACATCTTCCATTAACACAGGGACATAATCGGGACGGATGTTTTTATGATGCCGTGTTATATGCAGTGTAATAGTGAGAGGTCTTTGTGCTTCCCAACGTGTACTTTTGCTAATTAATAAGGTCTGGGCAATGAGGCAAGATGAAAATATGTGCTCATGTGTTACTGGCACAGAGAGGGTGATTTAAGGCCACAACGAAGAGCCTTAAACAGTTTCTTCCTCATCCTCAGCATTTTGTTCTTGTTCTGAAACATTAAGCATCCAGAGTAGAGTCAAACGAAAATTTTTGTATGTTCCATTTCAAACATTACTGCTTCATTTTGCTGAGATCAATTTCACATTAGCGTTACTTTGAAAGTACAAGGTCAAAGGAGGAATAAAACCTGATGTGACTCCATGTAGTGAAAATAAATTAGAGTGGGAATTTGTGAAGATTCAATCAGTCCGACACAGCACATCCATGAAATGCAGATGTCACATCCATGAAGGGTAATCTCCTTCTCTTTTTTATCTTACACTCCCAGGATGGCTAAATGTCCACGTTGCCTGGAGACTGTCCCAAAGTGGGACGAGCCCGATGATAACCAGATTTATTCCTCACAGCTGCTTCAGGCTAACGTTCATCCCTTGTTTCTGCCCTACCTTTGTGAAAGCATGCAAGGTGATGGGTCAGAGATTGATGGTTGTGGTTGGAGCTGATGAAAACAAGTCCTTCTTAAAAAAGTTAAGGCATCTTATTTTTTCCACAAAAGAGTCTGACAGCAGGGTGAAATATTTTCCTCTTTTTTTCCCAATAAAAGTAGTTGTCCCCCTCCCCAACATGAAAATGTGCGTGGTCTAGTTTGCTCAATAGAAAGAGTTAACACAGAGCTAATTTTGATCATGTGATGCTAGCGGTTATTTTGCCATCAATGTCTCCTGTTTGTACCGGCTTGAGGAAGTTCTGGGATTTAGCTGAACATCACTGATAAAATGAAGGTGAATGTAGGTTCTTCTTTTACAGTAGGAGTTGGATAGCAGGACATTTTTAAGCCATCACAAACATCAACAGGAAATGCTGAGTCCTTTGTGGGATCACCACATGTACGTACACTGAACTATCAAACAGGCTGAAGGATATGTTGAAATATATAGAGAGGGGGAAAAGTGGCTCCCTCTGAAACTCTACCTCCTCTGTGTGTGTACGTAATGACTTGCCTTGATGAATTTCTTTTAACTGGCATTGCTTTTTCTCAGTCGAGTACATATCTTATTTTGATGCCCAAGGAGGTCATAAGGAAGTTTAGCTGAGGTACATGGCTTTCACTCCTGGAGTTGCTGTTTACCATTGACTGAATATAAAATGGACCTTCAAGTTTCTTCAAATTGGTCACAGCAGTGGAGGAACTATTAGTGCTACCATAGGATGAGCTCAACTGTCGTACGGGTACGGTTTTGGTAACGGATATTAGAAGGAGCTACACATCAGCATAGAAACTCTATGTTTCTGAATGTAATGGAAGTCTTCCGCAAGAACACAGCTTGAACCTTTTGTCCTCTTGGGAGCCCCCTAAAGATAGACACCCCTGGGACTTTTACTGTGATTAGAACTAAACTTCTACAAAAAGTATCACTTGCACATAAATCAGCATAATAACTAACTGCTATGACTGAAAGCATGTTTGAGAAACATGTATTTGATATGTATTTAAATTTTCTAGTTTGATCCATGTTCCATCTCTTACAATGGAGGAGGCAGGCTTTTAGACATGTATTGCAGCCAGTCACCAAGGGGAGCTCTAAAGATTAAGGCTACCACAGGATGGCTGTTGTTACGTCCATTCTCTGACACTATGGTGTCATCATGCTGAACTTCACAGACGGCTTGATCTAAAAAGCTAAAAATATTTGGTTAAGGTGAGGGTCATGATAGTTTGTGTTAAAGATGAGCTTGTGCTTCACAGTAACATTTTCAACATTTAATTAAGTGAACTATCTGTCCATCAGTTTAACCAAAATTTTCCAACCTTAACCTTAAAATATCTTTATTATTTATATCCTACTTTCTGTTATGTCTGTAATGTTAAAACTAGTAGATGAATGTCCTTCAAAGCAAAATGTGCGTGAGACTTTAGTTCTTCTCCTTAGCCTCTCCAGCTCAATATCTATATTGAAAGAAATACATCACGAGGCAACATCCAAACAGTTTTCATTTTAACTCTTAACTTTAAGATTTGTGGCTCTCCTGCACATCTTATGTCATCACTATTACTCCCTACACTATCATGTGAAACTCTGCAGCTTAGCTCAGGGTGTTTGAACATTATGTTGAGAATTGCTGTCATAACAATTCATTTCGTTTTACAGCGCAGATATCTTGCAGAGCTCTGGCGGTAAAGTGGGAACAACACAGAGAGAGAAAAGCTGTGTTGTGTAAATGTTATTGAACTGACCGCTTGAAGTAGCTGGGAGGGATTGATGAATAGATTGACTGAAGGCTTGACTGTTATTTAACGCGAGGTAAAGTGACTTTCCTCTGGTTCTCCTGCTGATCTTAACCTAAACTTCATTTTGACATCTACTGTCTTTGTCCCCACATGCTTTAGATTAACTCCCTGGTTTCAGAGAAGTCACAACTGTCATGTCTGTCTTCCTCAAAACTGGTGTCTATTTTATCAGTCGTGACTCATATTTAGTGTCCTGACTGTGCCATGCTGGAAACAATACAAATCTGTAAACTGTAGTTTGTACCTATAGTGCAACACCTTTGCTCATGCAGGATCAGAAACGATGAATGTTGAAGACAATTGAACCGAGAGAGATAAAGGAATCTTTGAAGGACTTTTTCTGCATGCATTATTTTAGTCCCTCTCTTATATCATCTTTCTTTTCTATGATGGCATTCTTAGTTAATTTGCCTCTGACGTTCTGTAATGCATTTACCGACTGTGAAGTAGTTTGCAAGTTGCTTTTGAACAGTGAAATATAAACAAAGATAATTTTTCTCTGAGGTATTTTGTCATTGTGAGTCTAAATGTCAAATCTGCAGAGTCGGGATTGTCCTCAGTCGCCCCTCCCCCAAAGAGAGCTAGTCTGTGTTTCACATATGGTACATTGTTATTAGATTACAGTTCCAGTGTGTGCCTGCAGAGTATTTGTAGCTAAATGCTTGATGAAAACTACGACAGGGCATTTGAGTTAAGTCTTTGTGTGTTTTTCAAAATGACAAAAGCTTTCTAGAAACTCATCCTTGTTTTTAATGTGAACAACACACAGAGTGTTTGTGTGTCCTCCTGAAGAGGGCTCAGCCTGAGGGGTTTGATGCAACATTCATGCCACATCTGATTTACTATTGCTTATCTTTGGAGCAAGTATTTGTGAGTTTTTATGGGTCTGCTGTAGCATTCACCATAAAGCACGAGCACAAGGATCGGATATCCTGAAAACATGGTTTATATGCCATGTGGTGCAGCCACACCAGACGAGAAAGTGCAGCTGTTCTGAACAGCATCACCCAGAGGCAGGTTGAGTCGTGACAGAGAGGATCATTTTAAGGAAGTCACTCATTGATGGTGATGAAATATTTGGCTGTTGACATACACAAACTGCGTGAGACAAAAAGAGTGCAAAGCCACTTCATATCTTAGCTTTCCTCGTATCAATCGATGCATGAGATATGTGAGCAAGTTAGATCATTGGTTTTCAAAAGTTACAGAAATAACTGGACTCAGTTTGCCCTATGGGAATGTGTCAGAGGAGGACATGTTTTTTTGTTTTTGTTTTTGCCAGTTCTGTTTATTGAGCAAAATTCAGTGACATTGTAATTGGCATACAAGTTTACATTTTTACATTTTTTCGTTTAGAGTAAACACCTAATAATGAGACTGGGAAAATGACACTCCTGACAGAAGAAACAAGGTGCATACCTGTGCATAATTATATACCTGTAGACTGTAGAGGTCCATAGATACAGAATCACCTGCAAATTTATGATACAAATATACAAGTCTCAGAACTCAAAAAAGTAACCCCTTCCTTCCCAGTCCTGCTCAGTAGCAGAATTGAACGCACACAAATGTGGAAATACAGTAATGATGAAATAAAATAAGACACTCTCAGTCTGGCAGAAGCTGCAGGTCTCCAATGTATGATAGAAAAGGTTGCCATTTGTGAAAAAACTTGTCAGTGTTTCCTCTAAGAGTATATTTGATTTTTTCAAGTTTTTAAGAGGAGGGCGTTTCTGATGTCAGTCAACTATCTTACAAGCAATTCTGATGGGGTTTCTGAGGCCTTTTCATCAATCAATGTTACTTACCAGGGGTCAACTTATAATGTTTTTTTATGGCTGATATCAATACAGATTGTTAAAGGTTTGTGAGACTGATAATAGATATTTGGAAACAATATGAATAAAAATCTAAATTTACAGTGAGTGTGTGAGTGTGTTGGCAAACATGCTTATTGTTAAAATCAGCAGACGCTGACCAGCATTTGCTTTCATTCTAAGTCATTTTTATTGCTCTTTAACAAACATAAATCCAATATTTGCATCCTTCTCAATTTCCTCCACCAACTTTAGAGAGAATTCCTGCTCTCAGTCTAAATACTCCCCAGTGTTCACCTCCTGGTCCCTCACTTAATCTGCTGCTGGTTCTGGGCAAGTAGTTCAGAGAGTTTATCGTAGCTCGTTCTCTGTAAACAGCTGTGTGCTGTGTCTCACCTGCATTTGGATTGGAAGAAAATAAAGTGAGTTTTTTTTCTGGTTTTGAGCCAGTGGGTCCGGTTCAAACTGGGACAATGACACTTTAAGCTCCACGCAATAAATAAATGCACCGAAGCAAGCTGTGCTGCTAGAGATATTACCAAATTAGCAAGCAAATTATTCCACTACACATGTAATGTCAGCGACACTTTGAGCCTAGCTCGTCATCAGCCAGGAGCTCTGGAGTAAGAGACAGTATCCGCTGATGCTGAGATGCTTTACTTTGACAGTGTGTGTCTTTGACAAGACTAAATCTCACAAAGTGTGAGAACTGGATTTTAAGATGTGCTGCTTGTTCCGCTGTGAGCCTAAAAATCCTACTTAAATCCTTCTTACATAACGGCAAGCTGCTTGGATGGTACTTCATAGAGGTTCTCCTTTTTTTCTGCATTCAGAATTTGTTTTCTTTCCTCATTAACTTCCTCTCGTGTAATTTAAGGATTAAGGTTGACATTAATTTATTTTTTCTTACTGTGGAGAAATCCCATAAAAAGACCAAAAAACTAACAATGCATTAGTCTGTCTCTCAACCCTTTCTGACTTTCCTACCCTTTCTGTAGCACTCAATGCAAAGCCCGTTTCTTCCTCACGAAGATGTGAAAATGGGCCACAAATATATATAAATATCTCTCTTTGTTTCAGTGGCTCAATCGTTTTCCTGTCAAACAAACTGGAGTTATAAGTGAAGTGGTCTTTGCCTATTTTTAGAGGAGTACCACATATTCAGTTCTCTTTGAATAATTAGGACAGCAGGGCAGGTGTATGTTGGATTCAGTTTAAAGACAGTCAGGTGTGTAAGTCCAATAAAGGAACAACAACGTGCCTCACAACCCAAACTGAGATCTTCAGCACAGAGACACACTGCTACTGTACTTTTTGTTAATGTGCCTTTATTGTTAATTCTCCTTTTTTTATGAAAAATGTTGACAGTTTGAAAGAAAGTCACAAAATCTCTAGAATTAAACCAAAGCGGGCAAATTGTAGGCTTTTTATGTCAGACTGCTCGATGCACTGTGTCAACACTATGTTTTAATTTTATAATATGCATGCCTTCTTTTTAAAGGGGTTACATGTCTCCATCAATTGATTTATCGGCATGTGCAAGAAGTTGATTTGTCATGCAAGTTTATTCCAATTTACAGAAAGAGCGGTTACTCAAATGAACACACAACAATCTGGATGACTTAGCCTGTTACATCCACCAGTCAATGCATGACCTATTTTTTTGGTAGGCTAATGTAAGTAGGCGTCTTGGAGTTGGCTTCCCACGATGCAATGTGAGACCAGTATGAATCAGAATCAGAATCAGAATCAGCTTTATTCGCCAAGTATGCTTGAACACACAAGGAATTTGACTTTGGTAAACTGTGCTCTCTTTGTACAAGGCATAAGAATAGGAATAAGAATAAGAACTACAATAAAAAATAAAATGAAAATATAATAACAATAACCTTAGCTATAAATACAAAGAAACAACAAATAGCTTGACTAATATGTACAGGCTAAAATAATATGATAAAGTGCAGTGGTGAGTTGCAGAGGTAGTTTTACATTATAAAATAGAAGTTAAATAATACAAAAAATAGAAATATGGAATTCTGCTTGGAGAATTGTTGCATTGTATATCTACATGTATATTTACAGAGAGTATTTATCTGACAGGTGTGACACTGTTATGGTTTAGTGTTCATCAGAGTGACAGCCTGGGGGAAGAAACTGTTCTTATGGCGGGTTGTTTTGGCGCACAGTGATCTGTAGCGCCTGCCGGAGGGGAGGAGTTTGAAGAATTTGTGTCCAGGGTGTGAGGGGTCAGCGGTAATGCTCCCTGCCCGTTTCCTGGCCCGGGACCGGTACAAGTCCTGGATGGGGGGCAGGTCGACACCGATGATTTTCTCTGCAGTCCTTATAGTCCGCTGCAGTCTGTGTTTGTCTAGTTTGGTTGCAGAGCCAAACCAGACAGTGATGGAGGTACACAGAACAGACTGGATGATGGAGGTGTAGAACATGATCAGCAGCTCCTGAGGCAGGTTGAACTTCCTGAGCTGACGCAGGAAGTACATCCTCTGCTGGGCCTTTTTTCTGATTGTGTCTATGTGGGAGGTCCACCTCAGGTCCCGGGAAATAGTGGATCCCAGGAACCTGAAAGAGTCCACAGTAGACACAGTGCTGTTCAGGATGGTGAGGGGGGGGAGTGGGGGGGGGCTTCTCCTGAAGTCCACTGTCATCTCTACCGTCTTGAGCGGGTTCAGCTCCAGATGGTTCTGACTACACCAGAGGGCCAGCTGTTCCACCTCCTGTCTGTAAGCAGACTCGTCTCCGTCCTGGATGAGACCGATGACGGTGGTGTCGTCTGCAAACTTCAGGAGTTTCACCGAGGGGTCCCCTGAGGTGCAGTCATTGGTGTAGAGGGAGAAGAGCAGTGGGGAGAGAACACATCCCTGTGGGGCGCCAGTGCTGATGGTCCGGGTGCTGGATTTGATGCTCCCCAGCCTCACCTGCTGTCTCCTGTCCGTCAGGAAGTTGGTGATCCACTGACAGATGGAGGCCGGCACTGTGAGCTGGGTGAGTTTCTGGTGCAGGATGTCTGGTATGATGGTATTGAACGCAGAGCTGAAGTCCACAAACAGGATCCTAGCGTAGGTCCTGGGGGAGTCCAGGTGATGCAGGATGTAGTTCAGACCCATATTGACTGCATCCTCCACCGACCTGTTTGCCCGATAGGCAAACTGCAGGGGGTCCAGCAGGGGGCCTGTGATGTCTTTCAGGTGGCTCAACACTAGTCTCTCGAAGGACTTCATGACCACAGACGTCAGGGCGACGGGCCTGTAGTCATTGAGTCCTGTGATGGTGGGTTTCTTTGGGACTGGGATGATGGTGGAGCTTTTGAAGCATGAGGGCACTTCACACAGCTCCAGCGATGTGTTGAAGATCTTTGTGAAGATGGGGGCCAGCTGCTCAGCACAGACTCTCAGGCAGGAGGGGGACACGCCGTCTGGTCCTGGATGCATGACATTAGTTTACCTGTGCAGTGGGAAAAAGGAGCATGTGATGTAATGAAGCGAGGACAGCTCTGTGATGGTGCGTTCTTTCACCTGCTTTATGTGAACACATGTGGAAGGTCCCTGAGCCACTTACTTAACCCCAATCCGCCCCCAATAAGCATAGCCAGGGGTGTGTGAATGTGTGTGAATACCGATGGGCACTTTACATAGAACCCTCTGCCATCAGTGTGTGAATGTGTGTGAATACAGATAGGCACTTTACATAGAATCCTCTGCCATCAGTGTGTGAATGTGTGTGTAAATGGGTAAATGTGACAGGCTGTGTTAAAGCGCACTGAGTCATCAGGAGAGTAGAAAGGGGCCATTTAAGTACAGTCCATTTATATTTACATATCATCCTGTCACCCCAATTCTTGCTGCTCTGCCACAAAACTTCCATAAACCATAACATTTTATGTTTAAGAGTGCTGACTCTTAAACCTGACAGCCAGGGAGGAATTAAATGTATCACTCCTTGATATGAAATCCTTAATAGTAGAGTCTTTGTGAAGAGGATACAGAGGAGTGACTTCTTCCTGCTAAAATAAAAGAGAACAATAATTGGAGTGATGAGGTTTTCAGGGGATGTGTGGGGTACAAAGTGTGACGTGTAAACATTTTTCGATTTTTCAAAAATAAACAAACATATAGATCTACATGAATATGTTGAAGCTCAACATTTTTAGTGTGAACTATAAGTGCAGCAGGACGTCTTTAGCTGTTGGTCTTCATACCATACCATGCATTTTGAACATTTTGAAGCGTACCCTATCGATAACACTCTCTCTCGCTCTCTCTCTCTCTCTCTCTCTCTCTCTCTCTCTCTCTCTCTCTCTCTCTCTCTCTCTCTCTCGCTCTCTCTCTCTCTCTCTCTCTCTCTCTCTCTCTCTCTCCCTCTCTCTCTCTCTGTGAATGTGTGTGTGTAAATTGTTCTAAATGGTGCTGAGTTGTCTTTTTGCTTTAACGTTGAAGTGTTGGTGTTGCCTGTGCTGCTTGCAGTGATGCAGTCTGTTGTATTTTTTAAGGATAAAGTAGGAGAGAGAAAGTCTCCTGAGACTGATGAGGCACATTCACACTCACGCAAACATTAACATCCTCAGTGTTGCGTGTTCAAAAATCTATACTGCACAAAGTTTCTGAGGAGAGATTTTTTTGCTCTGACACTTTTCAGTTTGTCTGAGCTTTTCCAGATTCAGACCATACCCAGTGTGTGTGTGTGTGTGTTTGTGTGTGTGTGTGTGTGTGTGTTTGTGTGTGTGTGTTTGTTTGTTTGTGCATCACTGGTTTTCCTGACTTCTGTAAACATCTCTCATGTGAACTCTGACCTGCTGCTTCACGTTTGACCCCGACATCCGAACGCTTACTCACAAGTTTTCATCAGCCTCAAACATAAACACACGTGCACGTCACACAGGTAACTGAACAAACACACTTTTGGTTTTGAAGTTCATTTTAGTAATGAAAGCCTTGACTTTTTCTTTGTGCTTCCTCCATCCTCTCCTCTCCCTCTCTCTGTCCAGCCTCTGCCCCTAAGCTCCGGCTGATGCGAGGCCAGTCTCTGATGGAAGGGGACAAGCTGTACTTGAAGTGTGAGTCGTCAGGAAACCCCAGTCCGTCCTTCCGCTGGTACAAAGATGGACACGAGCTTCAAAAAGGCAGAGACCTAAAGATAAAGACCAATAAGTGAGTATGCCGGACTGGAGTTGTCTTGGTATGGATTCATTCATTCGTTCTTTGGTACGAGACATGTTCAGAGAAACACTAACAGAAGAACTGGAAAATGTGTGCCGTAAATGTCTGCAGTGAAGAGAAGGGTTTTTCAGCTCAAGTGTAATACAACACCCACATGCTCGTATGTACATTGAAAAAGTCAACGGTCTGTTCTCATCCCTCTTCTCGGTAACAGATGTGAAGTGATACCTCCTCAAACTGCTGCACTTTAGGAGACGAGGGCCAAAATCTGCTCTTAAAATAATCATCTTCATTCTTCATAAAAATAAAATGTCAAGTTCAGTCAGAGCTCACTTCAAACTTAAGGAGCATGAGTTAGCCCTGTCAAGTGGGTATTTCACTCATTTAGAAACATTTTAGCATGACATCCCCATAAAATGTCAGAACAGCTTTGGCTGAGCTTCATACTGCACTCTGTGTGATGTGTGTGGATTTGGTTCATCATCCTGTGATTGTCTCAGAGGCATTAGAAAGAGATTCTCTGGGACCTGCATGTTATATCATCAGATCACTCTTTCACCTGTCTAACATTTTAATCATTGTATCCATTGAAACTGGTCATGTAGAATAAAACATACACTATATTACACCCAACTCCTGTTTTTACTTTCACACACGCTGCAAACTAACATTCTCTAAGTATTGTCTTATCACTCGCTCTCTCTCCTGTCTCTGCTTGTCTTTCTCTCTCCCCTGAAGGAAAAACTCAAAGGTTCAAATCAGTCGTGTCCGTGCAGAAGACTCTGGTAACTACACGTGTGTGGCTGAAAACTCAGTAGGACAAGAAAACACTACGAGTATAATCAGCGTACAGATTTGTAAGCAATAACACATCTATCTATCTATCTATCTATCTATCTATCTATCTATCTATCTATCTATCTATCTATCTATCTATCTATCTATCTATCTATCTATCTATCTATCTATCTATCTATCTATCTATCTATCTATCTATCTATCTATCTATCTATCCATCCATCCATCCATCCATCCATCCATCTCTATCTATCTATCTATCTATCTATCTATCTATCTATCTATCTATCTATCTAATCTAAATCAAATCAGTGAGGACTAGTTTGCCTTTAGTAAAAATTGATCATCATGTACAGTATATGAACGAAACGTAAGCACTATTCTTCTGTTTCAGTGGCTAAATGATATGTCAGTACACTAAGGAATTTTTGTAATATAAAAGGATGATAATATAACTCCATCTGTTTACTTTGTAGCACAAGTTTCTCAGTGTTTCTCAGTTGGCCTGATTCAATTTTTGAATGATGAGTCAAAACAAAATGTGCTACTCCTTACGACATTATGTCGACAACACTTGTTTACATCATTTCAGATATTTGCAACACATTCAGGCAAATTAATGAGCCAAACTGTCAATGATTGAAACAGTTATTGGTAGTATGATTTAAACATTTAAAGTGTCTTCTCAGTTGAAAAGATTTCCTTTTACAAAATGTCAGAACTGTTTCTATGTTTTTTTTAATCACATTCATTAATTGTCCATCTAACTGTCAGAATCAGTAGAGAGACGTTGATTGATTGGGAGTTGCTGTTATGCCTTCTGCTACATGAATTGGCTCGGTATAAACACAAAACTACAAATTTCTTCAACCTTTACTGTACTGTTAAACATTTTTTCCTTTGAACAGAAAATCAAAATCTAACACACTTCTTTACTTGGATATGAAACCTTAGATTCTTAAATTAAAACCTGAGAGGTTGACACTTCTATCAACCAACTGCAGAACGAATAAAGTATGTTACAGTGGACACTTGAAAAAATGAAGACTTATGCGATGAACCAATGCCTAAATGCTGTGGAGGGTGAGACTATTCATCAGAGACCCATTATAATACATATCAAAATGACATAAGCACTTGATAATGTAGGAAACAGCAGAGAATTGTACATAATCATTTGCATGGATGTACCAAAGCATCTGCAACTTGTTCAAAGAAATGAGAAACTGCTTTTTTGATGTGCACAAGTGATGCAATGATTTGAATATTTAACAAGTAGTTTTGAGAATTTCAATTCTGATCTGAGAAATGTACCAAAGCGACTACGAAAAACTGTAACTGTGTATCTGGACTTTTCTGGAAATGTTGCTTATATTACGTATAATGAGATTGTTTTAACTAGACAAATACACTTCTTTAATTTAGAATTTTTGCAGTGTATTATGGGTTGTTGTAAGAAGTGCACCTTGTAGCGGAGAGCTTTAGAAATATTTCGACATGTGCCAAAGCAACTGAGAAATCTGGAAATCAAAGCTGCAAGAATCTGATCAAGCTGTTGAGTTTAGGTAAACTGTGTCGTCTTTTGCAGCCAGTGTGACAATGTAGTGAGTTATTAGAGAGCACATTCTCAGAACATCATCATTGTCAAGCTCTTGTACCAGCATCAGACTGTTTCACAGGCTCTGAAATTCTGTTGAGTCTAAATTTAATCCCCTTTAGTCTAAACATACCTACAAGTTTCAACTTTCAGCTTGGGATGCAAGAAGCTGAAAGTAAATTTTGGTTAGAGGAGGAGGTGTATCTGACTGAGCTGAGCCCTTCATACGCTCAAACCAACAGCTTTGAGAGCTGAAGGGCTGCAGCTTGAAGGAGAAGTGACTGAATCCTGCCAGAGATAGAAACATGTGTCACAGTAATCTTGACTTATGTCTGAAGTGACACAGTGTAGTTTTACAGTTGCACTAAACTTTGACCACCTTGTTACTGTCACAAAGAGCTGACTACATCTTTGTTTCTGTGTCCTGTCTGACTGTCCTTACTGCAGTGACCACCACCACCCCGTCTCCAGGTGTGAGTCATGCGAGGCGCTGCAACGACTCAGAGAAGGCCTACTGTGTGAATGGAGGAGACTGTTACTTCATAAATGGTATTAACCAGCTGTCATGCAAGTAAGTTGGTTGCTCAGTTGCCCTGTCCCCCTCAGTCATCAACGTGTAGTTGCTCCCACTGTCTCTCCCTCCCTCCCTCTCTCTTTCAGTCTGCCTCTCTGGTCTCATGCACTGTGTTGCTGGTCACTGCACCACCTGTCTTTTGTTCCCTGGTTGTAGCCTCCCCACATACATGCACCTGTAGCCCAAAGAGCTATTCACACTCATCTCTCAGGTTCAAACAGTTTGAGATATTACTACAGGGGGGAAAGGTTTTAAAAAACAAGCGGATGGCTAAAACAGATGTGACTGTCGTGCATTAAGAATGTGATATCTTACAGAGTTTATTGTAGTTTACTGTGAGGGAGGTATGCTTTTGACAGGAGCTCCTCGAATCATCTTTTGTAATGGGAGAAGTGAAAAAGTGATTTAATGTTGACAACGTTGAAGCTTTTCATCAATCTGAAATCATTCTGATGACAGATTCCCCACATTGGGTGTGGCATCAGTTTAGCTCTATGTTTAAAGTATAGGCTTTATTCCTTGTCGCAGCAGCTGAGGGTTTGATTCTGACTCTGGCCCTTTGCTGCATGTTGTTCCTCTCTTCTCCAGCCGTCCCTTTCAAATAAAGACAGAATGACCCAAAATATAACTTTTAAAAAACACAACTATTTTATCTCTATATTGTTGTGAGGATGTCTGCTCCTGAAGCTGTTAAACATGCCACAATTACCTTTTGAATGTTCCTTCCTTGTTAGCTTTTTACTAAACACAGAGTGCCAAAGCATCGTTCTATTTCTATCTTTGGTATGAACCTTTCTACTGCACTGAGATCTGGGATGATGTAGCTAACACTTTGTGGTGCACATATACCTCACACAGACACAAAGCAGCCTATGTTTTGTGTCACAATGTGACATGAGTTACTTGACTTATAGAGAAAATTTTAGTTTGACATACACAGCTGAGACCTTACAAACTTTAGCCTTGGCTTTTCCCCGTCACAGTTTGTGTCACTGTGTTTCCTGTTGAAGGGGAAAGACAGGATGAGCTGCTTGACAAGTCACTGGCCACAATAATGGCAAAACTGGATTGTAAATATAGAAGTGGTGATGCCATAATTATTTCTGTAGACTGAGAGATGTTAACAGGGTTCACTGTGAGCTAAATATCTTTGTCTCCTAAACTATTAGCATAAACTGCATTACTTCCTATGAGGGGGAGGATTTTTCCCAAGAGAGTGACAGGACTTGTAGTGTTTATTTTTTCAAATGAATCACTGCTGTGTTAAATCTATCAGAAAGATGAGATCATTGAGAGTTAAAACCTTTAAATAAGCTTTGTATTGGGAAGGTGGTTTAACAGTTAAAACTTGACTGGAACACAGAAAATGAACCTTGAGGAATGTGCACGGTCTGAACTGGGCATTGTAGTCTTTCAGTTCCAGCACAAACCCTTCCCCTGAAGGTGTGGATAACAGATAGCATGTACTGTAAAGTCGTATAGGATCAACAAAGTGATGTCATGCTTTTTTTACAACTGGATCCTCTGATCTTTTGTTGTCTCGCCTGCGTGCATGTTCACTCTTTGTTTCTTAACTTCCATCGCTGTCTCTTTCTGAGAGAGATGGCATGTCTAGTCATTTAGGAGTTTGAAATGTGCAGGATTGTTCAGCATGATTCTGATACATGAACAGCATCCTCCATGAAAGTAAAGAAAGCTAGCGAGATAGCAGCACATCAGTCAACGTTTTCTGGAGAGTAGCTGTAGCTTCTCAGCTTTGTCATCGTTTGTTGCTTTCTCTTTTGGGCCAGTGGATCACAGGATGGAAATAAGACTGCTGCCTGCAGACTGAGGAGAAATGTAGACTCCCTTTGGGAGCATAGACAAGGACTGCTTCTTAGTTTGAGCTTTGTCGGTAAAATATACCTTTTTAAAGCTCATAGATTGTATTTTTAGATGTTGTTAAAAATGACTAATTTCCCATTTAAACCAGCAAAGTCACTTTCTCTGAATGACCCCACAAAGGCTTCATGTTCAGATTGGTATTGATGACTGGTTCTGATGTCCACGGCCTTCTTTGCTTTGCTGGTTTAGTTTTACGAGCCTTGTTTGATGCTTAGAACAAAATGAACCACAGGCTTCTTTTATTTCAGATGTTTTGGGAGGGTTGAAAGCTTGCTTTTTTTAGCCCTTCTATTTGTTCTTAGTGATGAAATAATGGTGCCGTTGGTAAAGAAAGGACAGAGAGAATTTTCAGATAATGAAAAGTTGCAAAAAAAAAAGGGAGGGGGGGGGGGGGGGTGGAAGATAAGAAGAAATGGTATACACTGAACGCTCTGCTGGCATAAGGGCTGCTTCTGCTCCAAGTGTCTCCCACCTCTCCTTCCTTGCTCTATTTATAACTCTATGGGAAAATGCTGAGTCGGCTTTTCTGAGGTTTTTTGCTGTAATTGATTCAAAATGCAAGTTGTCTTTTTAGTGGTAAGATACAGGGTACCCAGGCAGTTATATGGACAGTCTTGGTAGGGGGTTAAGAAAGAGGTGCTTCATTTTGCACTGGATACATATGCTGAGTGAACTCTAAATCACTGTAACAAGCACAGTCGGGTTATAAGATCCAGAAAGCTTCTGTTCTCTTTTAATGACTGTAATGGTGACACACCCATAAGATCAGAACGCTGTGGTTTGTCAGTCGTGATAAGTCATCTACAGAATAATTTTCACGGCATTGGTAAAAGATTTTCTATAACATGCCTCTTTTTCATTAGACTGCAGATTAAGCTCAATCTACTGTCACTTAAAGCAATAAAGAGATTGAATCATTTTCTCTGGCTGAGTAAAAGACATGAAACCCGTCATAACACAGAGCCCAGAGCATTTAAGGATCTGAAGCCCTTTCTGTAAAAGATTGTTCTGCAAGTTGGAATGAGGTACTGTGGTGTTGGTGTTGTTTTAAGTGGGGTTGTATGAGGTACTTGTCAATAGTGATGTCAATAGTGTGTTGTCCACAGGGTGTACTGGTCAGCTCTGCCCTTTGTTAAAAACTGAAGCTCGGCTATCAACCGCGTCAGAAGGGGTCAAATCTACCACATAATATATCTAATCTCACGAAACTTTGGCTCAGTCACTAATGCTGTGGCGGTGTAAGTGTGCACTCTATTTAGAACAATTCTAGTGCTTCACTTTGCCATCAGAGAGTGTGTTTGTTTTGCAGCTTTTGCAAACGTGTTCCTCCACCTGCAGCTTCAACTTGACTTCTGCTCAGCGCACGGATATATTGTGAATTTTGAGCAACAAATGCAACACATTACCTAGCTGACATAGTTATTTCAGTGCAGTTCTCCCCTTTAAAAGCTAACACACAGTTTTTTGATAAGGTAAACCCATCAAAAGAGATTAGAACTTACTTTGAAGACATATTTCCATTCAGCTTTTTTACTTCTCTGATATAACATCTGAAAGTTGAAGAAAGTTCGTAAGACAGTGTCATCATTAAATAGAGAAGGGATTCCAATCACAAGTGCTTTTTAGTCACATTTACACTCTCGTTATGCTTTTCAAAGTAAAAACCTGATCTATGTTTTCTGTGATGAGACTACCTGCGGTTTTACACCATGCTTTTATTCTGAAATTTTGTCTGGGACAGTTCTTTGGTGAGTTATGTCACTTGCAAACCTCTTTAGCTCTTTCGTGGGTCCCTGCTAAACTTTCTGTGACTGAAATGTTGTTGTAACACGTCGGCCATGGGAACATTGTTAAAATGTGAAGAGGGGAAATTTGGGAGTTGCAGCAACACAAAGACAAATTGTAACAAAAAGGTTAATACAACAAAAGAGTAGATAGAATAATATATATGAGATGACATAAGAGGAATGACATGTATGAAGTTAAAAAAAACAAAGACATTTTTTATCGTGTATAGTTAATGGCCTTACTTTGGGTCAAACTTGTGAGTGAATGATGATGCATGGAGGCTCTACTGCAAAAGAGTCACTCGATGTAGGGAGGATAGTTCATTTATTTCAAAATTTAAAATAGTTAACTTTGAACATGAGGTAGTTCATTTAAGGTTTTCAGTGGACTGAGCCTTAAGCATGCTCATTTTTACAGTGAACTTTCACAGCACTGGTCTTGGTATAGTGATTTTCATATTCAGTCATCAGCCACCCATCCTGAAACAAACCACATTCTGCAGCTGCATGTAAACTGTTGCTGTTATTGTGCCCTCTGTCTCTCTCCTTTCTCTCCCTCTTTCTCTCTTTCTATCTGTCTTTCTGTCCTGTGTCTGTCTGTCTGTCTGTCTGTCTGTCTGCCTGTCTGTCTGTCTGTCTGTCTGTCTGTTTGTCTGTCTGTCTGTCTGTCTGTCTCTGTCTGTCTGTCTCTGTCTGTCTCTGTCTGTCTCAGTCTCTGAATGTGTGTGCGCAGTTAACATTTTGATTTTACTGAAAAACAATTCGATTTTACACATCCTCCTTTTTTGAACCTAACACTAATACTGCATGACAGAGAGCAAGAATGTTCTTTTTTTGCATGTGAAGGACCCAAAGGCTTTTTTGAGCCATTTTGATTTCAGACTGGGTTTCTTGCTACTGAAAATTCTGCTTTATATAAACTTCGAATGACCTCTGCAAGGCACGTTCAAAGACTTTCTGACCACTTGTTGTTAGTTGATATACAAGTTAATATAGATATATACTCAGCTTTGTACTTATAGACTAATAGGCCTTGCAGATAATACCCCAAAAGAGACAGTGATACAGTTCATACATTTCAAATTCACTCTGCATTTCATTTGTCAATAAGTCAGTGAGCTGATTTATTAAGTACATTATTTGTGTTAAGTTATTGGAAAGTTTCACTGAAATGGCTACAGTCAAAATGATATGTTAAGAAATAAAAAGGATGTTCTGAGGCATCTTTAGGCATTATTTCAGAAAGGCTGGTGTGGGTTTGTTTGTTTCCTAGGCAGTATTGCTGCAGATAGCATGTGCAACAAGCTATCAAACGGCTGACTGTGACTTGTATTGCTCATTTTGACAAACCACTTCAGGATCACACTTTTCTTGTGCTCAGTCTTTGAGGCTTGGACCCACAGCGTTTTTGTGTAAGTTCCGTATCATTGCTCTCATTGACCTTATTTTTCTAGCTCCTCATCATCAGCAGGAAGACTGAGGCTGTTTTCGAAACCGCCTACTATACTAGCAGTATGTACTGATTTGGCCAAAATTCAGTATGTAGTATGTAATATGTGAACAAGAGCAAAATCAGCAGTATGCCAAAACTCCCCGGATGTCTACTGATTCGGGAAAATTTCACAGTATGCATCGGACCAGTCTGCCTCGCGTACTGTTTCCCACAATGCACAGCGCTTGTTCCGCTTTTTCTTTTCTCATCTTTTTTTGACGGGGGGAACTCAGTTTTTAGGTGCTGTGGAAATTATTAAATTACATATAAACCACTTCTTAACTTTTTAAATTATAAGTGATGCTAAAGAAGCAGTTTCGACATCAGCTTGGCCGTTGTTTACTTCCGCATTCCGAAACCGGAAATTCAGTGACGTCTGGTCCGGCGCACTGCAACACAGATCCAACAGAACAGTCGTACTACATACTAAATTCAAACGCAGTATGTAGTAGGAAGTAGGTACTGCCTACTACATTAGTAGGTAGTATGTAGCAGGCTGTTTTGAAAACAGCCAAAGTCGTAGGATGTAGGAGCACTTCACAGCAAACACGACAGATAGTAATTTCTTTGGTAGAGGAGAAGCGAAGCTAAAAGAAAAGTGACGATTGGACTTGAAAAAGTTTTACATTTACTAGATTCTGATAAAAATGCTCTGAATAAATGCTTACATTGCTAAATGAATACATAAATAAATAAATAGATAAATAAATAAATGAATAAATGAATACATGAATAAATGAATAAATAAGATTAGGAATAAATAAAAAAAATGAAAAAATAAATGCATTGCACAGCAAGACAATTTGCCCCTATTCAATTTTTTATCACAAGCGTTTGATTCCTTGCGCAAAGCATGCTGAGATACCTAGCATCCTGCACTTAGCTAGCAGCGCCACTTTTATAATAGCTTTTCCCCTGCATTGTGCCACAGTCATCCATGTCAACTAAAATTTGGTGTACTATTTATTGGTTTGATTGAAATTTCTCCACAATTCAAGCCAACAGCTGACCCGTGAGACTGATTGGACAGAAGTAAGCCTTTGAGCCTGACCTCAGAAAAACAACAAACTCTTACCATACACATGGATATCTTAATATTTGTAGATCCCTCTCTATGGATCCTGCATGGCAGAGCTGTAGCAATAGTCAGGTGTAAACAGACAGCCAATGGAGAGGTCTGTCTAAATTGTAACTGAAGACTTGTATGTGTTTATAGCACTTGGAACAAATCCATGCAGACTTCTAGCCATTAATAACTATGTACACACTTGTACACATACAAATTGGTTGATTTGCAGATCTGTATATGCATTTGTGGATTTATTTACTCATTATTAGATCTTTTTGCACATGTGCAAATTGTGTAGCTACAGTAACAGCTCCATAATCTCCCTGTAATTGATGACCGACACAGACTTTACTCTGATGCGCTCCTGAGTCTGACTAAGTGCAGTCCATGTTAACCTTGTGGCTATTTTGCAGACATGTTATAATGAGCCTTCCTATAGAAATATTTATGTTCTTATTATCTGTTTGCTTATCTATTTCATTGCGCTTTAAGTCAGGGCTTGGAAAGGGAATGCGTTGAATCACACCCCATGATCAACAACCAAGACAGTAGTGAGGGTGTGTTTGTTTGTGTGTGCCTGTGTGTATCCGTGTTTGTGTGTGAGAGGGGTTGAGGGCTAGAGACTACACCTTTAATCCCTCCTCATCCCAACCCCACCATCATATGACTCTCATGACTCTGATGATGTCCTAACTGCAGTGATGGCATATTGATGGCAGTGATGTCACAGTATGCAGGTCATATCTCTCTGTAGCTGGTGGATTGTGCTGTTTCTAATCCCTCATCTCTCTGCTCTCTTATGTCCCCCTCTCTTCTCCCCTCCCTCTCCTCCCCATTTTCTATCTGTATTTGAGTTCTTCTCCTCCTCTCCTCCCACTGTATCTTTTACCCTCCCAAACCTCCCTTTCCTCCTTTTGTGTCTTGTTTTCCCTCCATCAGGTGTCCCAATGACTATACCGGGGACCAATGTCAAAACTCCGTCATGGCCGGTTTCTACAGTATGTCCATTTGCTCTTGTCTGTCTCCTTCTCACTGAGATGATGCATGCTACATTGGAGGGGTTGGATGGAGGGTGTGTTCTCTGTGTGTCTTTATGTTTACAAACCTGCTAATGTATTTCATGCAAAATTAAGTAATGTGAGTTTAAGTTTGCATGCCTCTGTGTCCACCCCTTCCTCTCACTGTCTCTCCTGGTTCCTCTGTGGTGCTCCTCTGGTCACAAGAAACAAACAATCAGTATTTTAGAAATCATACATAGGATGATATTGATATAAAATCGTAACCTAAAAAGCTGATTGAAAGCCCAAAAAGCCCCCAGAATTGACCACTCATCGATAAGCACCATGTTTTATAGGCTATGTTTGTGAAATTTCACATTTCTTTGCTGCTGAGCGGACTGATCCAGAGAACTGCACTAAAAGAAACAGAGGAGACAGAGAATAAACACAATATGCAACACAGAGGTTAAAGGTATGTTTTATTGGCACACCTTTCTTTGATGATGGTCCATCGGTGCTTCTTAGATGTCTAGAAGTACAGTTTTAAGACGAATCTTCTTTGTGTGGTTTTATTTTTTGATTTTAATGTTTTAGAGGCAGCACAACACATATTGATTCATATACATTTGAGTTGAGTTTCTTAATGTCATGTTGATGGATCTGTTCTTTACTGAGAGATTCAGATAAAACTCAATGCAGTGAGTGTTGTTGTCACTGCATCCATGGATCATTTGATAAACTCTGTCTTGATAGCATGTTGCTAACTGCTGCTTGAAGTGTTTAAAGGTTGACTTCTGATGGTGTCACATGTTCTGATCCTCCTCCAAACAGATTAGTTCATTTTTAGGAATAGTTCAAAACACATGTATGAAACAACAACCAGGAAACAGTTACTTTGGCTTAGCTGAAGGAGTGCAAACATTTAGCCTTAGCCTTACCAGAGGTAACCATATAGACCCACCAGCACTAAAAGCTTTCTGATAAGCATGCTATTTATTTTGTTTAATTGTTACTCAGTTTCAAGAGAAAGAGTGAAAGCCATGTCCAGCTACTGTCTGTTTTCTTTTTCATCTCCAGATCACCTCGAAACAAGCGGTGGTCTTTTTTTATACAGTGAATATATTTAAGACAGTTTTGTCTCCCTACTTCCAGTCTTTATGCTAAGCCAAGCTAACCATCTCCTAGCTTTATTTTCATATTTAGTGCACAGTAAAGATAGAAGTATCAGTCTTCCCATCTGTCTGTAGGCCAAGATGCAAATGTGCAGATGTCTTGGTTTTTCAAACTGTTGCATCGGGATGCAAGTGGACATTTTTTGTCACTCCTGCAATTGCTTGGGCAGTGACTCTAAAACACCTAAAGTCTGTTTTTGAATAATCAGAAAATAAAAATAAATGTTGCCCTGCACAAAAAGTTCCTGTAGCTTCGGAAAAGCTGGTACAGAAAAAAAGTTCTTGTGCCTCCAGCAGCAGTGCAGGCACTCTTTACTGGCCAAGCAATCACAGGAGGATAACACAGAGGTATCAAACGTCATATAATCCAAGGGTTTAACTCTTTTGCACCAAGTTACACTGTATTGCTTTGTTGTTTGTCTGTTCTTGAAGTTACTGAACTGAATAATGTCAAATGTTTACCAGGAACAGTAAGGTTTCATTCTCTCTGTGATGTCTGCTTATTTTGACCCCATCAGGCCGTGTGTACATGCTAAACTCTGTCTGTGTGACGATGTGCTTTTATTTTGCATTGTGACGCTCCTTCCCTTGGCTGAAGGAGCCTTTTCTGCTGTTTAAATCCATATTATTTTTTCCTGCCTGCTTTTCCTCAGTTTTAAAACATAGGTTAGGAAAGGTTAGTGTGGACAGTGGTTTGACTTGTCACATCGGCATCCCTCTAATTTGATAGTAATGCATGCAGTGCCACAGAAACAGTGAATTCTGAAAGATGATTTGTTTAAAAATCATATGAGAGGTTATAGACGTAATATGAAGCAGTTAGTGATGAGAAAAGTGCTAAAAATATAAATATATGGCACAATTCCAGTTAGTTAAACCAGATCAAGCACCCAACCCCATCTGCAGCCTCATTGACTACACTGTGTTTTTACGTTGGAGAGTAACCCACTGCTTTTTATCTTTTTTTTCTTGTGCTTCTTCCTTTGTCTTGTTTTGTTTTTCATTTCTTTTAATGTTGTTTACTCCAGAAATGAGGTCTAGTAAATATAGCAGTAAGTGATGTGGCTTCTTGTCTTGCTGTCCATGTCCGTCTGTCTCTGCATGCGTTTTCCTGCCTGCTGGCTTCTCTTTTCTTCTGCTTATGTTCATTTTCTCCCTTCACTTTGGATTTGGTTTGGTTCTGTTCCTGTCATTTATGGGGGTTACAGAGCTGAGGCTGTCTGAGTTGTCTGTCTGTTACTGGACGGTACACATGTCAATTGCTTATGGCTGACAGCACAAATTAATTTATATACTGGTTCAGTGTATACAGGACATGAAATACTATATCTGCTCCAAAGTGGACATTACTCCTGACCCTATCTGTCTCTCTCCTCTTATCACGACAACTTATGCGCTGGCAGAGCTTCTCAGAATTGAATTTATGGGTATGGATCATTGTTATTCATTTTGCTGTGCTTAAAGGGTTTGCCAAGAACCTCTCACAGTCACACATTAATGTGCCATCTTCTTACTAAAACCAACAAATGGGTCCCCTTCAACCTGTCCCTCTTCTCCTCCTGCCCACTAACCTGCTTTTAAGACATGTAACATCCCCTCTCTGCATGCAATCTTTGACACATTTCAGAAGGTAGACTGAAGGGGAAAAGACCAATCCCTTGCATATTAATGAAAGAAGAGGTAGGGTTGATTCAAACACAACACATTGGGCCAAGCGTAAAACAAAATTGAGATTATTTGTAGAAAACCTCAAAGCAAAAGCTTCTCTGAGACTGTTTCACATTGTAGATGAACACATATCAGGCTCATCCTCTGTGTTCTAGCAGCGTGCACATTTAGCAGCCCATCAAGTAAAGACGTGCAAGCTTTGAGCATCTTTTAAAATGTTTCCAAAAGGAGGCAAAAGACCTGACCACATAGTCAGGCCTTATTATTCTGCCCTTGATTGACTTAGTGTCAGAGTACAGAGCTCACCTGTCCCAAATCAAGATTGCTGTGAGTTCCAGTGTGCCAGCCAGTTCACATTCCCATTTCCCCAAACCTTTCTTTATCGGAGCACTGTGACACACGCACAATGCCAGGCCAAGGCTCCTGCAGGCTTTTATCAATCCCAACAGAGACTCTTTATTTAGAACAGCCCGTTTGCTCCCCCACACCCTTACCACCACCACCACACACACACACAAACCAACGCGCACACACCTTTACCTCCAGTTGTGTGTCTAGCTTTTTTAGGGGGGTGATGACTTGAGTCAGAAGAATGGTTTTGATACAAATGTCTTTGTTTCAAGCTGATTTCAGAAATTAATCACTCAATGCACATTACTGATACATCTAATTTTATTCTAACAAGCTTTAAAATTAAATACACAGATATATACACTGACCAACAGTCCTCAACTGTTGATGTACACAGATGTCACTGTAACATTTAAAGACTAAACAGAGAGGAAACAATAGAAACAGAAAGTTCACGACAGGAGAAACATTAAAAGTCATCAGAGATTGTTGTCCATGACCAACAATCCAAGGACCTCTCTAATCCAGCTTTAGTCCTTAAGGGAAAGAAGTCAGGTCAATCTTTGGAGCCTGGGGACTAGTTTTTCCCTGGGTCTCTCTCCTGGTCACGGCCCTGCTGCCCCTCTAAGCACCCCCCCTCCCCCCCGACCCCTCTGTCCATGTCCTTCTGGTCCTCCTGGCTCATCACGTCCCTCCCTCTGTCCCTCCTGTTCTGTTGTGTTGCTCCCTCCACTATCGTATTGTTGCACTTGCTGTTCTGACGCAGAGTGTTACACCACAGCAGGCCCAGAATGGATTTAACCTTATTGATATTGACAAGCTGCATTTGTCATTAATGATATCTCCAATCTAATTATCACAGGTCCAGATGTTAATTATGGATACTGTCCATGTTACTATCTGAGTTTGAAATTGAAAAGCGAAAAAATGGGAATGTTGTAGTAAGTCAAATGTTTTTCTTTGCGCATTTATAGGTCATTCAAATAACTTCAGAAGAAACATCTATTTGTCTGGTAGCTTATATGTGTTTCAGGTGTGGCAGTGATACATCAGACTATCTGAAGCCTAAAAAAGTCTTTGAAATGTATACATGATACTAATTTCCAAATAACTGATATACATTTTAGAATTTAGAAATAAATCTGTACCACTGTAACGCCGTCATTTTAGCATGTGTCCCTAGTTGTCATGTCTTGTCTCTGCATTAAATATAAACCTAATATACTTAACCTAACAGGGACACCTTCTGCTGTGCGTCTTAATCACACCATAACCGGGGTACAACTGAATACAGGATATCCGTGACCAACTCACTTCACTGCGGGAAATAATATCACTCCACCAGTAACTTTTGGTAACCTTAAAAGGAAAATGAATTATTCAAAATATTACACTAAATGGATAAACTGAAGACAATTGAAAGCATCTTTGTTGTCATTAAATCAAATAATGCAAATTATCTTACTTACAAAACAAGAACCAAAAAAAAGTAATACTTCTCGTCTAACTCGATCAAATGATAGCAGAATATTTTCAAAAAGTTATTTGAGGACAACTTTTCTCAAGAAATCAACTCGTTGTTTTAACTATTTTTCTTCTAGTAATAATTATTAAATTTGAGGTCCAAAAAATAAAAATACATATTTTAATTGAAAATGTATACGTTGCTTAAATTATCTCTATACATTTTTTAGAAAACCTCCAGTGGTTAGTTTTCTCACTTTGTAGAAATGTGGAAGGGTCTTTGAGGAACTCGGAGCATCATCATCAAGTGTGCTTACTCACAGGTCCAATAAAGCAAACGTCTCGATATCCAACCACTCCTTTAATTGATGCTATTTACTGATGCTAATTCATTTAATAGCTATTAATAATGCTTATTGATAAGTACCAATTTGGGACATGCCATTGTTTATTCTACCTTTTTATCACCACGATCAGAAGACCTCCAGTCTGTCATTTAAGAGCTCTGTGAATCAGACTTGATAGTGTAGCAGATCTGTGCCTGTTCACACATAAAACATTACAAAGTGATCATTAAAGACCGTTTTCTGATTAAGGTCGAAACAGAGATAAATATGATTTTTTGTCAATCACAAACTTTCTTTTGCTCTCTGGCCGTTGTGGTGTTAACACTTTGAACAGAAAATGCTTTATTTAATTTTTTCATATGGACGACCTCTTTGTTGTGGCCCACCTTCATACAGGCATGCTTTCATATTCCCTGCAGCACCATCTGTAGCATCACATCCCACCGTGTGAATCAAGTTGTACAGGGACAGTAGATAGTCTTTGTCAGCACATAGGGTTACAACTTTGCTGTGTAAACTTGTACAATTACTCTTAGCACTGTTTTGCTTATATAACTGAGAGTCATGTAGCATGATAGAGCAGGTGATGATTAATGACATCACAGGTGACAGGATAGTCATTATTTAGAAATGTGTTAATAAAGTAGCCATCAATGGAGTAGTGCTCATGCTGTATGTGTGTGTGTGTGTGTGTGTGTGTGTGTGTGTGTGTGTGTGTGCGTGCGTGCGTGCGTGCGTGCGTGCGTGCGTGTGTGTGTACTCTTGTCTGTTGTGTTTTCTGTGTGCTATACATCAATGTGTGCATGCATGTGACCGTGTGTGTGCCTGCATTTGTGTGTTTCCTTCCACAGAGGCTGAGGAGCTTTACCAGAGGCGTGTGCTGACGATCACAGGGATATGTGTGGCGTTACTGGTGGTCGGCATCGTTTGTGTGGTGGCCTACTGCAAAACCAAGTATGTGTCTTTAAGGGAATTATTAATGACTCCGCATATATTAAGGAAACCAAACCTCAAATTAACCTTCTGTAACCTTCTAGCTAACGTAAAGTTAAAACAGAAAACTCTACAGAGGAGCTGGTTTAGCTCAGCATGGAGGGCAGGCAGCTCATGAACAGAGGATATAGTTCTCATTTGTCTGGTTGTGGGAACGATTCCTAGTCCTACTCTCTCCCCTCATGTCCTGTCTCTCTAAAGATGTCCTGTCCAATAAAGACTAAGTACCCAAAGTATAATCTAAAAAACAATTTGTCTTAATGACAATAAGAGACTTTCATTTGGTAGTAAAGTGGTATCATCAGCAAAATATACATAAAGTATGAAAAATAAAAACGTGTTGCAGGAAATGTCTCTGACTGTGTCTTTCGAAAATAATGGATTGGGCTTGAAGAAAAAAGTTCAAATGTTATTATTTTGCAGGCACAACATCCAAGCGAGGGTCATGTGATGAACTGTTTGATCTGTTACTCTTAAAAGACTGAGCTGGAGACAAAACACACACACACACACAAACATTTGAAACATTTCAAGCAACATTTTGAGACAAATAGTGGATCGGTATAAAGACAGCATGCATGCTTGCAGAGTTGGAAGGGAGAGATCGTGCTGCCTTGGCTATTTTATAAGATTATCCTGTGATTTTTTTTTAAATACATGCAAAATAGTTCAATGTAAAAAAATCCCCTCTACTGAACTGGATTCCATGGTGTCATTTTGAAATGTGCTTTGTCTCCAATCCTGACTGTAAGAGCACTGGATCCAACAAAGAGCTGAGATTACAACATGAGACAGGAAGCTGAACTGCTTTGACAATGTTTCCACGGTCATAACAAAATCAAGGGATGAGTTAAGGGTCAAAAACATGGTGATGAAAGTTAGGAAGAGAGAACTGTCTTCTAAAGAACTGTTATACTTGTGTACTTATTGTGCTGTCCTCACCCCATGTCTAGGAAACAGAGGAAGAAGATGCACAGTCACCTACACCAGAACCAGAATCCGTGTTTGGAGCAACCCAGCCGCAAGCTGGAAAATGGACCCAACCCCCCTGGACCTGGTCCGGAGGAGATTCCAATGGTTGATGTGAGTCTCAAGTGAAACAAAAAAAAAAACATCTGATACAATTAAAGATGATTCCAAGGTCAGGGAGACTGTGGGGATAAATGTCACCACCCCCTAATAACACTGCACTTCAATCTGAGAGTTTCATAATGTGGAGGGGCGGCTGTGGCTCAGGGGTAGAGTGGGTTGTCTCTCAATTAGAAGGTCAGGGAGTTATTGCCTAACTTTACCCCTCTTTCTCTCTCTCTCTCTCTCTCTCTCTCTCTCTCTCTCTCTCTCTCTCTCTCTCTCTCTCTCTCTCTCTCTCTCTATTTTCAATTCAATTCAATTCAAAGGGCTTTAATAGCATGGAAAACATATGTAATCATTGCTAAAGCTTAAAAAGAAATAAAACACAAAATTACCATCAATTACAGAATAATAAGATTAAATGTTAAAAAACAGAGCTGTATAGAAGGAAGAAAATCTATCTATCTATCTATCTTTAAGTTTGTTTCAGAGACAATCAAAACATTTAGGTGCATAACTAGCTATTTCGTTGACAATGTCCTTTTAACTTCTGATCATATCTGATAGAATACATATTTTGTATTCTCCGGGCTTATTTTATTCTCCTTTGGGTCAGTGGTGAAATGAATTCAGTTATTGGTCAGAGCTTTTCATCACCTAATTTTTCAATAAACAGTGATACAAGGTAAATGATCAGAATAGATGCTTCAACGCTGAAATAAGGAAAGGGAGACAAAAAGAAGAGATCAAGAAGATTCGTAGTGGTTATCAGATTCACGTGAGTGAACTGAGCAGGGTGCCTTTTGCCATCTCATGTCCCCTCGGGTAGAGTCACTTACTGGATTTATTTAACTATGATACTTACATTAAACTCCACTAAGAGGCTCTTACAGCATATAGACCAGTTTTACCTGCTTCAAACAAGAGAGTGTGCAAAGAAAACTTTGATAATAGACATCATGGGGAGATATTGTAGCACATACGCAACAAAGAGGTCAGGAAACACCTACCATTCTCCTGCAAACTACTGGCATGAGTCAGCATATCAGGGATACTGAAAACAGTGAGGAGGGAAAAGTGTTGAGGAGTCGTTTTAGGTCTTTAGAAAGTCATCTTCCCTTCACCAGGCATCACTTGTGTATTATGTTTAATGTTTTGTTACATGCATCAACTTTTGTTTTTATATGTCCATTTTTTTTTTTTGCAGTATATCTCAAAGAGCGTCCCAACAACAGAGTGTGTCATCAGCCATGGAGCTGAGGGAGCAGGCAACTACGCAGGGAGCCGAATGTCTACCCGCTCTCACCACTCCACTACTGCCTCACATGCTTCCAGGTAGAACAAACACACAGATGCAAATACTGGAGGTTCAATATTCCCGTTTATCAATTTTAAAAACTTAAAGTGAAAGTTAGCTGATAGCAAGTAGCCTACCAAACCTGCAGTAGCTCATTTAACTGCAGCTGCAGTTGAGTACTTGACTCTGAAGGTTGAATATTCATCTTTTGCAATTAATTCCCAAAACGTTATTAATCTTTAAGATTATATTAAGAGGAAAAAAAGACCATTATCACAGAGACAACACAGGAAACACACCTGTAGTTGCAGCGCTGTCATCACTGGTGCCATGTCAAGAAGGTCAGGAAAAAGGCAATACTCGTAGACTTCTACAAGGCACAGTTTACAACAAAATATTATTAAAGTCAACTTTTTTCATATAGCGTAGTAACAGATTTAAAAATCTGCCTGAATTATAATGTATGGTTTCAAGATGTCACGTCCCTCAGTGAGTTTTAGTCGCAGCAAATGTTGGTCAGTCTTAACTCATGTCTTGCCTTGGACATGTGATAATAAGTTAATCTTTGAACTGTTCATATTTCTTAATAAAAACACTTCTCTGTAGAGCTGGTGAGATTAAATGTTTTTCTGTTCAGGAGAGTCCAGCAGGGTAGACACGAGTTGTTAGTCTGGCTCGGCAATACTTTCTGATGTGTCCTCAGCTTTAAAGAAAAATATGAGTCTTTGGTTTGTTGATGCAACACTTTCTTAAAGTGTCCTTTTTTACTTTGTCTTGTTTTTACTTTTCTTGGCAGTCAGTGTACAGTCAGATTGTGTAGCCTTACAAAGCTGACTGTTTATTGTCAGTAAGATTTACTGAACTGAGAGTGCTGCAAAACTGTTCTTTTAACCAAATGTATTACTTTACCAGAAAGACCACGCTAACAAATGTGTAGTATCGTCTCCTTTCTTCCTCTGAATCCTCCTTCCTCATCGGTACTCTTGTCACCCTTTAACTGTCTTGCTAACACCCGTCCCCCTGTAGACATGAGGAGCAGACGTGGAGCATGGAGCGAACAGAGAGTTTGAACTCAGAGTGCCAGTCGGGTGGACTGTCCAGCTCAGTGGGAACCAGTAAATGCAGCAGCCCAGCATGCATGGCGAGGAGGGCCGCCCACTGGGGCTGCACGGATGTGTCCGGACCAGGGATGCAGTATGGGGATTCCTACGACTCCCTAAGAGACTCGCCTCACAGTGACAGGTGGGGCAGTGCAAATATGTGAGGACACTGGATACTCTATGTTTGTGTGTCTGTTTGTGTTTGTGTTGCTTTGTTTAATGTATCGTCACACCAGCCCCCTGCTCTTTAGTGACCCCAAGTGACTGTTCATTTTTGCCAATTTCACAATGCTGCAAGAGCTAAACCATAAATATACTGTATATTTTCATAAGGCTTTATAACCCAGGGTCCTCCTGGAAGATAGATGAGCTCTAAAAGTGTCCGTTTATTAAATTTGGTAACTTTTTGGTTGATTCTTTGTCGAAGCAGTACTCTCACCAGTTGTGTTACTGTCTTTGTTTTGTCTATAAGGTGAAAATCAACTCCGTGTTACTTGTGCCGATACTATTATTCTTGAAGGTCAAATACTGAAGACTTGTTTTACAGTTTTACTTTAATGTCAGCACTTTGACATAGAGCTTGGGTACGCCACTTTTGTAAAATGTGCAATGTAAGCAACATTTTTGAAAGTATCTGACGGAAATAAAAGTCGAAGCCACTGCCACAAACACGTGAACTCAAACTGCCTCGCTCATAGTTCATGATGAAGTCGGAAGAGTGATGCGGAGAGGCGTGCTGCCATCGCTGACTCTATAAAACTGCTTTCTTCTGCCTTCACGCTGTCACTACCTGGCTCGTTGTTATCTCTTTATCGCTCTCATGCACAGTGAATGCACTTTAGTAGGTAGGTGTGTACTTAGGCAGGCGAGAAAGGTACTGGCGCGGTGTTAGAGTGGGTCATCTCTCAGTCAGAGGGTTGGCGGTGGGATCCCCTGGCTCCTGCAGTCTGCAGTCCAAAGCGTCCTTGGGCCAGACATTGACCTCAATTGCTCCCAGTGGCACAGGCAGCAGCGTGTAAATACATGTGAATTGGATTATGGCCACTTTGTATTGCATCCTCTGCTATCAGTGTGCAGATGCGTGAGTAAGTGCTTGTAACAAAGTGAAAGAGTGGTCTGAAGACTGGCATGGTGCTACATGAGCACAGGTCTTTAACTATTAACCATTTAAAGGGCAGGTTAGCCATCCAGACATACATTTATTACAGAATTTGAGGAATGTTGTTATTGAAATGATAATTAGGAAACAGCTTTAGACCTTTACATTTGGAAAATAACTTGTCTGTGTGTCATATAACCTGTAATAATTATATTTATTTTTTCCTTTATTTTATAGTTTTTAACAAATTCAAAGTTTCCCTTTGTCTTGATTTGTATTCAATACATGATAATAATTTCCCTAGCAAGGACTTCAACATCAACAGGATGCATTTTGACAATGATTTATTGATTTAATTGGAATTGATTCTGAGTTGGATGTTAAGCTACTTGCTGTTACTGGTTTGGGGAAGCTTATTAGGGGATCCACCGTAGCTCCAATGCAGCACGAGGCTGTGGTAGCACATATTCAGAAGTGATTTAACTTCTTATGAACTGAATGAGGAGCAAGGTGGCTCCACAATAAGTGACTGTGCTAACGTCACCAGTAATCAAACTACTATGCCTTAGAGCAGGATTACAATATAAGACATCCTCAGACTGACCCCTTTGGGATCCTCTGGTGTCTTTTGGTACCAAACAGCAGAGAAAAGAATGCCAAACACATTGAGGGTGTGTCTTCAGCAGCTTGATGCCACTTTGAGCTTTGATAACAGCTTTTGAAATAAGTGTCATTAGTTAACCCCTGTGTGTGTGTCACGTGTTCCAGCTGTGATTCAGACCCTGTTTTAATTCAACACTTTGTTCTCCAGGTACGTGTCAGCGCTGACTACACCAGCTCGCCTGTCTCCCGTGGAGTTCCATTACCCTCCCTTGCCACCCCAGGTACCCACCTTCCAGATCACCTCACCAAACACAAGCCACGCTCTCTCCCTGCCTCCTGCCGCTGCAGCCTACAGCAGAGAAGACGACCAGCCACTGCTAAGATGCCCCGATGTATGTAGGAAAATATAGTATACATACACACTTAACCCTGATTTGACTGGTGATGGTGAAAATTTGCACCATTGAAAGATTTTAACTTTGAAGTAATGTTGTTTATGATTTGAAAATGAAAGACCAATTCAATCTGTCCCTCAATGTTTTGGAGTCCCTTTTCCTATCTGCTACCAATTTATACTGACTGAAGACTGCAGAAAATCCAGAAACATTGGTCATGCAGATATACTTGAATTTTAAAAAACCCACATGATATTACAAAAGGGCTTTTTAAAGCCAGGGATTATACCTAGTACTCCCAAGTCAACAGGGCCCTAAGTCACTTACCAGACTCTTCTCCTCTGTTGTCCACCTGTGGTGGAATAAATTGCCCAACTCCGTCCGATCAGCCCCTTCTACCTTTAAGAACAACCTGAAGACCCAGCTCTCTTGGAAACACTTATAAACTCAAGTTAGACTCTTCTCCTCTGTAGTCTCCAGTGAGTTACCAAACTACACTCGATCCACAGAGTCCTACTCTACTTTAGATAGAGTTTTATACGCTGCACTTGTGTGAATTACCTACACAATTAATACAATTAATGCTATGATGATGTTGATGACAAAGGCATTGGTGATGATGATGATAATAACGATGACCATATTGACATTATATAGAAATCTGCATGATGATTGATTTTGTTGCTGTGGAAATGATGACTTAGCACTTAGCTCTGCCCGTCAGCACCTGTCTGATTGGACTTGAAGCAGTCAGTGACACTAACTCGTGTTTTTTCCTCTAGTCTAGATCTTTGTTTGTGTCGTACTTACTCTAAATTGGAACATGGTAATAATTTCTAAATACAGAACAATTATTTTCCCTTTTTGGAAAACCGAGACATGTAGGATGTTTGACCAGATTATTCTTTAACCGGATGGTTCAAACACCAGTAATTGTTTCCTCCATGTTATTTGTTCATATCATGATATGTTTGAGCATATCATTAACAAAAACAACATTTTGAATAGTGTCCAGTTTTTACCAAACTCTCTTATCTCATTCACATTTTAGGACGGCAGTCTGTACAGGCAGCCCCGGCGTCCCAGGCGACCATACCTGACGGAGAGCACAGGAAGTCTACCATCGAGCCCTTACCGTCTCCCTGATGACGAGGCCTACGAGACCACGCAGGAGTACGCCTCCTCACGGGAACCCATCCGAAGCCGGCGTCGCCCGCGACGCAACCGCCTCAATGGACACATCTCCCAGCGTTCAGCAGGCCTACGGGACTACAGCTCACAGAGCTTTAGCCAGTCAGAGGAGGAGGAGGAAGAGGAGGAGGAAGAGGACGCTCATGGGGAGAGCACACCTTTCCTAAGTATGCAGAACATGAACATGGACCCGCCTTTAACTGTACCCGGTTACCGCTCAACATCTGGTGCAGACACACGGACTCACCGTGGGATAAGTCGAGTGGGGACACGCAACAACGGGCAAAGCCGTGGCTCTCAGTCACAGCGCTCCAAGGCTGACAACATGCCCCTTTAAGACCAAACATTTCCTCCACAGTTCACCTGCCCTCTTCACCTCACACACTCCCCTGGCTCCTACACACAAACCGTGGACTTGGGACCTGCACCTAGGAGAAATATTTTTATTTTGTATAACAGACAGAAATTCTAAACAAATGAAATATTTATTTTCATTTCAGCAAAAATTGTCTACTGGCTAACAGCAAAGACTTTTTATAATGGGGGGGATATTTATATGTAAAGTTTTTTGATTTACAGCATTATGAGAGATGAAAAATGAGAGAATTATGTGCCAATTTTTTCACAAGTTAGATTAATAGAATAATATTGTGGTGCCTTTTGCTGTATGCTGAAGTTGGAGGTCCCATTGAGTTTTTGTAGCCTTTCGTATAAAGACTCCTCGTTTTTATAGAGACAAACCCTTTTCCTTCCTTTTACTTTGTTTCTTCTCTTATTTGGGATATTTCCCTTTTTGAACTGTGATCTGATTATGTCATCATGCAATATTAATTCCTTCTGTGTAAAAGGTGTCTGTTTACATGAGAATGATCCATGCAATGCACTCCTTTCACAGGAACATCAGTCACTGACGCAACCGGATGTGTAGGGTAGTTTTGATCATTTTGGATGAATCACATGAGTTATTTATGTCCTCATTCCCTGCCTCTCAGTCATCTGTTCTTATTCCTTTCAAAACAAGAGTGTTAAGAGTTGTGAAGGGAAAGTGATTCCAATTTCCTGTGTAGGTGTTCAGGGTGATACCATGACATTGGTGGTGGTTGCAGTATGTATGTTTGTGTGTGTGTGTGTGTGTGTGTGTGTGTGTGCGTGTGTGTGTGTGTGTGTGTGTGTGTGTGTGTGTGTGTGTGTGTGTCTGTGTGGTGTGTGTGTGTGTCTGTGTGGTGTGTGTGTGTGTGTGTGTGTGTGTGTGTGTACACGTGTGCATGTGTGTTCGCACACCTCATAAAGCCTCATTTGGTTTTGGTGTGTGTTTACCTTGGAGGGTGTGGTCTCTTCTTTGACTGACATACTCCTACCACCAATCCTCACGCTGCCAAAAGCTCCATTGCACTGTTAGAACCTCCCTCCGTGAGCAGTCATTGGGTAGGGAGCTGCCGATCCAAACTGAACATAATACCGTTGTAATCCAGCCTGACTCTGGCCTCCCGTGGGCTGCCCGGCCCACTCGTTTCCTATGCCAGCAGCTTAGAGCCGCACTGTGTCTCAGGACTTCCCCATCACATCACAGCCAAAAGACTCAAAGCAGTGAGCGCACGTCATCTCAGTCACAGTTGTGTCCGCATCCAGGTCCACATTCCTTAACTCTCTTTCCTGTCAGTCCTTTGGGTTTGTTTGTGTTTTCACTCGTGGCCATGATCCAGAGAGTCGTGGGCAAAAACTCTTAGAATCAGAGGAGATTCAGTTGTTTTCTTCTTCACTTTACAAAGTTGTGTGTATGTGTGTAATCAGTGTGATGCTGTGTATGATGATGATGATGATGTTGAAATGATATTTGCTGAGACCATGTCTGTTCACTATATTGCAGGGGTGTAGCTAGGAACACTGGCCCCCCTGAGGAGATAATCCCCCCCACACAGACACACACACACACACACACACACACACACACACAAAACCTGCTCCTTTTCCTATTTACCACTGTTATCTTACTGGATACTTTACCGGTCCTCTCCAGAGAAGAGTCCCTGGAATCTCAACCCCTCCTGACTGAAAGCTTTCTTGTGTGTCCCGGTGTGCGGCCTCACACTGCTGCAGAGTGAGTCTCTGAGTCTCTGAGTCTGATTCTATTTATTTTCCTCTCAACCAAAACTGTGGTATATGATCATTCTGATTCCTTGATTTGCATCCCTATACATTTATTAATTTCACTTATTTTGCCTGGTCATGTTGACTGAATGATCTGTCACGTGTCTGTCTTTGTTTGCCCGCTCCTCTTCTCATCACCTCCTACATCTATGTATTTCTCAGCCCTTCAGAGGCAACTAGCAGATGATCTTAGGCCCCATCTCCAGATGAGTATAGTGAACAGCACACTGACAGTCAGCTGGTCTAGTTAGAAACTTTTCCACTTCAGATAATACATCAAGTCTAGAAACCCTTTCAAGCTCAGCAGGAAAACTGATACTATATCAGATACAATATCTGTTTCTATTAGAGCTAATTTCCAATATCCAATGAGTAGAGTTTATTGTTTTTCACACAAAAGATGCATGGATCACCGACATAGAAAGTGTTTTAACAATGACACCTGCAAGTAACCCCTCAGATTCAGGGGAATCATGCTAAAAACTTAAAAAAACATGATTTGGGTTTTCTGCCCAACAGTCTGGATAGTTTTGTTTTACTATCACTGTAAACAATCTGGGATTTGCAATGTGGAAATACTGCAAGTGAGGGTAGTGTGCTTTTAGAGCTAGTTGAATTATAAACACCCTGCCTTCTTTCTCCTCACCCTGCACTCCCCTGTTGACCTTTACATATGAACATACATTTCAACATACTAGCACATAATGAAGCACACACTGAGACATGCACACACACTCACACACACACACACACACACACACACACACACACACACACACACACACACACACACACACACACACAAACACACACATAGACACACAAAGCCCTATCACGTTTGTGTTTGTCAAAGTTTGCCTTTGTCTTTTTTACCTTCCAATTTTCTTCCTCCCCCCTCCCTCCACCTCTCCTCTCCTCTCCTCTCCTCTCCTCTCCTCTCCTCTCCTCTCCTCTCCTCTCCTCTCCTCTCCTCTCCTCTCCTCTCCTCTCCTCTCCTCTCCTCTCCTCTCCTCTCCTCTCCTCTCCTCTCACAACATCCCCTTTGCATGTCCTAGTGGTACTGGTAGTTGGGTGCATGGAAAAAGCAGCAAGAAAATTGTTTTTCCACTCGGTGAAAAAATAAAAATGTGTCTTCATTTTAACATCCAGCAATAAATCCCCTTCTCTTCATGTCCATCATTCTTGGAATATGCTAGAGGATTTTTTGCAAGTTTTATCAAAAACATACTACTTGTTAAAGAAGAAAAATCCAAAACCACCTCTTCATATGAAAAAATAAAACTTTATTCCTACCATTTGATACAATACTGTCATCTTTGAAACACAACACAACTGTTTGTCGTTTTTAAGCATAATGTGGAGAGCTTGTTGTTATTTTTGATATGTTAAATACGAAGAAAGTTACTTCAGATTAGAGGTTCAGAATGGAGCTGAGAGGGATGGGTCCACTAGATGGCAGTGTTTACTTTTGAAGTTGCAGTCATGACAAGATCCTCAGAAATAAAATTAGAATTATAAAATAAATAGATAAATAATAATAATAAGAAGAATCATAATGATCCTTATAATAGTAAAAGTATAATAATAACAATAATTATAATAACAATTGATGTTATTATAATAATTATAATTATAACAACTATAATTAATTATTGAAGTTCTATTTATTAGAATGTTAAAATTGCTGAAAAGTCAAAAGTCAACTGTCAACAAAAATGGTAGAGGGTTGAACAGCCTGTTTTATTGCTGTGTTATGCAATCACAGTATCTTCCTAATTACGCATTTTGTTATTATGTTGCAGCTGATTCATTTAAACCCTCTGACACACCCTCAACAAGAGAAATCAAATATTTTTTTAACCAAAACACAAAAAAAGCTCAAACTGGTTTTAAAAATGTTATATGCCTTAGAGTTGGCACACGGTTGAACCTCTGAGCAGATTTTTTCACTTCACGTTGGATGGTTTTATACATTGAACAATAGGTAATGCCAGGTTTTGTACAGGATGAGCAAGTTCATATGTATCCAATTTTGCAATGAATTATGTGCAAGTCCTTCAGTACAGAGTAATGATTCTTCTATCAAGAAAAAGGGCAAATTTGGTTTGGAAAAGTTGGGATTTTATGCACTTCACAGTGAGACTTTCTTGATCTATTGTGCAACAACAGGCCTTCAATGACCATGTGATGGTAAAATAGGGCTCAGGTCCAGCTGGTCTATCCTAACATCCTCCTGCACCATGCAGAAATGCACCATTCTTCAAATAATATCAGCAATGAGTAGGAGTAAACTCATTTATAAAATGTCAATCTGCAATGTGGTAAATCTCACTATCCCCAGATATATTAACATGCCAGCTCACTTAGGGTGCAGGAAGAGTCCAGGGTAGCTTGTTAAGGAGAGCAAAGCAGCACATTGTTATCATCGCATTCTTAATCTAAATTCATATTCTGCCATCATTAAAGCTTGTGAGGAGTTTTCTGTAAATTAAAAAACAAACTGAAATGAACATTGTTGCCTCACTATGACCTACATTAGTAAACAAGATCATCAGAATAAAGATTGTTTATCTACTTTTTGTTTGTGTTTACGCCTGAAACAACTGATGGGAAATAGGGGGCACAATCAAAACAAACCAAAAGTTCCTGACAGGAGCTTTAAGTGGCATAGAAGATTCTGCACATGCACAATGAGAGCACACAGGTAGACAGGTACGTAGAAGAGACAGCAGGGATACAATTTCACAGATTTACCAGAGGTTTGCATTTTTCTGTTTTTCATTTGATAGTTGTTATATCAGTGTCAAGAGGTGAAGATACTTTAAATACACAATACAAGCTTCTTCCTGACCAAATGTCCAACCTTCCTATGCTTGAAATTAAAAGTTTATTAAAACAGTGACATCTCTGTGTTAAGCTAGTGAAGCTACATGCCCAGTGTTCAATTTCAAGATATTTTCATTGAGTGTGAGAATTCAGTGAGCTCATTGTGGCAAGGGGCACAGGGACTTACATGTACTGATTCAATCTGCTGATTTTTACCAGGAGACAACTGGGACACTGGAAATAATGGGGGCAATGGTTTTATTTATTTTCATTTTTTTTTTTATGAAACTTTGATGGGAATTGATGTTTGTTCATGCCTACAAATAAGGATTATACATTTCAACTTGTGCTTTTCCAGCCAGTAAGATGCACAAAACAATGAAAAAAAAAAAGAGAAGACAAAGTTAACCTAGAACATACTGTAGATAAAACAGCCATGGTTAACAGAGTCCATTACTAAAGAAGAGAGCATACAGATCCAGGAGCAGTTCATATACATTCCACATTTCGTCATAAATCATCAATTTATTTAATTTATAACTCAAACTGTTTCTCTAAGTCTACGTTAATCTGTCATTTGGCCATAGTCCATATCTCTCTTATCATTTCTAATCGTTGTTTTTCCTCGAAGGTTTGGCCTTGCACAGGTTTCTTGTCATTGCTTTCTTACTCGTTACCAGTTACATCTTTGTAAAATATCTATCATTATCAATGACACAATCTCGTATATTTCCCCAATTATGTAACTTTACATTCTTAAGTCCATGTTTTAATTGTACATGGACATGTTCCCAGAGTGAGTCATTTCTGGCATTCCTAAAAGATGTGTGCATGAATTGGCTGTATTCCCACATTGGATTGTTGCCAACCAGTATATTTACGCTTTACTTTGGGTGTGATAAAGTAACAGGTTCAATGTTTCCACCTGCACTTCCTTCCTGTCCTTGGATATGTAGGGGTCTGTTGGTATCTGCCCATTTTGAACCCTTCCTCTGTTGAATTTTAACTTTCTAACTCTCCCATGTGCATAGCTGATGAGGCTTTGCCTTCTTAAAGCACTAAGTTAGCCTTGAATATTTTCACTCTGTATGTTTGTATAAATACATCTAGCAGTCCATACATGAGTGTGTGGGTTTAGCTCTGCAATTAAATCACCCCCTGCTCCAAGTAAAGAGACGCCTGAAGCGAGCAGCTAGGGCTCAAATCTGACCCCCGGCCCCTTGCCACATGTCCTTCTCCTTTTTCTTACCAGTCTCCTACTGTCCCATACTCTGACTAAAGAGATTAAAAGTCCAAAACAATGACCTATAAAACATTCGAAATCATGATTAATGCATAGCTAAATATTAAATGACAGATATTTACACCACAGAGAAAAAAACACTGCTGCTTTAACTTACAGGACAGGACAAGTTGAATTGTATGAGAAGGCACAGTGACAGACGTTTTTTTTGTTCTTTCAGTATATGCGAAACCATCAGTAGGTTTCAGTGTTGCCATACATACATACATATATGTCAACACGTATGGCAACACTGAAACCATCAGTAGGTTTCAGTGTTGCCATACGTGTTGACATACTTTTTATAGCTTGAAGGACTGCAGGCATTTCAAGCTTCTCCACACTGTTTCACCTGATAAGTACGAGGATGGGTTTTTATGGAAAACTGTGAAACTATGCCGCTGTGTATTGATAAACTCCTCACCTGCATGATCCGTGTGTGTGTTGAAAGACAGAGGTGTTAACCGGCAGCCAGACCTATTACAGTTTCATTCAGCTGTTGTTATCATAAAACCAGATGGGTGTATTTGCTGACATTTCAGATTAACAAAATAGTCCATACTGCTACTTGCTCAGCCTTATAAGGCTCTGACATCAGGAGTCAGTTACAATGAGTAAAGGTTGCTTATCTTCATATTCAAATCTTTCTTAAACTGCTCTGTGACTTTTCTACTTTTCCTCAGTGAGGGAAAACATGTCTTTCCTGTTTGCTGTGGATCCTCATTGGGTGGAGACATGTTCTTTTTAGCCACTCCTGACTGTGGAGTGAAACTTTGTGTCATTGTTGACACACATCACAAGGAAAGACAGTGACATTATCAGTCAGCAGGTAAGATAAGATTATATCATATCAGACAGGGTTAACGAGTTGTAACTATCCGTTATACAGGAATATTGTTCAGTAAGGTTTAGATTTTCATCAAACAGATGTTGTGGACTATGGTTACTCATGTATTTATCTGCTAGTTTAACTGTATCTGACTGCATTCTCAAGGGTTATTCACCCTCACTGGCTCTCAGAAACCACCTCATTATTTTAAGTGGGGCTGAGTTTGAAAGTCAATCTAGTTTTTGACAAAACGTTTTTACCTGTTGGTCTGTTTTGTTGCTGATTCAGAGCTTTTTAGTCAAATCTACCATTCGCTCTAAGCACATGGGATTAGCCCAGTTTTCATAGATTTGTGCAATCCCAATCCCCAAAAAGTTAGGAGGCTGTGTTGAATGTTGAAAGAAACCAATTTTGGATGGATTCAAATCATTTAACCCTATCTATATATAATTGATTATAGTGCAAAGAAAACACCTCAAATGTTATAACTGAAAGTTTGTTGTTTATCAAAAATATATATGCTCATTATAATTTAATGCAAGCAACACGTTTCCAAACTGTTGGGACAGGCGCATGTTTAACATTCTGTTGCTCACCTTTTCCTTTAACGACACTCTGTAAACGTTTGGGAGCTAAGGAGACCAGTTTCTGAAGTTTTGAAGATGAAGCATTGTCCCAGTGTTGCCTGATAAAGGATTTCACCTGCTCAACAGTTCAGGGTCCACTTTGTCATGTTTTTAGTTTGATGATGCCCCAAATGTTTTCAATGGGTGACTTATTGGGACTACAGGCAGACAAGTTTAGCACTTGGACTCTTCTACTACAGAGCCATGCTGTTGTAATACGCGCTGATTGTTGTTTGGCATTGTCTTGCTGAAATTTACAAGGTCTTCCCTGGAAAAGGAATTGTCTGGATGGCAGCATGTTGCTCCAAAACCTGTATATATTGTTCATCATTAATGGAGCTTTTCCAAACATGTAAGCTACCCATGCTATGGGCACTCATGCATCCTCAAACTATCACGGATAGCTAGCTGGTCCCTCTCTTAATATGAGAGGAGGATGTGGTGTCCATGATTTCCAAAAAGAATATTACATTTTCATTTGTTAGACCACGGGAAAGTTTTCCACTTCACCTCAGTCCATCTTAAATGGGCTTAGGCCCAGAGAAGTTTTGAGGAGGGATCCTGTTAACTGGTGACTTTCAGTCAAATGTCTAGGTGGTTGTCGTAGTAACAGGCTGAAAGTCAACAGTTTAACAATTCTTGAACCGAAACACCGACGTCTGCCTGTAAAGTATTATCACATCTAGCTAGCTACTGTGAAAACAGACACCAACACAAACATTAGCACTTCCAAAAACATCATCTATAAAATAATATTATGCATTATTGCGCAAATGTTCCCCCATCGTATCTGTGATTTCTAAACGTAATTATTCACCAAATTGAGAACATCTGATTTTAACTAATTTGAACCTCTAACACCTGTTTTTGTTTTTTTTAGCATTACACAACATGTTCAGTGTTCTGTTGTTCCCATTACAATTTTTTTAAATGTGCTGCTGGCTTCAAATTTAAAATGAGCATATATGTCTTTCATAAAACATTAACATGTTTTGTTTCAGCATTCAGAAAGTCACCTTTGCACTATTTTTAATTCATTTAGGGTATAAATGATTTGCAAATCAGTGTTTGACAGAGCTTCCCAACAACAACAAGGGTTGTAGATTTAAAAGTCCTCTGAATTTGAATATTTTCCAGGAGAGTAACTCTACATGTCTTCTCTTGACCCTGTTTTCCTGTAGATCTTAGCCTTGAGTCCATATCCACACAAATGTTTGGTTTACAGTGCTTTGTGTATTTTTACAACAGAGAAAAGTTTTGAACCAACTAACATATTTTTTATGCATTTGCAGCTAAATGGCACGCATCTACTGCCACCTGCGTAGAGTGTTAATCTGTGTCTGTACCCCATGCATCGTGGTAGCCCTGATGTTCCTCTACATTACTGTCATGATGTGTATGGCCATGACTGGCAAGAGAATGCCCTTGGGTTTGATACACCCCGTAGAAAACAATCACTTTGTGGCCTCAGGAACTATTACTAACAAGAGCTTTGCCCGATACCCTGAAACTTTCTGGGAGATCAACCCACATAAGGGCGCCTTTTGGAATCAGCTCCAGGTGGTAGTAGACCGTGCTTTCAACCCCATCCTGCGCCCTAACATGTTTAAGAGGGTATCTGAAAATAGTATGTTTCATAAGTCCCTGCTGAGGCGGCATTTCTCTCAGGTTATAGATTCGGACAGCACAAGAAGAAAGTTTGAAAAGCTACCACAGCAGCTGCAAGACTTTATGAGCCACATGCAAAAGAGGGAGTATCCAACCCTCAACCAGCCAGGTGGAGTTTGTGGAGCTGGGGCAAACTATGAGAAGGAGCCCCCTCTGCTTCTACTGGCCATCAAGACAACAGTGTTGAATTTTAAAAACCGGCAGGCCATTCGAAAGACCTGGGGCCAGGTGGGATGGATAGCAGGACAGAAGAGGAACAGCAGTAGAGGAGGAGAGAGTGGAGGATATGTCCGCAGGGTGTTCCTGCTTGGCAAAGAAGACCCTGAGGAGCTGGGTGTGGATGTATCTAAGTTACTACGGCTGGAGAGTGAGCAGTATGGAGATATTATACAGTGGGATTTCAAGGACACGTTTTTTAACCTCACCCTTAAAGATGTACTTTTCTGGAGCTGGTTTTCCCGCTTCTGTAACCATACCCATTTTGTCTTTAAGGGAGATGACGACGTCTTTGTCAACACTCTGAATATGATAGCCTTCCTTCAGGACCAGCTAGAAATGCAACAAGAAAATAAGACCTTACAAGACTTCATGGTTGGTGATGTCATTGGAGCAGCCTTGCCCAGTCGGGTCAACAAGTCCAAGTACTTTATTCCTGACAGCTTCTATAAGGGTTTCTATCCTTCATACGCAGGCGGTGGAGGGGTGGTTTACTCAGGCCTGCTGGCCAAACGTCTACATAACATTTCTAGAAGGGTTCAGCTGTTCCCCATTGATGACGTTTATGTAGGGATGTGTATGTTTAGGCTCAACGCTCACCCTGTTTACCACCCTGCCTTCCTTACATTTGACTTCCCCTCAAAGGAAGAAGAGGAGATGTGTTCGTACCACACAATCCTTTTGGTTCATAAACGAAGCCCCAACCAGGTAGTCGAACTTTGGGCCCATATGAAAAACACGCAAACACAGTGTTGGAACGTGACGCTCCGAGACACAAACAAAGGGAAAAACAAAGTGAAAAACAAACCAAAACTGATAGTGCCTCCAAAGTGATTCTAGGCTAGGCTTGTGTATAGAAAAATGTTTACACAAAGGACTGAAAGTTAACATTTTTGAGAGCTTCTGTCAGAGGTGTGGAGAAATAACACAGTGGGCATTTGTATTTATTTGATTGGTTTCAGACATTCATGTTCAAATAGTGAGAATACAGTGGAATCCTACCACAACACAACAGTATTTATTAATATATTTTAAACCAGTGTCTCAGAATGTTTCTGTCAGTTTTTTTTATAGATTAGACATCCTTATATCCATCCTTTCTGTATTTATCTAAGTTCTTTATCATTTTAAATGAGATTTCTGTCCTTCCAGGCTAGAATTGATTGACAGTTGGCATTTTAAAATAAAATATGACTTGAGAGTATTAATGAGTGTGACCGTCTTTTCTTTTCTAATATTCCTTGAGTTATATTTATGCTTTTATACGTTTCAAATCTCGATTGCTGACACAAAATTAATAACAAATTACTGAAGCAAAATTGTTTTAATGAGGAGCTCAACTTTTAAACATGAACAGCTCATTCTTGAAAGGAGTTTTAAACCTGGATTAGCCTCTTTGTGGGTAAATTAAGTGTAAAAAATAAGCTATTGTGCAGTCTTAGATGTGTTCAAGTTTACAGCTGTTAAACCAGTTTCACGGTGCTGAAGCAGGGAGGGTCTACACCTTTAAATAACCGGATTCAGATAATCTGTTTGCTTAACATCTCGACTCCAGTTCAGCATGCCAGAAAAGAAAAAGGTCAATATGATGAATGAGTGATTGGAATTCTTTTACAGAGTATTTCTTGTTCTTTTCAATTCTGATAAGGATTCAGTAATTTCTGTTTTTAGCCACAAATACAGATACTTGAACTGTGACACAGGGATGTGCTGGAATGACAGAAAATGCCTGAAACATGTTAACTAAAATGCAAAAATCAAAGTGTCTCTTGCGAAGAATCCTAAAATTAAAACAGACACATACAACAGTAGAATAGAGAGGAGGTAATTCACATGTTGTTAACTTCATCTAAATTTCTACATTGAATCTCACAAGACTTCTCCTTACAAAGGCTATGAATGTAACATTGTAAACAACCATTAATTGAGAGTAGTTCTCCTTACAAACTTCAACTCCAGTTGTTAGCCAATGAGGATGAACTTGGTACTTGACCATATATTAGCACTCTTAATATTGTTGCATGAATGTACTTTAAAGTCTGATTAAAAAAGAATGATTCTACAGAAAAGGCAGTTGAACAACAGTACAAGCTTTCTAAAAGCAAAACACTCTCTATGTCCTGTCAGAAAAAAATCAGAACCAATCGGCTGCTCCTCACATAACTGCTGTGTGTGTGTGTGTGTGTGTGTGTGTGTGTGTGTGTGTGTGTGTGTGTGTGTGTGTGTGTGTGTGTGTAGGTGTGTGTGTGTGTGTGTGTGTAACGTTGTTTAGTCTCACCTCAGGGTAAAATTTGAAGTACCAAGTCCTCATAAAACTGGTTCCTCTGGCAGTAGAAATGCACTGCTCGTGGCTTTGTGCCACACATTGTGAGCAAATATTCTAGGATTTCACTTACACTACTCACACAAAGTTAGGGATAATTAACTTTTGGGTGAAATTTATGGAAAATGTTATGAGTTCATACTCATTGATATTGTATCATGAAAGTAGGGCATTGAAGTAGAGGCATGCAATGGTCATTTCTTCATCTCAATTTATGGAAACAAAAGCTAACAACAGAGGAGGGTTTACAAAACAAAAAATGTCAATGTCTCAACAACTTGTCATGTGTCTTTGAGATGAAGATGTCTCGTGCTGTTCACACGTCGACTTATTGTCCGCTGAGGCGTTCCATACTTCTTGAAAGGCTGCCCTCAGGTCATTCAGGTTCTGGGGTGCAGGTTACAACCCTTAACACAACAATTCAGTACTGTTGTTGATTGATTGCTAGGAGTCATTTTCATCTCATGATGTCAAAATGTGAAAAGCATGATGAAGATGACTGTTTAAATACAAAGTGTCATTGAACCAGAACATTTAGTACTTGATTTATGGATCAGACACTTGGGGTTTTTGTGGTTAATCACCTTGTTAGAGAACAGCATGTTATAAAATAAGTACTGAAACTCTGAACAGTTGGACATGTGCATTCAGAAGTTCAGGTCAAAATCAAGTTCACCTGTAAAGGTTAAAGTGTATTTCAGATACGCCCTGAAAATTCATCAGTAAGCAGAATATCCTGAGCTTTAGTGAGTAGTGTGTTTATTTCCATTTCCATGCTTACTTAAGCACTATGTGTAAGAGAGATAGCTCCTTAAATTCTGTAAATAAAGAAAATGTTAAATCATTAAAATGAAGGACTAAGACAGCAGGACTTCAGGGTGGTGCTAACACAGCTCAAAAGGTAATCCATAATGAACAATGTCTTTTATTACACAAACCAAAATCTATGCAAGGAATGTCAGCAAAAGATGAGGCACAGAGTCGTCATGAAGGCCAGCGAGTACAGCATTGTGGCCACTAATCATTCAAAAACCAAATCAAGACTACAGGAGGCCAGGTACAGGGTCATCGTGGATCCAGCTTGTTGCGACAAGATTCCTCCAAGAACCTGTATAACTAGAAAAGTGTGGAAATTGTCAGCACGCCACTGACCCTCCTGGAATCAGGAATGACAGAAATGTTTTCGGTCAACAATGAAAACCGTGTTTTTATTCATTTCTTGTGTTTTCAAAAGTCCTTATAAAGTGATTGATTTTATCCCATGGAGAAGGATGAACGAGTGAACCCTTTAATAACTTAACTCTGAAACTTTGATTGGTGGCTCTGTACAATTTACAGTTATATTCAGTATGATTTCTATATCACTTCACTCTTATTGTCAGAAGACTTTTGTTCATAAGCCCAGAGTATTAAACATATACAACAAGACTGTATGTATTCAATGCAGAGGGAGGTGTTGCATGGGGACCATCACTACAATAAATCATCAGGTCAGTCAGTGATATCAATAAGACAGCTGAGCATGCTGTCTCCAGATTACCACGCCTCTCACTTCAGACTGTCCGTGTCTTTAGCGCAGCCACTAGGAAACATTTTCTGTCCTCTCCTTTTTGTCATCTTCCTCCTCCTCACTTTCCTCCTCTTCCTCCTCGCTCTCGCTGTACTGATAATTACAGCGGTTTGTGTTAACAAAAAGGTCGCTCTCATCATCTTCAGAGTCGCTAACGTCCTCTTCCTGTGCTGTGTCCTCTCCCGGCTGTTTGTTTGTCCTGTCCTGCTCCGACAGCTCCTCCATGAAGCCCTCTGGCCTGAAGAGAGTCCATGATAAAACATAACACACTTAGTTACACTTGATGATGCTGCTACAGTTGTGTTTTATCTATTTACATTTTATGGTTTGTATGTTGTACTAACCAGAGCTGCTCTCCTTGCAAATACTGGATGTGATCTTTGTAGAGAATAAAGCTGATCTCTGCTTTCACCTTCTCTCCTTCCTCGATGGGATCCACAATCACGTAGTCACCTGAGGGAGGAGAGAGCAGACAGACTTTAAATGTAAAATACATAATCACATCAAATTAATGTGATGACATATTAGTAGCAGCCATTATCAGTCATCAATTTAATGAATGATGTATGATGATATTCTTCTTCTTTTGTTTGTTGTTATATTTTTGGGCTTTTGTGCCTTTATGATAGGACTGCTGAAGAGAGGCAGGAAATGTGGGGAGCAGAAAGGGGGGAAGAAATGCTGGACATGGTCATAGCCGGTAGTCGAACCGAAGACCTCTGTGACGGGGACTATAGCCTCTGTCTGTGGGGCGCTTAGATTGCTAGGCCACCAGCGCCCCATGTATGATGATATTCAATAGACATAGTATTATATATTCATTTTGAAAACATCAAACACCAAACTCTTAAAAAAAAAAGCTGCAGAACTTCTTAAAGGTGACATATCATGCAAAATCAACTTTTTAATGGTTCTCTACCTGAAATATGTTTCCCTGGCATGTCTACAAACCCCCCGAGAATGAAAAAAATCCATTCTGCCCCTGTTTTGATTTCTACACCTTTCTGTAAATGTGTGTGAAACGAGCCGTTTCAGACTTCCGTGTTTTTGTTACGTCACAACAATATCCGGTCTGTCACGGAGTCAGAGCTCGGAGCTTGTTCAGCCCATAGACTGAATAAAATACAACTCAACCCCTCCTCTGTTTTTCATTACCTGCACACGTGTGCAAACAAAGAGCTTAGGAGGGAGGCATGCTAGTTGTAGGCTGTCTTAATAAACACAAAGGTTGGTTTTACTCCCCACGTCTGCAGATTTGAAGATCTAGAGGATGATTTTTATTTTTCATGGAAAAGTGCTAGCGCTAGTTAGCATAGCCACATAGCTACATGTTTGTAGCTGTAGCTGTAGCTGTAGCTGTGTACCAAGACACACGTCTACATACTGACAAATAAAACAACAAGAAACACAGAATCTGTGACCAATCGTTCAGAAAGGTCCTGCTGCAGGCGCCTCTCCATCAGGATCAGATTCTGGATCAGATTCAGAGGGTTGAAGTAACAAGGGTCTGTGAGCAGCCGTGTATATTCAGCCAACATGTAAACATTAGATCGACGTGCTGGAGAGCCGAGGGCTCATCCACTTCCTGAGGGGGCGTGGTCAGAGAGAAAACCGACCGTTCTAAGCAGGGCTGAAGAAGAGGGCTTTTCAGGCATGCCAAAATCTGATTTCAAGGTGTTTTTTTGAGCATAAACTTTAAAGACATGTTTTGGGGACCTCTTAGACCAATATATATTGATGAAAAAAGTGTGATATGTCACCTTTAACAACCAGTTTCATTTTCATTTGTGAAGCACTTTGCAACCCTGTTTTGAAAAGTGCTGCATAACAAAGTTTCTAATCACTTCATTAATTAATTAATTAATTAATTCTTATTCTTATTCTGCAGGACAAAGTAAGCTCAGATAAATGAGAAATCAAAGAAGTATGACAGAGAAAAAGTGAAAAGTGAAATGAAAATATAGGATAGCGGTGTGAATAATAGGTATTTTATCACACAGAACAGTGCTGGGCAGTATTCATTGCCCTCCGTGGACTTTTTTTTAATGCTTTCTGTCCCAATAGCTCGAACAGACATTGGGAACAGGGCTATTGGGTATTCTGCACCCTCAGCCTGGAATTTATTGCAGAACTCTTGAAACTCAAGGAGCTGGTGTCACTAAATGTTTGTAAATCTAAAATGAAAGACCTTGAAGTAGAATCTTTAGGATGCTGTTGTTTTTAGTGCATCTTGTTTATACAACTGCCACCTAGGTAATTGCTCTTTCAGCGACAAACATTGAGCTTGTAAAGTAGACTTTGGTTCTCTGTGTGTCTGTAACTGTGTGTTTTCGCTGCTGAATGTTTTGGCCAGGTCTCCCATGAACAAGAGATCTTTGATCTCAATGGGAACTACATGGATAAATAAAGATTAAATATAAAAATAAATAAAGAAAATTAAGTATAAACCAGACACACATCATTTACATGACCAATATCAGTACAATCTATAATGTGTATTCTTAACATCCCATCACGTACCTCTCTTAATCCAGATGTTCTTGCGAAACTTTGTGGGCATGCTGACCAGGAAGGTCTCACCCTTGGCTGTGACGGTTTCATGGAGGTTGTTCCCACGGCTGCTGATAATCTGAGTGCACAAACCCAGGATAGAAAACACGATAAGGACACTGCCTTGGTGTTTACTGTGATACAGATAGTTGTTTGCACTCAATATTGTTCAATGTAATGTATACATCACTTGCCTTCACAATCTGCTGGGTTTCTGTCGGCGTAACGAAGTCCCCTAAGACTTCCTTCACGACGTGTTTGCGTTTAGTTGCCTGAGACATTATGACCAGTGAGCTTCAGGTTCCTTCGCCAGCTGTAAACAAATTAAGCGTGTGTTTAAAAGGCTGATAAACAGAGCTGATTTCAACAAGGAAGTCAGATACGGTAAGTCACATGGAGGAGACAATAAAAACCATATTCGCCAAACAAACAAAACAACATGAATAGTTCAGATATAATTATATTTAAGGTGCATTCTGACTAAACATAAACAGAGAGCATGCACAAGAAATCAACTATTTCACTTTTTATAGAAACACTGGCATCTTTGTCATTTTAAACCATCACTATTTGTGAAGCCGACATGTTGCCTTCGTCTGCTGTAAATGTTTAAAAGGAACATCATCAGATATCAGCTTTCTTTACACACATTTGATATAGGCTACTTTTGCTAACTAAGTTAAGCTAACACTCGCTTTCTCAAAAATAACACATATTTCATCACATTATGACTTTTTATGAGAACCTTGAAATATGGTAAGTGGGTTTCTTCGAAGCAGAATATCTCTGGTTAGCTTGACAGCGATAAAAACACTCATGAAAGCAGTAAATTCAAAGATTTTCACAGAATTTCCAAATCACATGCGTCTCTTTTCTGACGGCACCAGCGCTGTTGTACTTCCGGGTTGACGTGGTGTGCGTCGTCTTCAAAATAAAAGCATGGTGCTAGTAAAGCTATGCCGCTACTAATGCTAATAACTTAAAAATACACAGACAGTTAGAGATAAAAACAAAACACAGGCCATAATAATTTAACCATGTCTCTTCAGCATCAATTGTCACCCATACTTCGGATACATCTTCCATGTCATTGGTGGGAAATGCAGGTCCTTACGTAACCTTATACATGGAGCAGCATTCAAGATCGCAAAAAAAAATATATGGTTTGCTTGAGTTTATGCACTATTTGTTGGCAAAAAAATCGCTGTCACAGTCCCGTTGTGTTTCTTGTGGGCACACTTCTCAAAAATGACCGCATAGTTTAGATGAACTTAAATCAATCTTTCTGTGTTAATCAAAATCATTCACGTTCGTGACACATTTTGAAATCACGTTTACTTAATGGCTTTTTTGTTTTGTTTTACCTTTTTCACTTGGACTCATAGATGACGAATAATATGTTTTTTGGTCATGAAAGGACATAACCGAAAACTACACGAGAAGTTTGTCATCATTAATGGTATGATCAAATAAGTACAAGTTGGTGACTTCTCTTGCACGGAAAGAAATGCTTACTTACTCAAGCTGTTGCTCAAGTCTATTGCATACAGGTGTAGTTCCCATTTGTATTGAGGTAAAAGCCATTAATTGATGAGCAGTGTGTGCATTTACTCAGATACAAGCATAGGGGTTTGGATAAGAAAAATAAATACTTATAATTATTATACCTCATAAAGTTACCAGACTTTGTCTGGTATAACAATCACATCAAACAAACCACATTTTAAAAGAAAACACTGTAAACTTGGGACAGTCCAACCAAAAAACATCACTGGGCTAAAGGCCATTGAATTGTCATCTATTCCAGTGGTTCCCAAGTGGGTGTCGAGACACTTGGGGTTCGTTTGTAAAAATATATATATAAAAAAAATAATGGCTAAATATTACATAAAACCATGCAAATAAAAAACGTTATCAGTTTTGTTTCTTTACTTCATTGCCATCCCTGAAGATTTTATGCTTCTATTCTTATTAATTACAAATAATTATGTAGGTTTTTAGGCTGGCCTGCTCCTGGGTATGCCTGTGAGCAACATTTAACCATCTCAGGACTGTAGGGGTCTGCAGTCTCTGGCACTGTTAATTTGGGGGTCATGGACAAAAAGTTTCGGAACCCTCATCTAATCGACAGCAGAAAAAAGGACCAAATAAGCAGTGCACTTTTATGGAAAGATACAGTTTCCCATTATTAGTCATGTTTATCACAATGACTTATTAATGATTGGCTGTTGACTGTGGTTAATAAATGAAGCTTTTTTACAGGATAAAGTATTAACAGCCAAACCTTCCTTTTTTAAGAATACAGTTTATGTTACTTCAGTGTGTAAGAAGAGAACAGATGAATTATGAATTCAATTCCTGATGTTTTTTTATTCAACCTGAAATGTGTTTCTAATTGTTTAACAGCAGTCTTTACAGTTGCATTGCAGTCATGTAGTAATGCGAAACAATAAAATAAAAGGTCAAACCACAATCAATCAGGAACACTCGAAACACTATAAAGCATGAACAGAAAACTGACAAGAAAGAAGTGTAACCACAGTCAGAGCAGGATCTTTATTAAAGCTCCTGTGATGAGTTCAAACTGAACCGAACAGTGATGTCTCCTTATGACCAACAAAAGCAGGCAAGACCATCGGCAGCAAGACTGACATTTAACTATTTTACACAGCAAATATTCACAGTGAGTGAATGTTTGACTGTTCAACACAGCAGGATGAGATAATTTTGTCAGAAATCACAAGCTACACATGCACAGGACAAGATCAGCAAAGAGATAAAAGGATCTTTCTCCACAGGGGGCGCCAGAAGCAACACAAAGATCCTCACAGAAGCTTCAAACACTGGCTAAGCTACTGTCATGGAAAGATGAGGTAAAACCAATACACTGCCACCATTATGACCTGTCGGGTTAGTGGAATGGAATGAAAAGGTAAAATCAACTTAAAATCAATATAAATATTAATCAACGTACATTTCTTGAGCGATTCTAGTTTTATTAGAAATGGTGTGTTTCCAGTGAATGACACGATGATATTATAGTTTAAAAAAAGGGAAATCAATAGAACGTTGTCTGTTTGACTTTGATCACCATGCAGTCTGGATCAAACATGTGCAAGTAGTAAAATAGTAGGGTCCACTTTTAGTGCAACTGTTTTTGTTTGTTTGAGTGTCTGTGCATGTCAATATGCAGGGCTAGCTGTTTAGTTGACAACAGCAGATGAGCACATCTTGTTGATCCCACATGCGTTGGACCCTCTGTACAGGTAGTAGTAACCCTGTTCAAGAGAGAGGAGACAAAAAACACAAATACTCAACAACTTTATATCCGCAGCAACAAAGTCTGAATTATCCCATGTCTTCAAGCCTTTCAATTTGACATAATAAAACAGTGATTGTTGTATAATATATAGTTTACCAAACAGAGCGACAACAGACCACGGATGTGTAATAACCTGGGATCTTTTGTTAAAGAAGACTCTGAAATGTTGAGCAACCTTTTCTCTAATCCACAAAGATTTAAACTCAATAAGGTTGCCTTACCTGCTCTCCATAATCCTCTCCCCAGCTGTTTTTGATGGCCCAGAATGGAACACCTTTACCTGATAGCATAGAAACATTGAAACAGTCAACTTGACATTGTTATAACTGGATTTGTTATGTTACTGTGCTTCTTAATAACATGTGTTTAATGGCTAATGAGAAAAAATTAAAAATGTGAAAAAAATGTGTCTGTCACAGGAGTAGGAACAAACAAAGAAGAATAAAAATACTCACGTTCTCCGTATCCCACCATCAGCACAGCATGGTCAATCATCCAGGGGTTGCAGAAAATCTTCAAAGGGTGAGACACACCTTTCCTGTAGAACTGCAAACAAAAGACAATTCAAAGGAGAACATTTATCAGTAAAATCTGGTAAATGAAGGATGAATTGTGGCATCATTTAGTTATCTTTGATCTGATGGTGGTGCATTAAGTGTGTCATATTTTACTGATTTGTTCAATGCTGTAAAAGATGAGTATAGAAGCAGCAAATCCACAAACCTGCATGGCAAAGGCATTGAGTGCAACAGAGATCGGTCCGTTCTCAGCCAGCCAGGCTGCAATTTCTGAGGAGAGAACAACACGAGTCATTTAAACAGCCCTGTGCATCTTATTCAGTTTCTAGTTTGAATTAATATTACCGTAAAATTAACACACATTCACAGAAAACAAAAACCCTATGTACTGTTGTTACTGTGTGATCTTTTAATCTAAATAGTGTTTTATAAACTACAGATAAAACAAAAAGTTTAGTTTAGAGGACATTCTGTCTGAGTGTGCTACATTGCTTCAGCTCGCTCACCCTCCTCGTCTTTGGAGAGCTCCAAAGAGCTGTTGATGTAGGCCGCCACCTTCCTGTTGGTAAAGTCACACTTCTGTTTGTGTCCGGTGTAGGAGTAGTCAGTCTCAGTCTCCAGACCGCCTTAACAACACATGAAGAGGGAAGATAGAAGTGTTAGTGTGTAAAATCTACCTCGGCTTAAATGAAATGTATGACAGAATGCTTCTGTCGAGGAGCAAAACGTTATGAAATGTATTGAATTTCATGAGACAAAACAAAATGGTTCTGCTCATGTGTTTCTTACCCAGCTTCTCGATTGCTTCATAAGCATTTGAAGGCAACCCCCCTTTGCATGCCTGGTCCAGCCCATCACAGTCAACCAGCTCTGAGAGGGACAAATCAATAAACCACTGAAATCATGGGTTTTATCTGCAAATGTAAACTGGATTGTCTTTAATGTTTTTATTCTACCATGTTTTATTTGAGACTGTGTGCATGTTTGTATCTGTGCATTTACCTTGTTCAGACAGAGACAGCAAGGACCCGTTTTTAAGGAACCACTGGCCTTCAATGTTACCTGTCACTGAAAACGCCCAGCAGGATCCACACATACCCTGGATGAAAAATAGACACACAGACACAGACACAGACACACACACACACCCTAATTAGCATGGAAAAAGTAATCATGAGTTCCTATGTTCTATTTCAGGTTAATCCCATATAAGTAGGGCTCTTGGCTGGTACCTGGTTCTTAACAACGTTAACAGCTCCATGATCCCTCCAATCCCAGCTGGCAGGGGCGGGGCTTCGGGCAGGGGAGGCCTGTTTCATTGGTTGATGAAGTGTCCATTGACTCAGAAGCTGGTTTAAGTAGGTGGAGCGAAACTCTTCCTCTAAAGAAACAGAACAAAACACAGAAGAAGTTACAGTTTGCGTTAGGCTGTTGACAAAGGCTGATGCAACTCACTTCAAAGCAGGAAGATGAATGTTCTCAACCGGAACTATGCAGAAATACATTGGTGCATGTCTTCACACACACACACAGACACGCACGCATACCTGTTAGGTCACTGAACTTGGTGACTCCATACTCAGCTGACCCTTGATCCAATGACTGAAGCTTCTCTGCCGTCTTTAAGTTTTCATGGAAGATACGCAGACGACGGTCTGCCTCTGCAGGACAGAAGCAAAATAAAAACAGACTTTAAATATCAGTTTGCTTTCAAACGACTGCCTTCTCAGAATCAGGATCAGAAATACTTAATTTATCCCGGGGGGGTATTCAGTTATTACAGTATGCTCTTAAAAACAGTATGTATAAAGTAATATCTTATCTTATGTAAGGAAGTCAAAATATTAATAGAAAAAAATAATAAAATAAGATATAAATACGAATAAAATAAAAATAAGATAAGATAAAATAAAATAAAATAAAATAGAATAATAATAAAGAGGCTCAGAATAGTTAGAATTATCTATGTACAAAAGTGCTGGGAATGAAGGTTATATATACCAGGAAGTTAAAGTGGTAAGGATATTTCCCGATATTTTATTGCATGGTTATTGTACGGTTATTTCACAGAGTACAGGTTATTGTTCAGTGATCAGAGGGAGGAGTTGTACAGTCTGATGGTCATAGGCAGGAATTACTTCCTGTGGCGTTCTGTGGTGCATTTGGGGGAATGAGTCTTGCACTGAATGTGCTCCTGTGTTTAACCAGCACGTTGTAGAGAGGGTGGTGGATGTTGTCCATAATGGCAGGGAAGCTTTGACTGTGTGGGGCTAAGCTTTGACCAGACACAAAGCTCTGACTGCAAACAGACCCTAAACTGTCAGTTTCCAGTGACAGCCTCCCTTGAAGGGATTTTTTTAACTTGGACTCATTTCCCTTTTCATGATGATCTAATCATAATTATTATTATCCATAAAGCCAGAAATTAAGAATAAAAAATATAGAATCCAACTAATTAGGTATTCCCCCAGCATCCTGTCTCTCTCCACCTGTTGGCACTCTACTTATGGATTAATATCTGCCACTTACTGACTGAGACATATAAAGACATTAAAGTCTTAACCCTTAAAAATGTCAATTCTGAAATGTATTTACATTTTGATAACACTGTCATGTATTTGTTGCTTAGATTTCTTGACTGAGATTCCTTGCTATAAAAACTTAAAACTTTCTAATGATCATTTAATGCTTATGACTGGATTATAAACTATAATCAACCATGACATGTTCTGATTCATTCAGGATATTTTGCATTATGTTTCGGGTTTAATAAAGGACCTAGAGCCTTCATTGTTTCTAAGAGTCAGCTGTGAGTACAGAGGAGGTACAAACAGACAGGGATTGCCGCTCTATGCACCTGTGAATGTTTGGTATGTTAAGAATACGAGTATCAGTCACTCACCCTCCTGACTGCTGTAGTCTTTCTTGTATCTCACCATGAACTCTTTGAACTTTCCAATCAGCTCCACAGACTCCGGCTGGGAGGCAGAAGACAAACAACATGAACAACACAGATCTACCTCTCGTGTCACATATAAATTGATAAAAGCTGTACACACAACAGAGATTATTTGACACTAGAATGTTGTGTATACAAAAGACTAATGAACTATAGAAGATAGACATGTTGTTCCTGTTATTGATCTGGCTGTTACATTTTTACCTCCTGAAGCTGGTTAGTAGATGCATCCGTGACTTTGGTGGTCTCGTATTGTTCAAGTTCAACTGATCAGAGGGAGATATTAAAGGACATTACAAAGACATCAAGAGGTACAGGCAGACTGATGACTATTAACCACTCATCTCCTCTAACCTTCTGGCATAACCTATTACTCAACAGTGAGATGAGGTTATCACACATTGGTATTGCATAATAACAAAGCAGTGAAGGTCAATCAATCCTATCAAATTCTGGCCACCTTTTCCCCAAATAAAAGAAGATCTGATCAAAGTGCAGGGAACATCTGAGTTCAGCTGAGGCCTCACCTTTAGGCTGGCATTTCTGTTTGAGCAGAGTTGAAGTGCCTTGCCAGGGAACGTCCCAAACTTCAAACACACAGAGCTCGGTCTAATATGAACAAAAAAAACCCAGACAGGACTCAGACATTGAATACAGCAGAGGGTGAAATGTTTGTAAATAAGTGGAAAATTGTTTAACACTATGAAGCCAAAGCTAATAACAGTAAACAAACGTTCATTTTTATTTCCTGTTTGTCTTTATATATATTTAAGTGAGGGTTCAATGCATCTACTTTCCCCACGTGGCTAGGAGAGCGTGTGTAAAAACATGTTTTGAGGCTAATGGGACAAAGAAACAAACAAAAAGCTTCTGTGTCTGTATTGTGCACGCATAGGAGTGGAGCAGTGAAAAGGCATGCTTGTGGTTACTGGGAGTCAGATTGAAGTCATGAGATCCAATAAATGGTCATATCTCAGCTAAATAAACTGAAGTGTGCAGTCATAGCTATCAGATGCTCACACAGGCACATTCCCATATCAGGAAAACTAAATACAATCGTGAAATCTGCTATTTCAAAACTATGAGAATGGCATGCCCTCCTTTTCCCCGCTCTCACATACCAACAAAATCAAAGTACCTTGAGTTTCTGTGACTCGGGATAGAAGTCACATGTCCTGAGCATGGTGGATTTCTTGCATTGAGTGTTGCTCACTTCCACAGTTATGGTGTAGCGGATACCTTTGACCAGCTGGAAAACAGACACAAATGAACAGTCATTTTTAATGCAGAACATCCTGTCCTTAATTCAGCATTTAGTACAATGTTAAGACTTATTGTGTCAAAGTGAAGCTCACCCAAAGGCATACAGTATATTAAATTAAACCATGGCTCTTTCTGAATGCTGACTATGTCTTGAGTCAAGTTTTACTGCATTGACAGCCTGGTAGCACTGAACCGTTCTGCAGATGGATGTGATGAGGCCAGCTTGTGGTAGAGTGAGACCAGATTACAACACTGAACATGTTACGTATGTTCCCTTTAAGTTGTTTACCAGATAATTTCGAGACTGTCCAAGCTGAACTAAAGCACATACTATTCTACAGAGATGTAGAAAAATAAGACAAATTGTGAGTTTTACTTTTAAAGTATGAACGGATAATATTAATGGCAGAAACCAACTAACGTAATTAAATAGAAACTCTTTATTTTCTCCCTCTTTGTGTGTCTAAATCTGGCTGGTGTGACGCAGCTTTATGTAGCTCTCAGGAACAATATGTACAACTCAGCGCTCAACTCTATAATTCTCTAAATTATAATTAAGTCAAAAAATATTCATTTCTAGTAGTCTATAAAACAGTATTTCATATTACACTGTGAATACATTCCCTTTAAAACGTCACCACACACCGTCGTTACTTACCTGCTTGGTGGCGGAGATAAGCCGGCTGACTTTGCGCAGATGCATCGCGTTGGAGCCCCGGTTGTAGCGCTCCTCGGCGAAGTCCAAAGCCTTCTTCAGCCCCGGGTCGGAGTCATGCAGGCGGATGGGAGAGCCAGGAGGCCCAAAGAGAGGCCGATCGAGGTCCTCACTTAGCCCGAGGACCGACCCAACAACGGCGGCCAAAGCCAGCCACAAGATCCCCGACGAGCTGAATCCACCGGCGGTCATGTTTGCACCGCTGAGTCTCTAAACTCAAAAGAGACCGATACACGGTCTGTCCTCGGTTATAAAAGATTGGCTGTTTGTTTTACCTCGTACTTTGTCGAAGAAAACACGCGTGTCAACAATGGTTACACAAGATGTCCAGCTGCAGCACAGTGTTGTTGACAAACAATGATATTGGAGGATCTGTGGGAGGAGACTCTCTCTTTCTCTCTTGTTTCACTCAGCGGTCGACAAACCAGCACATTGCTCATTACCGCCACCTATGGGCGGGAGTGAGCAGCAGTACATTTGCAGACAAATAAAGAGGACCGAAAACTAGATCCTCTAAATCAGGGGTTCCCCAACTTTTCAGCCCGCGACCCCCATAATATAGGTGCCAAAGACTCGCGACCCTCACTGTCCCTCAAAGTGATTTAGTGCAACTGAGTACAGATACACACTAGATATATAGTTAAATTCAGATCACAGCCACTGCCTTTGTAAAAGGGACTCTGATTTACAGTCTGAAATAAACTAACACTCCATATCCTAGTAATTTAAAAATGTTGTGACTTATACAGCTGATGTAGTTGATCAAGTACAAATATATTTATAAATTGAATGAATACACAAATCCTGGGTTCATTTGATGCAGATGCTCAGTTATAGAAAGTTCAATGCTTCCTGTGATAGTTCTCTCTCTATTCCTTCTCTATTCTACAATTCTGGTAAAGATGCTGCAGTAGCCTGTGTATGTCAACAAAGCTGTCAATCATGACATTGTATCCCCTCTTTTCACATCAAATAACTTGTATAACCAAACTTCTTTAACAATACATTGAACATAGATAAGCACAATAAGAAGTGACTCCAATGAAAGAAAGCATATTCAGAAAATTTTATTTGACACATATTTAGATTTTTTGTATGACCCATGTCCTATAATTGAGGAATGGAGGCTTTATTCCTATACCTTGGTCTACAGCCAGTTATTGGAGCGAATTCCAAACCTTTTAGCTTCACTTTGGTTGAGCTTTTTTAGGTCCATTTATATACTTTTTTTTTGTCTGTAAGCCAAACAAATTAATTTTAATTGTCGACATGTTTCTCTTACTGTGACCTTTTGATATTAAAAGTTTAAGACGACATTCATTTCATTCACAGATGACATTCAAATGTGTAAGGATTCACAAGTCTGGAGGATTTTTGTTGGACAGTAATCATTTATATTTATGTCAAAATATCTTGAAGGTCCAGTTTACTTATTTTATTTTGAAACTTTTACCCCGGAAGTGAAATATCTGTTGCTGTTGGACAAACAGCCGCTGACGCTGCTAGCACCGCGGCCGATAACAACGACCGCAGAGCTAACATTTATAAGACCTCTTGAATTGGCTTCGTGTAAACAACTTACGCCTTTCTCTCTCGTGATTTAGGGCAACGTTAGTCACTTTGCTGTGGCGAACGTTATGCCTCATTTATTGTCAAGGCTTAGGTTGCATTCTTAGCATTAGCCTCAGAGCAAAGGTCTGACTGCCAGACATGGAGACTCGGGGTGTCGAGGACATGTTTGATTTCCGTCGGTAAGTCACGATATTTGTCTTCAATCATCTACTAACACTTGTTGATCACAGATGTAATGACATTAAGGGTTGATTGAGATGATGAAGAGTATACAGCACACTGATTTCAGGGACACCCATCGGCGAGCTAACTACTTGAAGCTAACGCAGCCAAACAACGAGAGATCCTTTATAAAACATTATCACCACTCTCAGCCTAGCTTTGTGGTGATGAATATAACTTACACGATTAGTTTTGATGTATCTTATAATGAAAGTTTGTACAGTTTTAATATCTGGGTGCATAGCGCGTCTACTAGCTAGCTTAGATAGTTATTAAACTTACTACATGGTAATAACACACACTGGATGTAAGGCCTTAAAGCGCGGGGGGACTTATTGTGTTGTCTTTGTATACAGAAGATTTTATCTATGGTCCCTCTTGTGATATCCAGCCTAGTCTGCTAATGATTAAAGACACGTGTAATAACGTGTGAAACTGGAGCTGCGGACTTTGGTTAAATGCATGACTGACTACTGCAGGTCGTCGTCACCTTATTGTGAAAGGATTTCCCATCGTGATCCATTAAATGTGATATATTTACTTTAATTAATGATCACATGATGTAAATAAAGTAAACATCAGCTGCGGAAGCGTAAAGCTACGTGGCATGTTGTTGTCGCGTTAGGAAAAGTTCAGATCAGTGGAGCTCTATGATCCAGCTTTCTTGTTATACAACATATTCTGCATTGTGTTATAACGTGAAATGTTTATTTAATGATACATTTTTATCAAGTTGTAATGTTACAATGTAAGCTGGACTTATTCTGATATGCACAGCCCATGGTATGTGTGGTTGTGATTTAGCGAATGGAATTATGCAGTGAATTGATACTTGGATACTTACAATGTCACGTGCTTCAAAATTATGCAATCTGTTATGTTGTGTCTGATAGAATCCTAAAAGTTGCAAAGCTTTGTATAATAGACCTACAGGAATAACTTTAACCATATAGTTCTGCAAGAGAAAGAGAGAGAGCAAGTGTAGTCAATGAATACAAGGTGGGGGAACAAAGTTACTGGATGTTATTTTTTGATTGTTTATGTAATATTACTGCTGAGAAATGCAAACTTAAGGAATTAATATGCAACAATTGTAGAAATGTGGAAAAAGAATAGTTCAATTTACAGGATAAATTATATAAATAGTATATGACAGTATATTGCATTGAGTGCAGCACTGGTCACCTGATTTATATAACCTACTGACAGGATATCTCAAAGTAAAACACATCAACATCTAAATGTTCACATTTATTACAACATAAAGTTTCACAGTACCAAACTTAAAACTTTAATATGATACAAGTTATATTAAAAATGCAACAATACTGACACATTTTCAATACAACAGCAACAATAATACAAAAAATTATGGGCAACTTCATTTGGAACTCTGTTTTTAAATTACAATCTGTTCAGAGTACTGGTGAAGTCAAAGTATTAAAAACATGCCAGATCATTTGTAATAATACTGTCTACAGTGACTAAAGTCAAAAGGAGGACCCAACCCTCCAAAACAAACAAACACAGACCAACAACAACAAAACCTAACATCTTCTTTGTTTGTAACATCTATGGACGAGTCATAGCAAACAGTCCCAGGTCGGGGCTTCAGGATCACACAAGGGACCAGGTGACATCTCTGCTCCCTGTTGGTCTGCCACAGACACAAATGTTGCTCGTGTATCTTGATGAGACACCAAAGGGACTTACAGTGTTAGTTAGTTAATTCGTTATTGCGTACATACTCACTGGAGCGGTCTGTGTTGTTGCTGTGTAGGAGCTGCATGTGAAACAGAGGATCGGTGTAGAGAGGAACACACACACACACACACACACACACACACACACACACACACACACACACACACACACACACACACACACACACGGAGAGCAGCTGCAAACAGACAGAATCAAGCGTCTTCCTGTGCTTTTGTGCAGATTTGAGGAAGAGTTTTTAAATTCTATAGAGCATTAAAACTTTGAAACAATGAGAAAATGATGTTTTTATATCGTAGCTTTAATATGTTATCATAATTAAAAAACATCATAATGTTTAGCTGTTTAGTTTTGTCCTGTTGTGCAGCAGTAATACTCTTCCTACACAGTTTCTCTGTATGACATGTATGTCACACATCTGTCTCTGGATACTATTTTGAAACACATCACAGCTGCTGAAATGAAGAACAGTAGTTTGTGGTTTAACAGTGAACAAGGCCTCCAGAAGGCTTCTGCTTTGTTTGTTCTCTCTGATTAAACTCTGTTCTCTACTCCTATTATTATTATTTTCATTCTAATAAATACGGTCTCTCTGGAGCAAAACCACACGGACATTTCACATGTTCAACTTTCCTTGACTGCCACTAGTCTAACGTTGCTTCTTCTATTCACAGGTTTCCTAAAGACACAATAATCCTTTTGCTGTTGCTGGTTTACTTTCCTGTTGGCGTTTGTTTGATGCTCATACGGATCTTCATCGGAGTTCATGTGTTCCTGGTCAGCTGTGCACTTCCAGAAAGTTTTGTCAGAAGGCAAGTATTTGATCAAATGTATACATGATTAAATATCTTCATTTTAGTTTATTTGATTAGGACAATACCCATTAATCAACATTTCAACAGTATGCCTCAATGTAATTATGCCGGAACGATAGCTAAATTTCATCCTTAGTCCTAAGGAAGGTACTCACATAAAACATAAAACAACAAGATTCAAAATTACAGGATGTCACAAAAAAGTTCACAGGACACTACACGAAATGCAACCCTTGAAAGACAAGTCCCACGACAAATACTGTTAATTTAAAAACATTAAAATTAAAATCCTTTGCTGGCCTGTTTTTTAAACGATGAAATAAATTTAGAAAAACACATAGATAATAAATATTCAACATCCTCTATTTAAATTCTCTGAGTGGAAAGCTTAAAACAGCCTCTTCCCCATGACTACTGTTAAAATGACACTGTGATCATGATGTCTCTGAATTTGTCAGTACAAGACTTTGGAGTAAGTTACCCTAAAATAATCAGAAGTGACACCTATGCTTTTATTTTGCATTTATTAATTAGTATCGATATTTTATTAGAGTAATTGATACTCAAATGAGTAGTGTGTAAATATCGATATATCGATACGCCCACCACTAGTAAGAGTGTCAACCACAGGGGAACCAGTCTGCTCGGCCCTTTGTAGAGAAACCAGTCAGAGAACTGGAACAGAAACTAGGCTAACAACAGCTGCATATTGAGTTGGCTGTATGTAATGTAGCTCATTTTAAGAAAGTCCAACCCAAACACTAATGTTGGTGCAAATATACGATATATAGGGCATTTCCAGCGCTTTACATGACCGTCAGAAAGCCCATTTGATTTTGCACTATTCATGGACAACACAACAACACTTATGAGTTCCAGAAGAACCAGATTCAACAGACCAAAAGAGAAAAGGAAGAAACTTCTGGAGAGCAGGAGAGAAACGTGAACTGTGAGCCCACGTTTACAAATCCAGAGAGATCCTGCTGTCAGGAGTGGGACTGGGTAACAAAAGTACTTCAGGACCTTTCTATATCAGAGGATACCAGTGGCTCACATGTGACTAGAGCTTACTGTCTCACTGAACACTGCTGCTTCACCCACTCTCTTCAGTGTGCTGAAGTTAAATCAGTGTACTGAGGAAAAGTCAAGTTACATTGTAAACCCGATCAGCTGATCAGTGTGCAGCAGGCTGAGGAACACATACGTGAATAGTGCAACAACAAATGGGCTCTCTGATGGGATTCCTCATACAACCATCTTTAAAAAAAACTATCCCTTCTGATAGTTGATGTCAAAACATGCTACATATTACATACTGTAAATCCTGCATCATCCTGCCATTATAACCTTGTACAGTTAAAATGACTGCAATAAATCCAGTCAGCCCATTAAAAACCATTACAGTGGATTACTGCTTAATATATATGGTATGATTTGTGCATGTCAAACTATGACCTCTTTTAAACGAGTCCTGACTCTAACTTAATGCTTATATTAAAGTAATGATTGGTGTCCACAAACCTTAGACCTTTGAATGACTTGATGTTTCTGAAAATGAGAAGAGAGGAGAAAACAGAATGCTGAGCTCCTTTAACAGCATGTTATTAAGACTGATTTACTCAATGTGGATGACAGCCCATGTTTACACCTGTCTCTACGTCTGCTCTGTGTTTAGATTTATTGTTAGGATAATGTGCTCAGTCCTGGGGATGCATGTGAGACAAAGAAACCCACGCTCCAGGGACAAGAACACCAAGCTGTACATATGCAATCATGTGACGGACTTTGACCACAACATAATCAACCTTCTGACCCCTTGCAACACTGTGAGTATTCATCTTTGTTAAATGTCCCTTAAAGCATTATAATAACAACATAGAAATACTTTTTTATCACACTGCAGTTATGTACTGACTGTGGGATGGACATTTTCCACTTACAGTTAAATTGTATGTACAACAGCTGCAGGGTTAATACAACCTTGAGTCACTGATAGCCGTAGAAGAGACCTATGAAGTCATTTGTTTACTGTGTTGTTTTTTGTTCTTTTATTTGTTTTAAGTGGGGCACAATGGTGAAATCTTAAGTCTCCTGTCAGTGATACATTTCAACCACTGTGAACACACATTAGCAAGGGAGTTTGAACTGCTTTGTGAATTAGTGCATGCATCATTAATTAATAACCAGTCGTACTTAGTGTCCTGGGGTCTCATTTATCACTGTTCTGTACACATAAATCAGGACCTGAAAGCGGTGTGCGCCACTTAGTAACAGAAGCTGTGATTATAAAGTTAAACCTGAAATGAAAATTCTTGGCCGAAACCGAAAATGAGGAAACCAAGGCTGATAACCGAAACACAGAAATAAATTATTATGCCAATTATTAGTACCATTACATTTATGGCTATGACTGTGTACTAATCTCACTTAAATCAAGGATCTCATTGAACATATCAGACAACGAGGGTACCCCTCATCTGGTTCAGAGACAAGTCCTTCTGTTCTCCTCATTCCTGCGCTGTGCACTTCTCCAAGCGGGTTCTCCGCATCCATCGCGGTCTAGATCATTTCTTGTGCACGCTGCTTTATACCCACATCCAAGTAATGATCTTTATAACACGGATCAAGTACAGTTGCGATGAAGTGCAGAGGATCCGAATAGATCACAGTGAAACGTGTGCCGACAGACTCTAAGAGTGTACTTTTCATTGTTTTCACTCCGTGGTCTGTCTGAACCTCTTTGCTTAGAAGACGCTTTAGTGCTGCGATTAAAGGAAGAACAGATGCAGACATGTTGGCCCTTATCCAGAAAGCGCGTACTACTGGCCATGGTTTTTGATTGCGTCCTCACAAAATTCTGTTTCGGCGTGTTGTTTCGGTGATAAAAGTCTTTCAGTGGCCGAATTTTCGGTGCATCCCTAGTGTAAATTACAGCCAGAGACAGCTCTACATACAGTCATTACATATCCTTGTATCCTGATTAGCCCCAAAAGCTGTAGTTCACTAATCAGACTTCTATTAATATGAAGTAAACAAAATCATTTTGCCGTAAATCCCAGAGTGAGGGAGTCCACTTGATTAACAGTAACATGCAGTAACCGTCGCAGGAGGACTGAGTGAACGCAGCAGCAATGTGCTGTAACTCTTCTCTTGGTTGTTAGCTTTATTACCTTTATGACCTCACCCACGAGCACCTCTAATCTGTGTATTAGAAAGCTGATTTCAATGTAGGTTGTTGTTATGATTCACCACTAACTACTCTCCTTATCTACTCTACATGCAGTTTAAATCATGATGCCAATGCACTTACCATTTATGACTGAATAATGTGGGCATGTAGAAGGTAGAATAAGAGGTCGATCCCTGTGCTCACATTTCTGAGTGGAGCATGATTTATTAAAGGTACATTGCGTCAAAGTGTCTCTGCAAAGTTTTATTAATAAGGATTATTTTTGTACTTTGTGGATACGTTCACTTCAATGGATTCTATGCACTGCCTCATTAATGAGACCCCAGGATATCTTTCTCTTCAGTCTGAGTCTTTTACCAGACTATACTACGTCTGTGTTGAAACAGTAAATGTTGTTGTAAGTGTGCTGTGTCTCTCTGCTCTTAAGCCCCAGTTAGAGGGCTCAACAGGCTTTTTGTGCTGGGCCAGAGGCTTCATGGAAATCCATTCATCATCTATCCAAGGAGCGATAGCAGAGACTCTACAGAGATACTGCTCCAGTGAAGGCATCCCACCTCTGCTCCTGTTTCCTGAAGAGGACACCACAAATGGCCGTGCTGGCCTGCTCAAGTTCAGGTTGGTGTTAGCATTCCTGAAGAAGGATCTTATAAGTGTGCTGACACATGTTAGGAAAGGGATCAACAAGTGTTGCTTAATTCATACAGCTTGCTCGATGGTCAACAGTGAAGTATGGATAAGCTCTGGAACACGTGGTGCTGCTATCAGTGTTTTTGTGAAGTAAAATCATCAGAGCAGGATGTAGCTTGCAATTTCTTATCCTCCCTTTAATGATTTTGAAGCTACCTGTGCAACACAGTAAGTAGTTGGGTAACTGCATGTGATAACTTACGGCTTTGTGGCTGACAAATCTAAAACGTTTGAAAGTCTGGGCTCACTTTCAATGTTGAATAAAAAAGCAACCAAATACAAAATCAATCAATCTTTATTTATAAAGCACTAGTTCACAACAGATGTAATCTCAAGACGCTTTACAAACAGAGCAGGTCTAGACCGTAATCTATGTTTTATTATCAACAAAGACCCAACATCAAGACAGGATAAGATCCAGTTCCATCTGGGACAGTTTTTGCTGCGTCCTCTCTGATGCACAGGACTGATCACGGAACAACGCAGCCTCCACATCGATGTAAAGTAGCTGCAGTAAAAAATGACAAATCCACCAAGTGCTGTCCTTCGTAAACATCGGTCCTACTGGAAACATCCATCAATATTGACGGGAGCCTGAAGCGATGTGCAAATTAGGCTGAGGCAACTGCCTGGCACTTAAATAAGCAGGAAAAACCCTGAACATGACCCAGAAAGGGTAGAGACTTCTCTGGACCCTCGTTTAAGATGGACTGAGGTAAGATGATAAACTGTCCTGCAGTCTGACGAATCAAAATGTGAAGACCGTATTATCCTCTGCTCTAAAGAGGAGAGGGACCACCCAGCTTGTTATCAGTTCACAATCCAAAAACCAACACTTGTAATATGGGGATGTATAAGTGCCCATGGAAAGGTAGCTTTCACATCTATCTATACAGGTTTATGAGCAACATGTGCCAACATTCAGACGATGCGTTTTTCAGGGAGGACCTCGCACATTTCTGTAAGACAATGCCAAACCACATTCTGCACATTCTACGTATGACAACAGCGTGGCTCAGTAGTAGAAGAGTCCGGGTGCTAAACTGGTCTGCCTGCAGTATCAACTTATCATTCACTGAAAAATGACGGGGCATCATGAAACGAAAATTTAACAAAGGAGACTCCAAGCTGTTGAGCAGCTGAAATCCTTTATCAGGCAAGAATGTGACTTTCAAAACTCCAGAAACGGGTCTCCTGGGTTCACAACATTTAAATTGTTGTTAAAGAGGCAATGATGCCACACAATTAGAACAACATGCCTCTGTCCAGACTGTTTTAAATGGCGTTGCTTTTTTAATTTCCACATCTGATATGTTGTTTTTGCTCAAATTTTTATCAACATTTTACACAGTGACTCAGCTTTTTTTTTTCTGTGATCATTTTTTATTAGTAGTATTTTTTTCCACAACAAATAAATCCAAATCCCAGCTTTTTTAAATTAGAGTTGTATTTGTGGATAGGTATATGAGAGTTACCTCTGGCAACATCAAGGAGCAAATGAGATGTTCTGTTAATCTCAAAGAGTGCACTGTGACTTAACCAGCTGCTGCATATGCTGTACCTTCAGCACAGACTTTTGTTTGTGGGCATGCAAGAGTCCCTTGTTTTTACCAAGATGCCAGTTTTAATGTCTGTCCTCAGTGTAAAAAAACAGATGTTTTCTCATGACGTGTCTGAGAAAGTTAAAGTGTGCCTCCTAACTGTTCAGACTTACATTCCATCACAGTAGAGGGCACCAAAGCACATCAGAACCAGGGATGATCCTATCGACCAGTTTCTCTGTTGAGTAATCAGATATTTAAATTCAGACCAGCTGACGAGTCTACAGGTGAGAAAAAACAAAGGAAACAAGGCACAGTGTGAGATGTATGAAAAGAAGTGGATACAGCAGAAACATGGATTCACTTCCATAATAGGGGATTCCTCCTCGAGAAGAATCCTGTAACAGCTGGTAGAAACATTTTATAATTGGATCAGAGATTTCATAATAGAGGCTTTCGGCATCCTGAACCTCGATTCAGTTCACTCGACATTTAGAGAGCAAATCAGACCAAACCCCCGTCATGCCATGAATGAATCACATCACTAGGGTACTGCCTGATATCCTCAAGTTAACTCCAAAGTTTAGAGAATACTGATGAACTGATTTATTAAACATGATGTAATGTTATTATATCACTCTGTCTTTTTTTCTCAGTAATTTATGACATTCTTTTCTCTCTTTCAGCTCCTGGCCCTTCTCTCTGACTGATTCTATTCAGCCTGTGGCCTTACGGGTGACCAGACCATTGATTGCTCTGGTAATTATTGTAGAATGTGCACTGTACACTTAAGAGTAGAGGGAAACATTATCATGATATGATTATCCTGTACTAAACCACTTATTTTTAAGGTTACATTTTGCACCGAGTATCTTGAGTGTTTTGCAACTGCTTCAATAAGGCACACAGATTACAAACTGAAATGTGAACATACAGTAGAAGAAACAAATCATAGAGGTAAAAAAATATTTTGAACACAGTTTGAAAACGGGCAACATTCCCTTGAAGTAAGCTGATTAGTGCAGTAGCTGAAATCTAACCCAGTTATCTCAGTACCGGGAATAACTCTGTCTTGAGTTACTTTTTGCAGCTACAGCTAAAGACGTGCTTCTGTAAACACTGGAGATATTTAAAATGATGGGCAGATCATATGTGTCAGCAGAATATCATGCCACAGTTAAAACGTTGGTACACTCTCCAGTCTGTTCACACATTTATTGACAAACATGTTAGAGAGTGATGGCTGACTTTGTTGTGTTTTGTCCGTCCACAGAGTACACCAGTGTCCAGTTGGCTGATGGAGCTTTTGTGGACATTTTTTGCCCCATGTACAGTGTATCATGTAAGGTACTAAATAATTTGTATCATTATTTCCATCTATTAGTTGAATCCTAATGTTGGTAAAGAAGTTTCTTCAAAATGAGATGCTGATGCTGAGTCATGGAAGCTAAACTTATATACTGTATTAAGAAAACAAGCAGATAAACCGCTGTCCGGAAGAAGTTCGGCTCAGCTCGGCTGATGCCACGCCCAGCCAGTACTGCTGATTAATAAACATGATTACTGAAATGCTGAGTTAGGACAGTCAGTTGTTGCTTTTCAACATGTTAGTTATCAAAGCAGTCGTTCAGACCTAGAGTTAACTTGCTTCCTGGGTGATCAGATCACAAGTGGACACCTCAAAGTACGAGCAATCACGCTTGACACCGACATGCAGGTCCAAATGTGTTTGATCACTTTTATCTCCATATGCAATTAAACAGCAACACCTTTTCACCTTTAACAGCCTTTTAAAACATCAAATAAAAAACTGTGATGTTTGTAACACAGAGAGGAGAACAGCTGAGCTCACATGGGGGGAGGGACAGAGGAACACTTTGTGTAGTCATGAATCCTGATGTTCTTCTGCTGCTCTGTGGAGAACTCCACCACACATTATACATGCACATCACTTCTATAAATCATTACAGAATAATAATGTACACACAACCAGACCCTGAGGATAGATGTGTTCCAGACCACTTCTGTATATGGCCTGAGCGGTCAGATCTTAGGACGCATTGAGGTGTGCTTCTACCTGCAACTTGAGGCTGTCCACTTGTGATCACCCAGGACAGATGCTAATACCAGTTATAATCAGGGCCAGTTGTTGTCAGAGTAACTTGTGTGTTTTTCTTGTTTATCCCAGTTGGCTCCCAGCCATATCAAGACAAGATGGTGAGTCGATGCAGGAGTTTGCCAACAAAGTCCAGGAGGTAAAACCAATGTTTTTCAGGGTGGTAGAATCATGAAGGGTTAGATTTGTGTGGGGTAAAAACACTGAGGAAAAAAAGTGCTTTAAACTAATGCACAACTGAGGTGACTTGGTTCTCCTGGCCTCAGCATCTACAGGTGTGTCTCATAAAAGTAGAATGCCATAAAAAAAAGGTAATACTTTCAAAGGGGACTTGTTCATTTCGATATTGTTCCCTAAAAGCAAAATGAATCATACTTTTGATATCTTCTTCACACTTTTTCTATCTGAATGCCAGATTGCCTTATCCTGTCTGCTTCCCCAGCAGCACTTAAACACTAAAGGTGCGTGTTATGTGTGACTTTGATTACAGCTGCTAGCCGGTGAACTTGGTTTGGTGTCCACCAAGATCACGAAAGCCGATAAAGCAGAGCACATTAAAAGGAAACGACATACTGCACCACAAACATCGACAAGTAAGTACATCGAGTGAAGTCAGAGTAGATCCAGTTGCTCTTATTCACGTTAACATTCAGCTGATAGGGTTTAGACCTGTTGATGGATGTCAGCTGATGTTGTCGTTTACTTTAGATGTCGGACCTGCATCTATCGGCCTCGGTTTCATGGTCCAGAGTTTGGGCACAGATGATCATCAGATTGCCAAAATGGCCCAACAGGTGAAGGACGTGCTACCTCATGTCCCTCTGAATGTAATCACCAAGGACTTAGGTAAGGTTTCAAGTTACCTTTATATTAACCCCATAATCCTGCCGGCCACTTTCTGTCCTACTATTACCTAAAACAGCCTATCTACTCTGCTTTAGCCATAGATTTAGATTTGGAATGCCCATTAACGCTTGTATCCTGACTGTTTGCAGCAAAAACCAATTGTGTTGACGCAACCATAACAAACTTGCTTGAGAACAAGGAGGATCCCCAAATGGAGGCAACCGGGACATCATCTTCAGGGTCTTCAGAGAACAGCTCCTTTCCCTCTGGTTCTGTGCCCACCATAAAGGTTCGATCATTCATCATGCTGCATGACCTTAGCTCTTTAACAAGTTATTTATAATCACTACAAGATTCATTCTCCTAGAAATGTAGGAGGGTGTTAGAATTTGCACATAAAGAGTTGAATATGTCACATTGGAGCCAAGCTACTTGATATGAAACATTAATTTGTTTTAAATACTTTCTGAAACTGATGCATTTTTTTTATTTCACTCACAGCCTGCTGCCAAATCTTTTGGGAAATCACCATCTGACAGACATCTGTCTCTCAAAGAGAGGAAAGAAGCACTCTATAATTTTGCAAGAAGGTAAAGATTTACTGTCCTTAGCTCCGTTATAATGATGTTTTATTGTTTGCAGGGCAGCAGGATATATTTAAGGTTGCATTAACAACTGAGAGCTACACTTGGTAGGAAATAATCTGTTAGGATCTAACTTTTGTTGAGTCAAATATTTCTAGGTCATGAAATGATCCACGTCTGCTCAGGTCATGTTGACAGAACGCCACAGCAACAGCCAAAGCAACTTCATCAGCAACATGTTGAAGATATGCTAAAGTTAACTGTTCTACTAACTGTACTGTATTTAGAGATCTGCTTGGATCCATTGCTCAGGTGCTGACTGATCAGTCATGATTCTACAGACTGTAGTCTTGTGTAAAGATAAACCTGTTGTCACTAATATAGGTCCTGTAGATTTGTTCTGAAAACCAGACTCTAAAACAGTGAAGGAGAAAGACATTAAACAAGCTGACTGACCAAGAAAGGATTTCAGACTTAGTAACCAAAATGTCCCTATACATGTATCCTTGATCTATCTTGGTGTTTGCCTCACAACATTGGAGTAAATCTGACCTTAGGTACAATCTTTTAGTCAAGGACCAGACCAGGCATGTGAAGGGTTACACAAGGGGATCCCCTCCTTTAGTAATTAACCCCTGAATTGCTCATAGGCTTATTAGGGCTGACCCAATTAATTTCAGAGATGCTTAAAACAAGGGTTACCAAAATGGTCAACGAAAAGGACAAGTGTTCAAAGATATGTAACAGCTGATGCTGCTGCAAAGCAACGATAAACAGTGTAGCCCTTCAGTCTTAGGTAAGCTTGCTATCCAGTGCTTTTGATATTAAAACTGACATGTTGGGGTATTTCTCTCTCTGGCATTTCTTCACATTATTTTTAGGTCATCTGCGTGGCATCATGTAGTGAGTGGGATTTTCATTGCTGGTAGGATTTAAAATGGCCTGTCCTCTGAGCCTGTCCTTGTGGTCTTCTCTCCCTGGAATTAAGCTCAGTCAGTCCCCATAGAACAACTGTTAACAGAGTCTGACTAGCTGGTGAACACAGTGTAGCTTCAACAGAGCCAGATATTTTATCTTGAGTTTTTGGGAACCTAAAAGAGTGAGTATTATACATAAGTACAATTGAAATGGGTGGTGATGATCCTCTTATTTACTGCTGGATGTGTTAATAAGCAGTAAAACTGTTTGTTTAGTATGTTTGAGCCAAGTTTTATTGTTCTGGTGATTTTGCCTGCAAGGGACCAAAACGCCCCCAGTTTTGGATTTCAGCTAAATAGTAATGTTAGATGTCTACTGTCTTCACCTTACATACAAAATATGCTACAGGAAAACAAAACTAGTGGCTGATAGTATGTCTGCAGGAAAAAGTGATTCTGTATTTTTTAGGTGACACCCCCTCCCTCTGTGGTAGATTCATTTTACAGTCTGAAAGTGTAACAAAGTTTTGGACACAAACCATTTATACCAGATGTGTGTGTCAAACAGATAAACTTACATTGAAGACTTGGTCCTGATTTTAAACCCTGATTGGTTTTATTTTTGTCCTCATTCAGACGCTACATTGAAAACATGGATTGGATCAAGAGGACAGTCACTGAGCACACTTTGGGTCAAGCCATCGACACGTCGGAGAGAAACATATTCAACTCGCATTGCTTTCTAATTTGAATGATGACTTTTATATATTCTGTCAACAGGTTTGGATAAACGACAGATTTGTTTGATGCAATATTGAACACAAGTATTGAGAACATATAAACATTGATGGAATGGTAATTCTGCATGTGTTGATTCGTCATTCTGACTGATACATATTTTGATATCAATTTGTATTATGATCCACTGACTGTGAATCATCTATTTATTTTTATAATGTCCAGGGACGTCAATGAAAATAAAGTTCAGTTTGACTGTAAGACATGTGGCTGATACTGTTTCAGTAGAACATTTTCCTATTGGCCAATGTATTTTATTGAATAGGAAATAATTACAATTTACCTGTAAATGGAATATAACCTCTAGGTGTAGTATTCATTTATACATTTACTGGATGATGTTGTTTGTAGAAGTTTCCAATGCATGAGTGAATTCCCCCCAATAACATAATGACCAGTATGGGAGACAGAATTTTACTCTGGTGGCTTCAGGTTCCGTATCAGTTCTAGATGAGTATACATTACACAAACACACTCGCACACGAACTTAAAGGAATATATTAAAATTTTTCAATGTGAGCCTGAAGATATCAACACCTGCTCAAGCCAAGAGAAGATGGCATGTGGCATTCGCCTGTGTTCGAAGACGTAGGATACTGCAAATGCCATACCAAGTGGAGGACGATGAAAGATTAATTTTAAAACATCCAAAGCAAAATACTCTTGAAATTAAACAAATTGTTTAACCCCCCTGTAATGTTCGTTCTTAGGAACAACAATAATGTTCCTGGGTCAGCTTGACCCGGAGCCTATTTAATGATTCAAAAGTGTCAGAACCCCGAAAAAATCCAGATAAATATTTTTTAAATCTCATTATTAACTCCATTTCCTAATCATTTAAATCAATATTTAGTGCATTGGTGTCCTTTAATTATCACAGATCATAGTTCAATGAGGATAACTCACTCGTTTTTTAAGAAAATTCATGTTAAAACTTTTGCTTATGTACATTGGAAAGTGATTGGGTAGAAATATGTAACACAGTTTCAAAGAAACAATTGGTATTTAACACTTCTGACCCCTTTTAGCCTCCACTTTGACTGCAGGGTCAAATTGACCCACGATCAGTATGTGATATAAACATGCAGTTGTTGCAAATGTGTGAAATTAACCATTTAATTTATTTGTTGTTCACACTAATTAAACCAAGCAGAATAAATTTCATAAATAAAATTACTTTAAACAATTTTCTTTTTTTCTTTTTTTTTTTTTTTACATTTTTGAACTTTAGAATGGGTCAATTTGACCCGCAACACAACAGGAGGGTTAACACGTCTGTTACGTGAGTAAAGTCATGTGTGGACGATACCTTAGCCTCCATATTTGTGTCAAACAGAACTCTCTGGGTAAGAGAACCCATATTTTCCGCGGTACCTAAACGCATCGCTGTCGCATCACCGGAAGTTGCGTTCTCCTCCTTCCTCGCGGCAGGCGGACGTGATCAAGCTAGCAGCGACTAAAACACAATGTCAGGTATCCTGGAACCTTTAGATGAGCCTGTAGACGTCAAGGAGGACAGAGAGTTTGATGTACAGACTGAAGACAACCTCTGCGATGATTTCTTCCAACGACCCGACTCGATATATTTTACAGGTAGTGTTTTTACACCTTTCCTTGAATGTTTGGGTGCCTAGCTTAGTAGCTGCTCTCACTATAGGCGGCTAACATCACATCATCAAGTTGAGTAAATGACATGATTTAGTTATGTTTAAAAGGTTAAAGTTTTCCCGTAAGTTCATTACTACTGTGTACTCTGCGACAGTGTTATCGGTGGACTAACCAGGACGTTCATATGTGCTTTAGAGACAGAAAGGAGTGGGCTGACCTGGATCCTGTTCCCCAGGATGATGGACCAAATCCCGTTGTGAAGATCGCCTACTCTGAGAAGTGTAAGCTTGTTGTGATTGTCTTCAGAGAGAGAGAGAGAGGAGAGGAGACGGGGTGACATAGAAAACTTAATAGAAGTGAAATGAAAGAGCAAACTCACGCAGATTCACCAACAGTAGCATTTCACACAACACGCGTGTGATAAGTTGAACTATTATTTACCGTTACCCTGTCAACACAGAGATCAGTCCGCAGAGATATTAATGTCATGTTTTCCAACAGTCGCAGATGTTTATGACTACTTCCGTGCACTCTTGAAGAATAACGAGAGAAGCGAGCGGGCTTTCGCTTTGACGGCAGATGCCATTGAGCTGAATGCTGCCAATTACACCGTTTGGTGAGCAATGACTCTTACATTTTACAATATGTAATTTTCAAAATAAAAGCAGGAGGGAGCACTTCCTGTTTGAAATAATATTTATTAAAACTGTTATAGGAGAGTATGTTTGTGAAACTCCTTCAAACTATCTATAGATCTCAAGCTGTAATGTACAGTGGTGGCCAATATGATTAGAACACCTGACAGATCTGAACAAATTGACCTTTTTTTCCACCAAAACTTGATTTCATTTTATAATGTTCATGAAACATGCAGATGGTTGCTCTGAGCACAACAAATATCAGATGAAGTGAGTCCTACTATTTTTTATCCACTTTAACTTTAATATTGGTTTGTTCACCTTCTGCATCAACTACAGCAGCACATCTCTCTGACACAGTGTCATATATTTCCAGAGAACTTCAACACTAATGTTACCTCATGCCTTCTGTAACTCAAACCAAAAGCTTTCCTTTGAATGTACGATAGATCTGTCCAGTTTATTTTCCAACTCGACCCAAATTTGCTCAATAAGTCATCTTGGAAAATGAATCCAGGCCCAATAAGGCAAATCCCAGATGGCACTCTGTGCATCACCAGAATATTGTGGTCTACTTTTCTTAGCCATGAATCCATACATTTTCACTAAGTCACCTGTTCCTGAGACTGCAATGGCATTTTGAGATGCTTCACTTGTCTGTCTGAAATTTTCTTTTTTCTACTTCTCCCCTTTTGGTTCTGGTGTGATTGGTGGCACCATGGCGGTCTAAAGTGTACTTTACGGTGCTTGGATTGCATCTAAAGTCCCTGACCATGCGGCGGTAACTCCAGCCAGCACCTGTTAGCTTCTTCTTCACCTTAGTCATGTCCAGAGAGCAACATGTGTTCAAGACTACTTAGAGGCTTTGAATTTAAACCAATTGATGGTGTGGCCTCAGAGGCAAAGCCCTGTTGTTACCTATCACTTAATGAGCAGGGCAGGCCTTCTACATTCAAAAGAATCACACAGCCGTGTCCTAAGACTCTAGCATCACCATCAATTTAACCACAATCACACCTTACATTGATTGTCAATGATGTATTTTAATGGCCAGTTCAACCAAACAACTGAAACCACTGAAATATATCAAGTGTTCTAATAATTTTGGCTACCACTGTAGGTGCTTAACGGACTAAGTACAGCCTTGCAATTTCTCAATCACACTCTTACTTCAAATTTAATCTTATGAATAAAAATGACCATATCCTCTGTAAATGTGCATCAAAACAGTTATTTTGTGTGGACATGTGCAGGCACTACAGGCGAGTGCTGCTACAAGCCCTGTCAAAGGACCTGAGGGAGGAGATGAGGTACATCACTGCCATCATAGAGGAGCAACCCAAAAACTACCAAGTCTGGTACGAGCTGGCAAACTAAGTTTAAGCTCTGTGTATTAAAGTTACTGAATAATTACATTACTTGAGAAATTGTTAATGATGAGGTCTAAGTCTTTGTAAAATGAATTAATGTCACTTTTGATCATTTTGTTACATTTGATCAGATAGAAGTAATGAAGAATTGTATGACTGATGGAGTTTCGCTCAGAATACAAACCTAAATGTTGAAACTTCTCTCTCAGGCATCACAGACGTATGGTGGTGGAGTGGCTCAGTGACTCCTCGGAGGAGCTGGAGTTCATTGCGGACATTCTCAGCCAAGATGCAAAGAACTACCACGCCTGGCAGCACAGACAGTGGGTCATTCAGGTAAGTCTTTCACTACAGTTTCAGTTTCCATACCAGTAGAGTACGGCAGACATGAGAAAAACATCTCAAGATTGCCTCTATCATCTTCGGATGTCTGTCTACAACAAAAAACTACTAAATGAATTGAAACTGGAAGAAATAAGGTCCAACTTATTATTATTGAGGGTACTTGTCAGAGGACATTGTAAAGACAGGGATTTAGCAGAATTAGCTTTCCAGTAGCACCATTGTAGACACACAACCTGTGTAGATGCTGCAATGGTAAGAAGTCCTGCAAGGCTGCCTCGTTTGAGTTCAGGACTATAATGAAAGACTGAGGTCACTGTTTGTCTCATGCATGGAGGTACCATGACTAAAAGCACCTTGTGATTGTAAAAACAAGATTGTTGACAACATTTCTCTCGCTTAATTCCCAGGAGTACAAACTGTGGGACAATGAGCTGGAGTTTGTGGAGAGTCTCTTGGAGGAAGATGTGAGAAATAACTCTGCATGGAACCAGAGACATTTTGTTATCTCTCACACAACAGGCTTCTTGGATCAAGCTGTAGTAGAGAGGGAGATTGAGTGAGTACCTTTGAATCAGTCAGTGAGTTATGTACCTCATAAGCTGAATGAAAAGTGATGGCAAATTCTGACTAATTGTTCCTACAATAGATGACTTATATACAAAGAAGCTCAGGTTATATCTGTCTATTTGGCTATACACCCATTCATACATAAACAAAACAACAAAGGGAAATCTTTTCTTGAATGATGAGCATAATTTACTCTTTTTGCTTTTAAAATTTTGTTTTTATTATTTATTTATTTATTTCAAGGGACAGTGCATATTAATGAACATTTCAGCGTAGCATCCATGTAAATATGCCAGAGTTAGCCATAAGGCTAATTTTCATCTGTAGTCCCTGGCAGGTCAAAACAGAGTTCATAACAAATGATAAAGATAAATAGCAGATGAAAACAATACATCATGACAGCATGACAATGTAAACAACAATACATCACAAGAGCATATATAAGTTATTCAAAAGTGCAAATAAGTGCATTAAAGTGCTGTTCAGCATAATAGAGAGATATATGTATGTCCGGAGTTGGACTAAATAAACGTGGACCAACATATCAATGTATCACACAAGTAAAAATACGTACATTACACACAAACACACACACACACACACACACACACACACACACACACACACACACACACACACACACACACACACACACACACACACACACCAAGAGAGAGAGAGAGAGAGAGAGACAGCATTGGATACAAATGAGTGATTACAGACCTGATGTGCCTTGAACCATGGAGCAGAGTATATAAAATAAGTTTTGAGTTGTGACTCATTGGGTTTCTAACTACATGTTTTTGCTGTCTCTTTGTGTAGCTACTGTCTGAGTCAGATCCGGAAGGCTCCCCACAATGAAAGCGTGTGGAATTATTTAAAAGGGTAAGATGTATAGTATGACCTTCTTTTTCTACAGTAAATGTAATAAATGTTTGCACTTTCTCTGACTGTTTTTTATGTTCAATCTGAGAGCGACTTCTTCAAGTGAAATACCTGTAAATTCTTTCACTTGGTCTGACATGATGTTTAAAAACTCTGGTTAACACCAGTGAACAGTATTGTGAATAGATGAGCTCACCAAAGTGTTCCTTCTTGATATATTTTCAAGGATGCTGCAGGACCGAGGGCTGTCATCCCAGCCGGGTTTGGTTGAAAGGATCCTTGAGCTGAAGGAGACACATTGTTCAACTTATCTTCTAGCTTTTCTGTTTGATTGCTACGAGGACGCTTTGGAGACCAGCAGCCAGAAAGAAAATATTGAGGAAGAGGAGCGAAAGGAAACTTTAAAAAGAGCTCTTGAAGTAAGTGCATCTTTTCAGAAAATAGAACCTTGAACCTTTTTGCAAAAACAATCCTGACAGGTCAGATAATGTTTCGATTATGAGACTATTTCATAGCTGATAATTCAAACTCTTTTTTGTGTTTGCTTCCTCCTCTTGAAGATTTGTGAACTTCTGGCCCGTGAGAAGGACACCATCCGCAGGGAGTACTGGCTGTTTTTGGGACGTTCTTTGAAAAGCAAATCTGGAATCAGTGATCCCTTTACTGAGCCTCTGGCAAATGATCCTGACCCGTCAGTTCTTGCATCTGTGAAACCGGCCATGAGCTAGACCTGCACAAGCCTCGCACAGTATCCACTTCTGCCCTGCTTCAAAAATACTATCAAAAGATTCAAGCCATGAGTCTGATGTGTCTGTACTCTGCTGTAGTGTAAGAGTAAGGAATACTCACATGTGAAAGAAGTGGACTCAAACAGATGGATGGAATAAAAACATGGAAACATAGCAGACTTAAAAACATGTGACACAGGATAGAAAAGTTGTAATATACTGTATGTTGATTCTGTCATCTTTTCTCACCCATAAATACTCCATAACAAGATGATCATGTCATGTGGGACATCTGGAACATTTGTCATTTGCTAGTGTTGCTCCTTGTTTGATTATTAATAAATATTTTGTTGTCTTTTAAAACCTAGAAAGTCTGTTTTTGATGAGTCCCCCCCACTCTGAGTGAACCTGTCGGTGTGTTAGCATTCGCACATACGGTACGTGGCATAAACATCTTTGGAAGAACACACTCAAGTTTGATCTCTTAAAGGTGCAGTGTGTGGAAATGGGAATATTAGCGATATCTAGTGGTCAGATTCTAGAATGAACTTGTCCGTTCCTAATCCTACACATCACCTAAGCCAGGGGTTCCCAAAGTGTGGGTCGGGACCCCCTGGGGTTCGCGGGACACTAATGGAGTGCCTTGTGATGTCTTCTAGAATGTTTTTTTAACAGCTAATCTAAAACTGCATATTTTACCCATTAAGGTAGGCTGCACAACCTAGTAGGTAAGCTAATTATCTGCAAACAAGCTAAATTAAGTACGTATTGGAGTCATGTGTCTTTGGTGCTTAAATGTTGGGGGTCACAGGCTGAAGAGTTTGGGAAGCCCTGACCTAAGCGATGGTGGCCGTGGAGGACCAGAAGATCTCCTGATAATGGCAATTAGTTATCCGACAGTGTGTCGGGTTATTGTCAGGAAAGAGACGTTAAGACGTTACTAAATGTTATTAACTGTTGGCATAACCTGTCGTGCTGTGAGCAGGTTGGACAAGCTCAAAAGTTTCTTTCCAATATTGTTACAAAAAGTTAGATTGCAGCAGGTTGCACTCTTACCTGTTCAGCAGACAACAGGCAACTTCTGCGTAGTTCTTTAAACACAGCTCTGTCAATGACAACTTCCACCTTGGAAAAAAAACACTGATGTTTTCTATTTTTTATGTCGTCTGTCCCGATTTCGCTTCATATCTTCATGTTTCTTTGTTATGTACGTTAATGCAGCTGTGTGATGTATAATGTCTGTGGTCTCGCATTATTCATTTTTTTTGCTATCATAAAACGCTATCAATACAATTTATTTTGTAAATTAAGTTAAAAAAAGAAAAGCATAGTTTTATAAACATGATTATACACACATTATAACATACTTATAAATATTATATCCCATTTCCTCCAAATCTGTTCTGCTAAATACAACTAACTTCTATACACTATACCTGTAAAGCAAGAGGATTTGGACTTAGTTACAATTATTTTAGTAATAATTAAAAATAAAGTTAAATCACAGTTTTCAAATATTTTTCTAATAACTGACATTTTCCAAACAGTGATTGGACTTCTTTATTGGTGCTGAACATGTTACTTTGTTGAAGCTTCCTAAAAAGTAAAAAAGAAAGTTATAAAAACTTTTTCCCAGAAATATTGAAAAATATGAAACAGGTAAGCTGCTGCGTTGTGATCACTGACCGCACCACAGCTCTCTCTTTTTCCACCAAACTGTCCTGTGTTTGGTAAAATAGGAGCTGCTTGCTGTTGAGCAGAGATTGGTTTTGGTCCTCTGAGCTGTACTGCCAAGAGAAACCCTGAACTCAACCAGCACAGCAGTGTGCACACAGCACGGCCCAGTGTCCTGACCTCCCTTGGAGCTTGAGAATAGCTTTCCTCACTTGATGCAGCCGTTTCCACTCCTGCTGACACTAAAACAAAATACGACCCTCTGCATTGTAATCACACAGTTGGTTTGTCAGCAGTGTGTCTTTACCACTCCCCTAATACTTTGTATTATGTCGGGAAGACTCACCTTTGTCTGCCTCCGCTGTATGGAAGACCCTCTGATTGACAAGTTCATTTCATCAGCAGTTATGATTGAGCATTACAGTCACAGGCCGCTGTGACTCTCCAGGGCAGATAACAGCATTAATTCAGTCTTTGAAAGAGATTCACACCCTGCTCAATAAAAAAAGAAGTGGCTTTTGTTGTGAACTCTGGGACAACTTGAACGAGTCTGAAACAGCTTCTTTGTTCTCAAGTTGAAATAACAAACTGAGCTACTACTGATCCAGAGAGAGATGTTTGAACGTGAATTTTGTTTAAAGGCCTTTTAAACAAAACAGATCAGGCATCACTTCATGCGTTGTCTCTAAGTGGTAAAACCCTGACAAAAACAAAAAATGTCACTGACAGAGTTTAATTAAAATGCTAATTAAACACAGCTCAAGTCCGAACATCTAATAAGGTTCCCTTTAAGTCTGCAGGTCATAGATGCTATTAAGTAAAAGAGAAGAACAGACTGCAGCCAACAACCTGTCCTCGGTATGGTGCTGGAGTTTGACTTCTGGCTTATGAGACTTTGTGATGATGTCATCCACAACTTTTAAAAATGCCTTTACAGGGAGGATGGATTAAAAAGAGAACAATTTATGACTTGTCTTTCCGTTGTGACGCCATCGCCCTCAGAAGACTATAATAAATGATTATATTATCTTCTCTGCCAACTTTCTAAATAGTAGCATCCTGTGTGAGGCTAGATCATTATAACTTATATTATAACGTATTATCATAACAAAAAAATCACCCAGATTTCACAAGTATACATAAACTGTTAGACTAAAGTTTTGCAAACTTGAATTCTGACACGATAAGGTGGTTTAAACCAAACATGAATGAAAAACAGACATTTTGGGCCAAACACAACCTGTGCCAAGAGCTAGAAACCACAGTTCATCTAAAGGCCACTTAAGGCTAGCTCCTGGTGTAAGCTGGCTAAACTACAAACTCTCTGTAGAAATAAACCTGTTCATATCTGCTTTGAAAAAAGCTTTTGTTTTGAATTTTACCACATTTCATTATCTTATCAGATGGCCTATGAATGTTTCAGCAACGCATAAACCCAACCCAGCCCAATACAGACAGTTTCTGCCTTTCCTGTCAAAAGTATTTAAGTGCACAGTCTTGGATCAGGTCTTTGAGTTCATTCAGGACAACCAATCTAACCCAAATCAGTCTGGTTTAAGCAAGGTCATTCTACTGAAACTGCACGTCTGTCCATGAGTCGCTGTGATTAGCTAGAGCTGCTGTAAAGTCCTGTATATAGTTATATTGCTGTTGGATCTGTCTGCTGCCTCTGACACAGTGAACCACCAAGTGCTCCTTGTGTCCTACCTCACAGGGAGATCTTTTAGAGTATCCTGGAGGGGAGGAGTGTCTCCAAGGTTTATCAGCAGGAGTGCCTCAAGTTCTTGTCAGTTCTTGGTGCCCTTCTCTTCTCAATATACACCACCACAGCCAGTCCCTCCATACAATATCCAGCTTGGATCAACAGAACTCATGCCCGACAGAACGCTCTGCCAATGAAGGGTCCCTTGTACTCCCATTTCAACAGGTCACCTTAAGTCACGAGCCAGACTCTTCTCCTCTGTTGTCCCCCCGTGGTGGAATTAATTACTCAACTCCATTAAGTCTGCAGAGTCCCTTTCTACCTCTAAGAAAAGGCAAAGAAACAGCTCTTTCAGGAACACCTACGCACTTCAGTTCAACTCTTCTCCTCTGTAGTCCCCAGTGATGGAATGAGTTTCTCAGCTGCACTTGATCCACAGAGTCCTGGTCTACTCTTTAAGAAAGTTTTAGACCCAGCTCCACTTGGTAGTTTGTTGATGACAGTGATATTAATGATGATGATGCTGAGATTTCATGAAAATAATGATTTTGTTGTTGTTGGTGCCTTGATGTTGATTACATATATATATATATTAAACAGCTTTGAATCGCCCTTGTGTATTGATTGGCACTGCATGTCAGCACCTGTGTCTAATTGAAGCAATTTGTGTCACTAACTTATGTTGTTTCCCCCTTTCTAGGTCATTGCTTGTGTTTACTTTACTCTCAGATATATGTTGCTTTCGACAGAAGAGTCTGCTGAATAAAATTGTAACAATGTAATCTCTATGAATAGATATCTACGTGCAAGTGCAGCAAACAATCCACTCCAAATCTTTTCTCCGTTGCCAAGTTTCTTGTCAACTCTAAATGATGATTAGCCAACAAAAGAAGTCTGCCAAGTTAACCAAATGAACTTACTGAAGAGTCCATTTTCAGTACACAACTTTTACAAAGTATAACACTAAATTAATCAATTAAACCACTTACAAAACAACCACAGAAGTGTGTCTGTCTTCAGTTTTCATAGTTTGAGTAATAATGGCTAAAACCTAGTCAGCCAGCCAGTTGTCTTGGCAATATACTCACAAGAGAAACAAGAAGAACAAAATATCTGTTTGCATACAAGCATGGTACCTATGTTAAAGTTGTATTTAGAAATATATTGTATATAATCATAGAAGCAACAATATTTAAAAAAAATTGCAAATATAGACGGCTGCTCTGTTCCTTTACAGCTTATCTCCTTGTTACTCTTGTTAAATGTTTTGTTTAACAGTGTAACTGCGCTGTTAAGCTGTCTCTCTGATGCCAAAGCCTTACAGCTGAATCCTGATACAGCCAAAGCAAATGCCTTTTACCTATTTGGATTAGAATTATTGTCCTCTTTAAAAGCCAACCAATTACCCAATTAGTAGATCGTCATCTCAACACATAACTCACAGAACTTTCTTTTATTGTAAACCTCTACACCTCTGCAAAGTAAGACTGATCTGATTGGACTTATCCAACTCCCTCGGGAACACACACACACACACACACACACACACACACACACACACACACACACACACACACATACACACACTCCCACACTCCAGCTTTGGCAGTACGGGTACAGTCAATGAGGTGGTTCATTATGATGAATTGGTGGTCGAGAGTGTTCCTTGGTGTTATTCTTTCACCTGCACTCGGTAAATGTTTGGTTCATTAAGTCAAAACCCTAAACTGGCTTCTCCTCCAAGGTATCAAAGTATAAGGGTAAACAAACTGAAAACAAATCACAGCTGCAGGAGGGTGCATTGTCCAGTACTGTCTTTCTCATGAATAACATAAACATAAAATAGACACAGCGGTCTACAATACAGTAAAGTATGTGTAAACATCAAATAGACACAGTGGATTAATTAGTTAAGGTGATATTTTCTTTTTGTTATTGAACTTGTTCTTGTTGTTGTGAAGACGTTACACAGTTCATGGTGATTTATTAGATTTCCACTTCACTTAAACTCAGAGGTAAATATTGAACTTTAGACTTAGCTGCAGTAGTTCACATTCCCAAAGTTTTGAACATGTAAATGTAACACACTATGAAGTGGTAATATTCATCAAAAGTATCAGATGTGGTGATAAAATACTGACAACTTTAACTTCATGTTGATAATAAAAGTTACAACAATAAGATTTTAAAAGCAGGACTTATACTGTGTCTGTTTACTGTCTGGAGTCAACCACTCAGAGTGCTTTTACAAGACATGTCACATCCACACACTGATGGTAAAGACTGCTCTATAAAGCACCAATCAGAGTTAACTAATCCAGCCCTGCTGACACAGCCACCGGGGGCAGTGTTTTGGGCTTCTTGTCAAAGATGTGGACCTGGGATTGAACCCCCAACCCTCCAATGGAGATTCATCCGACTCTACTGAGCCAGCCGCCCACTGTGGTAGGTGGAAGAAATTTGAAACAGAGTCAAGACTCTGAAGATCGTCCTTCTTGTATTTCATATAAAAACTTTGCAAAGAGGTCAGCAAGGTATCACATAAAGAGTAAAGAGTCTGCTAAAGTATTAATTTATAAATATATAAAGTCAAAACACAGAGTGGAGGACATTAAAGATGTAGTTTGAGACCAAACTCAAAGTCCTGTGCCAAAGCTAACTGGTAACATATGAAGAAAGAAAGTGGTCTCAGAGCTTAGAAACACCGCAACGGTCTGAGGAACCGTTTGGGATTTTGTAATGTAAATAATATTCTGTGTATAAAAAATACAAGCCTGTCACTAGGAATTTTCCTAAAAATGTGTATTGTTTGCCCCGGTATGAAGCTTTTGTGGTTCTCTAATGAAACAAACAGGATATGAGAGGGTTTATACTTTTTTCTTTTTTTATTCATGATACATTGTTTATTCTTTCATAATGTATTGTAACTAGTTAAAACAATGCATTCTTTGTGTGCTTCTAGTCACAGAGGATGCAATTTCTCATAATGGTGTGACAGACCGGAGGTGGCTCTATTGGGGGGCACTGGAATGTTGGCAGTCCTAGTGTTAAACGCAATTTAAACAAGGCAGTCTACTTAATACCTCAGGAGATACATAGGTGCCAGGATTCATTAAACACATCAGTTAAACATCAGTGTTAGGGTCCATGGCTGACACAATGAATACATTGTCTCCAAAAGTGTGGAACTCCTCCGCAACTTCCTCTGGCTTGGAGATGTCTTCAGAATAAAATCATGCAAGTTCCTAACCTGAACCCTTCCAAAATCCAACCTTAACCCTAATCATAGCCCTAACACTAATCATAACCTTAAACCTAATCATAACCCTAAGCCTAATCATAACCCTAACCCTAATCATGACCCTAACTCTGTTCATAGCACTAACCCTAATCATAACCTTAACCCTAACCCTAATCATAACCCTAACCCTAATCATAATCAAACCCTAACCCTATTAATAACCTTAATCCTATTCATAACCCTAACCGTATTTATGACCCTAACCCTAATCATAACCCTAACCCTAATCATAACCCTAACCCTCTAATCATAACCTTAACACTATTCATAACCCTAACCCTGTTCATAGCAATAACCTTAATCATAACCCTAACCCTAACCCTAATCATAACCCTAACCTTGACCCTATTCAGAAACTATAACCCTAATTATAACCCTAACCCTATTCATAACCCTAACCCTAATCATAGCCTTAGCCCTAATCATAACCCTAACCCTAACCCTAACCCTAATCATAACCCTAACCCTAATCATAATCAAACCCTAACCCTATTAATAACCTTAATCCTATTCATAACCCTAACCGTATTTATGACCCTAACCCTAATCATAACCCTAACCGTATTTATGACCCTAACCCTAATCATAACCCTAACCCTAATCATAACCCTAACCCTTACCCTCTAATCACAACCTTAACACTATTCATAACCCTAACCCTGTTCATAGCAATAACCTTAATCATAACCCTAACCCTAACCCTAATCATAACCCTAACCTTGACCCTATTCAGAAACTAAAACCCTAATTATAACCCTAACCCTATTCATAACCCTAACCCGAATCATAGCCTTAGCCCTAATCATAACCCTAAACCGTAATCATAACCCTAATCATAACCCTAATCATAACCCTAATCATAACCCTAACCCTAACCCTATTCATAACCCTAACCCTATTCATAACCCTAACCCTATTCATAACCCTAACCCTTATCATAGCCTTAACCCTTATCATAACCCTAACCCTAATCATAATCAAACCCTAACCCTATTAATAACCTTAATCCCATTCATAACCCTAACCGTATTTATGACCCTAACCCTGTTCATAACACTAACCCTATTCATAACTCTAACCCTAATCATAGCCTTAACCCTTATCATAACCCTAACCCTAATCATAGCCTTAACCCTAATCATAACCCTAACCCTAATCATAACCCTAACCCTATTCATAACCCTAACCCTAATCATAACCTTAACCCTAATAATAACCCTAACCCTAATCCTAACCCTAATCATAACCTCAACCCTAATCATAACCCTAACCCTATTCATAATCCTAACCCTAATCATAACCCTAACCCTAATCCTAACCCTAATCATAACCCTAACCCTAATCATAACCTTAACCCTAATCATAACCCTAACCCTAACCATAATCATAGCCCTGACCCTATTCATAACCCTAACCCTGTTCATAGCACTAACCCTAATCATAGCCTTAACCCTTATCATAACCCTAACCCCATTCATAACCCTAACCCTAATCATAGCCTTAACCCTTATCATAAACCTAACCCTAATCATAGCCTTAACCCTAATCATAACCCTAACCCTAATCATAGCCTTAACCCTTATCATAACCCTAACCCTAATCATAACCCTAACCTTAATCATAATCAAACCCTAACCCTATTAATAACCTTAACCCCATTCATAACCCTAACCCTAATCATATCCCTAACCCCATTCATAACCCTAACCCTTAACCCTAATCATAACCCTAACCCCAATCATAACCCTAACCCTATTCATAACCCTAACCCTATTAATAACCTTAATCCTATTTATAACCCTAACCGTATTTATGACCCTAACCCTATTCATAACTCTAACCCTATTCATAACCCTAACCGTATTCATAACCCTAACCCCAATCATAGCCTTAACCCTTATCATAACCCTAACCCTAACCATAATCAAACCCTAACCCTAATCATAACCCTAACCCCAATCATAGCCTTAACCCTAATCATAACCCTAACCCTAACCCTAATCATAACCCTAACCCTATTCATAACCCTAACCCCAATCATAGCCTTAACCCTAATCATAACCCTAACCCTAACCCTAATCATAACCCTAACCCTATTCATAACCCTAACCCTATAAATTACCTTAATCCTATTTATAACCCTAACCGTATTTATGACCCTAACCCTATTCATAACTCTAACCCTATTCATAACCCTAACCGTATTCATAACCCTAACCCCAATCATAGCCTTAACCCTCATCATAACCCTAACCCTAACCATAATCAAACCCTAACCCTAATCATAACCCTAACCCCAATCATAGCCTTAACCCTAATCATATTCCTAACCCTAACCCTAATCATAACCCTAACCCTATTCATAACCCAACCCTATTAATAACCTTAACCCTAATCATAACCCTAACCCTAATCATATCCCTAACACTATAGATAACCCTTACCCTATTAATAACCTTAACCCCATTCATAACCCTAACCATAATCATAGCCCTGACCCTATTCATAACCCTAACCCTGTTCATAGCACTAACCCTAATCATAACCCTAACCCTGTTCATAACCCTTACCCTAATCATAGCCTTAACCCTAATCACAACCCTAACCCTAATCATAACCCTTAACCCTAACCCTATTAATAACCTTAATCCTGATCATCACCCTAACCCTATTCATAACCCTAACCCTAATCATAACCCTTAACCCTAACCCTATTCATAACCCTAACCCTAATCATAACCCTAACCCTATTCATAACCCTCACCCTAATCATAACCCTAACCCCAATCATAGCCTTAACCCTTATCATAGCCCTAACCCTATTCATAACTCTAACCCTATTCATAACCCTAACCGTATTCATAACCCTAACCCCAATCATAGCCTTAACCCTAATCATAACCCTGACCCTAACCCTAATCATAACCCTAACCCTATTCATAACCTTAACCCTTATCATAACCCTATTAATAACCTTAACCCTAATCATAACCCTAACCCTAATCATATCCCTAACACTATAGATAACCCTTACCCTATTAATAACCTTAACCCCATTCATAACCCTAACCATAATCATAGCCCTGACCCTATTCATAACCCTAACCCTGTTCATAGCACTAACCCTAATCATAACCCTAACCCTGTTCATAACCCTAACCCTAATCATAGCCTTAACCCTAATCATAACCCTAACCCTAATCATAACCCTAACCCTAATCATAACCCTAACCCTAATCATAACCCTAACCCTAATCATAATCAAACCCTAATCATAACCCTTAACCCTAACCCTATTAATAACCTTAATCCTGATCATCACCCTAACCCTATTCATAACCCTAACCCTAATCATAACCCTTAACCCTAACCCTATTCATAACCCTAACCCTAATCATAACCCTAACCCTATTCATAATCCTAACCCTAATCATAACCCTAACCCTATTCATAATCCTAACCCTAATCATAACCCTAACCCTATTCATAACCCTAACCCTAATCATAACCCTAACCCTAATCATAACCCTAACCCTAATCATAGTCCTTTACCTTAATCTTAACTTTTATCATAACCCTCACCCTCATCATAACCCTCACCCTCATCATAACCCTCACCCTCATCATAACCCTAATCATAACTCTAATCATAACCCTAACCTTAAGCATAGTCCGTACCCTAATCACAACCCATCCTAACCCTATCCCTAACCCTTATCATCAGTTTCAACTTTAAAAGTAACACTAACCCCTACCCTTAGCATCCTCAATGGGCCCTTCTGATAGTCAAATTCACAACTGTAAAACAGCTGATATATTTTCTCCGCTACCTTTAGTTCTCACTGATTGATCCAAAACAGCCCATAAAAGGCAACAGGTTGCTTGTCGAGTTTAAGTGTTTCAGTTGCACTGAGGACAGCACTCTACTGCACTGAAGGGTCTTTTGATCCTTCCCAAGGCTCTGAGCTGAATGTGAAAACATTTGAAGAGGGCTTTTGTGGATGTCTGTGTGTGTGGGTGTGTGGGTGTGTGTGTGTGTGTGTGTGTGTGTGTGTGTGTGTGTGTGTGTGTGTGTGTGTGTGTGTGTTTGTTTGTTTGTTTGTTTGTTTGTTTGTTTGTTTGTTTGTTAAAGAAAATACTACGCTGACAAATTGAAATGAATGAAAGTCTAAAAACATCACAATCTAAATATTGGAGGGACTTTAACTAAGCATGAAAAGGAAAAGTAAGCATGAGGTATTTCATAACCCCTGTGAAAAAAGTCAGTCCCCCCCCCCCCTCAAGGCTCTGATTGCTTGAGAGGGTGCGGAGAACCAAAAGCAAATCACACACACACACTTTTTTTTAGGTGTCCAGTATTAGCATCATACTGGAAAGAGGTGGAGAATGCATGAATTCATGTGTTTGAGTTAAATGGTGATCTGAGATTTGACAATTTTTTAAGCATCAATTTATTTGAGACATGCAGACATGCATCTTTTTTAATATATTGCGCGTGACTGCCTTGAAGCAGGTGACAAGGACATGGAGACAACATAATCCACCTAAAATAAAACTATGGTTAACAACAATAGAACATGCAGATGATGAAAAATGTATTTACACAATTAGAGATGATGTGTATAAAATCTATAAAATCTACTGTAAAATCAGACTTGGTAGAATGTACAACTACATTAACGTCCACCAAAAATAGATGTAGCCTGTTTAACCCCATGGGTAGTGAAAGTGTTTAAATGTTATATTGCTAACGGAGTGAGAGTATTAACATCAAGGCCAACTCTGGCCCAGTAAAACCTCATGCTGCTTAATGTTTCCCACAGAGCTTCTTGACGTCTTCGTCTTCAGTGCCATGCAGCACATCGCTACCGCCGCGCGTATGGACGGAACTGTACCTGATCCCTGCCCCCTGCTCTGTTGCTTCCAACCAACTTTCTGCCCAATACCATAGACCTGTATCTTTTATCTGCCTGTGCTTTTCATGTTAGAAACACATTGTAATGGGTACTCAAACATTCACGACTTTGCGCTGTACAGTATTGACTTTAGAGAGTATGCCCTTCCTCGTTTGTTTTGTTAATAAAATTAATTTCCTCAGTCGTCTGCCCTGTGTTCTTTCCTCCTCTCTTCAATTACCTCTGACCTTCTCAATCTCTATCACGCCAAATCCATCCAGGCACAACACAAAAACTAGGTAGCCTAAATACGCACAACATGACGCAGTTGTGCCCGTAAAACGAAAAACGAAAGAAGTGAAGTTTCTCCTTCATTCAAATACGCCTGCATAATTTCTGTGAGGTTGGCTTGAGAGGAGAGCTGTAGAGGAGTCCAATCAGCTGCCATCTGGCCCAGGCTGCATTTTCAGCACCACGGACAGCGCACAAACTCTGTCCATCCAAAGCAAGACTGCTCTTTTTTAATGCTTATTTTAAGATACCCAGAAATACCCATCTTACAAACAACAACACTAATCATGTGAGTTGTGGGTCCATAAAACAACTACTATAATGAGTTTGAGTTGTCATATCGAGGTCGAGATTAAAATCTAATCAAATCTAGACTTTCATTCCTAGACATAAAGTTTACCACCAGGACTAATTAAATTCTTTGACTCCCGGTCCCGGCTACCGAATAGATTTTATTGCTTTAAGGGCTGAAAATAAATCATTTTTATGAAGTCTGGGAATCACGTCTTTTTTTTTTCTTTTTTTGGGTTTATCACACAAATGTATTTTTATTTTCATCAACACAGTATTAAACTCACTACTGGTACCTAACTTCAAAGTCCATGTGAGGTGTTACCGAATTTTGGAGACCCGTGGGTCATTGGCTCAGAGGACCCTCAAGCTTCTTCAGCTAAAGCAGCCTCCCCTTCTCTGCCATAAAACGCCACACACTGTTTGTTTCAACGGTGTGCTGACTGCAGACCAGTCTTCCTCTTTAAGAGGAGGAAAGGGGGCAACAAACTTCAGGATTGGAGCGTGTTTCCAGAGTCTGATGGGGTTTTATGGTCGTTGTTTAAAATGGAATTATCGATAAAAAGCGACAAAACAAGCATGCTTCTCGCACAGGTGATTTATATATGCCTGTAAAGCTGTGAGAATGCAAGGGAGACACTGCAGCGGCAAACATTGCTTGTCCTGAACCAGAGGAGTCACCGGCAAATGATGCCCCAATGTGAGAAAGCCTCTGGCAGAGACGAGGGAGGATGAAGACTTGGGGAGAGGAATCGAGTGCGGTAGAGGTGGAATATAATGAAGTTGAGTGGTAAAGGACTGTGCACTGTCTTCTCCAGCACCATCCTTTTCGTGTGCGCCCTGTGCGAAGTTGTCGTTGGATTAAGGTGCATCTCGTTGGGATCTACGATGAAAGCGCATTTCCACCTCGGCGTCGCGGCTGGAGCTTTCTACTCTGGGCTACTTGTGGGAATCGGGCAGGTGTTGTTGGTGTCTGCGCTGCTCTGTCGCAGGGAGAATCCCGGCTGCAGGAATTTCTTTCTCCTCGGTGTTGTCGTCTTCTTACTGGGAGTGCTCAGCGCCTTTTCTGGTGCGGTTGTAGACGGGGACACGGCTTCTTTGGTGGGGAGGAAATACTCCCATCACTGCTTCCACTTAGCTGTTGTGAACCCTGCCTGCGAACAGCTGAGGGATTACCAGCGGACTCTGGTCATCTCCACTGTTCTCAGCACCTTGGAGTGCGTCCTCGGGCTCATCAACCTAGTGGTCATCAAAAGGTACAAAAGGGCGCAGTATTCAAGGAGCCGACAATCTCAGAGGCAGCGCGCCGGTGCGATCATTCTCAGTGAGGAGCGAGACTGCTCCTCCGTGGATTTCCAGCCTGTGTCTTACATCAATTTGGGTGTCTTTAATGTGTTTGACGAGGTGGTTGCAGAGGTACAGTGTGGGGGACACCCGTCTAGCGAGCTGCCGGGATACTCGCCCACGGACCCGGAACTCAATCACTCCTTCCCTTACTCTTACCCGCTCCCCACTGAACTGCCGCCCGCATATGGGGACATCTTCCCGCTGAGGCATGCAACAAATAGCCTCTCTGGAGCAGCATCCAGCAGCACTTTCCCCCGCCTTGACAATCAGTTACTTTTGCACTGTTCATCTTCCCCATCCCAATCAAGAGCAATAAGTTAGTAGAAGGACAGCAGTGATTTTCAAATAATCCGACCCTTCCTCACACTGCTTTTTATTACATCTGCCAGGTAATTCATAGCACACAGCCAGTCAGACTGATGTACAGGAGCAGAGCAAATGGATACAGGCCAAGACAGTGCAGATAGATAAATATAACATTCATATAAGCAACAGCTTTCTAGTACACTACCTATAACAAAGGCAGAGCTTGTGTTTTGAATGTTTGCTGTCAGCATTTTTTACTGGTTAATAAAAAGCGTATTTAACCTCATCAGATGTCACGCTGCTGCAGGAGGGCTTTCGGAAGTCCTGCTGTTGTCAGTTCAAACTTATTTCCAGCAGCATCTTCTGATTGATGTGTTGCTGTTGAATCTGTTACCCCTCACTAAAGAAAAATAGGTTCACATAGAAGCAATTTTTTTTAACTTTTGATCCTCAGAAGAGGTTCAAAATCATCCACACACTAATACCATCATATTCAGTTATGTCAAAGGTAGATTACCATCAAGGATAAAGCTGTCAAAAGTTGTATGATTTAACTGCTGGAGCCTAAATGTGTATGTGGAGGATTGGAGGGAGCACAGGGACAGTCTTAATTGGCTTTACTTTAATTAATTAGTGTCAAGAAACGTAATCCCAAAACCTCATGTTTGTTGTAATTTGTTGTCTGTTTTATAAGGATCATTTCAGGACATGATACTGACTCAAGGAGGTATCTGCATTTCTAACTTTAGAGAGAAGCAATCATTGCTGAATGTTTCCAATAGGCACAACACAAAAAAGCTAGTTTTTCAGGGTGCTGGTGTTCTAAAAGCATAGGTAAATGAAATCATGTGCAGAGAAACTTGGTAAGTGGATTTCACCAAATGTTACCTGCTGTGGCCGAGCAGCACTTTCCTCTGACAGAGAAACAGGACATGAGGCTTTAGATCCAGACTCTTTACAAAAGGAATTTTCAGCCACAATTACAGCGTGTGATCATGTCAGCGGTATCACTCTATTCTGAAAGACTAAGCTGGACTAGATGTTTCTGGTGTCTGGAAGGTTTCCTGCCTTCTATTTTTACACCTTCAATAGAAAAAAAACACAGAACAATTTAATTTAGGGAGCAGAGGCAGCAAAGCAATGTTACCTCTATTAAAATCAATAATGCACAATGCTTGTCACACTTGCCTAATAAATAGTTATAGCTCATTGTAAATGTATGAAGCTTGTATAACTGCTGTTAGTCATTTTTCCTTGAAATCAAAAGTTACTGTTGAAATGAAGACAAAACAGCAAACCAGAATACCAAGGCTGATTGATTTTATTCCTTTGTCCCTGACTTGGGCACACTGATACAATTACATCATGATGAGCAGGAGGGAATTTACAAAAACACAGCATATCAGACTGTTGGCGTCTAAGTGTTAGCTTTATCAACAAATTTATTGGAAAGTAGAGAAGGAAATATATTGAAAAGAAATGTAGTGCCTAAGTTTAACTACTTTGAAGTGCATTCTCCTCATTGAGTGAGATTAAGTTCCTTAATCCCGCTGCAGCTGGAGTATTTTTTACCATGCTGACTAACATGACAGATACATCTCCAGTCTTTTGTCATTCATAAATGTCACCTTCTGTTAAAAAGAAAGAAAAACTGAGATTACATATATCTAATCCCTATTCATCCAGGGTGGTTGACGGGTTTCTTATTTCCAGCAATTCACATTCAAGTCTGCCGTAAAGAGATTCACTGACATACATTGTCTTCTTGTCTTTTGTCATTGATAATTTGCATGTCAAGCTGCTGCTGCAAGAGGAGACGGGGTGAGGTGCATTACTGAGTGTTACTATTTCATGGTGATTTTTCTGGTTACATGTTTGCCTGTAAAAACTAGAAACCACCATAGATCATCTGAAATCAACAAATGAGAATTCTAAAAAAGGCGAATAATACTGTAAAATAACAAACCAACCAGGTCTGACTGTACACTGTACCTCCTGTACTGCTTTAATGAAGGAAGAGAGAAGAGAAGAGAGATTTTCTCTTTTATTTTGCCCCTGCTGACATTGTTTCTTCTCATCCAGATCCACTGACTTGTTTGAACTGCTTTATCTGACATCTCCCTTACTGTCTTTCACAAACTCTGTCTAAGCACGCCCAACTCTCCCAGTAATGAGACAGTTGATTGGCTGTGAACCCTCTGTATCTTCCTTCTACTGGAAGAACCAGAACTTTCCATCCTCACTGTTCAGTCTCTGCTGCCAAGTCTGCTTTTTACTTTCAAGTGCCTCCCCCACTGAGTCCTCCTGGGGCACGGTAAGTCTATGAAATAGACTTTACAATGACTGTTGGACCATAACATTATGCCAGGCCTCAGGTTAGGGCAGACTATCTTCTGTGGAACAACACATTTACCTCCAAAATCTACCTGTATCTCCAAATCATGACCCTCCTCATGCCTGCCTCACAATCTGTCTCCTTTATATTACTGAGTGCACCTGTCGTCTCGTACTTTCATTTCTTTCCGCTAAGCTTTTCAAATCCTGATCATGTCGCCATGTACGCCAACCTTTCCACAAACCAAACTTACAGTCAGACAAAAGGTGTCTCAAAGTTACTGTCTCTGAGCACAATAGCCATGTCTTCCTCTACCCAAGGTTGTAGGTTCTGTGGTGATGGCGGCACATCATAAGTAGCATCAATCAGGAATTAAATTTGAATCTCCTCCACTCTCCACAGGTTCCTCCAGCTAAGCTTCCTCTTTTCTACACTTTCCCTAGTTTAAACCACTGTTGGTGCTTGTTTCACATACATATACACATACTTTCTCTGGATGTATAAGAGTTGCAGTTTCTTCCTCTACTGCCTGTCTTGTGTGTTTCATTTCCTCCCTCTTGTTGGATTTGGGACCAAAAGGCTATCCACCAGGTATTTTCTCCTTGACAACAACATCTTTGGCATGACCTTTGCACACTTGGTCTGTTCAAGTTGTTATTAGTAGCTGGAGTATACCCTAACAACCCCACAATACTAAGACAACAAGGAACCATTTTTGGTATACAAAATAACCAACCTTTCTAGACTTCCCACTATTGATATTTTAGAAACTGAAGGTAGCCTTATTAAATCAGGGAATAGCCCAAACTGAAAATACCATGTTGATTTGGCTCTCTATCCTTTCTATCCCATCTGCACATCTTTTTTAAAGCTGTTTGATCTTTTATTCAGTTATCAATTATACAATCGACCCAAGCGCTTTACTAACTTTTCCCTTATTGGTGGAAATTCTTACTTATTCTTCATCCTAGCTCATTTCAGATTTGTTTTTAAACTCTATAGTAATCTTATTGTACATGGCGCTATTGTGGTCACCGGTGTTATGTCATTCTTGTAGGCCCTGAATGGTGGGTGGCATAGCCCGCCCTGCCATCTCTTCCTGCCAACCATTAATTTTGAAGCTGTAACAGTTAGTTCATTTGCCATTGTGAATACTAGTGGGGAAATAGTACAGCCAGCCACATCGCCTACTTCTAGTCTCTGCCAATCTTTTGTGTAATCTATAGTACATTCACATGCTGTTAAATCTTGGAAGAATGCTTTTACCAAGTTTACTATCGCTCCCTGGCATCCTGAAGAATCAAAGGCACTCCAAATAAGGCAGTGTAATATTGAACCAAGCACATTTGCCAAATCTAAAAATACCACATGTAAGTCTGTTTCCTCTTTCTCAACCACCTGAGTCTGGTGCCACATCGTGCCTGTGTGTTCTCTGCATCCTTTCTGGATAGTTCTCCAGCCTCTGTGCCACCAAACAAAAAAACTATCTTAACTTGTTCTTTCAGGGGGGATATGGTCTGAAAGGGACTTAAACCTGAGGACTCTTTGACATTGGGAACTAGGACACCCCCCACTCTCCACATGGTTGTCCCATATAATTCTGAATAACCTCTACAAGAATCCAAGTACATTGGGCGCACTTTCTCATCTGCCATTAACTTCCTCCACTACTTTCTTAACTGTCTTCTCTCCTTCACTAATTCCTTAATTTCATAGGCATAAATTACGTCTCCAATCCTCTCCAGTTTGTTTAATGCTGTTCGTTTAAGCTCATGAAGCAACATTACCAGATCGCTGTTAACTGTCACCCACTCTTTCCATCATTTGCCAAGGCCATGTAATTCTAGCTTTTTGCCCACATCTCCTCTCTCTGACTGGCAGGCTGGCCTTGGTACCATCTACATCCTTACAGCGCTTTCCTCCTACTTCTCAGTGACAGAGTTTCAGATTTATCCTGTGAACTGTGGTTTCTATATGACGTTGGACTTAAGCCGACTTACTTGATTAACTTCTCAAGAAGTACTGGTCGATGCAGTGACTCTGCACTCCCTTTACCATAAACCGTTTCACTGATGTGTTTGAAGGCCTTGGATTGATGTAACTTTCTGACAACCAAAAGGACAAATCTGGAGCTTCCCTCTATCATTCCACTTCTGTCCTCCATTGATGCTTCATCCGACTTACAGCGTGTTGTTACCTAAAGTTTAGTTCTGGAGGACTTCTCAGTGCCCCTGTCTTTAACCGAATCACTCATCCGATGCAGAATCTTGTCTGTTCGATGGTCTGTGACCAGTCTGCCTGAGAGTCATCATCTGGACCTGATGCTTGAGATATCTTTCCTACATTGGTCTCAGCTTGCTTTCTGTTGTAGCAAACCTGTCAACAGTCTTCATGGGGTGTAGACCTAGTGTGATCTTTTATTATTCCTATCAGCATTCTTTTTAAGCCATCACATGGACTTTCCCTAGATGATCCGAAGCAGCAACCTCCAGTCTTAAAATATGAAGGCCATGCAGAAGTGCTAAAAACTGCATCTCATCAAGTGTCCACTTGAGGGTAGCTGCAGAAGCACAGGAAACCACATACACACCAATTCAAAAAAGCTGATCTATGCAGCATAAAAAAACATGTTCACAGCCTGGTTCAGAAATGCTTTAGGTCTGAGTACCTAATTTCTCTATCGGCACACACTGGGTGAATTTTTTTGGAACTCGTTATTTATGAAGATATTAAAATAACAGGTTTTGCCTAAATAAGGGCATGGCTGACTTGACTGACAGGCGGGCATCCTGTAGCTGTTAGCAAAAAGGTTAAAGGCCCGTCTCTTTCCCTCACATTTTCAGCATTTCCAATATTGCACCTGCCGATGATTGGCTTCAAAGCAGTGCTTCAGAAATAAATAGATGACGTCACAGATACTACATCTATTAATTGTGCTCTTATGAAAAGGTTGGAACAAAAAGTACAATCTCTCTTTGTAAAGTGTCCTTAAATAACTTCTGATATGATCTAGTGCTATCTAAATTAATGATTGTTTGTTTGTTTGTTTGTTTGTTTTATTTGTTTGTTTGTTTGTTTGTTTGTTTGTTTGATTGATTGATTGATTGATTGATTGATTGATTGATTGATTGATTGATTGATTTATTGATTGATTGATTGATTGATTGATTGATTGATTGATTGATTGATTGATTGATTGATTGATTGATGTAGATCACTTTACCATGATGGTTTCTCTGTTCTTCTTAATGAATGAGGTCCTTGGTTGGATAGCTGTCCTCCATTAGTGTAATGACAGCCTCAGCCCTAGTCACAAAAAGAAGAAAAGTGCTGACTTGCATCTTGAAGTTCCTCCCTCTGAGTAATATTATTGGGAGTGTATGCACAAGAGATTCCACTGCAGATATATGGATGAATGATGTACGTGGACAGTCGCCAGGGCTGGACTGGAACAAAAAAGTTGGCCCAGACTGCCTCCCCATAATTGGTCAAACACAACTGAGCAGCTGGGCCCACAACACACTCACTACAGGACGATGCCCTCAAATCACTTCTGTGCTGAGAGCTGAGCACCAATGACACATGTAAGGGTAAATAAGGGTTTACAAAGTGAACAAGCAAAATCATGCATAAGAACACAAATGAATACAAACAACAGAGAGTGAGAGGAGGAGAGCACAGAGTGGAGAAGCTGGCCCCCGTACAGACATGATTGGGCCAGATCGTATTGTCATAGAAATGCATAAATGAGCTGCTGCTGTGTCTGTCATATGTGCTGGTGTTAAGAAAAAACAGATATATAGGCCACAAAGTGTGTCAGCCCACAGGAAGATGCACAGTATGTTTGAATAGCAGTCCAGCCCTGACACTCAGGTTGAGCTGATGAAGCCTCAAGACCAAAAATATGTTAGATGCTGCTTGAGACCCAGTGGTGCACTAAGCTCTTAAATAAAACTCATAAGTTTTTAGATGCTGAAACTCTACCCAAACAGAGAGATCAGTCCGTCTGCTGAGACACAAACAGGCAGAAGGGCTCACACAAATGCTAAGTGAACTTATATCTTCTTCGTCTGCATACCTGTGTGACTGCATGTCAAGGACAGCACTGCTGGTCACGCCTGGGGAAAATTAAATCAATACCTAAAAGCCTTTCATTATACACACATTATTTTTTGTGTGCTGCTGCCAGAAAAAAGAAAAATGTGTGCCTAGAAAAGCTACATTGGCTCACAAATGCCGACACTCGATCTTTCTAGCAAAAATCTGCCCGTCCAAGAGACTAGACTCAATTTCTGGGGAGAGACTTGATTATTTTTGTGCTTTCTTTAAAGTGTCTGATCAATTTGATCCCTGCAGAAGCAACAGCCTTTGAGCTTTTATTACACAGAGTGCACGGCTTATGAAAAGGCTCCTTTGGCTACAAACCTTAAAGCAGTAGAGCTGTCTCTGTGGTGTGTTTACCACTTCAGGTAGTGCATTGGACTCACTGCTCACACTTATGAGTAAACTGTGGAACTGTGTTACACCAGGGTGAACTATGAGGACGGTGCTGAGCAGCTAAGAGAAAATGTGTGAAGCAGTCATCAAGTACTAGCCGTATTCATTAAGAATCTTATTGAGCAGCATGTCAGCAAACATTTAAAATGTCTTAGTCTTGCTGACTCACAGTTTAACATGGAGAGAAAGCCAGTTTATGATAATGTCAAACAGAGATGAGCTGGAACAGATTCATTTCAAGGATAACTGAGAAAACATCCACTCATTAACTCCAGGCTTGCATCTGAAATCACAAAAATACACTACATAAGGAATAAATGTGTTTTAACATTCTTTTATATAACAACAGTAGGATGTCTCATTTTGGATCCACTGCTCAGCACAAAAATAACACGTTACTCTCTGAGCCTACTTATCAGTGAGATCTGTAAACTGGATGAAGGATTAAGTATATATAAGCCCTTCAGCCTGGAGGGGGCCCACTTTGGCCAGTGTGGGCATAAGCTTATTTTTATGATATATATGAGCTGTTTTAACAAATGATTTGGGCAGCTCAGCTTCATAGAGATATAAAGGATGACGATACAACCACAAGAAAACAGCAGGTCTGAGATCACCACATGTAAACGTGAGGCTGTGAGAGTTTAGATCAGTACCAGTGATTCAATAACTACGGAGACGGAGCTCATTGACGTGCTTCTATAGTGTTGGTTGATGGATTCAGTTATTTAATCACAATAATGCTGCTGTGGGTTCATGATACATGATTTATGACTGATCTGACATTGCAGCATGCAGGATTAATGAATGACTGACCACAATGTTGGTATTTATAAATTCTTAAGTTACATTTTTTTAGGCATTTTCACCTTTGATTACAAGACAGCTGATGAGAGACAGGAAATGTGGGGAGCAGAGAGCGGTGGAAGACATGAAGCAAATGGTCGTGGCCGGGAGTCGAGACTGGGACCTCTGCGACGAAGACTATGGCCTGCGTACAAGGGGCACGTGCTTAGACCGCTAGGCCTAAGTATTTATATTTTATGCTTAATTTAAATAAACTTCTCATAAATACATATTTTTGTTCCATTTCAATGGCAACTAATATGTACTATTTTTTGGAAATATATTTTTACTTAAAGGGAATTTCGGAGTCCTCTCTATTATCATTTTTTAACATGAAACTCCTCCAAGAGCATGGAGTTGAATCATATTGTAATGTTTTCTCAACACATCTTGATTAGAGGTAGACTTTACAGAATTTCAAGTTAGAATAATCTCTGCTTTTTAAGTGTAATTTTAAGTCTTATTAAATGAAAGGATCTCAAAGCAGAAGGTAAAATGTAGCTCAAAGCAGGCAGGAAAAGCAGCTCCTCTGCTCTCAGGCCAGTGGGAGTATTTAGCCCAGGGTAAGTGTTTCTTTCGAGGGTTCTTAACATTGGAGTAGAGTTTTAGTGAGCTGGATCCTCTCCGTAGCTTGGAACAGAAAGTGTGACGGAGCTTCAGTGAATGGAGAAGGGGAATCCTGGCAGGCGTCTGCAGCCAGAGTGACTCATGCATCAATCAATAGCTCCTGCGGTGGCTGTGTTTTCAGGGGGAGCTACATCTAAACTTGCAATAACCTCTTTGGCGTGCTGCCATTTGCCACTTAGCAGACAACCCCTGAAGCATCAAAAGAGAAAAGTGGTGCAGCTGAGGTAAGGTTTCACTGGGAAAGATCCAGCACTTCAGTTTTTAGTGCAGCTGCTCTAATCCCTGTATTAGCTCTGTTTTTCTGTTGGACTGCCAAATATGATAGGTTCTCACACTTCACATAAAAAAAACAAGGATCACATACATGTTTATTTGTTAAAACACAAAACCAGCTCTGACACGAAACTCTTGATAGAAGACTCTTTCTTCTGTCAGAGTTGCTTGGGATTTAAGCTGCTAGGTGGGTGTGGGCATTTCCACCAATCATTATGTTTTAGCATGAAGTGAGCTTCAGGTAAAGTCAGAACCAGAAGAGCTAGGAATCAGAATTACCCTGTTAAAAGCCTCCACTGCTCAGGCAGCTACTCTGTGTTTTGGTCAGAGGGTCATCTGTGTTGTGATGGAAACCCAGCAACAACAGGCTTAGGAGGCTGGTGAAGTAAGGATCGAGGCCTTTTGGGTTTAGTAAGCCTTAAAAACTCTTCAATTCTCTCGCTACTATCAGCAGTACTGCAACATCAATGGTCACTGAGGCAAAAACTAATGTGTGGGATGAGCGAGGTAAATTCATTCAGATTTACTATCTGTTGACCTCAGCTCCTGATTCTTGGGAATCCCAGTCTAGAAGACATGTGAAACTGGTAAGTGGTCCTGGTGGCAGACCCAGAACCTGAATAAGAAATGTCATATCCCTTTCAGCTTGTGAACCCCTCAGGGTCCCCCACTAGAGATGGTAAATGGACTGTACTTACACAGTATTTCCTCTAGTCTTCTGACTGCTAGGTTAAGTACCCATCAGTATTAACTAACCCCATTCACACACATTCACACATCGCTGGCTGTGTGACCAGGAGTAATTTGGGGTCAAGTATCTTGCCCAAGAAACTAAAGGAGCTGGGACTGAACGGCCAACCTTTAGAGTGAGAGATGACCTCACTCTAACACTGAACCACAGCTGTGCCGGGGGACATAACAGGAAAGAAGGGCTCAGGTTTGGCCAAGAATAAGAGGGGGGAGAAGAAATGGTAAAGGCAACCAAAAAATAGCTTGTGTGATATTTGCTAATTATATATATGGGGCTGCAGCTGTTGAATCCCTGGCTGGAAGTTTGCATTTTCTCCCTGTGCATCCATGGAGGTTTCTCTCCAGGCAGTCTGGCCACCTCTCACAGTCCAGAGACATGCTTGTTAGGGTAATTGGTGACTCTAAATTGCCTGCAAGTGTGAGCGTGTCTGGTGGTTTGTCTCTGTATGTCAGCTCTGTGATTGAATCGCGACCAGTCCAGGGTGTAACCAGCCTCTAACCAATGATAGCTTGGATGGGCTCTAGTCCCTCATGACCCTGAAGATTATGGATGGATGAATATGTAATTCTATGATGATGTCGGTTATTTATGAGGAGAGCCAAGGGATTTGTGTGGTTTTAAGTCTCATAGATGAAAAGGATTCTAATAATTATAACCATCTAATAAAGGCAGAAGTAATGCTACAATGTTGCTGAATCTTACTTTCCAAAGGGTCAAAAATTACATTCTTCATTGGTTTCTGACATCTGTGTTAAGAAACTAAGTTTAGATTAAATGGCAACTGAGGGTCAATGTGTAACACGAGTAAAGGGATGATACTGCAAACAAATAAATAAAATAACCTCAAACAAGTCTATTCTGTTTTGTGATCAGTGACCAACACCTGCTAAAACTTTCACATCTAAAGAAGCTATAATTTTTTGTACTCAGGTATTTGGACACAAAGGAACAATTTCACACAGAAAGTGATGTCCTGTCAGATTTATGGGAAGCTGCTTTGAGACGTCTTCAAGTTCTGCTGCTGCAGTCACTTTTCATACAGAGGTGAGAATTGAGGAGAAGTATAGTTGTTAAAATATATCTTTTCTTTGTGAGCAGGACACAACTCCTGTTTAACTAAGTTGACACCATGTTTTCAGAGAGAGTCTGCAAATTTTTGTGTAATCACAAAAAGACCTCACAGTGCTGAGATCTGTTGAATGAAAGGTTTTTAAAATGCTGTTCTTCAGCAGCATTTATTTTTATCTCTCAGAAATTGAGTATCTTAAATGGAATAATGTGAGTTGCTTGTCTTAAAATGAGGTTAAAGCCATAGAAACTTTAGATTTACAAAAAAAAAGTTGCAACAAAACATGTTATATTGTATTTTATGTGAGTGGGGCCACTTACATAAGCCACTCTGAAGCCATTGAGATGGTTTAAGACATCCTTTAGAAAAGCCTTTAAACAAGCAGAGTAATGTAAAGCACACTAAAAAGGAAAGAATAGGTCAACAGTGTGTGTTCATTATGTTTTTGAGGAAAGCTGAGTCTGCTGTCCATGAATCCAAATGTGTTATGTTTCTGATGCAAACCAGCAGTGATCCATAAGTAGCATGCCACCCAACCTGTGAGTGACTCTTCTTGTTTCTGGGACTCTGCCAGTGATGTTCAGGCAGTTCATTCTCCACTCACTGTGGGTATGGTTGGCACTGAGGTTGCCCCTCACGGCGAGAAACAAGAGGCTCCTCTTGCATTAAACCAACCATTGCAATACTTTTTTTATTAGTTTGGCATCTACCTCTCGGTGTCCCTTTTGGGGATGTCAGTTATCTTAGCCTCAGGCAGATGCTGCTTCAAGGTAGCTCATCAAGACTAGAGAGAAGTGTTGGGGCAACAAATTACAATCTCTTTTCTGCCTCAAAGAGAAAAGCTGCACACTGTAGCTTTAACAATACGTCTTTCAACTGCTTCTTCCTGAACAAATCTCAAAGGGTAACAATGATGTAAGAAGTGCAATGTTAGAACCAGAAAGGAGCTTTGAAGTAGTCACAGCTGTTCATTGCAGTGTTGCAGTTGAGTCACCAAGTCCAAGTCGAGTCTCCAGTCCCCAGTGTTCAAGTCACCGGAGAAGAGTCCCCCACACTGCAAAAACTCAGACAGCTTTTCTGGCTAAAGTGATCTCAGTAAATCAATATAAGCCACAGTCACCAGACAAGACAAAAAAACTGCCAGTGGGTAAAGCTCAATGTACTTGAGTTTCTTGGGACAGGAATATTGTCTTAATGTTAAAAAATATACCTGCAGCCCACTCTCTATTAATCAGCATTTGACTGACCAAACATCTGTTAGCATTCTCCCTTTCTTTTCGTGTTGCATCCTTGACAGATGTCTGTTAAAGTCTGAGCTTAGCCACATATTCTCCTTGATGGTTCTTTTATACTCTGAACATGTTGCATTGCTCTTGCTTGCATTTACTATAAAATCTTTGAAAGCAAAACTCACGATTTGTGAGGCCTATTTAGGTATCTCGTGGAGCTGTTGAAGAAGACAGCACATGGATGTGAATACAGATGAACACATGTTCAATACATTATTAAAGCCTTATATTAAAAAAAACTAACAAAACAATACAACAGACTATCAGTAAATAAGTCCCCCTCTCTATCTCTGGAGTCTGAGTCCACATTGAGTCACAAGTTCTGAAAAGCAGGACTCAAGTTCCAGTCCTGCTTTCGAGTACAACAACACCGGTTTATTGGCATCAGAGACACCCACAACCCAACAAATAAACAGCTGGAATGAAGCTTTAGTCCTACATTTTTAATGCTCAGCTGCAATAAAATACTGTTGCACTGCATACTGGACGCTGGGACAATTTTATGACTCACATTAAAAAAATACAAGAACATAAAAGTGTATAACTTTCAGAATATCTGCGGAGGCTTATCTCAGTCTCCACCATCACTCTGAATGTTAAAACTTTTTAAAATGAACTTTCACAGTGAGTCTAGTGAAACAGAGTTGCGTTTAATAAAGTGGCAGCAACATGTTCAGCCCTTTAGGTTCTGTACTCCAGCCAGCTTACATGCAGTGAAGGTGAAACTGAAGGAACAAGAAGAGTTAAAGAAGTCTGTTTGTATGCAGTGCATTGCCAAACTGAAAACTGTATGACTTGCACATACAAATTGTAAAGTACATTGTGAGGGAAATGTCTGTGTAATCCTCATATAATTCAATATAACAGCCCTTTTCTGAGAGTGTAATGATTATAATCATTACGGTATAATCATTTAAACTCTTATAAGTGTTCTATATGTGACTCTGATGTGAAGCATTGGCCTCCTAATGGACCGTCTGCTGATGCAGGGACTTGTTTTGTTTGCTCTAAGGAAAGCTTTTAACCTTGATGTTCTGGCCTGGGTGAGCGGGGTGCACAGTAAATCTTCTCCAGCACCGGATACCTCGTCTCAGGAGGCTTCCTCTTGATGTATAATACGCTTTGTGATCCAGGATCTGTGGTCAGTCTCTGTTGCACTCTGTATAATACCTCGCTGACCCCTTTGAAAAGACCAACATAGAATATAAAAACACAACTCTCTGTTTTTGACTCTTTATTTCAGATCTCAAACACAAGCTTGGTACTGCAAGCAGAAGTTATAGTGTGAGGGTTTCTGGGATTTGAGATAACAGTGAATGGCTGTCCTGGGGTCAGACTTATTCAGAAGAAATTATACTTCACATATTAAAACCCTCTGCACCTTAATATGACAACCACACACCACAGCACCTTTATGCCTTATGCAGCCTGATTAGACCTTGACCTGGACTTGCGAAGTACAGACTCAGACTTAGAGTGTTCTATTTTTTTTTAGACTTTAGGGACATCAAAATGTTCTTTAAATTTAGATCCCGGGGGCATACTGTCAACTTAGTTATCTGCAAGTGATCATCATAATAATACACTAACCTGTTTAAAAGCCAGAAGAAGTATCAGCAGATGATGTGTGTCGCCACTCTACTCACTCTGGATGTGACGTTAAAAAACTGTGTCTCTGTATAAGTGACAAAAAAGACACTTTGAAATGTGTGTCCAGACTGACAAACATTTGTAGAAATCCTACTGGAATCAAACAAAATATGTTTTTGGGCCACCCGCCTAAAAAAAGGTCTTGGTTTCTCTAAACCTGTTGACCAGGAAAACTTAACTTTGATGAGTCTAGCGGCATTTTTCAATTTAGTTGGACGGCATCAGTAAGATAAGCGTGCAACTAAAGTAATATAAATAACATCAGCCATGCCGTGTTGCTGTTCAAGCATCCTAGTGATTCCTGACTGTGTGACTGTGAGCTATCATGAACAATACTAGGACTATGAAACTAATGCAAATGAATGGAATTCATTCATTATATTAATAACACCTGTGCTTTCCTACTGGGACATGTCAAAATATCTCCTGTGAGAAAGGCCTGCAGCTACTGCTTGGCTTAACATCAGCTCGCTTTAATCAAAGAGAATGATTAAAAACATCTGTAAGTGTTTCCTTAATGTGTCATGAGACTGAAAGATTACAGATTTACATTCTCTTCAACATAAACTTGTTTTATTCTCCCGTGTAACATAAATGCAGTCACTTATAGCCAGAACATAAAGTGCTGCACAGATGTTCAGCAGTACTCGCTCACTGTGTGCTCCTGAGGTAATATATAAAGCATGTTAAAAAGTTACTCTCTCAAAAAGCTTCTTCATACCCTTTCACATTTATTCACCAGAAAAAAAACAAATATTTAAATAGACAGCATAAAAATATAGAAGAGCATTCTCATATATTTTTTGGAAACATAAGGAGTGCAAAACGAGGACAGTTTCAAAAGCATCCATCACATGATGTCAACAGGTTTGGAACATAACTCGGGTGATCGCACTGTTGTGTGTATCAGTCTGAATGCCTCACACACAGTACAAAAAGTGTATCCAATCCTTTGATATCAGGATGAGTGCAGAGTGTTCGGCTCCTCACAGTCTACTGGAGCTGTGGCTGTGGTCCATTGTGTTGAAGAAGAGGCAGACTCCTGCAGTGAGCAGTAGGTGCATGGACTCGTACAGGAGTTTGGGTGAAAAGACGCTCCATATGAAGAGATGGTACCGCAAAACTGTGATCAGCACAATGTAGGCTGCAGTCGGGACCGACCTCAGCAGTGCTAAGCAGTAGCAGCCGTGGCCGACTGCAACAGGACTCCTACAGAAAGAGAAAGGACTCATCAGAGAATAAGAATACACTGAGAGACTGAGAGAGAGAAGACAACTCCAGGCTGTGGATGAGGCAGACTTCCTGTAAAGCAACCAGGAATCCTTTATTGGTGAACCGAGATGTTCTAGGCTAGTTCATGTTTTTGATATGATGTTAAATCAGTAAGGCTACAGTTTGTTCATTGATTCCTTCATAGCAAGTTTTTACCTCACGTATTTGCCCACGAGTCAAAACTGGCATGACTATTATCAATAAACCAAGCAACAACCTTCGGCCGTGATAATTGAAGCCAATGCGGAAGTGTTAAAAACTGCAGTTTCTCGGGTGTCGGCTTGAGGCTGGCTCCAGAAGTACCGGAAAACACATACACACCAATTCAAAAAGGTGATCTTTACAGCAGAAATAAAAATGTTTACAGCCTAGTACAAAAGATGAGTGTAGTCTGGATAGCTCATTTCTTGATCGGCTCTCACTGTACGGGGGGTGAATTTTTTCATAACGCGACAATTTAGAAGATATTAAGATTACGAGTTTTCCATTCTGAGAGGCACAGCTGACTGACTGACAGGCAGGAACACTGTAGCTGTTGACTAGGAGGCTCTAAGCCCGCCTCTTTACCTCACACCAGCTCGACAGAAGTTATGTTAAGTTCAACATTTATAATATAGAGCCAATATGGCTTCTGCCGACGATTGGCTTCAAAACAGCGCTTCAGAAACAGAGGGGTGACGTCACGGATACTACGTCCATTATTTATACAGTCCATGCTATAAACCCACAATAATATAGGCTACTTACAGACTACTGGCAAATTTCAATAAAGAAGAGAAATACTTTAAAAAACAGCACAACTGGAGGGATTCATTGAAGATATTTAAAGATAATAAAATAGTTTATAATGTATTTGAACAGAGGCTGTATTCTTGAAGCTGAGCAAGGACAAGCACAGCCCTGTGACTGGCATAATTCATTTGAGACTGCAGGGAAAACAGTAACACATGCGCATGCACATCCAGCAACACTTTGCAGCTGTGGTTCCTGTGGCAAAGCTATCCCTCAAACAAACAATTCCTCTTTAAAATATGATCCACTTCACCAAATCACAGTCCAAAGCTGTGTAAGGTATTTTGTACAAGTGTTTCTACACAGCAGTCATTGTGGCCAGGTCTGAAAAATGATTGCTCTTGTGGCTTTTATTGTTTTGTAGTCTCACAGTAAATAAATGATCCTTCTCTGCGACCCTCATTGAAAATGAGTGCTTGATATTTTGGGGCTCTTGTTTTGGTGGTCACTGTATCAATGCCAAGAAGTATAAAAGTTTCCCCCCTTGTTCAAAAGGCTTCTTGCTAGCTACGGAGTGGCATGCAACACCTATGTCGGGGCATATGCCGGGGCTTGCTGTACTCTGGGGACAAAGGAGGACTAAAAAGGATGACGGGTTACATGTCAGTTGGGTGGGTAATACCTGTCATTATTATAAACCAAGCTTGATGAGTTTTGTTACAATCACTCTGAGTGTACCTTAGATATGAGGAGGATGTAGCTGTGACAGTTTTCTACCTAAATAATGTTTTAAGTCTTAGAACCAGGTAACTTTCTCTCTCCTTACATGCTTTATCACCATCTGTACACCTGTAGGAATGTGTTGTTGTGGCTCAGTGGTAGAGTTGGTCATCTCACAACCAACAAAGGTTAGGGTTTGATCCCAAGTCCCACAGTCCACATGCAGAAGTGTCCTTGGAATGACACTGGACCTCTAAAACGGCCCACGGTATGTGAACTGGGAAAAGCTAAAACTGATGGGTGCTTCACATAGCGAGTGGTTCGGTGAATGTGACATGTAATGAGAAAGCACTGCGAGTGTTTATAAACACAGTCCATTTATTTTTCACCATCAGCATGCGTGGACAGGGTTTGTTAAATAACTGTCACAGCTGGAGGAGAGAGAGGGAGTCCAGTTTAATCAGTTGTCAGCTTCAGGGCACAGACAAACAAGGTTGACGGCCCAGCAGTGGTCTCTGTGGACTGTTGTTTTTAATTTAAACACACCAAACAATGTACCGGACATTTGTCTTTTCAAAGAGTGAAACCTCAGTGAAAGCTTTACCAACACCTACCGTGAAGGTTTGTTTAAAAGCAGACCGTCTTCCAGTCTTAATGAAAGTGAGTCTTGCATTATTGTTGCAGTTTTTGCTCAGTGTAGAGGACTGATGCCTGAGCCACATGTCATTTTTAGCTTCAGCTTTTAATGTTCTTCCTTGAGACTGCAAAATTGACCCCAAGAACAAACACCTCAAGTTGGATTACATCACGTCTATAGAGGGGATATCAAACCGTCACTTACCTTTCTCTCTCTGAGCTGAGGTAGCAGACAAGATGACATGCCCACAGCAGGGGCCCTGCGTAAGTGTTGAGGGCCGTTAAGAAGATGGCAGGGGCTTCTATGTAACTTTCCAATCCTATAAACCCCACAGAGATGTCGATGGTGGCAATGTTGTTAGAATTACCCTGCAGGAGCACAAAGAGAGCTTATATTAGCATCAACAAGGCTAAAGAATAATTCACTCAGTAAACAGACTAAAAAGTCGACAGAGAGATCTGTCGGAGAAGCTTTGTGAACATGTGGGAGCTCTTAAGAACTCATAATATCATTACTCTGGTGTTCTGGCAACCTCACAGCAGATCAAACCTTGATCAAAGAACAGCCCCTCTTGTTGTTTAGACCATACTCAAAACTGTGAGGGTGATCCCTCATATTTGATTTACATCGGCTTCTCTGCGCACACAACAGTGGCACGTGGAAATCAAAATTGTGCAGTCTCAAATCATTATGATGACCTTTATTTATTCTCAAAGCTATGAATGTAAGGCCAAATGAGGACTCTGTTGTGATAGTAACTCCACTCACTCACTCACTCACTCACTCACTCACTCACTCACTCACTCACTCACTCACTCACTCACTCACTCACTCACTCACTCACTCACTCACTCACTCACTCACTCACTCACTCACTCACTCACTCACTCACTCACTCACTCACTGGGGTTCCTCAGCAACTCTGGCAGATAAGGATTATCTTGCAGAAACTCTTGCAGCATGATTTAACAATTACAACTGGCATTACACCAACTGCTGGCTGCCCTTGCCCCTTGAAATGCAGAAGTGGGTGTAAACAGAAAAATCATTCTGCAACTTCTCCTTCGATTGGATCAAAAGAATCGTATAACTTAATAACAGATATCCGAGCACAACCACACAAAACACAGATTCAGAATCACAGAAACACCAGGTCTTTGGATGTAAAAACAAAACTCAATTAGTCAGGAAGCTGTAGTGGAGTTCAGTTTATCTTGACTCTGACTTTAATGAAGCACTTTAGAATAATTTAAATGCATTGATCAAAATGTGTCACTCAAAATGAGCTTCTTATTGCACATTTGCGTTTTCACACTACACTTACATTTGAGGTCCACTTCACCCAGAACACTTGGGGAGGAATTCCTAGAGCGGATGCAGTCACAAAATGAACCATGTCTGTAAAGACAGTCTAAACCCTGTTTTGTTTGACACACAATATGATGACACACACATGCTGTAGGCCCAGACTGATTTGTATATCATAATGATGATTGTCTCGTCAAAGTCTTATTTACAGAGTGTGTTCTCTGACACTATGTTTTAAGGTTACACAAAGGTGGGATTTTAGTCATAATTAAAATAGGAAGTCTATTTCCTTATAAATGCTGTGCTGCAGTTAATACAAACATCAGATGGAAACATTTCTGCATGTGCAATGAGACTTGTTGCACGAAAAGGGAGCAGTTTTGCCCAATTGAGAGTATCATGGCTGATTTGAATACATGCAAACAACACCAGAGCACAGAGACCTCTTCCCAAAGGAAGCTCGAGAGATAACTAAACAGGAAGCATGTTTTCACTTTCACCCTGTACTCGTAGTCGAATTATATTCACTGATTCTTGTTAACACTTAATGTTGTTATGAGCAATGCATGTTCATCAAAGGCAGATGAGACACCTGCCTTTTGATTTAATTCCTCACCCAGGACAGATATTTAGTAAGCTGCTGTGATTGTCGTCAACACTGAACTTCCACACTGCTAACAATTGAATCACCATTACCACCCTCGGGTCATTAACTGGTGATGAGCTTGAGAATTGAATGCAACAAGACAATTTTCACTGACGGTGCTAAGCCATGTAATTATAGACCTTTGAGTATTTTGAGTCCCAGTAAAGCCTAACCGTGATTAAAACATGCCGCCTTCAAACAAAAGCTGGTTTCACGCAGAACTGTATAAACTGTTGAGGCCTCTTTGTCTTTATGCGTTGCAGAAGCCATTCAACACAGAGCGGTCCGAGACCAGAGTTATATGTGTGTAAATGCAAAAAGGAGTTCAATTTAGCCTTTCTATCACTAATGTCATGGATGTTGCTTACCTGAAAGTAAAAGAAGGCCTGACCAAACCAGTAATGCATGATGGTGGTTTGGGCTGCGTCGTAGTGAAGTCTCTTCCAGATAAACTGAGCCATGAACGTCTGGATCAGCAGGCAGCAGCAGAGGACTGGCAAGTTGTGAGCACGAAACAACAACGAAACCAACAAAACCAAGCCGCTGTAAATCTCCCACAACCCCCTGCTCTTCAACTTGGCATCTGTTGTGATGATCTGGGAACGCAACAGGTCCTTGGTGCCGGAGAAGAGGATGCCCAAAACAAAGACGTAAACGAAGCGTGCCTCCACCGTTCCCCTGAAAGAGAATGATCAAACACAGGGTCATTTTTGAATTTGTGGTGAGCCAGTGTGGATTTATCTTCACAAAACAAAAATGCTATTTTCAAATAAAGGTGACAACAAACAGGGTAAATGAAATAAGAAATAAACAGAACCAAAACTACCTTGTCTCAATTAATCAATAGCAGTAATCAAACCCCAACCCAAGACAGTACACAATCTTCACCTGAATGATGTATGAAATGTCTGGTGTACTGAGATTTTATTGTAAATAAGGATGTTTATTAAGGACAAGGTGTCTTAAAACACAGAAAAATAGTATAGTAAAGTCACTGGTGAATACAAGTTGGTTTTAAAGCATAGGTGGCTCATTATCAGTCAACTCATTTCTAAACCTTAAGTTACGGACACAGTTATTCGGATTCTCAATGATCTAACATACCTGAGGTTCCATCATATTTATTACTCAATTCTAAAATTTCACTCCTTTAATTACTTATGTGTTTGTGTTTATTTTTTTGTGTTTTAAAGGTATTTATTAGAGCTTCAAAATAGGTAGTTGGTGGGGTGCAGCTGCAGGGCGGGCTGCGGTTCCCACCATTTAGGGCCTAAATGGATGACATGACACTGGTGATCATGACAGTGCCATGTACAAAGGAGTAACTAGAGAGGTTAAACTCAGATGAAGATTAAAACTATTAAATCAAGAAGCATTTCAGTGACCCAAGGGAGGATATTAGAGAGGATGTTTTATGTAGATGAGGGAGAAATTCCATCCATTACAGAAAAGTCATGAAGAGTTTGGGTAGATGGTTTAATGGGGACCTGAAGGATAGTGATCAGATAGAACAACTTTGGAAAATTGTGGCAGAGAAGTCAGGACTCCCAGGTAAGTTGAAGCTTTGGTATTTGTGGTTTGGTCTATCCCCTAGGTTGATAAGACCATTGTCAGATTGTGAATTACTGATATCAAGGAGATATGGATAGAGAGGGAAAGTGAGACTTAATTTGCCATTGACTCTATGCTTTCTTTATCAATGTGAGCCAATTCTTTCATTTTGAAAATGCATCTGTGCTGTTTTTAGTCTGAATTATGTATTACTCCATATTTCACTATTATCATAGTCTGAAAAATATGATAATCAGCTGATAGCAAACTAGTTCATGTTTGTGATTGTTTGTATGTTGCATACACTGCCCTGTTCAGCTCTGGGTGGATTTATCAGGTTGATCACCAGCTTCGTTGGACCGCAAAGCGTGATCTCCTCTGTCAGGGTTAGTGGAGTCAGACCATCACAAGATACCTGAGGGATGCTGAATCATATTTAAAACAATATTTGAGGTTTATTTAAGGTTGTCTCTAGTGATAACAAATCTGTTTACACAATCTTAAAACCTTGTGTCCACAAAATGTCATTGTTAACATTCCTTGTTTAAGGCTAATGCAAAGGAACAGGACTACAGGATGCAGTCACAGTTGCAACATCACAACAGAAAAAACAGCTGATCCTGAAGGAGCAGAGCAAGTATTAGGCATGTATTATTAATAAGTGAGGTTTATGAAAACCTGTTCCAACAGAAGAAGGGAGCAGAGACATTGCTCCTTACAGCATGCTTTAATATTCACAGCTCCCCTAACAGTGTGGCAGGGATTTTATTGATATTCTTTAATGTAAATAGGATAAGTGCAAAGAATCTGGACTAAATTACCAGGCTAATCTGTTAATCTGTGTATCGGGTGGAAATAATGAATGGATTGTTTTGGCTTAAAATGACAGCACCATGCTCTGTAATGCGACTGTTAACACGTGACTAGGAACTAAAAAAACAGGATGTGATTTAAAGATGGCTTCTCTTCTGAAACTTTACTCTTAAAAGCTGATGTTCCATTGATCAGTCTTCCATCCATTCACCCATCCATCATCCATCTGTCATCCATCTGTCATAAATCATTCCACCTATCCATCCATCCATCCATCCATCCATCCATCCATCCATCCATCCATCCATCCATCCTTCCATCCCTCCATCCATCCATCCATCCATCCATCCATCCATCCATCCATCCATCCATCCATCCCTCCATCCATCCTTCAATCCCTCCATCCATCCATCCATCCTTCAATCCATCCATCCATCCATCCATCCATCCATCCATCCATCCATCCATCCATCCATCCATCCATCCATCCATCCATCCATCCACCCATCCATCATCTACTGAGCTTCCTTCCTTCCATCTGCTAGTCAATCCATCAACCCATCCATCCTTCCTTCAAAGGATGCAACAGTACATTAAGCCTGTGATTAAAAACTTGCTTTGGTTTCTGTGTAATGTTTTTTGGTTGGCTCTGTTTAGTTCTGGAAGACAGCCGTTGGAGTGACATGGGGGAAATGTTTTTTTTTCTGTTCCAATTCAAAAACTATTGGACAAATGGAAGGCATTAGAAATGTACTATTGCTTTTCCATGACATGACAGGCACGACATAAGAATTGTCAGCTTCCCCAAGCTTAAAACACTTATCAGTTTTGGAGAAGTCAGGGGGGAAACAAACATCTATCCATCCACACAGCTCTAACCCTTTCTAACTTGAGTGATTCCAGCTGTCAATGGGCAAGAGGCAGGGTACACAGGTCGCCAGTCAATCACAGGGTTTACATACGAAACAAAAAAATCACTCACATGGACACCGAGGGGAAAATTAGAATCATAAATTCACACATTAAGGCTGTTGTTACAATGTGGGAGAACTCATGAATGCACAGGGGAATAACAATGCAAAGTCTACACAGGAAGCATCTTGATGCGAGGCAAGGAGACAACGCTTACCACACTGTGCCGTCCCTGTGCACATTTATCTGATTTAAACACTAAACATTCAAAATTGTAAATGCCAAGTGGAATCCTGTTTAATTTGACATTTTACGGACAGTGACTTGCTCCTGGTCACAGCATTTCAGGCTATGTCATTTCCCAAAATACAAATCTGACCTTATGGACTAAAGCTGTAAGCAGGAAATACAACAATACCTGACAAGACTCCAAAACAACCGTTCATGTCTCTGTTTACTTGAGGTAGAGTGGCTTGTAACAGACAGACTCAACAAAGTGAAAGTCTCCCGACATCGAGATATGAGCAAGCTAAGAGTGAAGGTGCATTTTTATTTGCATTGGGAGTGGGTGGAGGTAGATAGTGTCCAAGAACTTCAGTTCAGAGGAAACATGTTGTTCCAATCAGAATAGAACCAGTCTAATTATTACGTTTATATAGATCATTGTAGTTTTGTAAAGAGGAGCATTTAAAAAGTCTTACATTTGCCTTTGGTTTGCTTTAAGTAAAAACCAAGGTCAGAGTGTAGCTTTTATGATAATGGAGTTCAACTTTGTCATTAGGCAGAGCATACTTATCACAAAACACAATGCAGGGAGAGCATTTTGTTATTTTTAGCACAGATTCTGATTTACTTTTAGAACTAGGAATAGGACAAGGTAGGTTGAATATATTTTAAGCAAATAAAGCAATACTTAAGGCTAAATGCAGCATTACCCATTAAATAAAGAACATCTTATTAGGCCAGTCTATCAACAAATACATAAAAACATGTACCCTATAGCGATACTCACATCTCTTGTCTGGTAATGTGCAACATGTCGTCTACCCATACTGTCAGCAGTTAATTGCTAACACTGACATTTATGAACCATTGACTTTAGCATCACTCATTTTACAACCTCAAATTTGAATAAATTGCTATTTAGGATTTTTCTCAGTAATAAGCATAAACTCCAGGAACAAAGAGCTGCGTTTTTATTACTAATCATAATTGAGTGATATTAAAATTAAAGAGCTGAAGACATCTGTGGAGTTGTTTTTTGTTGTTAGAAATCTGATCAGATTAATTTTAACATTTGATGATCTGAGATGTCTTTAATGTTAAAGTCATCATATGTTACAAAAATATACATTTTCATACATTCAAGAAAAGATAATTAAAGATTAGATTTGTCCAAACCTTAAACTTCAGTAATTTTTGTTTTCATTATATATACGTGTTCATTTACAAAGATTTTATGTTACTGGTTACATATTTCAGCAGCTTTGAGTCCCTGTACCCCAATATCCTTGCTGTTGAGACTGAAACAGACAAACTGATCTAATCTTATGTGCCTCATTTTTGATGTCTTTATTAACTAAGATATAAGGAAAAATCTTTTGATTTAGAAAAACAATTTAAGCACCTAACTTTTTATGAGCTCTGTTTCGAGAGGGAGGCAAGATGATGATTTTTTTGAAAATCACTACTGATAGGATTTACCAAAATAGAAGTGGTTTACCTCCTAGATGACGAAACTGAAACAAATTTTCTGTTTGTGTGCGAGTGTGTGTGTGTGTGTTTTATTTGTGAATATATCTCAGTACATGGCAGGAGTTCACAGGTGTTTTGAGACAAGTTTGAATATATTTGCATTTTTAAGCAGTTGCTGTTTGCATGAATATATTTGAATTTGGAACCTGCACCACCGCCCTCTCTGTTAAAGCAGTGCAAGCTTAGACAGGTTATGAGTTGTGCGAGTGTTAAATCAGATAGAGATCAAAAGATAAACATAGTAAATGCTTTTAAAGGCCTCATGGTTGATAAGTGGTGCCATAATTGCTGAGAAGGACGGAGACTGCATCGAACTTCTGAGTGATCCATACAGCCACAGACGGGCTGAGCACTCAGCTGGCTGCTTTGATGTTGAGCTGCATTCTTTTGGAAACACTTGATCATAAATTTACCTCATTATGCTTCTTTAGTTGTTTCATCTTTATAGATTTTTTTCTCATGAGTGTCAGTGTATAGGTTACATTTACCGACATCTCATTAAACAGTTCGATCAAAATAATGCAAAGCAGTGTTTGCTTTTTCAGTCGTCTGTTTTAAGGTTGTTGTCTGATCATACCAGAAAGAGAAAAACTGATAAATATGAACAAACTGTATCCACACTGACATCAATCCTCTTAACTTTTTCAACTGTTAATAGTGAGCAGGGTTGGCATTGAGGAAAGGTGAGGAGGAAACTGGGCAGTGTACAGGAGCTTTACTCTAATGAATCCTAGAGACAGCGTATTTCAGGAGGAGCAGACTTCATTATAGAAAGTCTTTCCATCTTGAATAACTTTTAAGTATAAAGAAAGAAACACAGAAGGGAAAAATGCAGGTCTTTGGGCTTTTTCATTTGTCTGATGTTGTTTCTGGAACAAACATGAATTCAGTTAGACCGTTATACAAAAATATTTCACCCCAAAATCTAATTAACATATACTTTTGTTTCAACCACTCAGCAGTTGGAAGCTACCCTACGCTCAAAATGAGAATTCATAAGGTTTGAAAACCTTAATTGCCTCTTTTTTTGGGTGGGGGTTATTGGATAGGGCAGCTGAAGAGAGACAAGGAAATGTAGGAAAAGAGTAGAGGGTGTGGAGAGCCATGCAACAAGGACTACAGCCTTGTACAAAAACTCTCAAAACTCTGAATTGGCTCCCTGTTTCTTTAAGAAGTAATTTTAAATTTCTTTTACTTGTTTTTAAAACTTTACACGGCCTTGCTCCTCCATACATAACAGATCTGTCATTTTATGTTCCAGCTTGATCCCTCAGGTCCTCGAATGCTTCCTTTTTAAATGTTTCTTGGGTGTCCCTCACAAGTGTCGGCCAGAAACTTAAAAGTAAACTTAAAACTCACCTTTTCAATCTGGCTTTTAAGGTGGAGTATTTTTTTTAACCCTATACTTCATTAATATCATTGATACTGTTATCACCATTGTTTTGACATCATTTTGTTTTATATTATTAGATTTTTCAGGTATTTTTCTGATCTTATTTTATTGATTATATCATAATGATTTGATTCAAGTTTTTCATATTGCTATCTTCTATCTTGTTTTAGTCTTGTTTAATTTGACCTATTTCTGTTATTTCCTGTCTCTGTTCTTTTGAGAAGCACTTCGGGCTGCATGCTTGAATGTATGAAAGGTGCTATCTAACTAAAGATGAGCTGATTTGAGTTGTACATGGGGCGTGTGCTTCAACCACTAAGTCAGTGGCTCCTTCCCTTAATTGCCTCAAAGTTTATACCAGCAATGAAGAACAGAACATAAAATTATCTCAAAAATGAGTTTAATCTTTAAGCACAGATACAGTGCATCAAATAACCCCTGAATATGAATACAGTAAAAATGAGATTAAAGCACAACATCATCAAACCTTAAAGGAGACACAGTTGACAGCCAAAGAAGAACACAGTTCTGGTTTGTGGTAGAGTAAACTGAACAATGGAGGGAGCTTAATTCAGGGCAGATTGAGGACATCTGTGTCTAACTGCCTGCAGACAGCAAAGGTGAGCTTGGTGCTCTCCTAGACTTCAAAGTGACCCTCATGTCCACAACACATCTGCATCCTTAAGAGGGCTGGAAAGGGTTTGGTTGTCTACTTCCACTCCCACAATAAATCTGTATCCTCTATCGTGGCTGAGTTAAAGGAGCCACAGGGAAATAGATGCTGCAGCTCAAGTTGTGTTCTGCCTTCTCAGGTGCTAAATCCCCTGGTCTAGCAGGACATCACATCACCTTACCAAAGGACTGTCTAATAGTGTTTGTACTTGAAATGCCAATCTCTATTGCAGACACTGACCCCATTATTCCAAATAGGCTCCTTATGGGTGCTGTGGGATGCTTCAACTTGTAAAGTGGTGTGCCACAATGATAAGCTTATTGAAAAGTGGCACTGGTTCCACTGCCAAACACTTTCCATTTCTAGTGTAGCTTTATCCTTCATCATGCTTTTATTATCCATTGTGAAAATGACCTAACGTATAAAAAACAAGTAACCTTGAGAGTGGTGAAGTCATCTGAAAACACCCTGAACCAGATGGTCGTGTCAAAACCTAAACCTTCCAGTCAAATAGAAGTCACATGACTGGTTGAATCTCCTGAGCTGGAGGATGAAGAGGGTAGTGTAAGGGATATGAGGGTTCAAACTTTCTGATGCATCATTATAGATGAAAAGCTTCCTTGTTGTGGTGGAGGGGTTGAGACATGCTATAAGATATAAAAATAAAATTACATTTTTCACGTTTCCAGGTCTCCTCAGACCGAAGAAGATTGATTCAATAGGCTAAAGGTGCATTTAGTGAAATCTTAATGTCATCAGTCATGGCTGAGGTAGCCAGTAAATTCAGGTTTTGCTTATAATGCTGTAAAGAGCAGCTGAATACCAACCAGCCGGTGCTTCACATTGTGTAGACTGTTAGTGTGTGAAGAATCAGGGCCCTTATGATGATCTCTGCCTAACTTTCCCTATTTCAGACATGACTGACCTGTCCTTGTCTCTCCTCCTTGCCCAGAGATATCTGATGAGTATGATTGCAGAAGCCTGTAAAATTCAGATACATGGGCCTGATGCTCTCAGGGCATAAAAGCTCAACCCCAGCGCTGCTCTCACTCTCTCTCTACCTAGACTCATCCGAACCATCACCCTCAGATCCTACGCTTCATCATTCTTTGTGTCCTTCCTATATTTGCCCTTGAGTCAGGTAATGAGATTCAAGATCAGGATCAACCTTGATGACATAACCAGCACTGAAGAGACCCCCAGCACCACCCCACCTCCTGTTTATACAAGCAGGTCATCGCTTCAGAGCTTCTGCTTGATATTAAAGATTTGGGGCAGTACTTATTAGTTTGCAGCAGCAACATATACTTGAAGTCAGTGTTCTATGAGGGAATCATTACAGCTGGTTTGCTGAAAAGTCTTTCTACATGTGACTGAATCCTCATGATGCACCTATCGCCTCACTCCTCAGTTTATCCTCCTTTGGATCAACTGAGAAGGCTGTTCGCACACGGCCCTACAGGGCCCTGAGGCCGGGGAATATGGCTGGTCATCACAGATGTAAGCTATGGCCAGCTTGGTTAACAAATAGATCATCAAAGGTCAACTTCACCAAAAGAAAGCTGCTTTCCTTTTTACACTTAAAGTAAGGAAAACAAGGTTTGCTTAAGCCTAATGTTGCTGCAACCACAAGCTCTGTGAAGTAAGGATGGATCAGAGGTTGGTATGGTTGTAACAGTCTGTTGCTGGTTTGGTGACTGAGTGGTGCTACAAATGGTTGATATTGAAAAGAGACTGCTTTGGGGTTGGGGGAGGAAGACATCAACCTGCTGCTATCTTTATGTTTTCAAAGCTAGAAACGGAAAGATAGCTGACATCAGCAACCACAGTTACTCCTGGACTACAGCAGGAGATATGGAAATGCATTTGAAACAGCTGAAACCGCTAAGGCTTCATGACAGTGGTAATGACTCCAGATTACGACAATCACTGATAACTAATTAGTGAAGTGTCGGTATGTTTATTTGCTATAACAATGTGGGACTGTAATATGGCATGCATGGCCACACCCCACTAAATCAAGAGCTTCAAAGGTACTTCTCACTACTGCTATGCAGATGACATACAGTTACACATTACCTTTACTCCCAATAACATTTATATTCTGTCAAACCTTGTGAGCTGCCTGAGCACCATCAAAGACTGGATGTCAGACTGTTAACAACTGCACATAGATAAAACAGAACTACTTATATCTGGCCCCGACCACTTTGTGCCCATTGTAAAGCAAAATCTTGTTTTTCCATCTGCTTCTGTCAAACCTGCACCTAGGGGTTTCAATTGCACAGTCTTTTATGCCTTGACCAACATGTCAGCAGTTGAGTTCGCTCTTGTTTTTACCAGCTGAGAAACATTGCTAGGCTTAGACCCATCATATCCACAGCTCAGATGGAAATGATCATGCATGCATGATGCATTTATTTCCTCCCGCTTAGATTATTGCAATTCACTTTCCATTTGTCTCAGTAAAACATCCCTAAATCGATTACAATGAGTTCAAAACGCTGCAGCCAGACTTCTTACCAAACCTTCTAAAAGGTCTCATATAACACCAATTCTGTCATCCTTTCTCTGGCTTCCCATCAACTTCAGAAACCATTTTAAAATTCTTATTTTCACCTTCAAAGCCCTGCATGGACAGTCACCTGTCTATATCAAAGAGTTATTACAGCCTTACACTCCAAGCAGGTCTCTGAGGTCGTCTACTCAGAGAATGTTGGTCTTTCCGAACTCCAGGCTTAAGACGAGAGGAGACTGTGCCTTTACTGTTGTAGCTCCAACTCTTTGGACCTCTCTGCCACTGAGTCTAAGATCAGTGGTCTCAGTTGACACTTTTAAAACAGCTTTAAACCCATTTCTTTAAACTTACATGCTTAACCCATTGTATACTGTTGCTTGTCTTGCCTTTGCCTTTTTTTTTTTGTGTTTTTCTTTATCGTCACCATGTCAGATTTCTGAAGCAGTATTAGTGAATGATCTGACATCAAATTATAATATTAATTTCAACTACAATACATTTACCTTATAATAGTATTTGTTAGTGTAGTGACCTTCTGGGCTGCTCTCTAAACCTCTATCTGAATCTCTACATGTTGTCAAACTTCGACCTCAGCACAGATATATTTATTATTGTGAGTGACTTTAACAGTCATGTGGACATCGATTGAAGCAGCCATTTAGACTCAGTCAGCCTCTCTCAATACTAAATAATTCATGTTTTAACCACACCCCTGACATCATATTGGCTAATGGTCTTGAAATGTAACACTGCAGTTTTAAAAGTCTTTCAACACAGACTATCCAGTGTCCATTTTAAAAGCACAAGAGAATAACACCAAGTGATCCAACCACTCTATAAAGGAGATAAAGAATGAAAGGATAAAAAAGGGTAACTTACTTTGACATAGCTGGACCAGAGTGTTGCCACGGAAACGAGACATTGCCCACAGCCGCACGGTAGCTGTAGACGCCCAAAAGTCCAAGGGCGAGGGCAACCTTAGACACCCAAGAGCAACGTCTCTGAACCAGAAGGTAGATAAGAACGAGGCAGAAGGCCGCCATGAAGGACAGAACAGTCCTGTGTTCAGAGCTGGAGGAGGACAGAAAACAACAAAAGGATGAGTCTGAAAAGAGTGTTTCAAAAGAAGTGAAACGTGAATAAACTTAAGATACATTTACAATCAGGGTTAACACACGCTAAATGTGGATGGATTCAGTAGTGGCGGGTAAAACAATCACTCCCAGTATGACATTAGACATGGCGACGCTCTGGGTTTTTCTTTTTAGTTTGTTAGTTAATAACACAAAGTCTCAGGTGGTTTGAGGTGCATTCAGAGTTATTTGACCATAAACTGTCTAAACTAACAATAAACTAGCCATTGGAAAGAACCTTCCTGGTATGCATGTTGAGCTGATGCTTTGTGCTCAGTTTAACACCAAGAAATGTCACTAGGTGCTGCTACAATACATAAAAACTATCATTAACAACTATCATAAAAGCCAAACCTGTTGAGCCAATGTCCCACATCAGGAAGATGAGCCCACTGCACCCCCGTCTGGTTGAGAGAGCGCAGCAGTCTGCAGCAGACCAGAGTGAAAGGTGGCGTGGCTAACGCTAGCCATTTCTCTGACCACATATCTGTCTTTTGGTGAACAGAGGTATGAACATCTTTAAAAAGGGGGGTATGCTCTTCTTCTTCGAAGGCGTCTCTCTGTTCTCTGAAGTATTTGCGGCAGACGTCCTGGAAGACGGCGAGGCAGAGCGTGTTGAGCAGAAAGTACCAGGTTTGGTGCTCCTCTTCTACGAAGCTGCTGGCAGCCAAACTAAGAGTGTGTCCGATTGTGCCAGCGAGCAGTAAAACATCGAGCTCTGAGAGAGACCACTCACTGCTCCTGAAGGGCATCTATGAAAGAGAGAGGAGGGCAGGGATTAGAAGATATTCTTAAGTAAGGAGCAGGAAAACCCAAATTCAGAATGCAGTGTGCAAACATCTGAGGTTATTTAAGCTGGCAGAGGTCCAGATGTGGGATCTACACATGTTTATGATGTTTAAAGCACGAAGCATGTAATAAACACTGAAAGAAGCGACATCCTTAGGATCACGTTGGATGAGTGAATAAATGTGATGAACCTCAGACTAGTGCAGCTTCACACTGTTCATAAATGACCCTTGAGATGTTACTACCGTAACCACACACTCTTCTTTCACCTCCTCAACCTCTTTACTTCACTGGCAGGTAGAACGGCTTCACTCAGTGAGATATGTGAATATGTACTTAACCCCTGAACTCAAACAATTCAACCAGCCACTTAAAGTACACTTAAAGTACTCAGTTATGTCTGTGAGACACTTTAATCAAAGAAACACCATCCAGACTGCGGTTAGTCACAATAATGTAGAATATGAAGGGTCTACGTTTTGAATGAGAGCAGCAGAGATCAACCTGAAGCTGTCATTTGGTGTTCTTTGTCATCAATAGATGCTTCCTCAACACTTCTTTAAGACCAGGAGGAACAGTTTATGTTCTGAACTGGGTGATGACATCACAGTTTCCCCTACAAAACTACAAGTTATTATGGGGCTCAGGTTTTAGCTGTGACATTATAATGTTACAAAATTCAGTAACAACAAATTCAGTTTTGTAAGAAAAATAAGAACATATTATTTAACAGTGGCAAATTCAGGATCTACGACTTCTTGTTATCATACATGTTCATGCATGGTCAGCATCTATATAGTCACAGTAATACAGCATGATGCTGTACAAACACGTTCTTCACTATTTATGGATCTTTGTATCTTGTTTTTTACTGATGGAACTTTCTAACTTGTTTTTATTTCTCATGTTTTATTGACTAATGGTTAATTGGATTTCTATCTTGTTTTTATTGACTTTGTTTTTGCCGATTGCTCATTTTTTGTTTTATTATTGCTTTTTAGTACTGAGCACTTTGTCTCTTTGTTTGTCGTGTCTTGTCTGACCTACAAAGCTCTTAATGGTCAGGCACTTTCAGGGCTCATAGTGCTCTATTACCCCTCTTGAACGCTACGCTCCCAGCATGCAGGCCTGCTTGTCGTACCTAAAATCTCTAAAAGTAGTATGGGAGGTAGAACCTTCAGTTGTCAGGCCCCTCTCCTTTGGAATCATCTACCAGTCAGGGTCCGGGAGGCAGACACCCTCTCTACTTTTAAGATTAGGCTTAAAACTTCCCTTTTTGATAAAGCTTATAGTTAGAGCTGGATCAGGCTTTGACCAGCTCTTAGTTATGCTGCTATAGTCTCTCTCTCTCTCTCTCTCTCTCTCTCTCTCTCTCTCTCTCTCTCTCTCTCTCTCTCTCTCTCTCTCTCTCTCTCTCTCTCTCTCTCTCTCTCTCTCTCTCTCTCTCTCTCTCTCTCTCTCTCTCTCTCTCTCTCTCTCTCTCTCTCTCCCTCTCTCTCTCTCTCTCTCTCTCTCTCTCTCTCTCTCTCTCTCTCTCTCTCTCTCTCTCTCTCTCTTTCCAACCCCAACTCGGTGAAGGCAGATGTCTGTCTAACATGAGTCTGGTTCTGCTTGAGGTTTCTGCCTGTTAAAGGAAGTTTGTCCTTGCTGCTGTAACTTGCTAAATGCTGCAAAGTGCTCTGCTCATATCCTGTCCTGGTGCTGGGTCTTTGTTAATAATTTAACATAGAGTACAGTCTAGAACTGCTCTATTTGTAAAGCGTCTTGAGATCATTGATTGATTGATTCTGTCCTGTGCTGTCTGTTGGTTGATGTAAAAAGGAGGCTGACTCACTGCAAACAAAATCTACCAACAGGTACACATAAAGTAACCTTGACCTTCAGTGGTAATGTCTGGTAAAGTCTATAAAGAATGTATCCAAGGTAAAACACTCAGCATGTGTATTAAATCCTCTGAACTATATCTGTCTATCACACACATATTTCAGGGTTGAGTCTCGTCTATGGTTTTGCATGATCACCCTATTTTTCTTTTCTGAAATATGAGTTCCTCTGTTTAGTATGGACCTTTTCATGCAGCTGTTTTTAAAGCTTGTAATTGCAGTTGGTTGGTGCCAAAGTAATTTTGTAACACATTGTTTTGAAATTTATGCCACCGACAACAAGCCTCCAAACAAAGTTCACCTTTATCTTGTGAACATGGAATTACAGGAAAAGTATCTAAAAGGAAACTGAGTCTGAGGTGACTTTGTAAAACTTTCAGCTCATAGAGAAAGTCAATTACCCACAACCTCACCTTGCCGGGAATCTTTGCTCCTGGGGTGAGATGCCTTGCCATCATAGAGACCAGAGTGCAAAGCATCGCTGAGAAGAAGGCTACAGCAGCAAACACCAGACCCCAGGAGAGGCTGCAGAAGTAACAGGAGCTCTCAGCAGATGTGCACACCAAGACGTGCACCGAGGAGAACAGCAGGCACAAGAGGTAGAAAGGTAGAGAGAGGAGGGATGAGAGGATTGGGAGGTCAACGACTGCTCCACCACTGAGGGCTTCAGGCATAGCGAGCAGTATCACTAACAGGAGCTTCAGAGCCAGGAGAGGGGGAAGGATTGGAGAAACAGGGAGAAAGATGCAGGATTAAAACATGTTTGTTCATCTTATACGATCACAGAAACCTAATGAGGGTAAAATTTCATTTTCCATTTCATCAAAAAGACCAGACTTCTACTTTAACCTATCAGTCTTAAGACTCCTTAGGATGAACCTGTGCTTACCTGAAACACAAACACCATGCCTGCTATCATGGAGTACATGTCGTACTTGCCCAGCTGTTTGCTGAGGGCTGAGCTCATGGCAGCGAGGGCTTCCAGATACTGCTTCAGGACCTTTTTCCCTACATTTGAAAGTACTTCAGAGGTGTTGCCTTCCAGGTAAAGCTTCATCCAGTTCCCATGAGCCTTTTCTGCAACACGGAACTGCTCAAATCCAGGCTCTGGATCAGAGGGAGAGACAGGAAGGGGCGACACAGTTATTGATCTGTAGCAGCTATTGCAATGGATTTATCAAAATACAAATCCACAAATTTTCTATGGGGTTGAGGTCTGGAGACTGGCTAGGCCACTCCAGGACCTTAAAATGCTTTTTACGGGGCCACTCGAGCGGTGTGTTTGGGATCATTGTCATGCTGGAAGACCCAGCCATGTTCCATCTTCAATGTTTTGGCTTAAAATCTCACGATACATGGCCCCGTTCATTCTTCCCTTAACATGGATCAGTCGTCCTGTCCCCTTTGCAGAAAAACAGCCCCAAAGCATGAGGTTTCCACCCCCATGCTTCACAGTAGGTATGGGGTTCTTGGGATGCAACTCAGCATTCTTCTTCCTCCAAACACGACGAGTTGAGTTTTTACCAAAAAGTTCTATTTTGGTTTCATCTGACCACATGATATTCTCCCAATCCTCTTCTGGATCATCCATATGCTCTCTGGCAAACTTCAGACTGGCCTGGACATGTACTGGTTTAAGCAGGGGGACACGCCTGGCGCTGCAGGATTTGAGTCCCTCTCGGCATAGTGTGTTACTGATGGTAGCCTTTGTTACTTTGGTCCCAGCTCTCTGCAGGTCATTCATCAGGTCCCTCCGTGTAGTTCTGGGATTTTTGCTCACCGTTCTCATGATAGTTTTGACCCCACGGGATGAGATCTTGCGTGAGGCCCCAGATCAAGGGAGATTATCAATGGTCTTGTATGTCTTCCTTTTTCTTACAATTGCTCCCACAGTTGATTTATTCACACCAACATGCTTGCCTATTGTAGATTCACTCTTCCCAGCCTGGTGCAGGTCCACAATTTTCTTCCTGGTGTCCTTCGGCAGCTCTTTGGTCTTGGCCATGGTTGAGTTTGGAGTCTGACTGTTTGAGGCTGTGGACAGGTGTCTTTTATACAGATAACGAGTTCAAACAGTTGCCATTAATACAGGTAACGAGTGGAGGACAGAAGAGCCTCTGAAAGAAGAAGTTACAGGTCTGTGAGAGCCAGAAATCTTGCTTGTTTGTGGGTGACCAAATACTTATTTTCCACCATAATTTACAAATAAATTCTTTAAAAATCCTACAATGTGATTTCCTGGATTTTTTTTCTCATTTTGTCTCTCATAGTTGAAGTGTACCTCTGATGAAAATTACAGACCTCTCTCATCTTTCTAAGTGGGAGAACTTGCAAAATCAGTGGCTGACTAAATACTTTTTTGCCCCACTGTATATATATGTATATTATAGATACATAACAGAAACACCTTGACTCATTAACATGTTTATTATCAGAGGATGTAATAATCCCTGTATTCACTTTAGTGAACTATAACATGGGTTCCCAAACTTTCCAGGCCGTGACCCCAAACATAGGTGCCAAAGACTCACGACCCCCACTGCCCCTGGATGTAATTAAATGTTGCTTCATACTTAATTTAGCTGGTCTGCAGAAAATGAGCCTAGCTACATGGACATGTGGCTGTGTTTCCTGTGCTGTTATGAATTAACCTGCTGCTACTGATGCTTTTGTAGATATATTTACAACAATTGGTAAAATATGCAATTTTAGATTACTTTTTTAATCTGGAAGACTTCTCCCGGCCCCTCTTTTGTGACCCCCCAGCGGGTCTAGACCCTCACTTTGGGAACCCCTGAACTATAGAAGCATTTTCGAGTACAAAGCATGGGGAGTTTGATTTGTTGTATACATCAGTGAAGCAACACACACACAAACACACACAGACATCACACACTTTGCAGTACGGCACCTCTTTCCGAGGCATACGGGTGATAAATAGTGACCGTGGCTGTGCCAGACAGCGGGGTTGCTAGAAATATTAGAACCTTACGCCACAGGCATGAATCACACAATATCAACAGACCAAGACACGTTTCATCCTTCTAAAAGTGTTTGAATCGGTTAATGGCCCTCCAAGGTGGCTGAGGCCGGACGCAAAAGAAAAAATCTAATAAAGAGATTGAAACAGGATGAAATGAGGCAGACAGTGCTGGATTAACAAATGAATGCATGAAATTTAATCTACGTCTCTCTCCTGAGTGCTGACACGAACACAATGTGAGAATCTGACCTCCATGGTCTCTGATATCCCACTGACCTCATGCCTGAGACCTGAGACCTTGGTGGGTACTGATTTGATTTAATGTTGGACATCATTTCAGAATCAGTAATTCGGAGAGTCATTTTATCAGCAAGAAACACCTTTTCTGCTATTCATTCAGCCAGTGTTTCAAATACATGATAACAATATTGTAGAAAATTAAATAATCATTCCACACATACAGAAACGCTTATGAGTAACTTAACAGTAGTCTGTCAATGGTGAGGTTCAACAGGACCCCGTGCAGAATGAAAACACAGAATGATGGCTGCTCATCATGTGACGGTGTTTGTTCCCTTGTCAGGCTTTTCTGTTTCACTCCATGCAGCATTAATATTTTGAAATCACAGGCTGTTTGTGACTCTGCAACGTTTAACTTTTTCTTCATGGACCTGCTCTTGAACTAATTACAAAAACCATCTGTCCTCATTACTGCAGAGCTGCAGGAAGCTGCTGGTTTGTACTGTGAGCAGCCGCACATTCATTTGACCTTTTGTTGATAGAAATGATCGTTGGCAGAGACAGGTTCGATAAAGTATAGGGCATTTTTGTCAAACAACCCTCTTATACCCTTTGCATGCTAGCTTGTTAGTGATAGTTTGACAATCAAGCTGTGTTAAAGAAAAGAAATATGATAATGCTTGTTCTGAACATCTGTGTTATTTTTTAAGATTTATAGGACTGCTAAATTAAAATCAATAGTTTGTGAAAAGGCTGAAATGGAGGTGTGGGGAATGAACTAGTGTGTGATTGGTGGACGTAACATCTTGACAGGTATAGGGTTGATTAAAACGACTGTACCGTCATTAAGAAATGCTTATTATATGAACTGCTCGTTGTCTTACAATCACTGTCACACTCAGAAAACTGTCAGTGATAGCGTTACCAGCTGGCAGCTCTACAGTTTGATGATAACTCTCCCTTTCATACAAGGTCCTGACTTTCTGGGTTTTCATGAGTCCGAGGTTGGACGTAGTTCATTTGTGACTTACCTTTGTCATAGTCTGGTATGCTGTCTTTGAGCAGGCAGCTGAGCTGGTGGCCGTTAAGATGTAGGAAGCGTAGCTGGTCTCGGAGAGTGGTTTCTTCCAATACGGCAGGGATGACACGACCCACGTTGTTTTGAGATATGGGGAGGCCGAGTCCAAGAGCCAGAGTCGGAGTCAGGTCAACTTGTTCAACAACTCCAGGCTTCTCCATGCCGGCTGGAACCACAGGACAGAAACACACGAATGACAGAGCGGCTGGATTACATGGCAGTGACACAATAATGAACTGTGTTGAGTACGTTCACGTCAGTGTGTGGGTTCAGTGCTGTGCGGTCTTCTGTTGATACATTAAAAATCTGTTCAACCGACCTCTTGTTAAATCATGTTCCTCGATCATGTATTCAAAAAACTCCTTACAATGTTTCTAACCAGAGACGAGTTGAACTAATTCATTTTTGTGGTTTTTGTTTACGTCATGTTACGAGGTATGCGTCTTATTTTACCGTTGCATTGTGTTGCATCACATGTAAGCTTATGAGTGATTTGAAGATTGTCTTCACAAGAAATTCATGACAACTTGATGTTTTAGTAATGAGCTGCTAATTTCTGTCATTGTTTCTACAAGGTTTACTTTTCAAGGTTCTATATCAATCTACAGTATCATAGTGAGATGTCATGAATGTTTTTGCACACTTTCTAAATTTTCCCGCTTTGTTAAAATAATCAAAATGATCCAGTTATGAACAAGAGGAGGGAGGGATCTGCTCCAGTCAAGGGTCCACTTTCAAAAGATAAGGTCTCCAAACTATCTGCATACAGCTGGAGACTTCAGTCCTTGTTCAGTCGTCCTTTCTTTGTCTTTGGTCTCGTGTCTGTCCTGTGACTTTATGTTTCAGTATGAAACATTCACCTTTACTCAATCAGTCTATTTCTACACATTTAAAGTAACTTTTTCAATTGACGAAGACACTCATGAAGGTTGAATCTTTAAGTTTTGTTTTTGTGAACGTCCCAAATCCGGCAGTCATCTGAGCCCTTCTCCATCTGACGATGCAGCAAGCCTGACATCCTGGATTTCTACAGTTCAAAATGAATCTCACTCTACATCCCTACTTGGTTTGTTATGGTGGACACCGAGCAAGCAATCATCGCCTATAACTCCAACACAGTGAAGGCTGTTCAAGGCCAGAGGACCCAAGGTACAACAGAAGCTAATTTTTATTTTGTAATTCTCTCTGTTAATGTTATGTCCAATGTATTTACAGTCAGAAAGCTACACATACACGACCACAACATTAAACCTGGATTTAATTAAACCTTTTAATGAACTTCAAGGGCCTGAAAATCGTATTTTTCTCAACCAGTTTTAGTGTTGACATGTTGTAGCTGACAGGTTACCTTTTCTCTTGAAGGCTGGACTTATGAGCACCAGAGGCGTATTGACTTCTGGCTCTGATGAGCCTCCATGGCTGCCGGTCTCAGACATGCCATGGTCTCCACACAGCACAAGCAGGTAGGGCAAGGATCCCTCTGCCTCCTAAGACAGGAAAACATCCAATTAGTTGACTCTCAAAATGTGCTTATTTGAGAGGGTTAATCCCAAAGCTTCCAGACATGAATAATTCAAACTTCACAGCAACAAATAGATAAAACTAATTTTGACAATGAAATAATGACATTTACTTGGCACGGTTTCACTGATCTCCAGACTAGAGCGACAGAGGCCCAAGTCAGCATTACTGTGAGAGAATGACAATGACCTAATACTACACACTGAAGCCTGAACAACACTCTCTCATTAGCCAACAAAGAAGTGGATCCCTTTGACCTGCTCTTTCTGTTTACTTCTTTAATGCTGTGTATGAATGATGATAGAAACACCTTGGACCTGTCCTAAACAACCGTTTCTCCTCTCTGTTTCAGGAAGGTAAGAGTTCGGTCCTGTTCTCCAGGATAAAAGCATCTGGCACGTCTCTTTTGAGAACATTAAACTTTTATCCCCCTCCAAAAGATTTATTTCTACCAACACAAAAGGTATGGTGATGAAACAGAGCCTAACTCCAGTTACTCATGAGCAAGCCTCAAAGAACGAGCTGAGTGGTTTTCAGTTTCATTCCTCTATCATGTAATTAAATCTGTTTATGCAGTGAGTCCTTCCAGAGGTACTTAAAGTCCAGAAGGATCATCTATAGCTGCTTGAGGGTCGATGAAAATCTCAACTAATTAACTAAAAGAAACATGAGTCAGAACATAATTGTGTTAGAAATATACATATTTGTGTTAAGGAGGAACTAAACAAACAGTGTAACAAAGTGTGTGCAGGTTGTCCAGTTAACTTCCCATCATCCTTCTGCAATTAGCATCCTTCTTGTAACACATGCAGTGTAATTAAACTGTGTGAAAGTCATGAAGCATTCAGCAGAGTATTAAATACAGTCTATGAGACTTCTGAGGTTTCTGAAGCTGAAATAATGACTGCTGGAAACAGATGATCAATGAATGTACAACCACAACTCCATAAGAGTTGGGATGCTGTGAAACAGATAAACACAGAATTTGATGGTTTGCAAATAATTTAAAGCCTAGATTTAACTCAGAATAGTGCAAAGACAAGATATTTGTTCTATGAATAGTATGAGCTCATTTTAAATGTGATGCCAGCAATGCATCACAGTTGGGACAGTGGCATGGTTGCCATTGTGTTGCACCATCTCTTCTTTAAACAACACTCTGTTATTGTTTGGGAACCCAGGAGACTAGTTTCTGGAGTTTGGAAAGTTAAATGTTCCATTCTAGCCTCATATAGGATTTCAGCTGCTCAATAGGGTCTTATTTTTCATGCACCAAATGTTTTCAGCAGGTGACAAGCCGGGACTGTAGGCAGGCTGGTTTAGCACCCCGACTCTTCTACGAACCCAGGTCTTCATACTATGTGCAGAAAGTGGTTTGGCATTGTTTTGTTAAAATATGCAATATGCAATATGCCTCTATATACAGTGATCAGCATAAATGAGTACACCCCGACAGATTCATTAGAAATCCTTTAGTTTCCTTTCAAAATCAGTATTTCTATGGGATTCTATACTGTAAATAGTCCCACAAGAAGTCATTCTTTAAGAATGGGAAAAGCTTGATGTAGCAACATGTCGGCAACTTGTCCATTCCATGCATAGAAGACTTGGTGCTGCCCTTAAAATCATGGAAGTCATACAAAATACTCGATATAGTAGTAGAGAGGACAGTTTTCCACTTTGTCTCATTTCGTCTTAAATAGGCTTGGGCCCAGATAAGTCATCAGTGCTTTTGTAGCAAGTTTATTTATGGTTTCCTCTTTGCATGGTACAGTTATAACTTGCATTTGTGGATGCAGTGACAAACTGGGTTCACAGATAATGGTTACTGAGAGATGATTTAGGCCCATGCTGTAATTTCCATCACAAAGCAATGTCTGCCATCCAGTACAACCCAGAGATGCCATAAATACAATGTTGTAAGTTTGTTGTTTCCTGTCTTTGCATAGTTTGACTTAAATTCCATGTGATAATATTAAACCTGAATATATATTTGTTTTGTTCAAAATTAGAGATTGTAGTTTAATGAATTTTAATAGAGATAAAAAGTTGTTGCCAAGTAACAATTAAATTAAGCAGTAGCACTGCAGCACATACAGAAAATAAGTCAAATTAACTTTGACTACTTCATGGTGTAAGCAATAACAGATACGTTAAAGTTGTAATTTATAAAATATGAGTTGAATATTTCCTTAAAACCACCATTCAACTTATTAATCCTAAGGAGATTGACAAGAACTAAAGTGATTTTGATCCTTTCAGCTTTGTTCCCTCTAATGAGAAATCTGGAATTGTTATTTTTGAGGTCTTCATTGTTAAATGATCTGCTGGTTGCATGTTGTACTTAAAATGTATAAAATGTAACAAATGCATATCTTCTAAAGCTGTATTAACCTTCTTTGTAACGTAGGGTAAAACTTTAACACTGTGTTTTTGGAAAGGGTGATTAAAGGTCTAATATCCTCAGAAAAAATGTAAATGACAACAGACAAAGTTACCTTGGAAATCAGGGCACTGTGAATCTTCTTAGGATGTCATCCATCTCCATCAGTTTGGGCTGGATGAGGGAACTGTGGGGTCCACTGATATGACCGATATGGTCAAGGCCGAGATAGTGAAGGATCAAAATGTCCCAGTCATCTCTTTTGAGGGTGCTATCCAGGTGACGGGTCACGTTGTTGTCAACCTACACCGAAGAGTCATGTTTAAAGACAGATTTAAACTGATCAACAGGATTTCAAATTAAAGCTAATTAAGGTTCATATTCTAATTGTGTGCTTCAAGTGCATTTTAAAAAGACATTTGTTGCTGGGCACATAGGCTGGTTGATCACCAGTTTTTTTTGGCCGATATCATCTCTGTGCTTCCCCAATTCATGAACTGCTTTTATGTAATGCAGATCACGAACAGATAATGAAGTGTCTCAATCATTTCCAGACATTATGCAATTCAGACTCACACATACCTCAGTGTAATCAGACACAAGAAGGATGTTGTCCCATCATGCTCCATGAAGTGTTTCGGGAAGAGGCGCACCCAGGTATCATCTCCATAGAAGACCATCCTCTTCCCTGCTGTCTTGGCCTGCCAAATCAGGTTGTCCTCCAGCAGGGCAGGAGAGTTCAGGTTCATCACAACATCGACGAAGCCTGGGATACTGCCAGTGGTTAGAGCCTATGGATGTAATGTATATGATTATAAGACATACAACAAAAGCAGAAACCCATCACATCACATGAGGCAGACACACAAAGATGATTTGACCTCAACCAGGAAGAAACCATCAGATCAGATGTGAACATAAATATGGATCCAAATAACAAATGGCATGAACCACCTGTGTCCATCAGGATCAAATATATTCCTGACCAGGACAAGTCTCTGTACAAATGAGGTGATTCAAGGATTCAAGGTTTTTTATTGTCATACCAACACAAGCTGTCACATAATATGGAACGGAATTTTGATTCTCAGGTCCCGTATGAAGCCACAAAGGACACACAATTAAAAAGAAAGACAACAGTAATAAATATAAAAATATAAATACAAATATAAATGTTGTGCATGGACTGATTGAGTTGTTATGTCATAGTGCAATGAATGTGCAATGTACAATGTACAAATTTGAGGTAGTCTGTTGTATTGTACTGATCTTATCGGAGTTTGAATGGCTGGGAGTGGCTGCTGGGTTGACTCAAACAGTTGTGCAGGGGCACTTAATAGGGCTGGGTTTTTTTTCTCCCAATCCAGCTTTGTCTACAGAGATATACCGTACATTCTTACCAAGCCTGAAAATCAAGTTTTTATGGTGATGCAAGGCTCAGGGAGTAACATTTTTAACTTCCTTCATCCTTCTTGTCCACAAACTGTACAGTAGATGCTTTCTGCAACATGAACTGATACAGATTTTATTTTTACAATTCAAACATTTTAATTTCCTCCGAAATAATCCACCATGAATAAATCTTGTAGGAAGGGAGACATCCAGATCTGATTTGCCTTGAGGCCCATTTTCTTTATCACTCTGCATCATTCTCTTAATCCTTGGATTATTGGTGGAACATCTGTCCCTCTGTGAGTCTACCTCAATCACACTCAGCTTTAGCCCAACACCCCGTCTTCTCATTATCATTGACCTGCTTTATTTTATGATAATAATCTCCATTATAACTCCAAACATGACATAACTTTGAAATATAAAATGTCTTCATGTCTATTCATTTACAGAGTTGTCCCATTTTTCTTTAGTAGTTCAATGTAAACACCCTCTGAGTATTATGAGCCAGTGTTTCTAAACCTATTAAAGTCACGACAGCCCCCAAGAAGATCACAAGAACCTTTGTGATCTTAACCACTGACTCACCACAGCATACTGTTTTTGTTGCATGAGGTAACCTACCAAATCAAGGCTAACAGATTTAAGGATTAAACATGAACATCATGACAGCTGAGGGACCTCTTACCTTGATCCTGGGCATGGTGACTGTAGGAGGTCTTGCCTTGGCCACATAACTGTGACAGGAGCCTCTCTCCACCATGTGTCTGGTGTAGGGCATATACTTTCGACCATCAGGGCCAAACACAAAGTCCTCCCTCAGAGCATCCACTAACATCACAACAACCCTTTTAAAGAGAGGCTGAGGAAGGCGGGACGAGTTAGGAGGGCTTCCTGAAATGACAGAAATACAATAAAGCTTATTTCATCAGGTTGCAGTCGATGAGGCAGTCAGACACTCGTGTAAAGCTGCAGATAAATGAAACCCTGACGATGCTGTGTGTGTACCTGTCAGTGGCTCTGCTGGGAGATCCGACAGCTTGCTCTTGGCTGGGAGAGAAGACTTCACAGGTACAGGAAAAAATCCCCGCAAGAACAGGGCGATTCCAATCCCTTCAAATATCAAAATAAACGAGGCAAAAACAGACGTCCGGACTTTCATTTTGCTAGTTGATGGACACTTTGTAGAAACTTGCTGTTTGACACTTGATCAGACGCTTTCCCCCGGAAAGGTTACAAAAATGAAGACGAGCCGACAAAACGTCCCATTTCAGATGAATGCAGAGTCGGAAAGCATTTCAAAAACTATGCGTTTACGTATTAGTAAACATTATGTATGGAGTGTGTTGCCTTCATTCAGATAATAGTAAAATACCATAACTGATGTTGCCTCTTAAAACGACTTCCGCATTGATAACATGTAACTACGGGTCGGGCGGAGAGTCAAATCAGACCGAAGCGCTTTTCCAAGTTCCAAAGAGGTGTTGACAACTCAGCTGTGGACAGTGTAATCCTCTCTTTAATACACTTTAATGCAATATTTACTGTATGGAAAGAAACACGAAAAATTTAGATTTTCCTAAGCAATGAGTTTATGCAATATTAGGTTCACCACAGTGACTGCATGTCCAAAGAGACTGGTTAGCTGTGTTACATACCTGTTTCATGTGAAAATAAGTTAAACTCAAGAACATTACGCTTTTATTTATTTTTTATGTAAAGCCAAGAAAATATGTCAAAGATGGTCACAAAACAGCTAACATTGTTTGAATAAAGACACAAACCAAAGTTCAAGTATGATATTTTGATTACAACCCCTACTTCCAGGAGTACCAATAAGACTAGTAAATGCCAACTGGACCTGAAACACACCAACATTTCTAAACATCTTGAGAAAATAAATACATAAAACAAAATTAACTGACGTGAAAATATAAACTGAAAAAAAGATTTTTAAATCATGATTTATTTTGTTATTGCAATTAAAACTAAAAGTTGAATATTCAGCACTTGAAGAATGCTTGCAAAATCCCTTTGAATGATTTGATAGAACAATTCGGAAAGATATCTCAGTCAAAAGTAATGTCAATACAATTTGCAAAAGAGGTTTAAGCATATGTGTAACTATTAACCATAACCCTGTCTGCTGGCATCATTGCTATCAACTTATGAATTAAATATTGAATTTAATGTGTAAAATGTATGCAACAAAAACTACTTGTTAAAATAATGCAGTTCTCTCAGTAACTGTAACTTAAAACCAATTTAGTCCCTAAAGTGGAATTTCTTTTAAATAAAAAACAAATGCAGCACAAAGGGAAAAAAGATTCATCATCATGAAGTCACTATAACTGATCGGTAAAAGGTGAGTTGACTGTTTTGCTGTGCTTGGGATTTCAACATGACATTTATGAGAGACTAGACTGATGCAGTCTGATAGGAAATGATCATAGAATGAAATTGATATTTTTTCTTCTTGTCCATTATGTCTGAGTTGCTACTGCTGCCACCTCCTGGTAAAACTGCATAAGTCTTTGAGATGCTGTTTTTCACAAAATGCTGTTGATGCACTGACACCAGCCTCAGTTCACTGCTTGTGAAGCTTCCAAAATCAACACCAACTTTTCTTAAGTTAGCAAGTAAGTAAACTTAATTTATAGCGCTTTTTACAGACAAATGTTACGAAGTGCTTTAAATAAAAAAAAATACAACATACAGAAATAAAATATAAGCAAAAGGCAGACTCACTTAGCAAAAAAAATAAAAATCATTCCATCATGCAATAACCATAAACAATCACTGGCTCAAAAACCGATCACTCACAGAAGTGGACTGAGTGAAACACTGAGTTGTGTTTTGAAAGACTCCAAAGTCAGAGTCAGCAGAACATAAAGACAGAGTTTCAAAGGATTGGTGCTATTGCCTCAAAAGCAGGATCACCACAAGTTTTAAGGCATGTCATAGGTATGGACAGCAGATGTAGTGAGTTACACCTGAGGGAAGGAGCTGATGAATGTGGCTGAATGAGTCCTGTCAGGTATTCTAGGGCCTGACCATGAAAGGTGAGAACTTAAACTTGGTCCAATAAGCCACAGGGAGCCAGTGAAGAGATTCAAAGAGACTGAACCTTGCTTATGTTTTCTGGTTTTCCAAATAAAAAAGACCTGATTCTAACCAAATTTTCACATTTATCCAGAAGTTTTTCACCTGATTGATAAACTTCTCTGGATGCAGCTGAACAAAAAACACAACAGGTGCTCTGTAGATAGTGTCTTTAGACGATTAATAAATGATGAAAAATAAAATTAAGCATTTCATAATTTTATGAGCATAAAATAACACTCCTGTCTAAGGACTTCTTCAGTGTTCATAAAGTAATGGAGTGATTCTCAAAAAGATTTCTAGGTTTTAAAATCTTTAGATTCCTCTACAGATATATTATCTGTTACATGTCAGAGAGTAATAAGGAGACAAAGTTTGCATTAGTTTACAGCATTATCATCCACTTTATTTATAAAAATAAAGCAGCAGGGCTTTCAGTAAGACATCCATACATTAGATATTCTTCAGTACACAATGTTGGAGTCTATTTGTCTTTTGTTTTCAGGACGTTAATAAAAGCATCTTTGGGAACTTCTACCCTGCCGATAAGCCGCATCTTCTTTTTGCCTTCCGCCTGTTTCTTCAATAGCTTCATCTTCCGAGTTATGTCACCTCCGTACTATCAAGATACAAAGAAAAAAACCTTCAGTTTTTATCATGAATTAGTACATTTAACAACTTTGAAGAAAAAAGCTTCACTTACACATTTAGCAAGAACATTTTTCCTGTAAGCCTTTATTCTGAAAAGACAAACATAGTTATGTCACATTTTTAGTTAATTTATTAAGCTCAATTTATATGCAAATACAATTCTTAGTGCTTTATATATACTGTATGTTTGCATCTCATACCATCCCTACCAGGCCTTATGTTCAGTACTTACGTTTCCCTTGCAATGATCTTATTTCCAATCGCTGCCTGTACAGCAATCTCAAACATCTGCCTCGGGATGGAATCTTTGAGTTTCTCACACATTGCTTTCCCTGTGGTGTAGGCACGGTCTCTGCATAGAAAGAAAAAAGATATATGTATCAGACAACAAAATAAAATGATACTGCTATATTCTTATAAATCCATGAAAAATCACTATGGCCGCGATATATGAATACAATTATGTCACATTTTCTAATGAGACAAAAGAATACTTTGAAATAAATCTATCTGATCATTTGCTTAATGCTCACTTCATAATAAAAATTCCCTTTACACTATAGAGATAGATACACCACAGTCCATGTTCTTTACATGACCTCAGCTGTGCTGGGATACACACCCTACTACTAAATCATTTCAAGCAGCATCAGTGTCACGCCTCCTGAGACAAACTTCTTACCCAAAACCTGAAGCTGCATATTTAGAAGCTGTAGATTTTAAGTGTCTAACTTTAATATGTCAGCGAGGTAAGAAACAAGCAGTACCTGTGCACAATTGTGGTGAGTTCTTCCACAGACTGCCCGTTTAACAGAATATCCATCTTTATCAAATCAGCAGCCTGATAGTCGGTATTCTCATAGTCAAAACTGTGGAGAATAAAATAATTCAGTACTTTGAAAGTCAGCCTGAAGTCACTTAAGACATTATTCATTATCTTTGAAATGTATGTTTGTTTTATGTACCTAGAAATTAACGGTTTACTAAAGTACATTGACAAAAGATCTGAATTTAACAGACAACTACATACAAGTACAAATCTGACTTTGCAACCAGAATATGCAGCTGGATCGCATAATCAGCATCTTTAGCTTTGAGTATTTAGCTTTTTAAATACACTGTTTTTACAGGCAATAACTTTCAACCACACACTACACATAATGCATTAAAAGACTAAAACAACTCCTTAATAACACTAAATCAAATCAAGATCTGAACTGTATATGAATTGTGAATGATCATGTATATGAATGTGGTCATTAATGGGTCTTTACCTTGCATATCCAGACGACAGAGATTTAAGAAGATCATAGAAATCCACAACAATTTCATTTAAAGGGAAAAGATACTTCATCATGACGCGCTGGCTGTCGATGTACAGCATGTTCTTCTGGATCCCTCTGCGATTCTTTCAGAGAAACAAAGAAGACAAATTAAGAGCTATTCCAGGCGGCTCAGCAGGTAAATGAGAGGTCCTCTAAGAAAATCAGAAGCTGACCTTAACCCCCTCTGATATAAATGTTAATGTTTCACTAGACAACACACTGAACCCCAACTAACTCTTGTAGTTAACCATGCATGTTTGTCCAAATGGAGTCAAATGCATTTAGCTTGAGATTTCTACAGAGCTATATAAGTGAACTGGCTTAATAAAGTAAATAAATGTATTATTAGTGACTTTGAAACTCATATAGGGAACAGCTCTAAACATGTACAGTAGCATATCACAACTTCTAATTCAAAAGGATTCCTTTTCTGAGCTTCCTCTTGAGTTTTTATGGCATGTAGGAAACTTAAAGGCAAGAATGAACTCTAATAAAACCACATTTTCCATATGGCATAAGGTTCAGGCTGTCTGGACAAAGATTCCATCTTTTTCTGACAAAAAAAAAAAGGTTTGCTCTTATAATGAGAAAATGAGACAGCAGATAAACGCTAAAGGTGCTTTGATCTTACCGAGCAGAGAGTCATGATCTTGCCCGTGTACGAGTCTGGAGTGAGAATGGTTCCCAGCACCATCGGCTCCAAATACTCTGACACAACTGATCTGTCTGGGAACTGAGCGGGGTTTACTATGGTTATCTCTTTACGGCCGTGTTCCTGTGAAAACAAAAATGAAGAGAGATTAGATCAAGATGGATGGATGGATGGATGGATGGATGGATGCATGGATGGATGGATGGATGGATGGATGGATGGATGGATGGATGGATGGATGGATGGATGCATGGATGCATGGATGGATGGATGGATGGATGGATGGATGGATGGATGGATGGATGGATGGATGATGGATGAATGGATGAATGGATAGATAGATAGATAGATAGATAGATAGATAGATAGATAGATAGATAGATAGATAGATAGATAGATAGATAGATAGATAGATAGATAGATAGATAGATAGATAGATAGATAGATAAAATTTAAACTCTTTAGTCTTCTTCTGTCTTGTACAGCAAAGATCTGGCAAAGGAGGCAGCCATACCAAATCACAAACACATCATAAAGTACATAATTAACACAGCATGGGATAATCCTACTTTTCTAACACAGAGGCCATTCAAGAAAAAAAGAACACCTCTGTCACCATATATTTGCTATCATTGTGTCTAATCTGAGATATGTTTCCAGATTGCTCCCTGCCCAAGGGGCACTGTATTAATGGCAGTTTCCACAGTTTTGTTAAAAGTCAAGTTACAGTGAAGACCAAAAAGAGGACAGTAGCTGGTAGAACTAATCTAGAGCTAGTCTAGAGAAGGGTTCAGAGATATCCCACCAAATCTTAAAGAATACAATGATGGGAAGGTCATTTTGTGTTAGTAATGAGGCAAAACCTGCAAATCAAACAAGTGAAGCTCCTTCCAAGAACTTTCCTGATTCGAAAGAGATACTAGACCACAGGAGACAACACTATAAGAAATCTCAAATCCTAGAGGGATCTGTTATATTATGTTTATTCAGTTCATATTTTTCAAACTAAAGATTATGGAGCCCCTAAGGTGACATGGACAGAAAATTGAAAAGATTGGTTTCTTTCGCGCACCAGAAACGAACCCGTGCTCACAAGAAAGTTTCTTATGACCATGCAATCCGTTTTAGGTGCTGTTCTGAGACCATAAAGTGGTGATGATGTGCAAGAAAAGCCATAATGTCCTTATAATGAAGCCCAAGGTTGAAATAAAGCTCAACTAACTCCAGCACTGTAATTTTTAGGTTGAAACAGGAAGACAGTGATGCACTGGTTGATCTCCGGGGCACATCTGGTATCTTGAGCACACAGGAAAGTTTCTCATGAGCATGCACATGGGAACATATCAAATTATTAATTATCTCGGTCAACGTCACTTTAGGGGCTCTGTAAAAAACAATGTAATTTTTTATAATTTTTCTTTTTTTTTTAATTAAAATGATTCAAGGTCTGCTGCTGATAAAGTGATGACAGAATTTCAATACTTCATGTATTCAAATGAAGACTCTCAGACTGTCAGACTTTCCTCTTGTCGAACTTAAAGAGCGAGCCCGGCTCTGCAGTCAAAGCAGAAGATGTATGAGCTGGAAACACTCTCACCTTGATGAGTTTGGGTGAGGTTAGAACAGCCTTGTAGGGAACAGTAGGCGCAGTGACTATCACAGATGCATTGTATTCCTGCTCAAGCCTCTGATTGAACACCTCCATATGAAGAAGACCCAGGAAGCCAAGTCTGCAGGGAGACAGAGACGTCGACAGATTTAATCACATTTATGATTTGAATTTCTTCTTTCAATCTTTTAATCAAAGAGAGTCAGTCTGGAAAGAGTTCAGAAGAGTTTGAGAAGATGATCTACATCACTGCTGCATATGAGATTAGATTTATACCATCCAGTGAGACATGGCCTATGATCAGAAGTTACTCCAATTTGGCAGGCATGAGCGGCATATTTCTTTAAGAAGGTCACCCCAAAAAAGAAATAATAGCTAAAATAATAAAATATTGAATAAAAGAAAATATCTCTTGCCTCATTCCCAACAATTATTATCACGTACTCACACATATCATTTCAATTTAAGGTAATAACAGAAGATTGACTCTTATTTAAACCAGTCTAATGTGCATGAGGCATCTGTTCACATCATTACAAACCATTGTGTCAGCCACATCTAAGCACCACAGAACTTCTATAGCTGTAGCTGCATCCAAGTAGCATCCAGTTAGTCTTAAAAGCATGACAGAATTACTATTTTGGTTTTTTTGCAATTACAAAAAATGTGAATATTAACTATCAGCCAACACAGTCAATTCAATAAATAAGAGTTTATCTGTTTTTTAATGGAACTTTGATTGATAACCCGCATGCACATTCAAACCTCTGCAGATGGTCCAAAACATGACTGGTCTCAAACCAACAAAACCACGGGTTGAGTTCAGGCTCAACACAGACATCTGGTACTTGGAAATAAAAAGTAGCAGTACACGTTTCATCCAGTAGATTTCCTGAAATTATCTCTATTTCAAGTCAAGTAAACTTTAGTTATATAGCACATTTAAAAACAACCAGTGTTGGCCAAAGTGCTTTACAAGGAAAAAAGTAAAAAGTACATGAAGACAACAATAAACAATACAACATATCGGGATATTAATGTCCTCCTCATGAGGAGAAGGCCAAAATTTCAATGAACAGCTTCTTACTCTCTTCTTTTAAATGTGTGTTTTTATGGATGGACATCCCTGATGCCTGTGTGTCACCTCTTCAGGTCTTAATATTCAGAAGTACAGGTTAATCCAGGAGAAACACATCCCCGCTTTTGTAAATGTTAAAAAAACACGTTCCTCTTTTCATTTCCTTTTCCATTATAAGTTAAAGAGTTGTTCTTACCTCCAGCCTGCACCCAAGGCCAGACTGCTGTCTCTCTGAACTGAGACGCTGGAGTCATTCAGGGTCAGTCTCTCAATGGCACTGCGAAGGCCTTGATAATCTGACTGGTCCATCGGGTACATGCCTTAGGGGCAGAGAAACAAAAGACAGAGTGCACTTCAGGACCCTTTTCCTTTATGTGAGAGGCACCAAAAAAAAAGCTGGAGCTTTTCAGAGTTGACTGCTTATGAAATTAAGGTTTCATTATAACCTCCTATAGGAAATCTATTACATTATAACATTCATACAAAATTAATGATGGAACAATGAATGAATAAATGAGCAGAGATAACTGGGTCAGTGAAAGCATATATAAATGGTGAATAAGTGAAATAATGAAATAGAGCTGAAGTTATGACTTGAAGTAAACAGAATTAAGGATGGTGGGATTTCATGAAACTAACAGAATGTAGGAATTAATTAAGATCTGGAGCTCTATTAGACATTAGCTCTTTATCACAGCAACCACAGTTATAAGGTTCATACTTGGAAACTCCCAGAAAGCTTCCTCAGAGGAGGTTCAGACTTGCAGCAATGGTTTGATTTCTGACCCAGTTGTTCAACTGTTTTTCAGCTCTGATGACTGTCACAGTTTGGATGTTCGCAAAAAATAACATAACAAGAATCAACCTTGATGGTCAGTCTGCGTCAATTCAAAAAGTTACTTTAGATGTGACAAAATAGCCTGATTGTGTAAAGGTGAGTGTTTCACACTGAGAGGGAAAAATAGACAGTTGTGTGCTACAGAAAATTATAAAAATCAAGTGACGCAAAAATGTCTTCTCAGAGTTTGATGTCTGAATTATTTGAATTCTGGTTTAATTTGCAGCACGCATTCAATGTTTTTGTATCAGAAATGTATGTTTGATGGCACTGGAAAATAAAGGCTTCTGTTATGTCCTGGTTATATGCATGAGACGTATTAGAGCAGGGGTTCCCAAAGTGTGGGTCGGGAACCCCTGGGGGATTGCGAGACACAAATGGGGGGTCCTGAGATGTTGTCCAGAATGGTTTTTTTTAAGTTATCTAAAAATTTTACATTTTACCAATTATAGTAAAAATATAGACAAAAATAGTATCTAACCTTGAAATAAAAGCTTGAAAATGTAATGAGTTTTCTGCCTTTCCTTGTTCCCAGATGACTCCAGGGTTAGTGAACGGTTAATTATCAAAAGCATAAGTTGCAGTAGGTTCATTCTTCAAGGCACAGGAAAAAACAGCCACTTGCTCATAGAGGTAGGCTAATTTTCTGCAGACCAGCTAAATGAAGCCCCGTTAGATCACTTTGAGGGACAGTGGGGGTTGGAAGTCTTTGGCACCTATATTTTGGGGGTCGCAGGCTTAAAAGTTTGGGAACCCCTGTTTTAGAGAACGGTTACATAGGTATTTTACATGATAATATAAAGCAGCTGTAATTAAGACACTCCCTACCAGCAAAGACCATGGCTCTGGCAGGTTTAAACCCTGGAAGAGCTTCCACAGGCCGCTCCTGGTGGTAGAGCGTGTCACCAATCTGGGCCTCTTTAACATCCTTCATCCCTGCGATGATGTAGCCAACCTGGCCTGCAAAACTGCACATGAGTAGCAAAAACTGTCATATCAGTGGGCAACATATTATTATTTGTAAAACCTTTTAGATAACAACTGATACAGATGACATCAGAGGAATCAGAGGAGAGATAACTAAAGTTAAAGAACAGCACATACAGCCCCTGTGTTTGGTACTCATCTGGCCGGAGGAGCCCCAGCTCGTTCACCTCGTAGCTTTTACCAAGATGTGCTGACACGATCCTGTCCCCTTTCCTGACCCGGCCTCCAAACACAGCAATATTTGCCACGACTCCTCTATAGTGGTTAAAGCTGGAGTCAAACACTAAGGCTTTGAATGGGTCATCCACACTCGCCACAGGCCTAAAGATGCAAGAAGGGAAAGTATTACTTTGATTTATCTGACATGCTCCTTTGAGAGTAAAATCCAAATGAGACTTCTTACGCTGGAATTCTGTTCACAACTGCCTGGAGGACATTTTCCACATTTGTACCAAGTTTGGCTGATATCTGAAAAGTCAAGGCCACAAGTTACAATCTGAGATAGGTGAAAGTTAAAACTTGAGAGGATACAGGTTATATGTTCTTTAATTTACCTTTATGCATTCTTCACGTGGAATATCAAACAACTTTTCAATCTGTGACTCAACTCTTTCAGGATCAGCATTTTTCAAATCAATCTAAAAAGGAAATGAAAAAGTTCAACCCCACATCCAAAACAGCTAGGATAGTGTAACATGTTGATGATACACTGAAAAAGTTTGTGTAATGCTAAAAAAAGTACTTGGCGGAACATCACACGACTAATCAGATTAACACGGAAAAGGTTAGTGACATGACTGGGTATAAAAAGGACACTCCGGAGAGGCTGCTTCTCTCAGAAGTAAAGATGGAAAGAGGTACTCCACCCTGTGAGATACTGCGTAAGCAAATAGTTCAACAGTTTCAGGATAATGTTCCTCAGAGTGAAGTTTCAATGGTTGGGGGGGTTTTATCATCTACAGTACATAATATCATATAAGATTCAGAGAATCTGGAGACATCTCAGCACAAAAGGGACAAGGTCGAAAACCAATACTGGATGGCTGTGATCTTTGGGCCCGCTGCATTAAAAACAGACATGACTCTGTAGTAGAAATCACTGCATTAAAAACAGACATGACTCTGTAGTAGAAATCACTTCATTAAAAACAGACATGACTCTGTAGTAGAAATCACTGCATTAAAAACAGACATGACTCTGTAGTGGAAATCACTGCATGGGCTCAAAATCACCTTCAGAAACCATTGTATGTGAACACAGTTCATCACTGCTGAACAAATGCAGGCTAAAACCATATATAAACATGAACCAGAAATGCGGACAACTTTCCTAGCCCCAAGCCCATTTAAGATGGAAAGTGTCAAAGTGGAAAACTATCCTGTGGTCTGAATAATCAATATTTGACATTCTTTTTGGAAAACATGGACGCTATGTCCTTCACTCCAAAGAGGAAAGGGACCACCTGCCTTGTTGTAAGTGCACAGTTCTAAAGCAACAGACTGGGATGATAGAGGATCACAAGTGCCATCTGTGAAGGCAGCATTAATGCTGAACAATATATACAGATTTTAACAAAAAAAAAACACATCAAAGGAGACCCCAAACTCTTCAACAGCAGAAATCCTAAACCAGGCAAGTAAGGGACATTTCACTTTCAAAATTCTTGGAAATGCTCTCCTCAGTTCACAAACATTTACAAAGTGTAGTTAAAAGAAGAGGTGATGCAGCACAATAAACATGGTAAACATGCCCCTGTCCCAACTGTTTTGAACTGGTTACTTGCATCAAATCTAAAATGAGCATATATTTTTCACTAAACAATTAAACTTTCAGATTCAACATTTGATATGTTTTCATTGCACTATGCTTGATTTAATATAGGGGTTAAGTGATTTGAAAACCATTAAATTCTGTTTTTCTGAAAATTTCACACAGTGTCCCACATTGTTCAGAAGGGCTGTAATTTGCCATTTAAAACATAATAAAATATCTGACTCAACCAAAGCAAGTAGGAGTCAGTGTACCTTGTTGATAACAGGGATGACTGCCAACTGAGCTTCAAAAGCCAGGTAGAAGTTGGCCACCGTCTGCGCTTGAACCCCCTACACATGACAACAAAGCATTAAGACTCCATCAAATGCATGCATGTACAGCCACAATGACTCACTGAGAACACTGAAAGATATAAATAAAGTTTTTTACCTGATTGGCATCGACAATCAACAGGACACCTTGGCATGCAGAAATCGATCGAGACACTTCATAATTGAAATCCACATGACCCTGCAGAGGGAAACAGCACTTGAGATCATGATGGTGAAGCATGTTTACAAAGTGAAATGACAAAAAGAATTGTAATATACCTCTTCAGACGACTGATTCATTGATATTATACAGGAAGAGGCTGTTTGTGTCTGTTGTAGGTGTAATAACTTAAAATGAGAGAGCTGATACTTTAATGATGATCCAGCTATTTTCATGTTTCCCACAATGATAATAATCAGTGGTTACGAGATATTACACATTACTGTGTTAAATACTCGATTCTGATTGGCCATAACAACAGTGATAAATGCAGCCTGAGGAGCTACAGGACCTCAACCATCTCTGATAGGGAGAAAATGAGCAACGCCCTGTCCTGTAATCCAGACAACGGCAGCAGAGCTGGAGAGAGGGTCTCTAAGCTGCTGATCTCTACAAAATCCCTTAAACCATAAGATGTAGTGATAAAAGCATCAATGTTTAAAGTTGTGACATTTGTGTCATTTAGGTTTTAAGGACACAAATGTCAACATAATTATTAATGTAGAAATCCTGTTTACCTGGCATAATGTTACCTTCAATGGAAATGTCCAGTCTACTGTACATTTTAGACTTTATTTATTTGTTTTTCTCATATTCTTATTCACATATACTCAATTGAATGATCATGGAATAATTGGACACCCCCCCCCCCCCCCTCCCCCTCCCTAGTCCCCCCCCCCATCAGGATGTAAAGTCAGGGTTCAAAATATATCACTGAAATCAAAAACAACAGTACCAACCTATCACAACCATTGAAAAGAAAAAAGAAAAGACTGCCTAGTTGACCAAAACCTCATCTAGAGGCAGGTACCCCCTTATCCGTGTCAACATATATCTGCCTGCACAGACATGCACAAGCACAGGCACGTCCACACAAGTGCACACATATACATTGCCCAGAGACACACAAGCATACATACATATACATCTACACGGGCGCACACATTGACCCACATGTCAAAATACACACCAACAATACAAAATTGACCAAACACAATTGGAGGGGAGGCCGCTATACACAAACTTCTGTCGGGTCAACACAGCGTCATGAAAAGGTGAGCAAAATGTTACAGCACGCAGTCTCTTACTGTTACTGATGCAATACACAGCTACCTAAGTACAAAAATAGCCACACCCCTTATGGTAGCACTACGCTTTGGACATGTGAAAGAAATAGTGACCAAGTTTTGTTGTATTTCTCAACTGACCCTCGTAGGGAGTGCCTCATTTTTTCTAGTTTTAGGAACATAATCAGGTCATGAATCCACCGAGATAAGGCTGGGGAGGTCTTACTCTTCCAATTGAGCAGAATGAGACGGCGGGCTATCAGAGATGCAAAAGCAATTGCATCTCTGTAAGGCTGAAAGATCTTTATACCTCCTTCCACCACACCAAAAATCGCAGTTAGAAAGTTGGGGTGAATAGCTTCTCCACCAATTGCTGAGAGTGAACTGAAGACTGAAGTCCAAAAATTGGCTAATGATGGACATGACCAAAACATGTGGCCCAGGGTGACTGGAGAGAATTGACATCTGGGACACACTGGGTCCACGTTTGTATAAAACTTTGCAAGTTTATCATTTGAGTAGTGAAGCCGGTGCACTACTTTGAACTGTATTACTCCATGCTGGATACAGAAAGATGAGGTATGTATACGTGTAGTCTACTGTACATTTTAACAAATAATCAGACACATGTTTTAACTTCACTGTAAATTAAATGTCTTTGTTAACTATGGTGTAGTAATTATTCAACACATAATATGCCAAATTCAGAATGCATGTACCATGACACACGTTTCTTCTCAGAGACACCAGAGAGAAGCAGTGCATTGTCTGTTTCAGTCTACTTTATTGGAAAGCCTCTTCTCCTTGTGCATGTCCCGAGCACTTACCGGTGTGTCAATGAGGTTCAGAAGGTACTTCTGTCCCTGGTGGTTGTAAATCAACGAGGCTGTCTGGGCCTTTACTGTTATTCCTCTCTCTCGTTCCACTTGAAGCTTGTCCAGCACCTGTTTGTTCTTGTCACTCTTTGTTATGGCACCTGTATTTCCATGACATTCATTAGGATCAATGCTTTTTTCAACAGCAGATAAGAAAAATAAAACAACCTTTGTAGTGCTATGTCTAAACCTAAGCAGTCACACAGTCGCTTACATCATGCAAGTGAGAAAGAGGTGTGCTCTCATAGTAATAGTCCCAGCCATAAGTAAGATAATAGCCTAGATATCCCTCAGGATCAATTCATATCTGTCTGTCTGTCTGTTTACATTTCCCAGTAGCGCCGAGATCGAGAACCACGCCTGGTGGCATGACACTAATTATGGAGTGGCATGCCACGCCTATTGCACAGCGTATGCCTGCCATAGGGGTAGCTGCTATCACATGCCATTCCTCAGTGGCCTGCAGGTCGTCTAGGTGCCTCAAAAGGGAAGGGCAGTTTCAGATTGTCACACCAGTACCAACCCCATGATGAATAGCAAAATAGACACCGGAGGTTTTGCTTCAGAACACTTACTGCTGCAATTATATAGACCTATAAAAATAAAGATATCTTTATTGATAATTGGTGTAACACCATGATGTAAATAAACCAATGGTCGTTTCTTTGGTTTGAGTGTCACATGTTTTATAATATGGTTATCCAGCACTGCTGTGATCACACAAGAAATGATTAGACTACATAGGGATATCCTTTCTGATGTGACCTTTGAGTTTGTAATAATGCTCATACCGCGGCACAGGCGTGTTTCGATCTCGCTGTCACTCACATTTCAAGATCACAAAGCTCCTATGTAGTCCTGGGCTCATATATTACAAACACTGGAGATCAAACACATGCAATTACCATATTAGCATCATTAGTATATATAGAGCTTTTGTGTTCCTGCACCTGTTTGAGGCTATGACAGTTCTTCAGAGGAAACATTGAATTGATGAGCATCTTACCCGTCATCTCCAACAACCTGTCAGCCAAAGTGCTTTTCCCATGGTCAATATGAGCGATAATGCAAAAGTTCCTGATTCTGTCCGTAGTGAACTGAGACAGGTCTGTAGTATCCTTCAAGAGAAACGAGAGAGAAACCTTCCTATTAAAATCACACCCACTCAGCAAGGCTATTAATCATGTCTTTATCCTGAAAAGCACAAGTCTTAACATGGAGTCAGAAGCTTTATGAAAAGAAGTTCTTCAGTGTATTTTCAGCTGTAAACAAGGTGTTCTCTGATACAAAGCTCTCAACATTTATCTGTGTACAAGCTCTGTCCTTGAAATAGAGTATTACACACAGACAGATGTGTGGGGGAAGGGGTCAGTTCACATTTTAAATGTAATGAACCTGAACCTTGTTTTCAATGATGTTTTGATAGCTACCTTGTCTGTTTGTGTGCTGATCGTTTTTGAGCTGCACGTGAACACAGGTAGTCTTTTCATCCACCGATGTCTCAACAATATGTGGGTCATTCTATCGGTCTGGACTCTCCTTCTGTACATTTTAAACTGCAAAGCCCGTCTGAAAAGAGGTGATTCACCCCAGCGTCTCACTAGAGAAAACGACATGTTTCTGTCACGTTTCACCAAGTAAATTATCTGACGAAATACAGGCTAGAGTAAGTAAAATGCATTCCTTAAAATGTAGGATACTTCTGACATGATATTCATAAAGTATAGGCCGATAATGGCCAATAAATAAGACGGGTTTTCCTCTTTTTGCAGAAAGTAGTCCTATAAACAACCCCGGTGTACATGTTCCCTGGGTGCTGACATTTTGGATTACACGTCAGCCGCAAGGAACTCTGGGTATATGTTTCTTCTTCGAAAGAGAAATGAGATGAACGAAAACGCCGACAACAACCGGACAACAACCCCTGCGTAGATAATATTAAAGTTTATATACATATTTATATAAATAACTCAACAAAAAAGGAAAAAAATATAAACTCAGAAACGTCATATTTATGTAAAATAATCAATATGGGAAAACAATTAATATCAAATGTCCGAAGTAACAATGGGTTAAAAAATAAACTATTGTTATCCTTTTTCGAAGGAGACTGCACTTTAAATTATACTTTCCTAAAAAAAGAAAAAGTTTTTAGAGAAAGATAATGTTGGTAAAACACTCACCTTAATAAGTTAGAGTACAATGAGGATGAGGAATATTGATTATTTAACAGAGCTAAATTGGGGTGTCATAATGGGGCTTAGGTCCAATTGGTATCCTTATGTCTTTACCTTTGTCTTTTTTTAATATGTCTATTTAAATATAACATGTTCCTTTTTTTCCACTTAATACTAGAGGTATAAGGGTTCTCTTCAGAAAACAAAATATACTTTATTTTTTTGTAAAAATGAAAAAGCTCTGTGTTTATATATATATATTCTTATTCTGAGATTAAATTCAGAATTCTGACTTTAATCTCAGAATAATACAATACAATACAATAATTGCACTTCTATGATTTAATTGTTTTTCAGTGGTCCTAATCCTCTTCTGTAAGAAACTCCCTCTGATGAGGTGGAAGGAAAATTCTGTTCAAATCATAGGGGAGATAAATCACTCTTCAGTCATTGCACTAACAGGTCAACGGGTGTCGCTATTCTTCTGTACATTTCCTTGGAGGATTTCAACCATACATAAAGACAGATGCTCTTGGATGTTGGATTATCTGTGTTTTTGAACTGAATGGCAACTTTTTGATTCTTAGAAATATTTATTGATACAATAACTCAGTCCAAAACAAATCTTTGTTTACTTGAATTACAAAATCTGTTAACTATCTATGCCAGAGGTATCCTACTGAAGACTTCATATTTGGTTGGGTTTTTAACAAGCTGGGAGATGACTGGCTTGTAAGGTGTCCTTCAAAATATCAGGTATATCATAGCATCACATACTTCTTAGCTTCTGTGGTGAGTTAAACTGAGAGACACCTGGTACACTGAAAATCCTATTACCCAATCCTTCATGTGGTTTAAAAAGAAATCAAACAAGGTTGCCTAATGGTTCCCTTGCTTTGGATAGCTGCTGCCAAAACGCTCTCCATCCTCATAAAAACTCTGTTTTGGAAAATGAAATGTGTGGGATCAACAGCTTGCAATCAGCCAACTGGCAGATGACTCAACCATGTTCATGAGAGATAGAAACCAAATTCCCCAAATCCTCCAAACCATCGACTTCTTCTCCAGGGCCTCTAGTTTAAAAATAAGCATTAAAAAAAGCGAATTATTACAAATATGCAACACTCCTCAGACAATTATTTATGATATTCTAGTTTAATCATCTGTTCAATATGTAGGTTTACATCTGACTATAGGCTACAAACTCACTGGAGGATTTAAATACATGGAAAACTTTGGATAAATGTAAATCTCACCTAAATGTGCCGTTTCATTGGGATATTACAGGAAGATTTTTTTCTGACAATAATGGAAAGCATTTCAAGTGTGGTCAACCAGCAATTTTTCCTTTTCTACTTTTCTTTTTTTTTTTCTCTGCACTTTTGGTCTTTTTTTTCCCTGTTGTGTTTTTTCTTTCAGAGGCTTGGCATGGCTTCCCGGTGCTGGAAGAGAAGTAACTGATGCTGTGCCATGTCACCCCCAATACAGCAAAATCAGGGTGTAAAAAGAAAATACAGAAGGAGAAGGAGAGAAAGCAAGCTGAGAGAATGTGTTTTTCTCCACCTGTTTATTTCACAGGAAAGGTGAGCACAACTCACAAAGTTTGAGAATGGCTTAGGGTAGTCAGCTAAGAATCCTATACCTTGATCATATCTGGACTGCATATACATTTCATATACTCATAAATTAACCAGAGGTAGTCATATGACCTTATTTTGACTATTATGAACACTTAGTGTTATTTAATGTTATTCCCACTGAGCTACACTCTCATCAACAGATTGATCTCAATAGATTTGTTTGCTGTGTTAAGCTGGCTGTAAAACTGAGCCAGCTACTGCCTTAAATACACAATGTTTTCATTCGTATTCATTGTTAGTAATTCATTAATGCAAGTAAGATTTAATGCAGAGGTCATACTGTCTCTCTTGTTATTATTTAATTCTAATTTTCATTGTGTAACACAAAGTTACAGTTATTAAAAGCTTTATGGGTCCTGCGTAATGGAGGTACAGTGGTTATAATAACTGTGTGTGGGCTTTGGCCGGGTGGGGAAGGATGTGATATATTTTCAGGGGGCCCAGAATGCAGAGCAACACCCTGCTGAGTCATACTCAGCATCTTCAGACCACTTAGCTTGATCTCTTCATTTATGCTCATTTAAGCCACATAACAAAACATATCCGGGACATGTTTTATAGATGTTTTTTATTTAGATAATGTGTTTTTAAAAAGGGTTTGTACTCACTGGGTTATTTAATAGAAAACTATTATAGACATTTTCTTTTCAAATATGTATGTTTAATAAATGTATAAAGCTACAGTAATCTAATGGGTGCTCAACTCTGACCTATTAAGGTTCTCCTAATTTTAGAGGTTTCCAGACTAGCATTTAAGTATTTCAGTGAAGCAGTCCTACTGAACACGTCACAACCATCAGTGTGTATCTCTGTTAGGCCACCGCCCTGAGAGGACAAAGAGGGATCGCCATGGATGGAGGAGCTGGAACTCAGAAAAGACCTCATAAAGGGATCTGTGTGCTGCAGCGCTTGAGGGATGGAGGGATCAGCCTGGAAAGTGAAACTTCAGCTAGTGTTGTATTAAAGTTCATTGCCACAGGGCTTTTGTGGGTTTGTGCCAATGCCCAGACAATGATAGTTTATGTCAGTGTAGATGCATTGCTAGACAGCATCCTCTCCTGCTGAGCTGCTTTATTCACAGTCCCATGACTGTGAGCTGGGCTGATGTGAGTTTTGAAACTGACGTTAGTATGATATGCTAGACACTGTAGACAGATATAAGAATATACTCATGAATAAATAAGTGATCAAAATACTAAAACAGTCACTTTTTCATTTGAAAGCAGAACATTAAAGAAAAGCACTTAAGTGTTTTTTATTAAAAGAAGTGTAGAGATCCAAGCATCCATCTCCGTAACAATAATTTTGTGAAATGTTAAGATTATAATGTTGGAGAAAACTTGAATGTAAATAATCCAGCAACATACCCTATCAAATAAGAACAACATCATCTTAATGATAACAATTACTTTAGTGCAAATAAAAATAAAACATTGATGGAAAGTAAAATCATATCACATTATGAAAAAAAGACACTTGTGAACCATAGAGAGTTTCTTAACTATCATTTTAATTTTTAATTTTAATTTATTTAATTATTTATTTATATATATTAGCTTAGATGTTTTTTTAAAGCAAGACAATGGTTATGATCAATGACATAAAACTACATATGTAGATATACTGTCTATAGTCACTATGGCAAGACTACATTAACAAGTGCAGTTATAAGTAAGGAGTATTAGGCCCCAACAGTCCACCTAAGTCAACATAAAGAGTGTCGGACAACGGAATTCTTATTTTCAGCCAAAAACTACTCACAATGGCTGTGACATGTTCTGTCTCTTTAAAAGTTAGTGAGGTATCACAAAGAAGAGAGACTTTGATGGTAAATGGTGAAAAATAAAAATAATAATTTTGGCAAATCAGAGCCTCATAATCCTCGATCAGTTCAAAGCGTATTTGCTAATTCACTGTCTGAACAAGCTGTTAGTCATTTCTTTGATTAGGTAACTGCTAATTGGAAAAAAAAAGCTAAAATAATCAAAATCAACATTTCCCACACAGTTATGAAGCTTATTAATTTCACATTTTTGACTGTGTTACAACAACTTCAGCAGTCAGTCACAATGTGGACAGAGTGGGAAAAGCTGGTTGAGGCACGTACAATGGCAACAAAACTAGGCTCAGCAGCCTCACAGTGCATAGGCAGATACTTATGAGCAGTGGAGAGCAGTTTGATCACAGGAAATCTTAACATTATCAGAACTGAGAATATTCTCAGAGGTGTTTCCCAGCACTATCTCTTTATAATGACAAAGACACGGCAGGTTGAGGAAGAGGCAGAGTTTTAAAATGGGAGAGGGGCAAAGATGAGGTCAGTATCAGTCAGCCCAAATCTCCTGAGGCCATAGCATTGGTTAGAGTAAGGTCAGCTTGAGGTTGACTGCAGCTTAACCAGTTAAGAAACCCAACTTGATGCTGTTTTCACTCGTATCAGACTGACCTCTGTCTGCCTTGGATACTGTTTTGCTGGGAGGCTAGGAGAGCAGTTTAAATATCAATTTGCCAAGCTTCAGTTGGTTCCTCTATTGGACCACAAATAATTCTAAACAGATAATAGAACACATAAATCCTAACCTCTGTAAGAGAAGATAACTGTAACTGAGATGCTGCTGCAGCAACTTTGTCTCACAACTTTCCAAGTAAATCTTATTTCAGTAAATTGAGCATACCTTAGGAATCTTCATACTCTGGCCTAAATGTATCGTATAAAAACTTAGTTTTCTGACAGAAGACTGTCCTTACAGTCCTACAAATCTGCTAAGTCCTGTTATGTGTACTGTAACTGCACAAGTCCTCCCTTCAAGGAATGTGTCCTTCGAGTTAACCCACGCATGTGATGTTTGGTTTGCTGGAAGTAATTCATCCTGCGGGTGAGTTACAGAGAAGAATGAGGATTTATCACGGACATAGTGAAGCTTTGTTGAATTTCAGTAGACTCCAGATGAGATCAGGTGTAAATACACTAGATGCGAAATGGGTAATGTAGTTTGTTTGATGCACTTAAATTATGAGGCACCTATTTAGAGTTATCACAGGATTTCAGATCACATATAGCTAATAGTTGTGGGCCGGGCCGAAGTCGGTTTAATAGGCCAAGAGAAACCGGAGGCTTGTTTACTGACGCAGTAATAAATGTATGCAGAGGTAATACATTAAGAACTCGTGCAGACCGGTCGACAAATTGATTCAGCTGATTCCTGCTTAACAACCTGAAAAACCTTTAGTCAGGGAAGCAGTACTTTCCTGAAGAGTAACAACGTACTGCTACCCTAGACAAGCCAAAAAAGCTGAATACACATATTTGAACTGTTAACAATGTGTAATGTGATTTCTTTAAGTACACAGTAGTAATTATTATTCTCCATGGAAAAATGTATAGTCTGATTCTAATTAAAAATGTTCTTCTTCTAGATGCTTCCTTTCTTCTTTGTTGTCTTCTTAAACAGCCCCAAAGTTATCAAACTGAGCGGAGAAAGGCCTTATAAAATGGAAACATAATTCAAAGTGATAAACATGCACAGTTTTATATTAAATACAGAACAACAACTTCACTCAATTAACCCATTTTAGACTCTGTTTAATTATGATGTCAGGAAAGTATAAACAATAACTGTCATCAGTATTTTTTATAAAACATTATGTAAAACCATACAGGTTGGCAAAGCATCCTGCCCATCTCTCTCCCCTCACGATCAGCTCACAGAGCGAGCTGATTGATCAGTAGTCGGAGTTTTCTGCAAACTCGCTTATCCTGAGCATTACCTGTCCTGAAGCAGGTGGTAAGTTACCATTTTTCCCAGGTAAGAAGTGAACGACCTCCACAGTACTAAAATCCAGAGTTTACCCTGAAGTTACCTTGATAACCGAAAATCCTGCTCCGTAGTATACCCCTCAGGTGTGCTGTTCTTGTGGCCACATGGAGAGAGAGAAAACAAAACAAAACAAAACACAGTAAGCATAAAACATTCACTTAACAAATAAATATTTTATGAAATGAACAGTCATCCCCTCACTGATGTGGGAAAGTGACAGTACCCCCTCTCTGACATACGCCTCAACGCCTCTCAGGGTGTTGGCAATGCAAGTCCCAACCTCCCCTCTGGTCAATAACCTTTCCAGTCCACCAGGTATCGTAGTCCCCTTCCCCTGCAACGGACATTGAGCATTGATGCGGGTGGTGGTGGGCCTAGGAAGGTGGGGGCGAGAGGTATTGAGACCACTTGCTTAACACAAGACACATGGGACACAGGATAAGCCCTCGTGCTCTCGTCGTACACTGGGCACAATTTATTTCAGAACACAAACTGGTGAGTACTTTGACGTTAGGAAACCCATGGCTAAAATGTAAGCAGTGTGGAAATAATTTAAACTAGAATTAGTTTTTAGTTTGTAGAAAATTATTTTGTGTTTTGAAGAAATGCTGAACTTCTTTTTAAAGTACAGGTACAGGTATTAAATGCAGAGATCTGAGAACTCACATCATACCTTTCTTACTGTGAAGAAATACTACACATATATTGTGAACTGATGCAACACAAACACATTCCTTTTTCCAACGTTTGTCAGTTGTTTTCCCATCACTTATCAAATTATGAAATCAATAATATGGTAGAATGTATTTTTTAGGTTTGTGACTATAAAGAAAAAATGGCTTTACATAAAAAATACAGCTTATGTGCATGTACATTGAACTTTGATCTCAAATATGAATTATTTTAACATGAAAAAAGCCTTTCTTTAAAATAAACACTTGGTTGAAAAGGGGGAAACTGAAAATTGTTGATTTTTTTAAACATGTTTTTTTAAAGAGTTTTGATGTGTTTCAACAAGCAAATGGCACCCATTCGAATGATTAGCATTCTGTCTGTTTTTGCTCATGCTCACTGAAGCATGTAGAGATGTATGATAATGACAGGTGTGAGCTCAGTTAAATCAGTCCACTTGTGATCAGACCACCCAGGATGCAAGATAATGACAAGTCTAAACAGTAGAAGTAAGCAAGTTAGCCAGCAGAGGGTTGAGGCCATGCTATGTCAAGAGTCTCAGGTAGTTGTACTCAGTGTTAGTTTATTTCAGCTGGATGTTGTTTTTTAATGGATTAGTACCACTGTTAAGCTAAGTTGCTAGCGCTGTCTCTGTTTCTCTACAATCTCATTGACTTAGAGTATTTAAGGTATTCTGGAGGTCTGCATCTGAATACAGTACAATTGTATTTTTGCAATGGTTTGGACTCAAAAAAGAATCAGGTAACATTCTGATGGCAAAAAGTTTGGAATGCCGCAATTCTCAATACATTATTGAACTGTTGGTTACAGCATGCACGGTTCAATATGCGCTTGTGAAATGTGGTTTTATGGGTTTTGCTACGACTAGCCTCCATGCATTGTATTTCCCTCTGAAGTGTCTCTGTTTGTATATGTGTCTGTGAGCCCACATGCTGGGATGATATCCAATCTTTTATTTACAGTCTATGTATCCAATCACTACGCGCTATGCTGCAGGTGGAAACTCAGCGGTCACATCCAGGAGACTGACAGAACGAAGCACACAACATTGAAAGCACTGAGTAGAACTATTAGCAATAGCACGAAGCGTGACTGTGGTAAAAATGCAATAAACTTCTAGTAAAATGGTTGAGGGGTGGAAAATCCGATTTTTGGGATTTTTGAAGTCAGACTTTTTCGGGCACTGCCTTTGTTTTTTTCTCCTGAATCCTTTTTGTTCCAACAAAATTTGTTCATTGTATCCTTTTTTAGGCAGCATCACAGCAGGGTTTTATGATTTTATCATTTAATTTTATGTTTTTGTATTTTTAAATCTTTTAATATTTTATATTTCTGAGTTTTGATTGTTTTTATCTTAATTTTTTTTGTTTTATTCTTTAAACATTGTTTTATTTCCTTTCATTTATCTTCCTCCACATTTCTCTTTTATTGTCTTTTAGTTTCTTTCTTATTTGTAAAGCACTTTGTAACCCTGTTTTGAAAAGTGCTTTATAAATAAAGATGATTAATCTTATTATCATTATTATTATTATTGTTATTTTTTATCTGAGCTGAAAACCGTGATCAAAAGACGGTATGAAAGCTGTATTGAAAAATGGGCTATCTGTATTGTTGCATCCTTACCACCCCCTTTCACTAAAATAAGTATGTTCTGTTATATCAGAAGAATGGACATCACAGGGAAAATTGAACATATCTGAAAGAAAGTTAAATAAAATTTTTGCTTTAATGTTTATGAGTTCACTCTTCATTCGAGTTATATTTACAGTGGCCACATACTGTAACTGGAAACACTCTTCCAATGAAAATACATACTTGGTTAAGTGATTACATAATAAGTCACTATGAAACCATGATTATAAATATTCAGAAACATTTACAAAAGCCAGGCTCTCTCAAATGTGCCAGAGACGGTGTAAAAAACAGGAAGATAAAAGATCACGCTGCAATCCAGGATTACACTCTGAAAAAGGAATGTGTACACAGTTGCCAGAGGTATTTGGTGCATCGCTCAGTCCCCAGACCACACCCCATTGAAACCGGCCTCTAATTTGAGGGGACCATATCCTTTATTATAGGTTCTCTGTTAAGGTAGGTCGCCCAGTACACAAGGTTGAAACTGCCAAAGAGAACTGGAAACATAACCCTTGACATTCTGTCGATTTTGCTAACACTGTTGAATGTCTTTTTGCTGTCTTTGCCATCTTTGGCCTTGTTAGAATCCAGAGTTCCACCTTTGGCAATTGTTGGCAGAGTGCTTGAGTCCTTGGTGATGTTCGGTGCGTAGTTGGCCACTGCTACAGCGTAGGCGTTATTCTTCTTGACCATCGATGCTCTCTCTTTATTCTGTCAAAAGATCAAAAAGTTTAAATGCAAACACTTAAGCAGACAGAGTCAACCCTGAAACATGTCACTTGTCACATGAGAGTTTATATGGTTTATTAAGGCCATTGTAACAAAAAAAAGAAAGAAAAAAAGTGCAGGAGAAGAGCAATATTCAGAGATTAGAGTCGCAGATTTATGAGAAACAAACTTAGAAAATATTATTCATAGAAACCACATTACTTCACTTTGGAGCATTCTGGATATGCCACAGACACACTTAGCAAACAGTCACACCAACTGAGGAGGTGTAACAGCAGAAAACATGGCTTCATCAGGAATGTTTACTTAAAGTTGAATTAATAAAGAAGTTAGATCTTTATTGCCGTAAATCCTCAAGTATAAACCGGGGCCTTTATTTGCTTTTACTACCGAAGGTACCAGATCTTAATATGAAGCAGGCTTGTGATAGAGGCAGGCCTTTAATCAAACCATCATTATCTGAGAGGTATGATTACATTACATAGGTATAATTCTTACTCTTTAGTACAAACCTGTGCAAAGCTTATTTCCCTCTCTCTCCTCTATGTTTCTGTCCTTTCAGTCCTACCCCTATTACCAATATCATTATTATAAATGCTAATATGAAACCTGTTGACTTTGATACATATACTCATCATTATTGGTACTGTATACATGAATCTGAATGAGCTATGTTGTTGTTCTCTCTCTCTTTCTGCATCTCCCTCTATACCTCTTTCCAATCTCAACACAGTCTAAGCAGATAGCTGTTGAAGTAAAACTGCACATGTAGCTTATGAACTGTGTCCGGAGACAACCTGTATTATGACACTATGTAAATAAAACAGATGTTACTTCCCTCTTTGAAAACTAACTAGTCATGTCAGTTTAGACTTAAACAACATGGTTCAACACATCTATGTTTATATTTGTTTCCCGCTGACATTTGCTTGGCCTTAGCCATTAAGGTCCACTTGTCAGCCTTTCATACAAAGCCCATTTGCTCCTTTTGTTGGAGGTTATTAGAGCCACTACTGCAGCTTTCCTTCCTTCAACAAACAGTTACAAAATACCAGTGAAATCTTCCTAAAAATTGAGCCTCTAAAAAAGTCAGGTTTTATCTTCAGCTTACCTTTTCAATCACAATACTTTTTCCATCCCAAGCCCAGCCACGCTTGGTGAAGTAATTGACGGTGGCAAACTCAATCAAAGCAGAGAAGACGAAGGCGTAGCAGACAGCAATGAACCAGTCCATTGCGGTGGCGTAGGCAACCTTTGGGAGGGAGTTCCTTGCACTTATACTCAGTGTTGTCATTGTGAGAACAGTGGTTACACCTGGACATATAGAGACATATACAAATCATTAAAAAAACAAAGATTGATTTAGGTCTTTTGATACTCAGCTGTAGTTTTTCAACGTCATCCATTGTTTCATAGTGCCCAGAATTAGTATAACTGTCTTGCATCTTTATATTAAAAGGTTAATGATATAGTCTGCTCTACATCACTGACATTTACTAATGCTGTAATTGCAGAACAGGTTTGTTTGTTGTGTTCGGTCATGAGACATTTTTTATTCTTATCTTATTTTTTTGAGCAAATTAGTCTTTAATTTAGATATTTCATTTGGATAATGGTGTTTTGTCTATTTGATGTTAATGTTTGTATGAGAGAGGAAGTAGAAGACGTTGGTCATCGAGGAAAGCAGACACTCACCAAACACAGTCCTAGCTGGCACCGATTCTCTATTCAGCCAGAAAGACACTTGCGAAAGAATGACTGTCATGATGCAGGGGAGGTAAGTCTGAATGACAAAATATCCGATCTTCCTTTTCAGATGGAAATGAGCTGTCATCACTGTGTATTCACCTGTTGAGACAAGTATCAGGGTTTATTAACAGCACCATCACATACACATTAGATTTGGGGTTTTCTTTTTTCTGTTCATATACAGTAAACACTCATTTATGTAGCAGGTAATCTTTGTTTTGTTAGCACTATAACACTGTTGAGTTTTAACAACTTATATAAAGACCCTCCATTTCAAACATTGTGAAACACTAAAAAAAAATGTTAAATGTTGCTCCATTTTCTGTTTCACAATGTTTACACAATTTATGGTTAGGTAAGTTGCTAGATAAGGGCCGTTTTCTCAAGAGGATTGAGTGAATAAACCTGGTGTGAAGTCAGTTGTTATTAAGAGTGACAATGCTGTTTTTTTAATTCACTACTCCCACCTGTAGAGAAGGCAGATTTAAGAGGCTGAAGCAGTTTCAGACACAGAGAAGACGATTTTTGTGGTAGCAGTAGATTTCAGATCTAAGGCTACATGATTTTTAGCACCAAGTACAGCCTAATAGCTGAATAAGCTGTGAAACAGTGCCAGTTGCTGCAGTAGCAGGCAAGCCTTCCAAATAGAAGAAGAGAAGATGAGAGAAGCCAAGATTAGACATGGGAAGAAAAAAATGTGTTACCCATGGCAACTGAGCTGAGAAACATAGCTCATTTGTTGCGATTCAGATATAAAGGCCTTGATACACACTGCCACTTGGCAAAAGGGAAGTCCTTTTCAGCCGTGGTAAGGGGGAGGGGTGAGCTAATCCCAAAATATTTTTTTTATTCCCTGTTTTTATAGTACTGATGTTGTGTTGTCTGCAAATCTAGCAGTTATGTGATGATTATTTGATCTCTGCCACCATACACGAACACAGTCACATCTAAAAATACACTCACACTCACTCACACCCTCATATTTAATCCCCACAAACCTCTACACCTCCTTTATCTGTTATCCAAGACCAAATGTCTTTGTTGTAGTGGGGGGAAGGATGCTCGAGTCAGGGATCTTATTTAGAGAAGCTAACTGCTTCACTGAGAGGGAGCAGAACTGTTAGCATGGAGGTGATATTTGCTGCATGTCCCCTTGTGATGCAAGAAACAAGGCCCCTGCTGACACTGTGGAAATGCCTCAATCATTCAGCAGCATGGACTGTACAGTGGATGTTTGGACATGGTGTACACAGCAGTGTCTCAAGGGTATGACAAAGGCCCTGCCAAGCTTTCAAATCCAGTGATCAGGCTTTATTGCAACAAGCTGATGCTATATATCAATGCAGCACACTCCTCTGATGGTACGATGTAAGGTCATCTTTTGAGATATAGCTTCTTGAAGTGCCTTGAAAGAATGAATCATGATGAATTATAAGTTGTACTTTCTTGAATTAAAAAAACTAAACCCAAACACACAACGTTTTGTGATATCTTATTGTTAAAATAGGTGAGATAGTGGAGACAGGAAGATCTTTGGAGATGTGTGTACACATACATTTAATAAGTCAGTGCCCCGTTTCCAATAGGCACACACGCACACACACACACACACACACACACACACACACACACACACACACACACACACACACACACACACACACACACACACACACACACACCCCTGGTGCGCGTGGTATGTGGCTTGCAAATGGAGATTTAATCACTAATACCTCGTCATGTTTTAAGAGAGCTTAAAAAAACTCACTTTCTATTTTCTATGTGAATAAAGACAAACCAGAAGGATTTAATTGGGCAGCTGTGGCTCCAGTAGAAGAGCTGGTCGTCTTTCAGTCAGAGGGTTGACAGTTTGATACCAGCCTCTGCTGTCATATGTCTAAGTGTGATTGGGAGACTAAACCCTAAATTGCTCCCAGTGACATAGTCAGCACCAGCGGTGTGTGAGTGCATATGGATGGGATTGGGTAATGCTGATGGTCCCTGGGTGTAACATCCTCTGCTATCAGTGTATGAGTAGGGTGTCAGTGGGTGAATGTGTCTGTCTTACATGAGTCTAGTTCTGCTCGAGGTTTCTGCCTGTTGAAGAAAGTTTGTCCTTGCCGCTGTAACTTGCTAAGTGTTGCAAAGTGCTCTGCTCATGGTGGATTAAGATGAGATCAGACTGAGTCCTGTCTGTAAGATGGGACTGGATGTTATCCTGTCTTGATGTTGAGTCTTGGTCTAGACCTGCTCTTTTTGTAAAGACTTTGAGATAACATTTGTTGTGCATTGGCACTATATAAATTAAGACTGATTAAAGATTGAATGATTGATTGAGTGTAAAAGCACTTCCAGTGGAAAGACTAGAAAAGTGCTGTATAAGTACAAATCAATCAAACATCATCACTGATACTCTTACCATTATGAAGGCTTAAAAAGATCAAACTTTGTGAAGCAGAGGCTGAGACATTCTTAAAATTGATCAGGCTAGCTGGGTCTTTGCTGATCATCTTAACAGTTATCCTGTTGAACATTAGTCCCCTTTTTAATCTCCTTTTATGGTGAGCTGGTGAACATACAGAAGCCATGATATCTCCTTCACAGGTATGTTAGACACAACAACTGTCTAAAAGAAGATTGCATATTAAACTTTTATTTGTAAGAGGCTGGAAACACAAGTTTAAAAGAAGAAGAGAGGAGAAAGTCCTGTAACTTTTGGGAGATTAGATAAACCCATTTTGTTAACACAAACATATCAACTCAATGAAGCTTGTATGTCAGTGTACTTGAGAGATGTGGTTTCAATCAAGAACTCAATGAAACCATCTCTGTGATTCTTGAAAACCAATGTTTGTACATGCTATAGCTTTTGAAGAATCTGCTCAGGCACAGGGAGAACATGTACACAGTTACTGCAGAAACATAACATACTATGCGGTGTTTCAATACAACGTGACTGCATTCAGCTCTGTTCATACACGGGTTTGTATGAGTTATGTAAGCACTCGCATAAAAACTAGTTTTATGAGCTAACAAAACAAGGGCGATTTGTGGAAATCAACACAGTAGATGAAGTGCTTTTTAAGTTACCACACAAACATGACAAGTACATGTGTGGCTGAATGGAAGGATTTTTGTACATGTTGTTATTTTCAGAGGTTTATGCAAGATGTCTGTTCCTGTGAAGCCTGAGAGCACGCTCACTCGAGCCAAATGACCTAGATTGCAAGTACGCCTCACCAAACACTTACACACTAGCAATGAATGATTAATCTTAACTCAGCCAATCAGATAAATAGGGGGTAACTAGTTAAACAAGAAGAACTGTAACTGGCAGGCATTTACCATGTACTGGGACATCGTACAACACTTAACCTAGATAAAGGCATTTAGAGGATGAAAGGATGTTCTTACTCAATGGCAATGATGCAAGGCTTTCCTTTCCATGCAATCACAGGGAAAATACTCTATACTGGTGGTTGATACCTGAGGGGATTATTGGTGGAGCAGATGAAGTCCTTTTTTTTTTTTTAAAAACCAAACTAATCTGACTCATCTTCATTTACATCGCCTGTATCTAACTTCAGGAAGGATTCAGGTAGCGTTCAACAGAGGAGTAGTAGGAGAGAAGCGTCAGGTAGATGGTTCCTTTTCTTGGTTTTGGAACATTATTATCTAATTTGTGAATAAAAGATTTACACGTGTGCCAGTTCAAATCTCCTGTGGGGAGTTTTTAGTGTGAATGGAACAGACTAAAATGAAAACTGATGCTTTTCTATGAGCTTCAAAAGGAGACCATCAGCACAAAGACTGACAATTACAATTATTCTTTAATGCCTGCTGGGTGTCAGATAAAGTGATAAGTAGCACTATAAGACTTTTATACATTTTTCGCAGCAAAGATTTTTTGACGATTTTTACAGGAACACTATTCACAAATTGACATGACAAAATCAGCAGAGACAAGAGGCACTGCTTTGGCCATAAGTTTCCCCAAAATCATCACAAACTGGAAGTTGCTCACAGGAGCTTTAGTTTGTACAAAACTGTAAAAGACACAAACAGTCCTTGAAGGAAAAAAAAAACCCTGATAATTTTGCAGCAATCATCTCAAATAGGGGTATTTATCATTTCCCCTTTTTGAGATTTCTCAGATATGAACACAGTCCATCGCTGCATCTCCAAATGCAGGTTAAAGCTGTACCATGAAAGGGGAAAACATACAATTATCCAGAAACCCTGGCAACTGCTCTTGGGTGAGGTGAAGTGGAAAACTGAGATCTGAGGAGTCAAAATTTGACATTCTTTTTGGAAACCATGGACTTAGCATTCCTCCGCTATATAGACAAGAGGTTCAAAAGCCAGCATCAGTGATGATATGGGGATGCACGAGTGCCCATGGGTATCTTAACGCATCTGGGAAAGCTCCATTATTCTGGACAATATGTACAGGTTTTGAAGCAAGACTTTAACCCCTTCCCAATGTTTTTGAAACATGTTGCTGGTATTCAGTCTAAATTGAGCTCATATGTTTCATAGCACATTATAACTTTCCAGTTATGAAAGTTGTCGTTGTACTGTTTCCAATCACATGTAGCGTTTAAATGATTTGCAAACCAAGACATTTTTTTTGACGTATTAGCCCTGTTGTCTTCTTCATGCTGGTTTAGAGTGTTTTATGAATAAATTGAATACTGCAAATTCATCTCAATAAAGAGGAAAGAGAAATTATCTTCACGGGCATTTGTTTTTTGTTGATTTTTTTTACCTGTGCTTGATTTGATGGTTTCTTGTCCGACCGTTTGTCCGAGGAGGTCATACTGGTTCAGGCGGGAGCTTTCCCCCTCCACAACCACAGAGTCAGAGGCATTTAGAGTCCAGGCATATGTCACTTCAGAGATTGTGTATGCGTCTAAAAGAGAGAAATGTATAAACCCATAGGGGATAAATCTGGGGCGGCAATAGCTCTTGATCATTTTCAGTGACCTAAATGAGAAGCCCATGAACAACAACGTGTTTGATGCTTGGTTTACAGAAAATAAAAATATGACAGCCATAATTTCTCAGAGCTTGAAGTCTTTCATAAGAAGTGCTGTAAAGGTTTTTCATGTATAGTGATGAATGCCATTTTAAATCAGTCATATATCCACTCAATATGTAATTTAGAAGCTTGCAGGCCAAACTAAGTAAAGCACTAGCCAAGAGATAAACACAAGGGCAGAACATACATCAATGAAAAGTATAAGCATTTATTATATAATCGTGCTTTGTCCTTTTTTCTAGAACACATTTTCTCGAAAAACACAATATAGAAAATATGAATGTAATAAGCCATGGTAAATAAATGTTAAATTGCTTTGTTAACATTGCAAAGCTATGATTGTTAGAGTGACTCACAGCTGCCAAATTTTAGTGGACAGGAATGGAAGTCCATAGGGAAATCCTCCAGATGCATTGGACACTCTGCATGCACAGTTAACCTGCATTTCATTCACAAAGAAGTAAGGAGACTTTGCAAACACATGAAAAGTATATGACACAGACTGTTTCAAAAATGAACAAATAAAAACAACCCCCCCCCCCCCCCCCCCCCCCCCAAGCTTCATGCACGATACAAGACAGTTCCTCAACTGCAAATAAAAATAAATTAACTTAACCATAATTGATAGAGATCAAAATGTTGTAGAGACTTGTACAAACACCAAAGAAAGCTGGTTTAAGAATAGCTCTTTGATAAGAAGCGTGTTTGCAGATTTAACTTTTATGAAAATGTATAACTGGTGTGTAAAAATCTAGCATTGGGTATCATTCATGTAGACTTTATCAAAATGAATACTAACATAAGGATGTCAAGTTGCATAAAATAGGATGCACAAAGAATACATTTGCACAAATGGGAGTCATATGTTTCTGTACCACTATGACAGACTTTAGCAAGGTAATTGTTAAGTCAGGGAACTTTAGTCAAAGAGAATAATTCATCTGCATGCAATAAATTATATTTGGTGGAATGGCTCTGTTTTTAGAGCTCCCCACCCTTCCATGTGTGCACATGGAAGGCCAAAGCCTTAGGCGGGGAGAGCACACCTTCCCTCTCTTCCATGTTCATACATGAAAAGTCAGGTAGAGTAGCAGTAAAGACCCCTGGAGTACAGAACAGGGCGGGCATCAGTGACGATACATATGACATTAAAACAAGGCATAAAAGGAGGAGCTGGGGTGGAGGCGGGTTGCAAAGCAGTTTGCAGAGGAAGCAGGAAGAGTAGTCGGGCTAAGGCAGTTTAAATAGAATGCCTGCTTTGATATTTGACAACTGGATGCATAGAAAGTAATCAGCTAAGCTTGAAGATCATTTTCATTTTCATTGAACCTCAGCTGGTAGCCTGTTAATGTAGCTTAGTGGAAAACTGGTGTTTTGGCAAACAAGTGTATACGTATCTCGAAAGGAACAAGACATGGGAACTGTGTGGTAACGCAAACAGAATACCAGCAAGCAAGAGTAAAGGGCGGCCAATACCTTCTTACACTAACTTTACAATTTCATCAAGCACATGTGCATTTCTGATATCTTTTTTTTTTGTCATCTAAAAAGTGAGCTGTGTCCATTACAACAGTGCCACCATTATACTGGTATAAAATACAGATAGGGGTATTTTTATTGTGTTAGGGTTGTGGTATTTTAGTGTATAAGGATTTAAGGAGAACCACTTTTTAACAACTCTTCTCTCTTAGTCATATTCTCCAATTTGAAGAAAACTGTGACATACTATTTAGTAAATACTTTTTCTGGAGTGCTGGTTTTTGATTGAAAAGATTCTTCAATTGATCAGCAGAGGTGGCTGACATGAGCCTTTGTAGAATTGGTAGAGGGCAGTCGGTCTGTCCTTACCCCACAAACATCATCGCTACTGTAGGCTGACCCCAGCTAGCATACTGCTGGTAGCTAGAAGGATGACGAAAACAGATTGTGCATGTTGTGGACAGATTGTGGGGGACAGTCTCATTATTGTTGTGTAGCTTTTGTACTTACTTTTTTTCAGCACAGCAAAATATGTGTTTTACAGCTTATGAGAAAATCAGAGTTATTCCCTAAATCATTCCTGCCAACTCCTCAGCTTGTGAATAGTTTTGCTATAGCTCACATCTGTTAAAAGCTGCCTTGTGTTTATAATGGTATTGCAGCCTTATTGAACCTTTAACAGGGAAGCTAATAAGTTTGTTACCTACTATGTTAGAGTATTCCTTCATATCCAATATTCCACATTTATCGTAAACATCAGTGAATTTTCAGCATGCTTCTGAGATTTGAATTACCTCATGGTGTACAGCAGTGTCCCATCGTCTTTGATCCTGAGCAGCTTATTAGGCATGGTCATGTTATGAGCCACAGACTTTTTCCCATTGTGGAAGAAGGTGTCTGGAGTCCAGATTTTACTTGCCATGAGGTTGTTGAGAGGCAAGATATTCATCGGACCATGAAACTTCAACCTCTCATCCTTCCATGTTTGCCGGAAAAACACATCTATGGTGTACTCCTTCATGTAGAGGGGAGAGATGTATAAATTCATTATGTATGTCCGTGTGTCCGTGTGTGAGAGAGAGAGAGAGAGAGAGAGAGAGAGAGAGAGAGAGAGAGAGAGAGAGAGAGAGAGAGAGAGAGAGAGAGAGAGAGAGAGAGAGAGTGAGAGACAGAGAGAGACAGAGACAGAGACAGAGACAGAGACAGAGAGAGTTTGGTCTATAAAAAGTGTAAATTTTTCAAAACACAATTTAGATTAAACTTTTCTTTGCTATTATTTTTCACAGCATCCTTAACCTGCGAGTTGATTCAGATTACACATCTGGTATTTCTTGAATATTTTAAGAAGCAACTCCTCCCTTGAGAAGACCAATCAATCTATTCTAATAAGCAATATTGTCCACATTGATTAATGGTTGGTTTAATCCAAAAATACATATATATTTTTTTATCATTGTAGTAATTTATTGCAAAAAATTTTTTAATTCTGAAATAAAATAACCTCCTCCTTAAATTATAAATAGTGTATCTGAAGTAATAATCTTGACATTGGAGCATATTATCAGTTTTATCCGTGTTAATCAGCTGTCTGTCCGTCTCTCTGTTTGGTTGCAAAATGTTGTACTTAAAGACACCAGGAATGATATTATGATCCAATCAGTGGTTCATGTTTAACATACCTTTTGTAGTACACATTTTAGGTCTTTATGTGATTGATGTTGTGATTTTGTGATTTTGTATTGAACTACATCATAATTGTTGAATCAAAAAATCAATACTTTAAAAATGGGTCTTCAATAGTAACAGTGAAACTGATGACTTGATGTACAAGTCCAAACATGTTTCAGGATGATAACCAAGAAAGCCACAAATAAACAATGGAGTAACTTGAACAACACAAAGACTCTGAATACAACCACAATTCCAAAAAAGTTTGGACACTTTACCGGGTAGTAAGGACAATATTGAATTTAAAATATTCCAAAGACATATCAAATATTGAAACTGAATTTTAATGGTTTTATAAAAAATAAAATATATATGCTAATCAAAACGTTTAAATAAAGCTGGAACAGGGCATGTTTACCAGAGCCAGTCACTCTGTTATCGCTCGGGAAATGAGCAGACAAGTTTATGGAGTTTCAAAACGTATTTGTTGTTTGGCACTTTGACTCTTCTGCAACATAGCAAAGCTGTTTTAATACATCCAGAATGTGGTTTGGCATTGTTAAAAAAGCCATGCCATGGACACTTACGCATCCACATACAACACTGATGCTAGCTTTTGAACTGTGCTCTGATAACATGCAGGTTGGTCCCTTTTCTCGGACATGCACAACACTGCATCCTTGATTTCCAAAAAACGCGTCAAATTTTGATTTGTCGGGCCACAGGACAGTTTTTCACTTCACCTCTGTCCATCTTCAATGAGCTCGGGCTCACAATGCTTTCCCCCTTGCACAGTACATTCTTAACCTTCCTTTGTGGTTACACAATGAACTGAGATCACAAACAATGGCTTTTTGAGCCCATGCAGTGATATCCACTAAAGTTATTTGTGTGTCTAGAGTATCTTGGGTTTCTAAATCTCTTGGTTAGCGAACCATTGCTTCTTTATTTACAGGATGATATTAAAGTGCTTCTGCTGCTGAGAAGCTTCACTGCTTCACCCTACCTTACCTAATCGCCTCCTACAGGCGCTAACAAATGCAACACAGTACCTCAAGACAGCATTGGCATCTAACACTGAATTCTGTTGATTGTTATCACTTTCAGGTGTTTTACTTTAAACACCACAGCCATGTCGGTTTTAAATGCAGTGCCCCATGAGGGCCCAAAGATCATAGCTATGTAATATTGGTTTTTGGCCTTTTCCCTGTACAACAATTTCTCCAGATACTCTGACTCTTTTAATATTCTGTACTGTTGATGATGAAATCTTCAAATTATTTTCTATTTGCTCACACAGTCTGTTACAGAGTGCTGAAACTGTTCCCATTTCCATTTCTGAGACACCAAGCCTCTGGAATGCCCTTTTCATACCCAGTCATGTTACTCAACTTAATGAGAATATATTTATCATAAAACAATACATTTTTCAAGTTTCAACATTTGATATTTTGTTTTTGCACTATTTCAAAACATCATAAATTGATTTTTGCAACATTAAAAAAACACCCCAACTCTTTCAGAGGAGTCTGGCTGAAGGCCTCCACTGTGAAACCAGGAAGTGAGGTAGTTTGTTACATCTCCAAATCTACCTTCTTCAATGACGGTAGGTGACAATTTTTCATCATCCAAAGCAGTGAATGAAGTCTGAATGCACCAGAACAGGCATTTGTTCACTTTCCACGGCTTTTATTATTTCTAGATTTTAATCAAACAAATAATTGAATTAAAATCAAAAAAAAAAGTTTGGCATTTATTTTGCTTTGAAATGGTTACACATCACTGTCTCTGTTGCACTTGCTGTATATCTATGTTTTCTGTGTTTAACCCTGCTTATTCGGGCCACAGCACATCCTTTGCCCTCTGGACAAGAGCACTGAGAGCTCTGCTGTGTCGTGGTGTCACCAGTGTTCAGACAAAAGAAGCAGAAGTTGAATGACATTACTGAGGTCAGTTTTATAAGGAAAGTAATTTTTCATGAATTGTATTTGTCTTTATTCTTGTTGACTTCTACACCAGTGCTTAATTTGTACCACCATTCAGTCTTTATAATCCTGTTTACACCGGCAATGTTTAGGGTACATGCTCTCCTATGGTAGCTTTTATATTATGGTTTTTTTAAGCTCATTAAACATTAAAATATGCTAAAAAAAACAGCATAGATGGCCATTACTATGAGTTCATAGCAGTGACACCATTCTTAAATCATAATGTACAGTGAGATTCCCTCAGATAGGATGGTCCTCACCTTGTGCCGTCTTTAATTTAGAATAGACTAGATGATGCTTCAATAATAAAGTAACTCTCTGTGATCAACAGGCCTAAGTTTTGTTGAAGTTACTGAGAAAAGCAAAGTAAAAAAAAAATGAGATGGCTTTGATGTCATGTTTAGGGATAAACAGAAAGAGGAGGACCCAAAGTGCAGACTAAAATAAAAGGTTTAAGTAACAAAAAAGAAACAAGAGATTACATAAAAAATTACTTAAACAAATCCACAGGAACACAAGAACAAGACAAGGTAACATTCAGGTAGGACATGACAATGAACTGACAGAGAAGGGAGGAAACGCAGAGACTAAATACTAACAGGGGCAATCAGACCCAGGTGAGACAACAAGACCCAGGTGGAACTAATGAGGGTGCAATTAAACTGGAGGGAAACACACAAGGGCAGGAAGTAATCTACACCAGATGGGGCAAGAACTACAATATAAAACAGGAAATAGACCAAACTAAGAAAACACAAGAGAAAATACATGCATAAAGAATAAAGAACACAAGACATGAAACACTGGGGGAGATACCACAATTAACACTCAAAGAACAATAAACAAATCTTAGCAAAAGCAACTCATGACATTTGATGTTGATTTGGCCTTGGTGTGATCTTTGCTTGTATTCAATGCTAACAAAGCCTTTTTAAGGAATAGGAGCAACCACAGCCTCTGTAAACCGCTGTCTCAGTTGGAGAAGACCTGGAGACAACAGTGGAAGCTGTAGGATTGTTTCCCAGGTCTATGTTGCTCACCCAAGGGGGAGACCCTCTCTATGGGTAATTCAGACAAAAGGCAGTGTCACTTTGCCACATTCTCTACTCACATAAACCTTTCCCTCTCTTTTCCAGAGACCGGTGAAGAGCACATGATTTTACAGGAGAGGCAGCAGGATGGGCCGCATCCTGCTGCCTCTCCTGTAAAACCATTATGTATTTTTGCCTGCTGCTCTGAAGATGGGGGAAGAGGAGCTTGCAGAGGCTACACTGCAGTTTGGAAAGCTTTGGGTTTAGATACAAGGGAGAGCTTTGACATTAGAGGTTTGTGATTCATGATGTGACCGTGATTTGACCAAGTAGTGGTCATGAAAAGATTTGATTTGATTTCCGTAGAGACATCACATGGTCAGAGATTTCAAAAAGCAGAGGGTGATTTGCAGACTGTGAATACTGGATAGATTACAAATAATGACAAGGTGTCTAAAATGTCTTTAGAAAATGTCTTTAGAAAATGTCTTGGAGCGTAGGCTGATTTAAAATACAAGTGAAGTACTATAGTTGTACCAATATGCTTCATTAAATGTAACAGAACCTTTTTTTGTTTTTTCCGAGTTTTTGTTTTTCCTTTTTTTGTTTTTAATGAAGCATTTAGTGATTCACGTTGAGGACACAGAGCTGAGTTTGTTTGTTAGAATGAGCCACCATTAGTACATTCAGCGGTCCAACAGCACAAGGTAAGAAAGGAGAACAGACAGTTAGAGTGAGGTGTTAAATAATGGTTAAGAGTTAGAATATAACATAAACATGCACAAGGTAACTAAATAATAAAAGCAGTGGAAAGTCTAACGATGTGTTTAAGTTTATGCTGATGAGGCAGTAGTGTAAAAGTGTAGTATAGTGTATAGTGGAGTGTTCTTAAGCAAGACAACAGATTACATTGGAGGTCTTCAGCCAGACTGTTTTGAACTTTTTTAGAGTTGGGGTTGTACATAACATGAACATATCTGGTGAAGAGACACTGTAGGGTCATGTCGAAAAACTGTCCCATGCACTTCAGAGTCGTTGACGCAGGCATAAAAGAAGGTTAAGTTGATATGACCAATAATTAAAACAAAAAAATATTTAAAACAATATTACTTAGGACACGAGTGAAAGACCGTCCTAAAGTTCTTTTATTTCTGTTTTACAAAAACAAAGATGTGGATGAATAATCACACTCAACAAATAAATCTGCTCTCACCATGTCAGTATCTGAAACTGGTCCAAAGCTGGTGACATAGATGTTTGTCTTCACCTCAGTAATCCTGTCTAAATAAGAGATAAGAGAAACAATCAAAACACTGAAGAGTTCAAAACAATCTCAAAGAACTGTTAAAAAAAAGAGAGTACAAAGTTGTAAAAGTGGGACATACATTTGCTTTTTTGATTTTCCATAAACAGTTTTTGTAAAGGAATACTGAAGGATGTGTGAGAGGCAGTCTGTGAACCACAGTGGAGGACAAAAGCAAGAAGCGATAACAGATGTGTTGACAGTCATGTACAGCAAATTAATTAACAATGCACATTAAGACGCAGAAAACAAAATGCTGAAAGTCCCTGTAGCTTTTATATTAGTGTTACAGGCCTGTAGATGGTATCAGGAGCTGGCAGGGACAGTTACTGAATTCACTGAGTATCTGACATAAAAATACAACAACTCTGATTTTGCGAAACTGGATCCTTTTCCAGAGATGAATGGTTTTGAGTGGACACGTAGCCCTCATTAAGTTACTGTGGCTTTTAAGTGAAGCTTTGTATGAGTGGCCGGCTCTGTTGGTTGGTAATTGGTTCAGTTTTGCAGCTAAGATTAGCAGACCTGTCCCAGTCTAGAGGCTGATTGTTGGGGAAAGTTTGTTTTTATTCCCATAGCACTGGAGCTTCGCACAGGAAAACAAGTGAGAAGGATTGAGTAAAGATGATATCCCCCTCCCTTCAATACTCTTGGGGGCTGTAGTCCTTCTGACCCCCCCCATCCCCCTGACCACTGAGGGCAAATGCATAACTCAAAATTAAATTAAAACTAAGCTTCAGAGGGAAACAAGCTAATACGATGTGATATTAAGGGTTTAAAATGTATTATAGATTCTCATAGTGGTGTGACAGATAAGAAGAGAAAGCCTCCCATACTTCCTATTCAAGTGATGCACTTCTGCATCAGTGGCAGTGCATCAGGCTCATTTGCTTTCTCTACACCCTGTCTCCTTCAGTTATTACTGAAGCTCCGGCTCTCATGCTCGGTCAATTTAAAACCTTTCACGTTTTACTCTCTGTACTACAAAGAAAACCACATTCAACACAAAATATAAAGAGACCATTACTGCTTGGTAAATTGCTCTCATGCATTACATGATTTCTTATGAACACTGTACAGTAGATCATGAGGTAGAGACAGGCGGGGGGTTGATGCAATCCATTTAGGAAGGCATGTGGAGGGTTGGATTTGTTTTTGTAAACTGGGCTCTTTAGGCTGATTTATATGTATTGATTTTGTTTTCACTGTGGTGAACTCAACGACGTAGATTTATTTTCTTTGTCCAGAATATGAGGAACAACTTTTTAAAAAGCAGCTTTGATAAAAATGTCGTTGTAGCTGCTTTAAAGAGACTGTTCAGAGCATTCATAATGTATGTTGGCGGCCTCTTTAGACAAGCTGGTGTGTCTCTTTGCTGATCCTGTCCTCAAACATGCTGTTCATGAGAATAACAAGCTGCATGTTACATATTTTAGAATAGCTTAAGAACATTTTAAATACTACATAGTCAATGCACTTTACTTTGCAACTTTGAGTGAATCACGACCATCTGATCTATTAGCAGTGCATGAGGAATTCATTATTTTGGGGTGCTGTTGGCCTAGCAATTTAAGCCTGTGGCCCATATACAGAGGCTATTCCCCATTGCAGTGGTCGCAGGTTGGACTCCTGGCCTCGACCATTTATTTCATGTCTTCCCCCACTCTCTACTCCCCACATTTTCTGTCTCTCTTCAGCTGTCCTGTCCGTTAAAGGCAAAAAATCCCCCCAAAAATATAACTTAAAATTACTTTATTTGTAAGACTTGCAATCAATTTACTGAGGCTAACTCAAGTCCAGATAAACATGACTTTGTTCTTGTTTGGTGTATTTTAAATCTACCCTAAAATTGAGCTTTTTATTTATTGGACTTCTCTTTCACATACAGTATCTCCTTGGAATCTAATTTGCCTTTCACCAGCCTTTCACACAGTAATAAATTAGGTTTACTAAAAACGTATTGGCTAATTGTGTCATGTGATTTTTTACATTACTTTCTACCACCAATGCCACCCCTTCATACAGTCAAACCTTAATTTCTTTCTTTCATCATCTTTCACTTAAAGAATAATGAAACACAGGAAAATAACAGATTTACAAGCAATGCTAACGAAAGTTGTAAACAGGGGCTCACACTCTGACTGTGAGCCTTTCAAGAGACAGGGTTTAGATCATAGAAACCTGCATGTGGCTGCTGACCTGAAGCACCTGATTATGTGTGCAGCAAAAAAAGTGAGACTGTGGGAGAGTTAACACACACAGCTTGAGATGTTGCAAGTGAAATTCAGACACCTGTGAAAGAAGAAGACCTAACTGTTTCATCAGTTTCAGTGACATTTCACACTCTGTGATACAACTCTGTGGCAAGCTGTTCTACTCCATCCTGATATAAACATAAGCGCTTAAAGGTCCTTTCATCTTTGAAAAACCTGTTGGAGGTCAACGATGACACAGGGCTACATAGTTTTGGCAGCTGTGGATGTTGGACGTGTCTGGTGGGAGGGATATAAGGAAAAGACAGGTGTGGGACAGAATACTGAGATCCACCTCAGGTCTTTAGACCAAACCAGGGAGCTGGGAGAAATCCTCTGTTCAACCAAAGTGCAGGATGATGGTTCTTAGTGTGTTTATTTCCATAAGCAGGATATTTCACATGACCCATTGTCATACAGTGTCATCACGCCATCATTCAACAGGGTTAGATGATGTAGTTTTTTAAGATTCTCTCTTACTTGTGCTTTAAACAGATGTAAGGATGTATCTTTTGCCTACTTACTGAGATAGTCACGGATGCTTAACAGCAAAGACACATGAGAATCTTACATTTGAAGAGTTTGATTTGAACTTAGTTGTAAAAAGTAACCTCAACTAATAACAAAGTTTTCTTCTGGGGGTCATCTTTGTCTTATAGTGAGATCTTGATGTAAGCATTTCCAGTTGTGCTTCTTTAATGCTGAAACACAGTGAATAACTCCAAATTAAAGTTAGACAAAAATATTAGGCATGAAAAGCGTAATAACTGAAGGTGACTATGAACACAATTGAGCTGATTCACTGTCACACTTATGAAGATCTGGAGTGTGGCTTGATGTCAGAGCAAATAATAGAAACCATTTACTGCATTATGAAAGAGCTTGGTATTGCTTTCACACCCAAGAAAGACCCCAAGCAAACCAGTTAGGATTACAGTTGAGTCCACTTTTTTATATCATAAGACCATTATACTATACTGCAATATAATAGCAATCAGTGACTGTGGTCATATTGTCTATTTATATAAAGATAAGGGGAGAAAAATGCAGCTTAACCAGACAATGTTTCCATTTATTTTGTTTTTTTAAATCTCCCTTGAAACCTACTGGTAGCCAGAATAAAACATTTGAATCTTGTGCTCTGTAGTGGAAAATTTAAGTGTTTTTCAGACTACTTACTCCTAAATGCCTCAGACAGATCAAAAGGTCAAAACACTAATTCACAGTTTTATTTTCTATCAACAGATTAAACAAGTACACTGCTCCACGAACGATATCTGGCCATTAATATAAGTGTTAATTTTTATGCAAATAAAACATACGCTTAAGCTAACAGGTCAAGCATACAGTACATTCTTTTCTTATATTATAAAGCAAGAACTGTACGTCCAGTTGTATAGGCTGAGCACTGCCAAGCTAAGAGAGGTCTGTTCCCCATATGGCAGCTATGGGCTGATGGCCTCAGGAATTTGAATTTCAAATGGCAAAAATTCCCGAGGGAAGAGCTCAGCTTTGGGGTAAGGGGCCAGCTGGAAATGAGATGCCAAATGTGGAGGATTGTAGGAGAGGTTAGAATGGAAACGGAAGCTCTTTTGTGCACTGTGGCCAAGGTAAAATTAGATTTATATAGAAATGTTTTGCAGAGAGTCAGAATAAAAAACAACAACAATCATATTATGGTGCTCATGTATCTTATATGTATTAAATCTTTAGATGCATGACCCACTTTGGAGCTTAATTAAACCAAAGGCTGTCAGCATTAACACAGTATTTGTAATGCATTTAAAATGAACATGTTAATTTCTTGTAATCACATGCCTTCGTGTCCTTTAGGCACACAGTAGTGAAGCTCCTGCTGCCTAGTGATGACACCACAGTGCTGTTGAACGGCACATTTCACTTAAAGAACTCAGCTCAGCTGACAAGTCAAAGATAATATGAACTTTGTATCAAACAGAATTAAAATATCACCAAAGTACTGTGAGTTTGAGCTACTAACTACGAGCTAATCATGCAGGTGCAGCCAATCAGACTGATGTCAGCGGGTAACCACATAAAAAAAGCCAGTGGAGCATGACTTTGTGTCATGAGCAACGCAGTATTTAGTTGATTAACCAATCTGAAAGTCAGGATCATTAAGTACATCATATTGCTTTCATTTGATTCCCAAATCAAGACACCGCTACTGATTGCTTTTACATTATTGATACGGACTTAAAAACTGTCCTGAAATGAAAAATAATGGAAGTTTGAACATGCAATACATTGACAAATTAGATGAATTGTCAATAAATATCAAATTCTGCAATTATTCTTGATATCAAAAAATAATTTATTTTACAGCCTGTTGACACATGTCTGTGCTCACAAGGTGGTGTCACCAGGCCTTTCCTAAATGATAAGAGCGTTTAGCCATCCTAAATGACCGTTCATAAAATCTTAAACAGTTACTAGCTGGTGTTTAATATTCTGTAAATGATGTTATGATATACAGAATAATGCGGTTTAATATCAGTGCTGACATAAATATCATTCATGTTCTGAAATCTATTGATAACCCAATTTATTTTTATTATTCAGAAAGCATGTTACTGGCTAAGATAACCCTGTATATTAGATTGTAGTGTGTGTGGAATAATGGAATTATACATGACTTCGTCTTTAACTTTTTTTACACTTGAATTGAACTTTGATTTTGAACCCTTGTGTTTTTTCTATTTTAATAACTACAGGTAGCTGAACAGAGATCCAGAAGTCCCTCGTGGTAATGTTTTAGTGAGCCAAATAGTCTTCTTTCCACATTTATTTCATAAAATGTTCATTCAAGTTCAGGAGTTTTCATTCCCATTTGTTATATTGTTAAGTTGTTGTATTTTATCAAATGCAAAAACCAACAAACAAAAAAACCTGATATCCACATTATATATCTGCCATCGGCCGATTTGTAATTACTAGTATCAGCATTTGTCTGATATTGGTCAACCATGGCTCCCAATATTAACCTTGTGAACAAGAGTGGAAGAGGAGATAGTGACTATGATGTTTCCCCCTAAAACTGATCTGCATCTTAACAAGGATGGGTCAGTCTTTTCAAAAACAATTTAAAATTCAAGTCTGTTGAGTCTGAATTAAGCCATGAAACAGGCTTTTGTGCCATTTGTGACATTCTCCCAGCTCAATTTACCTCATGAACCCAGACTTGCTTTGTGAGGATCCATTTTCAGGTTTGGAGCTGCTGCTAATACCAGAGGAACAATTCCCTTCCATTGTTTTTACATCTTGTTTGTAAAATGTCCTTGAATAAAATCAAACATTACCCATACAGAGCAATTTAAAACATGTTAACAGTCACTACTGGTGGAAGTGGATGTCCCATGTGATAACTTTTGTAACCTAGCTGCAATAAACGCCATTGCTAGTGGACACAGGCCTTTATAGAGGGTCACTGTGCAGTTAAAAACAGTCCTAAAGTAAAGGCCTGTTCACATCAAAGTGAAGCATTAAAAAGGTCCTAAAAATGAGTGTGTAAAGTTTATATTTCAGGACTCAATCTGCAGCTTTCCAGACAAGAAGTGTGCTAACTGTAGTTTTTAACTGATATGTAATACAACTTGAAGTACCTTTCATAAGTATGCTTTAAGAAAAATTAAATCTCTTCAAAAGGCAAAGAGCTATACATAAAGTGATGAGAAGTAACTTCCTTACCTCCTAGGCCCGGCCTCAGACGGTTGTCATATCCATCCAGCAGGCTGTCCAGTATCCGTGTGAACAGGGTGATGTTTGTTTTGAAGGCATCAGATGTGGTATCAGCATTCACTGACCTAGTGTGCAGACACACAATGAAACGGGTCCATTCAATTAACAGGATTGTGGATTCATGTTTATTTATTTAGACCATAACTCAAACGGTTGTTATGAGACTTTTTACCTGCCCACAGTGAGGAGCACATATTCTTGACACCAGGGTTTTACCTCTTATCTGACTGCCCAGGCGTATATATTCCCAGGTGGGTTAATCTACTTTGATAACATATGAATGTATAAAAAGGTTGACTAATAAATTATGTTTGTCTACTGTGCAAAATTAAGAACTAAGTCGCACAAGATGTGTTGTTACTTTCAGAAAAATGAAGTACTGATGTAAAATTGTAATAGCACACTATGAAAAAACTGCTGCTTTAAATGCATTGCTTCAGTGCATGAAGTACATCATCATGAATAAGTTACACGACTGAAAGTGATGAAAGTGCTGTAAAATGTTCACTTCAGTGTTTTATTGTGGGTGTTTCTGGATACACGCTTTAACATGATCTGTACTTTAGAGCAGTATGTGTTTAAGGCTCGGCTCATTTTAAATTATTTGCTAGTTATCAGCAATAATTCATACTGTAAGACCCACATAGCTCTTAAAATGTGACTTTTGATCTGTTCAGAAAAACATTCATTTTCCAGCTTATCTACATTAGAACAAATAAATAATCTAATTTAAAAAGTTTGAGAATTTTCTCAGCCCATAAAAGAAACACTTAATATGAACACATTTGGAGATGCATTGATTTCACCGCAAGGGGAAGAAAAGAGTAGATTAAGCTTTTAGACAACTGCAGCTCAGAAAACAGAACCATTAATATCCTATACAACAACAGTGCAGTATAAAAACAACAGTGTCTCTTTCATTTCTTAAAAAGAACTGACTCAGTTTTTTAAGCACAACGACTGCAGTGAATCTGTTGATACTAATCATGCATTGTGAGCTTTACAGAAATGTTGTACTGTGTTTACAATGAGGTAGAAGCCAACTGATGAACTTGCACAGCTCTGTGACTGTTTCTGAAACTGAGGGACAGGTGTGTTATGACACACTGACTAGCCCTTTTCTAGGGGGGGGGGGGGGGGGGGTATTATATTTATTTCATACTTAATTTTTTCTCTAAAGTGATTTATTCAGTCTATTTTTATTAAGTTATGACTCCAATCACTTAAATAAGCTAGATGCAGGCAATAACCAACTTTTCATTCTGGTTTTGAGAGGGCCTTCCCCCATGTGTGATCTCTGGGTAGTCAGTCCCACATATCGCCTCACTATGAGGCCTCTGCATGCCCACACAAACATTATATCCATATACCCACAAAGTCTGTGAGCCAAATGATCTCGAAGCCAAAAACAGGACAGAATATGCAAATGTAACCAGAGCTAGAGATTCATGGTGCATAAATTCAAATATGGTGCTGTGTGGAGCTCTGCTGCTGACAGCTCTGGTATAACAGCTACTGCTAATTAGCATATCTTATTCTAAGCAGGTGATAGAAATATTTATAAATATGAATCATTATATATATTTGCATATTTTTCAGCATTTTGATGTTTGAAGCTGAAGCTTCTGATTAATAGTATAGGATTAGTGTCTTAACTAAAATAAGGTTTCCTATCACAACAACCAACATTACTATCTAACCAAAAACATCAACAAACAAACAACAGACGTGTTTGTCATCGAGGGGTAATCAGGTCTCAAGATTGTCTGTTACTCTTAAATGTTAACCATCCATTGTGGGAACAGTTGAATAACATGGCACTCTAACAAACTTCATAAGACATTTCTACACATGATCATAAAAATAATCCAGTGGGTCCTTTGCCTTAGTACAAAACAAAGGCAAAGCAAATGTTAGACTTGTCATTTAAGGCAACTATGTTTGAGTGAGGCAGGAGAAGAGCCTACTTCCACATATTTTTATGTCAATTTCTGTAACACCAATGATTTTTGACTTGTCTTGCCTCTTTTGTTAAAGTATTGTGTTGTTTCCTTATTTCCCTTGAGACATATTTGTAATTGCTAGTTAACTTAATAAAACCTGATCCTGATGTGTGTTCTCTTTAAAGCTCCTGTGTGAAACATTCAGTTTGTGGTAGGCCTACCTCTTATTTTTGCTGATTTTGTCTTGCACATGTGTACATATTTTAACAGTTAAATGTATGACTCAAATAAAAATGGAAATGGAAAATAATTATATAGGCTGTTTCTGCAGTGTGTAATTAACCCCTTTCAATTGTCACCTACCCCCCACCAGTGGTTTCAGACATTAAAAATCACCACATGAAATAATACATTTCTAATGTTCTTGTTAGCTTTTGAAGCTCATGTAGCGGCATGAGTATTATTCTCAATAGACAGCAAAAAAAACACCTCACAGGAGCTTTAAGAAACTCCATAGATTCATGTTAGACAAGCAGCTTGTAGCTCTTAGGCTGTCTTAAGCTAGAAAGGTGTTTGAAATAATCGTCTGCTGTGTAATTTGAATTTGTTTATAATCATTTCTAGTCTCATAAAAGGAACAATAGTAGCCTTTGATTTTTTTTTTTTTTTTTTTGTCTTCATTAGAATTTGTACTTTGACTGTAATTTAACAAAGCAGCAAATAAGGCAACTTTCTAGATAATACTCACACATGCCCTGCGTTTTATTTATAGTCAGAAATGAGACAGAGCGCGGTAAAGAGCATCTCCTCTAATGTGTCCAGTCTTGTGTGATAAACCCTTGATAAATATGGACCTTTGTTCTGCCCAGAGAAACCACCGCCAGCGATGCTCGGCCTACATCTCGTTCATTCTTAAGGCGTCTCCCATTGAGAAAGACTCACCTGGTCTTCCAGAGAGCAGTGTGCGCCAGCAGGCAGATGAGAAGTGGAGAAGCGCTCTCTCTGCTCCACATGACTGCATCAACGCCTACACACAGTAGGACAGCCGCTGTAATGAATGGAGGCTCCGTTTAACCAGCTTGAAATGCCAGAGGACCTTTACAGCCATTAAATCTAAACCTAGTTCCAGTTGACACGACATAAAAAAGAAGAAGGGGGGAGAAGGAGCAGCAGCAGTGACAGCAGCTGGCAGCAATTGATATTCACGTTCAACGCTCTCACATATTCAACAGTAATTCTATCAATACTGTGAGAGCCAGTCGATCCGCTTGGTTTCTTTGAAGCTCATGTCCAAATGAAACGACGAAGAAAAACACTGAAATCTAATATATCATTCAAATTAGAGAAAAAACAGCTCATCTCCCACGTCATCTAGCATCTCCCGATATGATGAATTTGATTAAATAGGAATTCCCTTAGTATCTAAGGCAGAAAAATGTAAATACACTTACCGTACGTGCAGAAAGTACTTGCAGCAGCTGCTATTGCCGGAGATGAAAAAAGTTAAAGACAAATCACCGCTCTTTCCTGTGTTTAGGAGACTGAAATAATACAAGTCTGTCGTGAGAACAAAGCTGATAAATCATATTCATAGCCAGCAGCAGCCATGTACCCAAAATGCACAGTGTCCCCCTCCCCAAAAAAATATGAATAAATAGATCAATAAACATACCACAATGAGATAGAAAGAAAAGAAAAAAGAAAAAAGAAATCAAAGAAAAAGAAAAAAGAAAAACAAGCAGTTGTTGAAGCTGATTTTGCGTTCAAACGACCCTGGTCACAACCCCCTGCTTATAAAATGCTTGATGTGAATCGTGATAAGCATGAAGCCCGTCTCAGTCTCCCTCATCTCCACACAAAGAACTACAAAGGCTGAAGAAGTGACACTCTGGGTCCTAAAGATAGTGTGATATGCTCTGAGCCTCCTACAGGCCAGGTGTTGGTAAAGATGTGACTGAATGTTATTTCCATCATAGCAATGTTACAGTTATGAAAAATTAAAGCTTAGTAATGACGTTCATAAAGAGGAAAGGCTTGCATAGTTTGTCATACGTTTGCAAGCTTCTATTAGGTTAACATTTCATACATGTGCCAGGACTTATCAGAGGATATTATCACTTATTTTCTATATATTTGCGAAAAAGAAAACAACATTGAATTTGGGTTTACTATTCAAGCAAACACAAGGAGCTCTAAGGACACAATCTCTACTGAAAGACTGTGGAATGAATTAGTCAAGCAGGACCTTTAAAGAAGGGATGTAGTCTTAATAAGTCAAACTCTGGGATGCAAAACTGACTTTGACGATTTGTTGTTGTTGTTGTTTTTAAATGTATATTCCTGGCTAAATAGGTTTTGTATATTTGGGTAACGGCTGTTCTTTAGCAATAGCTGCAGAGGGAGAAATAGAAGTAAAGATAGAGAGCACACTTTGATGGTGTTGGGACCAGGTAGTGGTAGACATAGCCAACCTCTCTAAATGTTTACTGTATGTGCAGGGCCTTCAGTGTGTTGGCTTTATCACCTCATTATTGCCTCTTCTTGGGAAGAGGATAAAGTCAATCAAGATGAACTCTATAATTCAACCCAAACAGGTTTCAAGAAAAGATCTGCTCAGTTTAAAAACCAATTTTGTAGATGGGGAGGTTACTGTAATAATAATAATAATAAGAAGAAGAAGAAGAAGAAGAAGAAGAAGAAGAAGAAGAAGAAGAAGAAGAAGAAGAAGAAGAAGAATCTTTATCTATAGAGCACTTTTCAAAATCTATGTCACAATGTGATTTGCAATGCATCAAAGGAAATAAAGACAATTTTAAAAGACCATACAATTAGTTCAAATTCCATTACTATTAAAAGAACATAAAATCCTTAAAAATAAAAATACGGGACCCTGTGCAAGACAATTTGATTACATAAAATCAGCAAATGCTCTCCGATTTTGAGAAATTACTTAAAGGAGAGCACAGAATCCGCTAACTTAGTTTCCTCATGTAGTTCATTCCACAGCTGTGGGGCCCAGACTGAAAACGTCTTGTCCCCGTTGTTTTCAGCCAAGTTTTTTGGAACCAAAAGCAGCTCTGTGCCCCAGGATCACTGAGTGCGCACTGGAGTGTATGGTGTTAAAATGTCAGAGATATAACTGGGGCAGAGACCATTGAGTGCGTTAAAAGTTACCAATAAAGTCTTAAAATCAATTCTAAAATGTACAGGCAGCCAATAAAGAGAAGCTAAAACAGGTGTGACGTGGTCATTTTTCTTGGTACTAGATAAAAGCCTGGCAGCAGAGTTCTGTACCATCTGCAGTGTGTTGAGGGATTTTCGGTTCAGACAGGTAAAAAGGCTGTTGCAGTAATCTAGCTGTGTTGATATAAAAATCGAGAAACATACCTTTATTTAACATATACCTGTTCCTCCTAGATCTATCAACACTTATTTAAATGTGTTAAATCATTGGTGGCACACAAGAGCATGACATAATTCAAATACACCTTTGTGTTTACATAATAAAAAGCAAACCAGAGAAAACAGAAAAGTTGTGTATAAAATACAAGTAAACTCTTGAAGTCTGTGGTATCGATTCATTCAGTAAAACATTTCTGTGGTGACAAAGGTCAATTTGTGGTGTTATGTTTCTCTGCATTAAGAGTTGGAGAAAAGAAATGCATGCTTATTCATTCTTGCAGACAAAATACTGTAATATGGCATGTTTCAATCAGCTGTGAAGGTGAAATAGAGAACATTTACCCCAGAGACTTGTTTTTAGAGCCCTCATATGTAACATGTGCATGGCATATAAATCATAAGTTTGATGGTCAGTGTATATGTAGCACAAGTCAAACAAAATGAGCAGAAAGGAAACTTAGAGCTATTATGATTTACTTTATTAAACTGTTTTTACATGTTTGTGTACCTTTTGGTTCTTCTGAAGACTTGGTTTTTACTTGCACTGTATTTCATGTGCACATTGTTCATTTCAAAATGTTTCATCATACTTCCCTGCCACCACTCCTGATTGTGTCCCAATTTTGTGAAATGAGTGACAACGCATATTGTGTTTAGGCATAAAACATTAGAAAAGGATGTTTGAAAGTGAAAGATCTTAAATTCCTGGTAAGCAAAACACATGTTTATGTGTGATTTTCCTGACATTTCCTTAGTTGTATCTTACAGCAAGTATCAGAGGGATCTCAATGTTGAAAGGTATCAATTAGGAGAAGGGTACAAAAATGTTCCAAGGCATTAGATATACCATGGACCACAGTGAAGACAGTCATCCTCAAGTGGAGGAAATATGGAAAAACATTGACATTACCAAGAACTGGACATCCCTCCAAAACTGATGAAAAGACAAGAAGAAAACTGGTCAGGGAGGCTTCCAAGAGGTCTACAGCAACATTAAAGGAGCTGCAGGGATTTCTGACTAGTACTGGCTGTGTACTACATGTGACAACATATTTCCTATTCTTCATATGTTTCAGCTATGGGTAGGGTGGCAATACGGAAGCTGTTTCTTATGAACAAAAGCATCCAAGCACGGCAACATTTCTCAAAAACATACATGAAGTCTCCCAAAAGCATGAGGCAAATGTTTTATGGTCTGATGAAACCATGGTTGAACTTTTTGGCCATAATTCTAAAAGGTATGTTTGTCATAAAAACAACACTGCACACACACTCTCACAGAGAAGCATGGCTTGGGCAGCATAATGCTTTGGGGCTGTTTTTTCATCAAGGTGGAGGGAAGTGTGAACAGTACAAACACCAGTCTGTTTTAACACAAAACCACCAGGCCTCCGTTAAAAAGATGAAGATGAAGAGAAATTTCACCTTTCAACATGACAACGAACCAAAGCATACATCTAAATCAACAAAAGCATGGCATCACCAGAAGAAGATTAAAGTTTTGGAAAAGCCCAGCCAGAGTCCAGACCTGAATCCAATTAAATATCTGTGGGGTGATCTAAAGAGGGCTGTGCACAGAAGATATCCTCACTATCTGATGGATTTGGAGCTTTTTTTGTAAAGAAGAATGGGCAAATATTGCCACATCAAGATTTGCCATGTTAATAGACTCCTGCCTAAAAAAATGAGTGTTTTTTTTCAAGAATTGTTCATGTTATAGGTCACATTAAAGGTGGAAAAAGTTCCAACATGATCTATATTTGGTCTCATATTTACACCACAAATTGGTGGAATGAAAAAAACTAAAAAAGCAATCACTTCCAGGCAGCTCTGTGGTGCTTTGGATATGACTGCTGCCTTTTCATGCAAGGACCCTTGGTTCAGGTTCCTGACATGGACTGTCCATGGGAGATGGAAATACTACTCTCTCCTCAGACTGCAGCATAAATTGTGCTTTTGAAATACAAATTCCAAATGGTGGAATGAAAATACCTACAAAAAGCATGCACTGGCAAGCATCCCTGTGGTGTGGTGGACAGGGCTGCTGCCTTTCTGTCTGATGGTTCGGTGTTCAAAACCCACTAAGGGAATCAAATATGAGAAGGAAATGAAACAGATCCTGACAATGTGGTTGAGCATTGCTTTTAAACAACTACAATAAATTGGTGGAATGAAAAGACCAAAAAAAGCAAGCACTGACAAGCAGCTCTGTGGTTTGATGGACAGGGCTGCTGCCTTACAGTCTGATGGTTTGGGGTTCAAGTCCAGTGCAGGAAATGTTGAAGGTTGAGGCAGGGTCAGCACAAGGTTGAGGCAGGGACTGTGGAATGGACAGAAGAAGGATGAGGCAGGGAGGAGCAGGACAAAAAGCCATGGTTGGTCCTTGTTGAGTCATTGTAGAAAGAAGCAGTATTTTGTTTATCTAAAGGGCACTCATAGGTAAACTCCCCCTTCACTTGAATTGTCTCTTGTCATCAAACACTTCAAACTGTACAACCAGATCTCAAAACTGGATTACTTTAAACACATCAAGGCTTAGAACTGAATGGGGAAAGACTGCTTTTTGTATTGCTGCTCCTATTATGTGAAATAACTTAACTAAATAACACTAATAACTAATAACTAACTAAACTACCCTATCTGATATCGTCTGACGTTTTTAAAGAGATAGTGTTTTAGCTACTTAAAGAAAATACTTGCAATTGTTTTAAAGCATTAAGAACGCTTTGGGTTTGCAAGTATGAAACTGTTGTTAATGTGTCTGTGACTATTTTTAACTGTATTTATATGTGTTTTTGTTTTGTTAATTGTATTAATTGTAATTCTGCAGGGCACCCCTGAAAAAGAGACCTCAGTATCAGTTGGTCCTCCCTGCTAAAATAAAGGATAAATTAAAAATTAAATTAAAAAGTAGCACAAAACGGTGCTGCTGCCGCTGCATTTAAGAAGGCTGTTCATGTTATCTGTATTTTTTCTATTGCTAGCTGTTAAATCAATCAAAGACAATCAAATACTCTTTAGGAATATCCTACCATGCCACTCAATATGTTAATATGACTCAGGCATGAAAGCAAACACCTTTAATCATAGTCTTACACACAAATGGAAGGACAGTGCCCTCTGCTGGAGAAACTCTGTTACTGCCTCCAAATTTGTATTATCAGAGGATGCAGTATTCAGTATCAGCAGGTATGGACATTTTAAATGCCAGGTTTGATTTTCTGCTTTAAAATGAAATATAATGTCACCATACTATCATCAGAAGAAGCAACTAAATATAACATCAAGTGCGTCATGCTTTGTTCTGTGATCCTGCCATAACAGTATTCTATTGAGCAGCTGATCACATAAACATGTGTTTTGCTTACCAGGAATTTAAGATCTTTCACTTTCACACACCCTTTTCTAATGTTTTATGCCTAAACACAATATGCGTTGTCACTCATTTCACAAATTGGGACACAATCAGGAGTGGTGGCAGGGAAGTATGATGAAACATTTGACTGACCGACGTCTTTTGTGGACGGGTCAGCTGTGTTGTTTGGATGCATGTTAGCATACGTTGATTAAGCAGGAGACACTGGATAAGAAAAACTACTCTCAGCCAGCAAGCTGTGCATGTCAGACGAAAGAGTTGTGAGTGAAAAAGAGATAAACTACTTGGGGAAGTTAAGCTTTGCCCTTACCCCTCCCTCTTCATCAAGGTTTCATACTTGGCTGCAAACAATGCATGTTATAATAGAATAGATCAGAATCATGAATTTCATGTGATGTCACATTGTGGACCAGCCTGCCTGGTGGGCAAGAAAGGCTTCTCACTGCTACATGCTACAGAGGAAATACAGGACTCTGCTGCCAATGTGTTTCAGACGTTTTTTTATGACTGAGAGTTGTTGTTCATTGGATGTTCTCAACGACAGGCAAACAAACCTGGGTTGTGCTTCTAAAAGATCCTAGAGGAGGAGATTGTTGATTCTTGTTATTGGACGCTGCATTGTCCCCAGTCAGAGACCAAAAGAAAGGCAGCTATCAAAGTTAACGCGTTAAGAGGTAAGTTCCAGTAAACACTGAATAGTTTAATTAATGTAGGCCTATGTTTAGTCAGCTTATCTTTACATTCTTGTTCTGACATGGTTGGAGTTTGTGGATCAGTTTAAACAACTCCAGCAGTAACTTGTTGACACCACTAGCAAACCAGTTAACAATAGTTTAGTAATAACGTGGCTGATTTCGCAATTGAACACAAGAATTCTGACATTCTGGGGAATTAGTGGTCTTAGATAGATTGGGGGGGACATTCATTTTTAGTGTTAAGGCATGACAGTGAGCTTTTGGAAAGTAGAGCTGATTTACCTGTCTGCATGAATGTTGACTACCTTTGCTTTGATGATGAAGAATTGTTTGCACGCCACCTCCGACACAGCAGCTTTATTGACCCAGCAAATTCGAAAATACATAAATCTGTCTGTACTTTCATAGGGTTTCATCCTGGCGGTGGTGCAAGGGGAAGGATTCTTGCCTAGATATATGTGAACATCACATAATCTCCAGACACAGGTGCAACTACAACTCATGAAAGAACACACCGATGGACTCAACTGACATTTGAAGATAAAAAAACGATCTCCTCTTTGCAGGTCAATAGTAAAATAATGACAAGGCGTTCAATGTGGTGTACAGTAAATAAAAAATAATTTACAAAAGAAGTGGTAGGAGACTCAGTTCAGTAGTAAAAAATAGCTCCTAGGAGGATAACATAAGTTATTTTTTCAATCTGTTTTCATGTTTCCACAAACTTCATTAAGTTTGTGAAAGGGACCTAGCTGTTTTAAGCGACTTGCATAGTGATGATGATGCTGTTCAATAGTCACAAGAGGCCCAAAACTATTAAGTTTCTCTTCATTTTTCTGTGGTTCCCAGGTGATGTAAATCCATCACACGCAGCTCCACAGTGTCCAATGGAGGTTGTCACTTTTCAGTCTTTTTTGACCTCCAGATTTCTGCGCTGGTCACGTGACCAAAAGCTATGAATAGATTAGAAAGCCTTTATTGTTGCTGCACATTGTACCACAGCATTTGCTGGTCTTCAACAGATATGAACAAATAATATATTCACATCCATAATCCCTAGAAAAGTATGTAGAGAGAAAAGTACACCCAGTGCTCCCTCTCTCGTCCACCCTCCCACTTCATCAGCATGTCACGTGCACCACCAGAGATAATAAGACTCTGGATGTCCTCCATGCTAATGCCAGTGATGTCATTATCTCCACTGCCCTTCCAGCACTGAGCAGGTCAGACTGCAACCTTGTCCTGCTCACACCATCTTACAGTGTTTCAGCAGCCTGTGATGATAAGGACAGTGAGGATGTGGTATCATGAGGCCATGGAGACACTGAAAAGCAGCCTGGAGGCCACAGACTGGATTTAAATGTCCTGTGTGAACCACATGGTAAGGACATTGGTGGCATCACTGTGAAACATTTAAAAGTTGATGGGTTCAAAAATTAATATTTCATAATCTTACCCCGTATCAATTAGGGGCACCATCTCCATATAAAGAGGAAACTCAACAGCATAATGTTTATTAATAATCAATCTTTATACCAAGGTCAGTGAATCCTCCATCAGGAGTCTGTTCTGCTTGACTTACACAAACAAATACTTGGCTTTTTTGTGAATATTAATTACAAACACATGATGAAACAATAACTGAATAAATGAGTATTGACAATGGTTACAGTTATAAGATCATTAAAAAGGGGAATAACTGGAATGATGAGAACAATAGCTAAAGCTAGCTAACTTGGAGCTTCCTAAAGTGAGACAGTGAGATTATATGAGACGGTAAAATAGCAGAGTCAAAATTATGGCAGAAATTTGAGCAGACTGTTTCTCAGACTGTTTAAGGGGCAGGAGTAAAAAGAAAACTGAGTGTACCTGCTGTATGCCAGAGGCACAAGTGCAAAAAAGTTGTGATCATTGCAGATCTGCTTCTAGCAACATTTTGAAGAACAATTCTGTCAGCTTTTGTCTGTCTCTTCTGCATTCTGTAATCAAAACACGGACCTGGTTCTAGCCAGTCAGAGAGTGGGCTGGTAAAAAATATTGGTGTCCAACCTGGGCAAAAGTTGCCTGGGGGTTTGAAGAAAAGGGATACTTTTTGAAACCCTTGATACCCTTAGCACTTGGTTCAATTAAACATATGGGCCTGATCTACTAATATCCCAAATAACGTGGGCTAAATTGCGAGTGCAAACAAAAAAATTGCACCTAATGGGCATGTTGCGGGTGATGTGCTATGACTGCGTGCGCAATTGATAACAGGTGCAAAAGTGGTGTGGACTGCCCTATTTAAATGGGGATTTTGCGTGTGCTACCAGCTGTCACCATGGAGAGTTTGGGAGAGCAGAGTGGCCGGAAACGAAAAGTGAAGTTTGAAGCCATGAAGTTGGAGGTCTTGGTGGAGGAGGCAAATAAACACATCTGCGAACTCCAGACACCTCAGCGTTGCCAGAAGAAATGCAATTTGGGAGAATGGAAAAAAAAGTGAATTCATTCATTATTGTTGTTTTGTAAGTTGTTTCATCTTGACCGTTAAAAAGTAAGAATCTCTTTTATCTTAAATGGAGAATCTTCATCAGATGTCTGACAATCCCCGCAGCACTCCTCAAATCAGCTCAGACCAACAAACACCTCAGCAGAGCCCCGAAGGCGTCCAGATTGTTATGATGACTTTGATCGTGAGTTGCTGCAGCAACAAAGAAATCAGACGGATGGGTTACATGCTATTGCACAGGAGATGAGAGCTACGTCCAATGTTGCGGGCGCCCTCCGCATTGACACTCGGGCCATCGTTACGCACATAAGGAATAAGGGGCAAGGGAAGGTGGACAACAATTTGTTAAAATTTTGTATTACATAGCTGTTATGAATGTTCCATTTTGATTGGCTACATGCAGGACTCCAGATCTGGTATTTATGTCCAACAGCTGCTCTAAAGAAGAACATACCCTCGCTGGGGATGCAGCTCTGACCCCGCCTGATATCAGGACCACATCTAAAAACAACAATTACCAAAATAAGTTTATAACATTTTCATCAGCCAGTTATGTGAGCTGTGTGACATCACAAATGAAAATGAATGAAAAGAAGGACAACACTCAAGAGCTTGACAACAATGGACTAAAATTTAAGGAAGACACGACAGACTGAACAGATCATGGCAATAATCGTGACAACTTTAAAGACTGGTCAATAGAAAGCAAACAATCCTGGGAAATAAAACACTGAATAAGGCTTATGCAGTTATTTATGCTGTCCCATTCAGCTTGTCTTACTTCACCATAAGGGGAAGTTATAAGTTGGATGTTTTTAAATACTCAAAAGTAGGCTCGTTTTCAAAAAGCTACAGTGTGCACTGCTATGGATGTATTAAGTGTTTTTTGTTAGCTGAGGGAATAAGATCATTAAAATCAACTAAATGATTTCAAAACCCAATTCTGCACCAAATTATGTGTGTAATCTGTAACAAAAAATGGAATGTATTTTTGTTAATCTTTTTCTCAGTAGTGAAGTCCTCATTGAAAATAGCATTCCTGATAAACAAGACAGTAGGTGTTGAATTTGAGTTTAATAATGTTAATTAGATCTGGTAACTAAAATAAAGGGTAGCTTTGTCTAAAACAAAAAACAAATGTTCAAAATGTACAGAACTGCAAATCCTCTTAAAGGGTAGTTCACTATTTTTAAAAAAAGGCCAGTTAAGCCACCAGAGGGTGTATTGAGCCAGGATTTACTGTAAAGGAGGTCTAAAACAATGGACGCTCCATTTTACGCTCCATGTCTCTGAAGCTATTTTAACAGCTTACAACCATCATTATTATAATAAACTCACTCTGAGAGAATGATTCATTAAAGGAATTTTGCACCTGATAAATAATGCCTGTGCAAGTAAGCCAAAAGACATTTATGTCACAAAGCAGGCCCTGAGGTTTAAATGCTCCACAAACAAGGCTGCAGAGTAAATAGGTCTCTGTGCACATGGGTGGCATTTGCATACATTATAGATTTATATGACGCAAAACTGTCCTTTTTCTATGCAAATAAGCTTCATTGCAAATAACACCTCCTTTCTAAACCTTGGCGCTAACAGCTCCGCGCTATGACACTCAAAAAGACAGTTTCAACCCTGGTTGACCTAAAAATAACATATCTGTAATTAAAGTCTGTTTATATTACTTTGATATTACTATCTTGACAATAATCAGGGGTTTAATCAGTCTGAGGCTGAAAAAAGTTGTGCCATTACACACAAGTTATTTTTTTTAATATACATTTTTTTTTTTGGTCCTAGTTTTCGGTTCTTTCGGTTCTGACACGCAGGTCGTCTGAGTGTTTTTTTGGTATTCCACTCTTAGGCATTTTGGGCAAAGTTTACAGGAGCAGGAATAGCTTAAGGAGAAAAAAAGCTATTCAGTCAGTTTCTAAACTATTTCTTTATTCTAACTTTAAGCAAAAAATAAACAACAAATTTTAACGCATTGCTGGTGACTTATATGATATAAAATAAATGAACACAATGTTTTATGTGTACACTAACTCAGCGCAATCAGACGCATACACTATGTTACTGTAACAGCATGGCTGTGTTTTGTGGCTTCATCAATGTGAAATTATAGTTTCAAATGTTTCTATATACATATCATATTACTGAAGGATCATGTCCCCTCCCCATCCAGCTCATCATCAGGTCCATCGGGATGAGAGCACACAGCTCTGTGAAGCAGACAGTGGGGATGCTGACAGCTTATCTCCACAGTAGACACAAAACAAGAGTAAACTGCACAGGGCTGGAAAAATTAAAGAGCTATGTGTGCTTCAGTATCATTAAGGCAATAGGCTGGTGAATTCAACCTTAAGACAGAGCACACAGCTGGGCATATGATGTGCTATTCTTGGTGCTATTAGTGGCAGTGGTCCGTTCTTAGTAAAACTGCCCCCATAGTATCTTGCATTAGAAGGGAGCTTTGCAATAGGTACTGTACAAAAAAGGCTTTACATGGAGGGCGAGAGCTCAACTTAGTTCATTTACAAAACTTCCATTATGATCCAAACCCGTCATTTGCATATTAGTCTGATTCTCCATTGACCAGTATTCAGGAGTGACCGTTTTATATTTTAAAGAAAAAGTCTAATGGAGCCAATAACAGAGTTCCTTTTTTCTCTCAAATAATTTAATTTTGCATCACCTGATCTCCAAAGCAACAAGACTCAATAATCAGATTGAAGTACAGTGTAATCATTAAATATAAATGTTTATCCTAATAAATGTATATATTTACATAGCGTTGGCTTATTTCAGGAAAGTGGAACACATCTGAACATCTTGTCAGGTGCAGGGTACAAAAAAAGGAAAAGACAAAATCCTATGCTTTATCATGACCACAGGCCAAAAGGGATCACGAGGCAGTTAAATCTAATGAAACCTTTACATTTGTTTCTAGCTTGGTTAATTTGTTCCAATACTTGCTGCTTGAGAACCTTAAGGAAAAAAAAATCTGCATATATCTTCCAGAATATGGAATGCTCAGAGAGGACAATTTCTTCATCTGGTTGGCAAGAACAATAGTGTTTGCAACTTCCACAACATCTATTTTCTCCCCATCTGTTACTTTAAACAAGTCTTTACTTCTGTTTCCTGAGAAATCTAGCCATCATTAGCAACCGCTGTATCCTTTGATAAGTAAACTACCCAGTAGACCATATTAAAAGCCCCAAAGGACACTGGGAACAGGATCCGAGCATACTTGTCTATTTTGCTGGTTCCGCCTGTACCAGCAGTGGTCGGCTGGGAACAAGGCGTCTGCTTAAGCTCCAGTTTGTTCCCCATCATCTGGACGCGCTCCAGCTTAGGCCCAAGCAGATGCTGCAAAGAGGAGGAACAGGTGTTCTGCTTGCACGGTGTCCCCGCCATCATTTCTGCCATGGAAGCTGCACTTTGGGGCGGATTCTTCACCAACTGGGCAGACAAAGAGGCCAGACTGAGCAGGCTCTCTGATTTGGGGCTGGAGCAGAAGAGGGTGTAGGATCTGCCGTTGTCTCCACTGATTAAAGGTTGCAGGGGTCTTGCTCTTCCCACTCCAGAAATGTTGGTGATGGACTGAGCCTTCGGTTGACAGTTGGCTTCTTGGTTACTATAATTCATCCGCTTTCTCAGATTACCGTTGGTGTCAGTATTCTGCTGGGAAAAAGAAAAAACATTCATGATACCTGTCATTGTATGGCCCATATACCTTGTAAATTCACATATTTAGCATTCGAAAAATACACTATAAAAATGGGAGAATCTGTACTTTGTTTAACGAAAGATTACACAGTTCAGATACAAAATAATCAGAACACTAAACTGACTTGCAACACGGAAAATTATCACCTATTCATTCTCATTCTGAGTGCAAACCACCTGCTCTAGCGTTGTGTCCCTTGGATGGAGAAGAGACTGTAGGCATAAAATATCTAATCTTTGGGTCAACTAGTTGAAATGTTTAAGGTAATTAGTGTTTGTAATTAAGTTTATCCACAAAACAACATTTGTTGCTCAGTACAAATGAGATTCTGAGAATAAAGTTGTGAATTTATGAAGACCCAGTAAAATGTTTGTCTATGTTTAACCTCTATTTAAAGAGCAAGTTATCCCCTAGTGTAGCTTACAGAAGGATTAACCATGGCCTGTAAATACAATTTATTCTTAAAACTGCATTTTTTTTTGGTCCTAAGATTAAGACTTTATTCTCATAAATCTTCAACTTTATTCTTGGAGATATACAATGTTTTTCCCTGTAGTATTACAATGTCTTGTAAATGTATAAAATACACTTATAAATAACTCCACAAGTTGACTTTTTCCTTTCACAACTTTCTTCTCCTAAATGTATGATTTTATTCCATGGTCTTCTTAATTTTATTTAATTCCTTAATGTACCCTAGACTAGCTAAAGCACTCAGTTTTGAGGTTGTCTTTAAAAAAAATAAAACAGTTAGTCATAGATATAAATAAGTTAAACTCATAAATCCCTGGAGGTTTAAAATACATCATAACCAAGGATGTAATTGAAGACATGTAATTTTAAAGGGTTAAAGTGATCTTCCAAATACACAAAGGACTGTTTTTAATTAACTCTGAGTCTGAGAGTTAGACCACCAATCAATCAGGGATGCTATAAATACGGATACTGTCATCAGTCACAAGGATCAGGGTCAGCCGGGCTCTTTACAATGACATTGTTTCATGTCATAATGAGATGATTGCATGACTGAAGTAATTGTATTAGTCAAAGAGTTCAAAAGTCTGCATATCATCTAAAAGAAAGAAATACAAGTATTTAAATATTTGTCCAATATTTTTAATCGATGGATCATATTTAAAATAAAGCAACATAATGATCCACGAGGGAAAACTCTGAATGTTGCATTGCGTTTGCTGTTAAGGTGATAGTCAATTCCTTCTCCTTTCTAAATCTAGGCTCAGCTCCATAAACGGTGTCATGCTGATCTATTAAAGTCACTGTGACACATTTGGCCTTCATCATGAAGCAGACTCTGTGTGCAGTCCAGATGTCACCAATCCAGGATTTTACTCACTTCACATAAGCTTAAGACAGGGAGTAGGTAGCATAATGCTGTGTAGCATCAAAGGAGCTTATCCTTTGAGAGTTGATGTTTTCAAGCAGGCAGAGTGTGATGTTGGCACTAAGGCATTTGCAGGATTAATCCCAACTCTGAAACTGAAAGGATACGTTGTTTTTGTGTCTCATGTGCAGCAGGAAAAAAAAGTGTGTGGATAGTTAAGCTCGCTCTTTGTCCTTACAGAGGAATAGGGCTAGGGCACTGGGACCATCAAGACGCACCTTACCCAGCCCTCAGGGAGCACTAATAGGGCCAGCTCTTCAGGAAAATTAGTTTTAATTCCTACCTCAGTACCAGAGCCTTTTTGAAGCCTCTTCCAAATGTGGCAAATTCCTAATCCACTGAAGTGCTGTTGTCACTTTACTGTATTCAGGCATGATTACACCACACTGGGATTTAGACTAGAGGGGGGGAGTAGTTAGTGTGAAACTGACGTATGCATTGCGAGGATAATTTGTCTCGAATGACAAGATGATAGGTGATAAATCATCTGGTTAAAGAACAGGAAGTTTAATACTTTATTTTCTCTTGTTGTCACTGTTTATAGAGCACCACAGAGACATTATACAGCTACATAAACACACCCATCAAGTATGACTAAAAAAAAGAGTACTCCAACAAGTGGACTAAACTCTTATTTAATCCAGCTACCATGTTGTCAAAGTAATTCTAAGTTGTGTTTCAGTAAAAAGGTGATTATGTAAATCTATTAAGAACTTTAGGTAAAGGTTGTGCATCAGTGAGGAACTCCTGCATGATTATCCATAAACAATAAGCTGTTTCAGACTCTTCAAATGTTTGAATTTTCTCTTAAAGAGACTGAGAAAATTTCAAGATAAACATATGACAAGATCTGTATGACCTGACGGGTGTTACAGGTTTTATATTTTAAGTTCTTAATGATATTTTGAACCTTATTGACCACATTGACAAGATGATGCTCTGATATGTAAGTTAGTTAGAAACAAAAATAATAAAGGTTTTGACTTTTTTAAGGAACACTGTTCATCCATGATGATTTGACATCAAATGTTGTTTGCGTGTGATGTATAGCATACCAACGAAGAAAAACATTGCAAATGATCATCTTTTTAAAGAGTTTTGATCCTAAACGCCATGCTAACACTCAGATAAAATCGGGCTCCTGTTGGCATGTGGAAGTCCTGACCCACATCTGAGGATCACTTTCAACTCGTTCCTCTGCTTTTTGGATCCTCTCAGCTCTTATGAGCATGAGCACAGCTGAATACCCACTTCAGGCCAATCAGGTTCTCGGCTAAAGGCCAGATATGTAAGCACATAATAAGGGACATGCTGTATAAGTGCTCCTTGAAGCTAAGTGCTCTCAGAGTATTTGCCACAGCCACTTTGAGGGAAACAAAAATCACCTGCAGCACGTCCTCCATGTCCTTGACCTTGACAGGCGTGGAGTGGGGCCCCGGGGGACATTTGGCTTGCCTTGTTTTCGTCCACTCAATCTGTGCATTGGTGAAGTAGTTGACGGCTGCAAACTCAATTAGGGCAGAGAAGACGAAGGCAAAGCAGACGGCGATGAACCAGTCCATAGCAGTGGCATATGAGACCTTAGGAAGAGAGTGTCGAGCACTGATACTGAGTGTCGTCATAGTCAGGACTGTCGTGATGCCTTAAGTGGATCAAAAACAGAGAGAGATCAAACTCATAAACAGGTAAAAGAGCAGAAACATGACTTTTTGAACATGTGTTGGAGGGTGCTAGATAATGGACAGATAATAGATGTAGAAAAACGCATATATATTTGTCTTTTTTTAAAGAACAAAGTAGCGACAGTAGTAACTGGGGTGCAAAGCAAACACATATGTTTTTGCCTCAGAGTTTATATGATGTGTAGGAAAAAAGTTGCCTCCATAATTGACTGCATAAATAATGGACGTAGTCTCCGTGACGTCACCCATCTCTTTCTGAAGTGCTGTTTTGAAGCCAACCTAACTTCTGTTGAGCTAATGTGAGGTAAAGAGGAGGGCTTTGAGCCTCCTAGCCAACAGCAACAGTGTTTCCTGCCTGTCAATCAACTCAGCTGTGCCTCTCATCATGGAAAACTAGTAATCTTAAAGTCTTTGAAATTGCTGCGTTATGAAAAAAATCACCCCCCGTACAGTGTCTGCCGATCGAGAAATGAGCTATCCAGACTACACTCGTTTTTTGTACCAGGCTGTAAACATGTTTATTTCAGCTGTAAAGATGGGCTTTTTTTGAATGGGGGTGTATGCTGTTTCTGGTACTTCCGGAGTCAGCCTCAAGTGGACACTCAAGGAACTGCAGTTTTTAACACTAAAAATAAAGTAGGATCAATTGGTTCATAAAGAAACCATTGGGCATTATATAAAGAAGTCTAATCCAATCATTATGATTGCAAAATAAATAATCTTTGTTTCTATGACTGAAAAAAGTCTTATGAAAACTTGGCTAACAAGCTAATCTTCTGAAATAGTTTTTTCATTTACTGTTATAGTATTAGGTGTTACGACATTACTGTAGTTACATCCACTCTTTTTGAAAATTGTTTGACTAGAGGAGTTTGACCCACAGATTTGTTGCTGCCAGACGACAATCTCTTTAAAAAATACTATTATTGTTAGATGGCAGGTTTGATGTGTATCAGAAGTTAAATTGAGACTCCGAGCTAAAGAATATATCTACCAAAGAATCAGTGGAATCCTTGAACATTGAACATCCCAAACATTGAAGCAAACATATACAATAGGATGCAATATAAAGCTGAGGAACACATAGGACTTCCACTCATACACAGCCTCCACTTTGGACTGTGTGGCTCGTTCTTCTCTCTGTACCATAATAAGATTATACATAAATGACGCTGATCTGGCCAGCATTCAAGGTCACAAGTGGCACCCTGAACAAAGGAAAGCCACACATGCCTGTAGCTCATCACTTATCCTTGGTACTATTTACCAAAAGCAGTAATGTGATTGGAGGAAATCCCCTTAACACTGGAGACCTGGAACGTCATTGCTCCAGAGGAGTCCTTGGGCGATATACAGTACCTAATGTACAGTACCTGTCAATGAAAAGCAGCTGGGTGACATTGATCAGTGAGCTGTGGCGTGTAGCCAGTCTTTTTATCAAGCAATGTTATTATTCCCCTCATTCCCATTATGACGGACTAATCATAGCTAATCACCAATCCTCTGTCCTGATTGGTTGAGGGGTGGCCCCGACTACGTCCTCTGATTGATTATGAGTCCGGCACTACCATGACTGCACACGCCGATCTGTGTTGGGGGCTAAGAGGAAACCTGGTTGGGAGGGATTGTGTTGACATTCAAAGTCCCTCTCTCTGAACAGATGTTTACTCTGTGACTACCAACAGCAGCTTTAATCAAACTTGTGAAATTTGGAGCAGACCAGATAGGGTTAGAAATTAGCACCTGTCACCCCTCAAATGGTGTTTTCGTACGTTGTCGGGTGAATTTGTCCGACTGGCTGATGGCTGGCAAATAAAATTACTGAACAGAGTGATTTGTGACAGACAGCAGCAAATGTACTCTGCTCTGATGCTTCAGGGCAGAGCCAGGTGGCCCTACACGCTCGCTGACCAAAGAGCACTGCCTTCTCCGCATGTCAAAGATGTTTACAATGAAAATGAATAGTGGCTCAGTCATCGGGTAAAGTTGCCCTCTCTCTTCGCTCCAATTTTGGTGTCAGCTAATAATAGCAACATTAAGTGGGTTTGCTTGTTCGTATTGCACCACTCTTTGTCTTTCTGGGGTTTTAATGTCGGCTACGTGCTGGAGTGGTTGACTTATTTCTACTTTAGCCAAGCACAGCAGGGTTGAATTTCTAAATTATAACGGTTCTACCTGCGTGAAGGTGTGTTTCAAATAATAACTCCCCCTTCTTAACCCAAGGTGATTTTAAAAAGCACGCTCTTGGCCGTCAGACAGCAGAGAGTAGAGAGTTACAATAATTAGGTCACTCGTGTTAAAAGGAGCGACCTAAATATTGTAACTCTCTACGGTGTTATAGAAAACACTGCTAAACATAGCTCAGATAAAACTCAGGTCATTTGATGATGAACACATATTATTTCCAGCACGTTCTTTACAATAAAAGTCACCACTTATAAGTGGAGTTATATGGAGTGCCTTTCATATGAATCAGCCAAATCAGGAATTAGGATGTTTTCAGCAGCAGGAACTTAACATGACTCCTTTAACAGTAAAGTAAAGGTGATGTCAGAAAACACTGAAAGGACAAAGCTGAGGTGTGATGTTTCCAATCACACAGATTCAGTTAGAAGCTACAGAATACTGAGAACTGAACTCACAGTGATATAAAAACATGTCTCTCTGCTCTCATGCACACGAGTTGATTATTACAGGCTTGTATTGGGGGGGTGGTTATAATGACAGGTTTCCATGTGTCTCTGATGACGCTCCTCATACAGGCTGACATCATTTTAAAATAATGAAATGACTCTCTTGTCTCTCGGTCAAGGTTTAGTTGCAGCTAAATCAGCAGTGGAGGCAAACATTTTGAGCGGAAGAAGGAGCATGTTAGTATTAATTGGCATCACTGAATACTTCAAGCCTTATTTATATGATGCTACACATTGCCATCATTAAGAAAATGATTGGCTGATAGATTTTGAATTCCACCAGTCACAGTAGAAGGTGGACAAAAACCGTTATTTCTAACACTGAGATCAGACAGAGTGTATACAAGTTAGAGCAATGTTTTCCCACCAGGTAGCACTATGACCAAAACAAAGTTAGTGGCGCACATGAATGCATCGGCTCCTCCGGCTCCTGCTTACAGTGCTAGTGTCTGTTGTTTATAACTTTGCAGACCCTCACTGACATGCTCCAGGCCAACACACAGGACAAGAATCTGGCCACAAGGAGCCACCTCAGCCCTGCAGGACTGCTTTGAGAGCACAGACTGGAGCATGTTCAGGGAGGCAGCTACCTACGCATCACTATCACTTCAGTGACACCAGGGACACTCAGTGTATGTGGCAGGTCATTCAGGCCGTAACAGACTACAGAGGATTTGAGGCACTGCAGGAGGACTTGGGAGCTGGTGCCTCAGCAGCATTGGGCTTTATGGAAATGGACCCCTGTCTCTGCCCATTTCCAGCCTAGAGGAGGAATTGAAATGTACCAAAGCAAGCCTGGAGATCATGCTCACAGAATCTCCCGATCCAATGATAAGAAGTGTTGCTCTAACCCTTGCCACAGGGAAAAAGTGTAAAAGTGGCAAAGTCTGCATATCAGCACAGACACAGTGTGGGCCACGACCAGCAAGGTAGAGGGAGATTTGGCCTGGGAGATATGAGACCTACCTGGAAAAAGACTACTCATGCGTAATTCCTTCATCTGAGAGGGACAGAAGCATGCGTTCCATCTCTTGACTCAAACCCACTGCTTGGAGCCATGGACTGGGAAATGGACCTGGGACTCATATTATCACCGACTTGCGACTAGATCTATTCCTCTGGTCTGACTCCTGTAGTCGCACCTTCTTCATCAAGCTGACTGTCCCACGGAAAGGTGCTCTGGAAGAGGCTTTCAAACGTATGACGCTTGGCTACATTGACATGACAGTGAGAAGCTGTGCGTTTGAAGTGCGTCAAATGAAGGAGGTTGAAGAGGCTTCAATGCAAGTTCCATCATAAAGCTCCAAAGGGAGCGAGGAGTCAGAGAGGGGGAAGCCAGAGGAAAGCAATTAAAGCCTTGACCTTGGTAACAGAAAAGAGCAGTCACTGGCTGTGGCTTAAGAGGGAAGAGCCAACCATGTCTCTGTTAAGTCAGGTGCTGATTCTACAGGGATTGCAAGTCCTATTCAATCAGTTATGGGGACCTCTTTATGAACATTTGGGTATAGGACCATAAAATATCACATTTTCACTAGGCCTGATGCATGTGTGAATTTTGATGTATTTTAAGGCATGTTACAGCCTTTAAATATGGGATTCATTGCAGACTAGAATTCAAAGAGAACAATTGTCGCAAGAGTTCTGGTCCTGTGCTCAGGCCCTAGATCTAAAAAATATTGATAAATAAACTTTAAACAAACTTAAATACAAGAAAGAACCTCTTCAATGATGTCATGTACTTACCCAAAGGAGGAGCACAAAAATCATAAAAAGAATCCAAATAACCGTTAATCAATCATGGGAAGGAATTGTATCTTGATGTTAGTATGTGCTTATCTGTATCTGTTGTTGTTGCTTGACCTCAATCCTCCTGTGATCTTGAGGAGATCACAGTCTCTTTGTGATCTCATGAGTAAAGCTTCTCAGATTCAAACCTTCTTTTTCATTGTTAACAAAAGCTATATTTAACAAGTGAAATGTTAAATCTGATATTTCTGTTTTGGTTATTAGTAGGGATGCACTGATACCACTTTTTTCAGACCAAGTACAAGTACTTACATATGAGTACTCACCGATACCGAGCACAGATCTGAATACTGAATAATACCACAGCCGTTCTGAAATGACTTTGAAAGCATGATTTATTTTCATCAGATGTCCTCACTCTCTCATTGTAACAAATTAATCGAACACAATGCTGCAACTGTATTCGATGCTTACATTTAACAGTCAACATTATATTTCTCAAAACAAATGTACACTGCCATATATTTAACTTTCCTGCAACCTGTGACATGTTCAGATGATTTCAGCAACACACTTAAAACAAGCAGAACACATGAAATGAAGTCATAATTAAATACAGTCTGTGAGGACTAAGTGGTTTTCTCAAAAGTGAGAGGTAGGTTATATTTGATAAAAAAAGGAGCTTCTCTGCATTATCAGCAGTGAGCCTGTTTCGGTTTTCCTCTACAATATGTGAAACTGCACTCAACAGTCTTTTACTTCACACTACTGCAAAGTGCTGAGAGGTATCTCTGTGACATTTGGGCCGGAGTAGGAAACAGCAATTTGTTCACCCTCCAGTTCTGTAGTGGCTGTAGCACCCACTGGTGCACTGCTCATTGATGTTGTTGCTTGCTCATCTGCTAAATCTTCAAACACACTGTCAGAACAGATGCTGGCCTCTGCCTTGAGGAGCTTTCTGGCAAGTGGTTCCCCCAGATCCTCCTGCTTGATGGCCTCTCCTCTAGTCAGCTTCTGCTGCTCCAGTATCAACATCTCTTTAGCTTCTGAAGCAGTGTTCACATTTGAAAAAAGTGGACTGTGTATTTAAAATGGAGACGAAACTAGTTTAGAAGGTAACAGACAAACCTGAAGATATCAGACACACACAGACAGGAACACAGAGGGGCACACACACTGACAGACATACACTTTACCTTGGATTGAGTACAGAACAAAACAGTAGAGTGGCTTTTTCGCAGCATCAGTGAAGCGTCTCTTTACGGCGCAGCTAAAGCTGTTTCCATTGTTTTAATGCTCTGGTCTTTATCAATTTCAAAAGTCTCTGAAGCACAGTCATAGCAGGAATCACAACTGATGCCAAAGCTTCAGAGGAGCACCCTTTACAGGTTAACTCCTCAAATGGAGCCAGAACAAATAAAGTATTTTCCAGAAGCGTCCACGGATGAGCTAGGAGATTGTCAGGGAGCTCACACTGTGACCAATATATTCCAAGAGCTCTCTTCTGCCTGATGAGAGACTGTAGCATGTAGTATGTGCTTTTCCAGGTCTGTTCGACTTGCTGTAGTCTTCCTATAGGCTGGTTCAGCTGCACCCAAAAGTCTTCCACAGGGGAGTACGCTAAAGCGTAATGTTTCAAATGTCCAACTATTTCACAACTGATGGCCGCCGCGTCAGCGACCCTTCTTTGGGCCAGAAGTCCCTCACTGACAACCCGATGGGGAGTGGGAGCAAAATAACTGAGTCTGACATTGCACTCCGCCTCTGGGAGTTTCTTCATCCTCCTCATAAGCTTCCCTGCTGTAGCTTTTCTGTTGTGACTGCTCATCCACCTCAATGAGTTCTACCTCCTCCATGTCATCAGTGATCCTCACATCATCCCTGGGAGGGAGCAGTCTTTCCAGCTGGAACATGAGATGTTCTGGGAGCCAATGTTTCTCTGGGAATTCCACCTGGAACTTGATGATCAGCTGTCCCTTTTCATAAGGCTCCAGCACACCCAATAGACGACGAAATCCCACATTATGCATAACCAACAGTGGCTGCTCATCAAGAGCAACGTGCTGGGTAAAAGTCTTTGTTAATTGGACCGCCTGTTGATTGTCTCAGGATGTTTTCACTCTCTTCTCCAGTGTTTGTAGCAAAGTTAGCTGTAGCTGTTTCTCGCTGCTAGCTTCAGCAAACTCCTAGACAATTTAGTGGTACAAAGTTTGCAATTTGTTCTTCTTTTGAGATCCTGGTTTATGCTGAAGTATCTCCAAACAGCAGACATTGCTAGTCTTCTGACCACTCAAAGCGCTTTTATACTTCACATTCACTCACTAATGGTCAAGACTGCTATAGTAAGGGACCATCAGTATTAGCTAATCTCATTCATACACATTCACACCATGAACAACAGCGAGAGTCATTTGGGGTTCAGTGACTGGCCCAGGGACACTTCGACATGTGACTGCAGGACCTGATATTGAACCGGCAACCTTCTGAATGAGAGACAACCCAACCTACCCGCTGTGCCACAGCGTCCCTGACAAACTAATGACAAGCTAAGTTTGAGCCATAAAGTGAAATTCGGTGCAGTTGTATTCGACAAACTTTTACGAGTACAAGTACCTAAGCTTGGTATCGGCCTGATATCTGACACTGGTATCGGTTCATCCCTGGTAATTCGTCCCTGATGGAGGGTTGTGCCATGTATCATTAATCCTGTTCAACATTATTTTTCTTTTTATTATCAATACTAATCACAATTTTTTTGCATGATTATTATATTTATTTATATTAATAAAAAAAAAATCCCTCCCACCAAATCCGAACAGTATCATGTATGTTTATCACAATAAGGGTGGTTCAACATGACATGTTTAAAGTAACAGATATATGGAGGTGAAAGGACATTGATGAAACCACTTCAGAACAGCAGCATATTAAAATATGACTCTGAACAGAGAGGATTTATGATTCTCTACTGTCTGCACACTGTTCGTCAAAACAAACTAAACCTGTTCATGTTAATGTCATTTAGGCATATGAATAACTTTATTTTAAATTAAACACTTTTTGACCAAAATAGGCACTGAAATTATTATTTTTAAATGTTATCAGCTTTTCATTTTTAATATTTACACATTAAATGTACAATTAGGATAAAGGTGAAAATGCTTTTCTCTGAATAAATGTAAACCAAGAAAACAAAACTCAATTAAAATTTGTTACTCCAAATAATCAATGCATAATAAAAACCATCTACATTATATGAGGCAATCATAGGATAAATAACAGAAGCTCTTTGTGTTTCCTATAATCGACTGACTTATCTGTAACTTAAGGTTCTCCTGTGGACTAGAGATGGACACTGGAGCTGTATTTGTTCTATTGGCATGCAATCATGAAATAAAATAAAAAGGAGATCAGAGACACGGTGCAGGATGAGAGTAGTGTGGGGATCTACATACCAAAGACTGTGCGTGCCGGGACTGATTCTTTATTTATCCAGAAGGACACTTGGGAAAGGATTACTGTCATTATGCAGGGGATATACGTCTGAATCATGAAGTAGCCCATTTTACGTTTCAAGTGGAAGAAGACCGTCATCACCACATATTCACCTAAAGGATCAACAGAAAAGAATTACTTTGAGTAAAAGAGAAGAAAGATTTTCTTATAGAATATTTCACCCTGACATAATGCTGGTTCAGAAACAGTCACATTTGATTTGATTTGTACTCTATATTTTGATAACCCTGTATGTTTCCACCCAAATACACATATGCTATGAGACACAGTGTATTTATCTGGAACATGTCCCTCTGAAATGCCTCAACTCATAATGCTAACAGTCTTAAAGAGGCTAGGTTTTAAGCTCCAAATCCTTCAAATATCCCCACCCATAAATATTCGCACAGTGCTTGCTCTGTGTTTATACAGAAAAAAACAGGCATTGAAACTATATCAGATTAAATTCACCACACAAACAGACAGCTGTAAATCTGTAAAAGAAGCAGTTTATCAGTCAGCTTGGCCGTTGTTTACTTCCGGTTTCCGAAACCAGAAAACCAGTGACGTCTGGCTCAGCAAACTGCAGACCAGACCCAACATACTAAATTGAAACGCAGTGGCAGTACCTACTGCTTACTACATTCATAGGTAGTACGTAGAGGGCCGTTCCAAAAGTTATCACACTCCTGTTTTAGAGGTACAATTTCAGAGTTTAGAGCTGCTGCTAATAATATGACACAATTTCTATAAATAGATTTTACAGTTTCCTGTTAAAATGCCATTGAATAAAAGCAAACATGAAGCTTACAGAGCATTTTAAAACAGACCTAATGGTCACTACTTAGGGAAACGGAGTGCTGCAGGGCAGCTTTTGTAACATGGCAGCAGTAAACGCTGGGGAGAAGCGCTCTGAAATTGAGGTCGTGGGAGCTACCAGTGCAAAAACGGCGTTAGTGGACACGGCACCTAAATGTTTTTTATCAGACAGGGAGGAGGAGGGGAGGGGGGTTCAATCTACGCTGTTGTCTGTCACATATTACTCTAATACAGTACTATTTTACCTCCCAGTCATGTGTGTACTCAAACCAAAGCGTGCGTGTTGAAACCAAATGTGTGTTTTAGTACCAGACTGTATTGAAAGAAGTACATCACCCACACCTACCTGGCAGTTCTTTCACATAGTTGGCCTAGTTAGCAATGCAGAATTTGTTTTATTTAGACTTGCCGTGCCCTCCCTGTCATAACTCTGACCCCCCCTGGGGGGAGCACCCTGCAGTTTGGGAACCGCTGATCTAAACAATTAGCCTGTCTTTTAGACCCATTTCCACCTAATGCAGAGCTGTACATTCACTTTTTTTGGCCTTATCACTAGTGCTTCAAAGGTTGATGGTCTTGCAGCAGAAAGAAAAGGCTTGTAGCACAGAATATAAAATATCTGTTACATCTACAGAATCAACCACATGTAGAGCAGTTTATCATTTAGACAGATTGTGACTGGCAAAGTACATTATAATGTTGAAGGGAATATCAACTCTCATCATTTCTGGAGCCTCCCTGCACCAGCAACAGAACAATGGTTTCTCATTTGCACTGAACACTAGCCGAGGGAAAATTGTTTCCTCTACAGTATTTGTACATTTTCTCTTTTTCTTTGATCCTACTTTCTTTCACTATTGTTTCTTTAGCATCAGTTTGTGTATTTACACCAAGTCCTCCTCATGGGACGTTTGAGCCCGTTTTTGTTCAGTGTTCTGCTACAAACAGGTAAACTGTCCCAAAGTGGGCTTCTCCGTTTCTCTCTCCTCCCTATGAACACCTCTATAAAAAGCTTAACAGACTTTGGTAGCATGTGAGCTAACCACAGCTGTTGCTAGCGGGCTAACATTAATCCATGATCACCTGACTGTCTCACTGGTGACCGGAAACAAATAACTTTATGGGACTTAAACTCTGGAAACTCACAACTGTAAAATCTACACTAAGGGTAGCCCCACACTACATGATTATAAACCAGAGTTAGGGTCAGATTTGCCACACAGGAACTGGGGGGCGAGACCTGGGCTTGTTGTAATTTATTATCTGTCCAAATAATCCTGAAGTGCAGTGTCAATACAAGTGTTTATACTGCACGAAGTGTTAGACTAAAACACAGTTGAGAGGGATGGTAGGGCTTGATGGGATATGATTTTAAGGGGCGATACCATCCTTGGAGGTGCTGATACCTGCAGCCATTTGGCTTTGAATCATTCAGTATAATGCAGCTGATAAGTCAAAATTGATAAGAAAGTGTCACCTGTGATGGATTTAATGGTTTCACTGGAGACAGTCTGACCGGTGAGGTCATACTGAACAAGGCTGGAGGACTCAGGAGGGATCTCCACTGAATGTTTGGGCCCTTTGGTCCAAGTATAGATCATCTCTGTCATGGGATAGGCATCTGTGGGCAGAAAGCAAAGGCAGCTCTATGTGAGTCACTTACTGCAAGATAAAAAGAAAAAATAATGCTGGGTACATTTTTGTGTATACAGAAGGTAGAGTGATTTTAGCTGGGGCGATGAGAGGGATCCATGAGTTTGGCATTTGACTGCCATTGTGTTTGTTTTTCTGGAGCTAGGAGTTACCTTTTTCAGACGTGAGGTGGAATTGGAGGAAGTGTGAGGTTTTCAGAAGCCAAGCAATCAAAGCCAAACAAAAACTACAACATAGAGCATATATTGGGCGCCTTAAGTGTTCACTGACAGTAAAGCCGAGAGATTTAGTGAGCTGATGTAACAAACTCTACACACATTACTGTGTCCGCTGGGTAATCTCAGACGTTTCCTGCTACACATAATTTAAAACTGAGATGTAAAAATGTCAAAAGTTGAAAATATATCAGTGACGTACATTATAGATTAGGTTAGCTGATCAATGCACCGCAGGCAGAGGAGCGTGTCTGTTGAACGTCTGAAAATTGTTCAAAAACAAATTAGCTTTCTGGTGGCACCTAGACCAAGCTGAATTACAGAATCAGCCCCGTCTGCAGTAATCTGTAGCCTAGCTTGTATGTTGTTTCTCCCAGCAGCTCCTCATTATAGGGGCCGAGCTTACCGGCGTCCGTTTTGGCTAATACGAAGACTAATGACATGTAACTCATAGAACCTCACTAAAATAAGCTGAAATATCCTGCTAAAGCTGCTGTTGGTAGTCACAGAGTAAGCATCTGTTCAGAGAGAGGGACTTCGAATTTCAACACTATCCCTCCCATCCAGATTTCCTCTTAGCCCCCCCAACACAGATCGCCATGTGCAGTCATGATAGTGCCGGACTCATAACCAATCAGAGGACGTAGTCGGGGCCGCCCCTTAACCAATCAGGACAGAGGATTGGAGATTAGCTATGATTGGTCCGTCATAACAGGAACGAGGGGAATAATAACATTGCTTGATACAAAGGCATTGGAAAACGCAGAGATTTCGCAAAAGTCTCAAATTACTCCACTTACCGATGAGTACTGATGGGCATTATGACTTTTTCTCCAGACCCAGCAGAAGAAAAGTAACGTCTTTTACATCATTTCTACCAACAGCAGCTTTAAGATGCAAAAGTTTGGAACACCTCAATGCACAAAGACACTCTCATGTTTTCAATACTGTAACATTTATTGAGGAAAAAAACAATAACAGAAACAGAGTAATAGAATGCATTTGATTTCATTAGGCATCAAAGCTATGCAAGGATCAATATTTTCACGTGTCCAGATACAGTTCTCTAATGTTATAAAACTATGTCTTTACTACACCAAACACTCAGTCAGTTAAAGTAACTACACTTTTTTTTTTTTTTTTTTAATTTCCTTGAGGAGAAGAAGTATGCAAAAATAAAAGTCCAGTGCATCCATCCCTAAACCCTCAGGGATGGATGTAATTAAGACAAGGGGGTGATGGAGGGTCTCTGTCCCATGTTGCAGCAGTGGGCTTGCTACTCACGTCTTTTCCTGTCCCTTCACACTTGAATTCCTAAATTAAATGAAATAAAGTTAATCATGGTCATGAACAACACACACAAATACAGGCACGCACGCATGCACACTCACACACAAAATCAGTATACAAGTATTTCTTAAACTGCATAACGTATTATTTAAAATTTGAAAACATGTAAATACTTGCATGGGTGTCACTTTGTGCTGCCGGTCTATTTTACCCAGAATTGTTCTTTTCAATAAGGAGACAGAGAAAAGGGAACATGCTACCATAGATATTAAAGCTTATAAATATTGAACAAGCTTACACAGTAGATCAGACACAAAATCTACAAGACTTAACGTTTGGCAGTTCCCAATTGAAGGTTAAAAAAAAAGTGTCAGTTAATACTAAAACACTACAACAAAGCTCAGAGGTATTGCCCAATCTACTGGTTGTCTAATGATCATGTGAAGAATGTAGGAAAAGAGGTGTTTTAAATGTTACTTTATACTGCATTGTCAGGTGGTTATTTTAAATGGGCTATTTTACCTTACCTCCAAGCCAGTTTGGTTGCTGAATTACTGGAGACATTGCAGTTGGGATGTCTGCATGGTGAAGAAGGCCAGCTCAGTCCTGGACCCTGTGGAGGTGGTTCCTTTTTTAGATATATATTCTGATAGATTAGATATATATTGACATAGAGTGGTCTAGACCTCCTGTGTTTGTGAAAGCGTCTTGAGATAACGTTTGTTGCGATTTGGCGCTATACAAATAAAGATTGATGATTGATTGATTGATCCAATTGAAGCTGTAAACTGCTTTAACTGTAGCTCCCTCTAGCTATCTTGCCAAAGATCCTACATTACTAACATAATGTTACTTGACCCATTATAAGGTACTTTTCAATTTAAATGACAATACCTAATTTATTTTTATATTCTGCATCGCTAGCTTCTTAATCAAGTTTAAACCAAATGCTTACATTTACCGGTTGAATCCTTGGACGGTTGAAATTCTGCCATCTCGTTTGAATTAGTGGGCAATGAATCTTGGGATATGTTGGGCCACAAAGTAGCACTCAATGAATGCATCATTCGCGGGCTTGGAAAAGTAGGATGGATTTGACAGGTGCATTTGGAGGAGAATTCAAAATAGGAAAGCCTTTGACACGCTTCTGTGGTGCAATTGTTCAAATGTGGCTTTCAAAAGCTGCTGTACCTGATTTGGGGCACGGGTCACAAGTATGTCAAGCCCTACGGACAAGTTTGTTGGCGAAAAATCCATTGCCATGGCATCAGCATTCAGCATAGACTTATGTGCGCTTCTGGGATTGTGGGGGGATGTACCAGAAGAATGTTCAGGGGAATTTGGCCACTCAGATAAAATTTGACAATGGTCATGTCAGAGCAGTTACTTCCTGTTGTAATGTTCAAAGCTGGATATGTCCAGGCTAGGACCCCTCATCAATACAAGAGACGTCGGGCCATTATGTTGATGTATGGCTGAGCTGGAACAGTTTGAAAATGTATGGCAAAATCAAGATTTGACTTAACGTAATGACCATGCTCTCTGACGAAAAAAATATATATATTTTATTATTACCCCTATTTGACAACCACAAATTATACTATTTTTCACCAGGCCTGATGTGCATGCAAAAATCCTTGAAGGTCCAAGTATGTTAAGGCCCCCAAATAAGCAAGAGAGGAATAATAATAATCCTTAGGATTACAATAGGGCCTTTGAACCACCACGTAAATATTCCAGTTTGTTGGTATGAACACTGAGCAGAAGTGTGAGGAAATTTTCATGGTCTCTAGGGTCAGAGTGTGTCCTCAAGGTTCTGTAGCGGTGTCTCTGATCATATCCTTGACACCAAAGTGTTGAGACTAGTAGCTTTAATTTACAGCCCCAATAAAACAAAAGGTAAACGCTTCTTCTGAATGTTTATTTTCCTTTTATCCATCAGTCTGTGAGAAAAAAACGCTATTGGGTGAATTTGTTGTCTCATCAGATGTGTGGTGCATTTGATCTCAGACAGATGAGTTCTAAGACAGGAGAAGCTTGAGAGAGTAATTCAGAGTGAAACCAAAGTCTCGAATATCTCCTTTGGCTACATCTTAAATCAGGTTCATATATTCTCTAACATCAGTTAAACAGAGTGTTTTGTTCTGAGTATTCTTGCTCGTCTTTGGAAGCACAACAAAATGCCAGTTTCCTTTTCTATAGAACTCCACATGAGCAGGATACCAACTGTGCAAGCGAAATGAAATGACTCTGGTGTCATGGAGTGGAACACGATGCCTGTGCACACAAGTCCAGATGGAGAAACAGACAAGGAGAAAGAGAGAGGGGTGGAGAAAGAGAGATTAAGATATGCAGAAACTTAGCACACACACACACGCGCACACACACACACACACACACACACACACACACACACACACACACACACACACACACACACACACACACACAGCTATGAAAAATAGCTGCATAGGTCTGTGCCATCCTGAGGGTGAGGAAGGGATTCTGACCTGTCCTTTACTTCAGGCATCAGATCCATGGTTGCTTTTTCCTGACTGGAGGCAAGCTTCAGCAAAACAGGGTTGTTTAAGGAAGAGGATGAGTAAAGGGAGAAGGACAATAACTGAATAATGTGAATTTATACTCCACAATGTCACCATTGTTAAATGTTATAGAAAGCATGTTTATAGAAGGCGTTTTATTTTCTTCCCATGCAGATGCAACCTTCAAATCGCTGCTTTTCTCTGATAAGACAAAGCTACACTGGAGACACTCTTTCATTCTGATAACTTATTTCTGCTGAAGTCTAAATATATACACTGACTAGGCCTCATTGTTCATAATGAAGTATGAAATGCTTCATTATTCAGTATAATGATTCAGTCACTCTGTGCCAAACAAAGTGCTCAGCTTTTCAGCACCAAGCAGTGACAAGTCATCTCACAACGCTTTGGAAATAAAACATTTGACTTTTTAGAAAATGCAGAAAAAATATATTTTAAGCCTTGAGTTGGGCATTTTGGTCATATGAACATTTTATTTTCACCAAAAGCAAACATAATTGAATGATTGAAGGATATATCAGCATACATTGATATGCCTCTGTTCTTGTTGACAGTTTGTTAATCATAGGTAGCTACCACCTTGCTTTGTCGTCCATATTTCACATCACAAATAACGTTTTTAAGTGTATTGTTGAATCCTTCAAACTAGTGACCGAGACCATAACTTGTAATTAAATGATAAATTAAGTAAAAATAGTCAGATGAATTATATGGAAAGTTTATATCTGTTCAGATTCAACCAGATTTTTTTTACAAGTGCAAACAGCCTCTTGCAGTCCGCATCAATCAACACGTAGTTACAGGAGGTGCCCGTCAGCTAAGTGCGTAGGCCTCTGCCTAATTTGACGCAAAGTATAAACCAGGTTTTAGACAGCTGCTTTAATACAACCCCATTTCCAACAAAGTTGAGACTCTGTCTAAAATAATGAGAAAACAGGATTTGATGGTTTGCAAATCACTTAAACCCTATACCTCATTAAAATTAATGTAAAGGTGACATATCAGATGTTGAAACTGAATCATTTTATTGTTTTATGAAAAACATATACTCCGTGTAAACTTGTTGCCAGCAACATGTTCCAAAAAAGTTGGGACAGGACTATGTTCACCATTGTGTAGCATCCCCTCTTCTTTTAACAAGTTTTTTGAGTTTTTAAAGTGAAATAATTCCTCATTCTGTCTTACCTTATACACTTGTTATATTTACGTAGCCTATCTGATACTTACTCAAGAAAAAAGCATCTTATTAGTAAAAATTCACCAATCACAGGCTATCAAGCGTTATTTTGGAAGTTATAGCAACCTAGTGTATTCCAGCTAACAAAATGAATAAACAAAATGATGTAAAGCAAGGGACTTTATCAATGTTCACAATGCTAACACTAAACTTAGCTTTTTGCTGCATTTTGATAGGCCAGTGCTTTAATTATTTATCTGGCTGCTGTGAGCCTTGACGTGAGCTCATAATTAGCACCGTCTTTCATGAGTGTGTCATTTTTTGATGTACTTAAAATTGAATTTGATGGAGAAAGAGAGAAAGCTTTCAACAGATAAAGTGAGGAGGAACTTGTGTCCCATACCAATAACATGGTAAGCACCAATGAGAAGACTGAACTGTGACAAGAGCAGAAAGCAACATACTGCACAGGTTTTACATGTGGCATAATGTCTGCTTGTTCGCTCTGTGCTTTCCATGAGATCACCAGATTGTTCCTCTGGTACTCTCCTGGCTCCCCTGTCTCTGGTATTATGCCCATCCGAAGGGGACATTTTCAGTCTCTCCCACTGCTTGGCCAGATTCTTAAACTCAGCCTGCAAGTTCTCCGCTATGGCATTGTCATCAAACTTCATCAGATATTTGCTGAGCTCCATCCTGGCAGCGTTTTAAGGGCCCTTTGTTCTTCTATCAAGGAAGTTCTTTGGGTCCATGCATGCAAAATCTGTGCTTCGTACTGCATTCATTGCATAACAGCATTGAAAAGTTAATGTCGATGCCCATCCCTTCCAGGGTCTTTTGAGAAGCTCTACAAAATACAGTCCTGATGCTGAATCATGGACACTGCAAGACTACTGCACACTGGTCCTTATTTGTTAACACTGTGTGGTGTCCATTTGCAATGAAACATCACCACCTTCTGAACTTCAACTGCAATCTTTTATTGAGTTATGATCCTGATGACATTGATCACCTTGTTGACAGTTGTTTTGGACAACAAAGTAACAAGGGACCATCTTCCTGTACCTTTCCTATCAATGCTCCTGGAGGCATACATCACAGTGACTGAGCAACAGTACTACATCCAGGAAATTGCCATGGTTGAAGGTCCTCAAGGTTATATACAGCTTCACATACATCTCCCCCGTAACTAAACCCATGTTTTCCAATTGCTTTAAGAATAGTGCCATCTTTTGAGTGCAAAAACTCGGGAGTGGGTTTTGGAGGAGTTTGATGCAGAAGTTAGTTGAATGCGACAGCAACAGCCACCTAACTGTACTGCATCCATGGCCAGCTCCATGGATAACTGGGTCCTTTGCAACTGTGCCAAAATCTGTCTTGTCAGAGTTTATCCATGAGGCCAGAAGGAGAGAGCTGTCAAAATGTGCACTTAGACTAGCAGAGAAACAAGTCCTTGACAAAAAAATTATTTTTTGAGCTCTTTGGTATGAAGGAGGCTGGAGAACCATATACCCTGAAAACCTGCTCAGGAGTTATTGAAATTTCCTCATGGAGTCATTGGATGGGTAACTTGTATTCCACTCCCAGGCCTGACTGAACACTATAAGCATCTCAAACAGGTGATGGACAAAATCCAGCTCTGGAGGCCATAGCAGTCATTCTAATTCAGCTTCACTGAGACATGCCACAGGCCCATATAGTTAGGGAGCATTGCAATGGATGCCATGATGCAACCTATGCTCAGTGCCTCAACTTGGAGTGGATAATCGTAGAAGAAGTCTGTCTTGGAAAAGCAAATGTTTACTGGACTAACTTTCTAATCAGTGCCCGTACTTCTCTTTTTGACAGCCTTCATATCAAAGAGAAGTTAGATACTCCAGTGCTTCATCATCATTCATTCCAAAGACTACGGAGATTAAAGAACTGTTTGATAAAACAGACAGTTTTGTTTTGGTAAACGCCACAGGGCGACAAGCCTACAATGTCTGCAGAAGCAAAGCCTTCTTGGAAATAATGGACAGGGAGATCTTCATGGATCATTAAATAGTTTGATGGTGCTACCCTCCAGGCTCATGAATCAGCATCCTGAAACAAATCCCTCTAATTAGCATAGAGCTACATCCATTAAAAACATGGAACTGTAATGGTTGAGAGCAGAAGCACATAGAAATAGCATTAAAAGAAATTGCTTGATATAAACTACTCTCATGTGAGGGTGTTGATAACCACAGCAGACTGTTTAATTCCAAAATTCAAAGTAGTTATGGTGACTTTCACAGTGAGTGTGTGCCAAATAAAAAATGAAATCAACTCTTTACCAAGGCCTCGGAGCAGATTGTTTTAAACTAATGAAGGTGAGAGACCAACTTCTCAGAAAATCCTTGTTATCTAGTATAAAGACAAAACTTTACATCTGTGTGAAATAAAATTACCCCGGCAATTGAAAACACAAAAGAGGATGTGAAAAAAATCTGGCACAATATTCATACATTAACCATCAGACAGAATAAACAAGAAAACATTGAACTAGAACTTAAATTTATAATCCTGGCTACGGAATTAAACATATCATTTAAAATATCTGTGCAAGAAATATCTCAGCTTTTTGCTCAGACATATTGTGTACGCTGCCCCATCAACCATGCTCAGCCTGTTTTTAACAAAAATGAAATATCTGAACCTGAAATAATAAAAATAATCTTTTAAAGCAAAAGATCAGATCATTTTTGGATTGGACAGCAACTTCCTAAAAGCTCACAAAGCACTTCTGGTACGCCCAATAACATTTTTGTTTAATTTATCTATTAGCTCAGAAGGTGGGAAGAATTAGTCCAATATTCACATCAGGAAATAAAATGGATATGGCCAACTAAAGGCCACTTAGAATCCAACCACTTATCTCTAATGCAATAGAAAAATGGGTACCCAAACAGCTAATTGACCATCTAAACAGGGGCACACCTCTCTGCATCCCATGCCATTTGGATTTCATGCCCACCATTCAACTGAAACTGCTCTTACTATTTCCCTAAATGAACAAAAGCCTTTCTTGAAAAGAAAGTTGTGTTGGTGCTGTGATTTCAGATCTGCAAAGAGCATTTGACACCTTTGACTGTCAAGGCTTACTAACTAAACGGACCAACTTTAATCTCTCAGCACAGGCCATGAGGTGAATAAAGTCATATCTATCAACAGAAAACACTGTTGTGGTCAACGGCATCAAATCTTTGTACCTTGAGTGTCCTTGGGGGGTCCCACAAGGCTCCATTCTTGGATTTTTTCTTTATATATTAATTATCTCCCTAATATTTCCCCAAATGTTAATTTCCAAATGTACAGGGATGGTGCAGTTATTTTTACCCTAGCTATAAATGTCATAGAAGCTGCCCAGATACTCACGTCAGCAATGACCTATATACAGGACTAACACCAAATCATGTCTCCTATTATACATCAGGAAAACAGTGTGTGTGATGTTCACATACAGAAGCATTAACTCTGAAACCTTTTGAATCTCTGTACAAATAAGCATTGAAAATATTACACAAGAAATGTCACCATCGTAACATCCTGCTGACGCACAAGCTGTTAAGCTTTGAAACTTCCAAAAATGTAAAACTGCCTGTGTGATGAATTTATAAAGTCCTACACTGGCTGGCACCACTAAACGTTTACATTAAACAGAGAGCCACCAGTGCCTCTTCCACTAGACTCATAAGAGCCACTGTTAGAGGTGACTGCAGGGTATCTCTTAGACGATCCACCTTTGGTTGAAATGTCTTGTTCAAAGGAAGCACATTATGGAACAGCCATCACGCTCAGTTAGGGAATGATCCAGCTTTCAAGGGTCATCTGAAGGCGTGGCTCAGGACAAGCCCGATTTTTGACCACGTCTAACCATGCTACCATCAACTTGCGTACATGCATACATGTCTGCAACTCCAGTGAAATATTTCAAACATAAACACACCTTTAATATGATGATATGATTATTTCCCGCCAGTCATTTTGGCTGATGATATCTATGTCTGCTGGACAACTGCACGTGAAACCAGACAAGAGCTGATAAATACGGGTTAATGCAAACCACAGTATGGGTATATTCATTTCAACATAAACACTTCACCATATATTTTTTTTTACTACACATGAAAAATGAAACTAATGAAATACTGTCCTATACCCTAAAGCTTCAAATGCCATAGATCTCCCTCTCTCTATCTCCTCTCTCTATGTCTTTCTCCCTGCCCGTGCTTTGGGTTAGAGCTGAGAGTGCGCTCTCTCCCCCTCACACAGCAGCTTTGTCTTTATAGTTTAATAGAAGTTGTACGCATTCAGAACAGACATTCAGCGCTCAAACTAAGCTGTGCTATTATAAACAGAGCAAGTCCAACAACCAGAATCCAATGTATCTCCAATCACGGCTCTTTAGATCATCCAGGGTTAAAATCGCTCTCCGTGCAGCTCAGTTAGGTTGTGAAGTCTCTGTCATCATTACTGAAGTTGTGACTCCTGTGACTGTCCGTCATGCAGAGCTTTTAGTGCTGTGACCAAGCCCATGCTAGAACTTGGATGACAGACATCCACATGGAAGTGCAATCAAATATTCCTATTCACAATTGATGGCCTGTTTAAAAGAATGATTTGATTACTTATTCAATATTTAGATTTTTCTTTGACAACCCTTGTACAGTTTTTAATTGGCATTTGTGTAATTAGCAAAAAAACTGTGTTCACAGACAATGGTTCTTAGAAGTATTTTGAGCTCATGCTGTGATTTCACTACAAAGTCATGTCTGTTTTTAATGCAGTGTCATCTGAGCGCCTACAGATCATGGTCATACAGTATCAGTAATCAGCCTTGTCCCTTTATCATCAGTTAAATACAGGGTTTCAATGATTTGCAAACAATCAAAATCTGTTTTTATTTCAGTGTCCCAACTTTTATGGATTGGGGTTACACAATCTATGATACAAATCTACCTTTCTTAAAGTAGTCTCAAAATAATTTGCCATTACAGGTAGAAACAAGTGTAACCACAACTGAGAAAATTGGTAACCACTTCCAGTGGTAACAAAGAAATCATTGTTTGTTTTTCTGCATAAAACAAAAATCAAAGGTGGTTACCATTTGTAAGTTTAAGAGATTCGGGGAGGTGTCATGTTTTCTTTCCTATCTATTATCAACAGGTGAGCCACTTCAAGAGCTGTTTCTCTTGACAAGGAAGTAAGAGTTTCTAGCTTTTTTGAGTTGAACTGTCACATAAATCCTGACAAAGAAATCAAATGCATCCTATTATTTAAAGGAGAACAGTCAAACCTACTGAGATGTTTAACCCAGTGGTTCACATGCTTCACCATAGTTTGCGATCACTGTAAATCAATGAATCAACTGACATTTGTTTATATAGCAACAATTCACAACAAAATGTTATCTCAAGACTCTTCACAAAAACAACAGTCTTAGTCTAATCTTAATCCAACTAACAGAGCACTTTTCAACTTTTAGCAAGGTACAGTGGGGAGGAAAAACTTCCTCTTAACAGGCAGAAACCCCAAGCAGAACCAGACTCATGTTAGATAGCTTTCTGCTGAGACTTGGATTGGAAAGAGAGATAGAGTAAGATGCAGAAAGATAGAGTTGTAAAGAGAGACACCAACAACACCAACAAAACAAAAGTTCATACAGACACATACATACAGGAACTGCACATCAATAATAATAGACTGGCTTTAATATCTATGACACTTAAAGTCAGCAGGTCTACTATTAGCATTTACAATAACTATGTTGACGACAGGGGTAGGAATGTTGATACCAATCGTAGTATTTGGAGTCAAGCTGTTCTTAGATTAACATTAGAATACTCTCTCAGCTCAGGGGATGTGACAAATATTGCACAAAGGTGGGAGAGAGATCTTGATAATACATTCAGGAAGCCATTAAAGTATTTAGGTTCAGTTGTAATCGACTGAGAGAGACAAAGAGAGGTTGGTTTCTATCATCATTACTTTTGGTGTGACAAAATGACACTCAGGTTCTGGGGTACAGTTTCTCATGAACTGAGGGGCGTTTTTTGGGTGACTATTGAGAGGAATTAAGGTCTTTAAATACTCAGCCTTCCCTCTAGGAAGGTTACCTTAACCCAGTTACAATTTAAACTCTGTGACAAATTACTTTTATAGGCCAAAAAATGCATTTTGATTAACTGGATGAAGGATAGGTCACAGACTGTCACATTATGGTTTGAGGGGATTTTCTGGGACTTTTCCTAAGAAAGTCACAATTAAACACAAGGGGAAATCTGCTGCTTTGAAAACTTAGAAACACATTTATGACAAGAATTTGTTGGCAGAATATTTAGATAAAGGCTCCGACTTTAACACCCAGACACAGAAAATCTTCTCCTCAGAAGACGATGTGGGTAGAAGGATTAAACAACTCGTAAAATGAGAGGACTAAGAGGAAAAAAACACTGAACAAACAAACACAGAGAGTGCATTATTCTCCATTCTCAAAAAAAACTACACCTATCTAAACAGTACAAGTGTTTTTGCCTCTCTAGTATCTGTCCTGATTTAGTCATAAAACTCCTTCGAATATTTCGAAGAGCTGCCTCCAAAAGCACCATTCACTACATCATGCCTAAAGGGGGTCTGTTCTGATTTCTGTGTTTTTTCTGGGTTTTTTTTGGTTTTTTTCTGTTTTAGTTTTCTACGTGTGCTATGCAGAGTGATTACAAACTTTTTGATTGTTGTTATTATTATAGCAATAATTATGATAATAATAATAACAATACTTTTCATTATTATTATTAGTATTGATGCTCTGATTGTAAATGTTGTAAAAGTATCTGAGAGACTGTTGAAAACACATTACTGGTTCAAACAACATTTTTTCAAAAGGTTAAATATGCAATATTTTTTATGCTGTCCTGATGTCCCGCATCCCAGCACAGTAGCTAATGATAAACGCTTTTAAGGTTGCTGTCCGCTATAGCAGTACGGGAAAGTATGAGAAGGTGGTCAGGAAACAGTGAAATTCATGAAGCAAAATATAAACACCTGTAAGTTTAAAAATGAGCTGATAAAGTAGCTGAATGTTGGAACAGAAAACTGGGGTTGATAGGTCATTGTTGTTTCTATTCAGAAAGTGTCGTAGTGACATCATGGCTTGAATGGTGTTAAAGTTAACATGTGTAGTAAGATAATGGCTAATCTTAGCCTTCCGCTCTCTGTCTTCTACACTTTCCAGCTAACAAACTAACTGATGCACTTATTTCCTTTACAGAGGCACTCACAGTGCTTTAAATTGTGGTAGGATTCAACTTTACAATATATTTGAGTGCATTTATAGACAGAGAACTGAAGCGCAGAAAAAACACACTCACTGGACATGTCTTTTTTTCCTTAGATTGATATTCTTTTCTTTGGTTCAAAGAAGCAACTAAAGAGAGTAAAACAATATGATGTTACCTGACTGCACTGCCAACAAGAAAACAAATAATCAATACAAATAATGTCAGAGCTTTTTGATAAGTCATGTTATTATTCTTATTAGGTTATTTATTCTGTGTTTGGTTGTATTGTTTGCCTTTTGGTTGACAGCTAAAAGAAGGGGAACAGACAATAGAGAGAGAAAGAGCAGGATGGAGTCAGCAGAGGGAGAGAGGGCAAGTATGAGGGGAGAAAGTGGATGGGTGTTAATGACATAAGAAACATTGTACTGAAGTACTGTCATCAAATGTGGGTTCTTCTCATTGCAGTTAAATCCACAATGATTATACATAACTGGGTAGTGCATTTCCATACTATTTTAAAACATTTCCCCTCCAGTTCCCTCTTAAATTTATTCTCATCCTAGCTTTCTCATCAGATTATGTGTCATTTTCAAGGTGAATACGTAATGTTTATGTGTGATTATCAGAGCAGAGAGGAGGAGAGAGACAGAGGACACAGAAAGGGGACAAGATGAGGAAGAAGCAGCGGAGAAGTGTTATCAAGCTTCTTTTTTATGGTGGGAAACAGTTTGAGTTTAGCCAAGAAAAATAGAAACTTTCCTTTCACTATATATTTTCTTATGTGTTTCCATACATTCAATTTTTTTTCAAAATGTGCAGTCTCTTTAGGGGCTGAGCACTTTTAAAAGTCTTATCCTATAATCGCCCCCACTCTCTCACTCTCTCTCCTCTCACACACAGTACTTACAGCTTCCAAACTTGAGAGGGCACGCATGTCCATCCATTGGGAAGTCCACGAGCTTCATTGGACATTCGGCATTTATAGTCAACCTGTTGTAGTATAATAAAGAGTAATAAAGCTTATTAAGGGACCAATTTAAACATCCATCCACACATATGCATCAAGAGTTAATTATGGTGGCTGAGTAGGGCAGAATGTCTGCTACTGCACGAATGATCTTCATCAGTGGAAACCAGCTTCAAATGCAGAAACTATGCATCTTTAAAAACACATGAACGCAACAGCAAAAACACACTGACAACTGCCCCAACACCTAATGCACTCCAAATACAAGAATAATGCACAGCGAAGACACACAAAATCATAAAACACATGCAAAAGAAAACAATGCTTCAAATTGAGGCTTGAAAACTGAAGTGCTCCAGGCCTGGAAGGGCGCTAGGTAACACAGCCACGGATTTAGTTAGCCTGTAGCAATAATTAGCCAACTGGTGTTGGTGTTAGGTGCTTTAAACTGCTGGGGATATGGACCGAAGGCCCAGTGCATGATGCGTTCCTTGGGAAAGTGCCGTGGTTTAACAACAGGTTGTATTGTTACCATTTCTCCCACCATAGGCTGGACGTTAGCTGCTCAACTAGCAATACAATAAGCCCAACGTTAGACTCTTTGAATTAAGGCATGTGGACTACGAAGCTCCAATTAGCTGCAAAGCTAGCGGGGTAATTAGCTGTCTTGTGTAAGGTTCTGAGGACTCTGGCATGTTTGAAGATGAAGAAAGACAGTGATATCAATGAAACATTTCCTGGCATATAACATATTAGCATACACTGTTATTGAGCAGCGATAGCCACATTACAAAGTCATGGCATTTCTTCTGTTATAAATAAAAGTCAGTAACATCAAACAACATTTGGAAAACTAGAAATTTATTGAGTAGATATTTTTCCAAAACGAGCAAAAAATCAGCCATGTGAAGTTTGGTCACCTCTACACTGTCTATTCACAGCCCCACACTCTTTACACTGTGAGCCACAAATTCACAGCAAATTAACTTCATTTCTTTAAGTGACCACTGTCTGTCTTCTCTCTAACATTTTTAAAAACAAAGAAACAACACATAAGATATGCTTCAAGTTAAGAGACTATTCTATGGTTTAAATAAGAAAATTTTAAAATATCAGGAAACAAGTGTAGACATAAAAATATCAGAACAATGTTGGGTTTGGTAATTATTCATCTGTTTGTTTGTTTGTTTGTTTGTTTGTTTGTTTGTTTGTTTGTTTGTTTGTATGTCATGTTTAGTGTAAATAGATTGTCAGTGGTGTTATAGTTACCTCATGGTGTACAGAATGGTGCCATTCTTCATGATGCGAAACAGCTTGTTTGGGGCTGTCATGTTGTGAGCGACTGACTTCTTGCCATTCCTGAAGAAGGTGTCTGGTGTCCACACTTTCGTCACCATCAGGTTGTTCAGTCTCAGAATCTCTATTGGCCCCTCATACATTAACCGCCTGTCCACCCACGTCTGTCGAAAGAACACGTCCATCGTGTATTCCTATGTCGTAAAAATGTGTATGCAAAGGGAATACAAGGTTGGTACACAGGTAGTTCATGTCATTGAAATACGTATGAAATATTCTGGTCTCCCCATGACTAGAACATTAACGCCATTCACGCTAGTTTATCTCTTGTGATACGACCAGATTTGCAGCAAAGTTGAGTATATAGGCTTGTAAGAATTAACAGCATAAATACAGCACACACACACATGCATATAAATGTGTTAAGTGTAGGGTATCTACCATTTCAACATCTGAGACAGGCCCAAAACTAGTCACATAAATATCGGTCTTCACCTCTGTCACAGCACCTGTTGAATTAAGGAAACAAACAGCAGGTTTTATATTCAATGCTTGATTTCTGTTTCAAATCCTTCCATCCTCAAAGTCCAGCCTCAGGAAAACAACACATGTTCACACGTTAATGCATTTTACAGGCCTGCATCCTATCACAACAAAGAGAAATGGAATAGCGTATCATACCCAATAACGTTGCATAATTAAAGTACACAAAAGTGTAAAAGCTACAGAAATAATACACTGTCCAGGTTTTGTTTTCTTATTGAGTGAATGTGGAAGCAGACTGCAAAGCCTTTGTTCACGTTAAGGTGAGCAAGAGTACAGTTTGCCTGACTTCCTGCTCTTTCTGACATACAGCTTTTTCAGACATGTCATACTATAAACCCCTGCAACATATACATGATTATATAACGGCATTAGCAGAGATGCAAGTTGAGGACCATGGGCGGAGCTACTCCTCGACCTAGAGCATGGGTTCCCAAACATTTCAGGCCATGACCCCCAAAATAAAGGTGCCAAAGACTAAAGACCCCCACTGTCCCTGGATGTGTTAAATGTTGCTTGATACTTCATTTAGCTGGTCTGCAGAAAATTAGCTAGCTACACGCAAGTGTGGCTGTGCTTCCTGTGCTGTTATGAATGAACCTGCTGCTACTGATGCTTTTGTCGATATATTATCAATGAGTAAAATATGAAATTTTAGATGACTTAAAAAAAATGAAAATCTGGAAGACTTGTCTCGCGACCCCCCCGTGGGTCTCAATCCCCACTTTGTGAATCCCCTGCCCTAGAGGATACTGTCTTAAAACACCAACATCACATGTGTGGTATGACTCCTGAGCATGAATTAACATGCTTCTGATTAGCTGAATGTCTATAGTCTCCCACAAAACATCAGGCTGTTGCTCTGAGTACCAAATTATAAGGAAACATGTTTATTGAGGGGTCATCTCTCCTGTTGTGTTGCATTTTGTAAAAAACAATGAATATGAAGTATCTCATGTTTACTCAATTTTGTCCAACAGAATGTGTTACAGCACAATGGCTCCAGGTGTCTCTAAGGAGGGCTTAAAAAAGATCACCTTTGACCTAGGCAAATATATGGTTGACAACGACAGCTGACTTCTCTGTCAAATGCTCAGAACAAGGCGCTCACAAAAGGAGTCAAATAGCAGCTAATGTTAAACTTGTGTTGAAAAGTCCATATTTGGGTGTGTTTGGAAAACACCCTCATTCTAATTTGAGTACACCTCCATAGTATTTAAGCCAGCACGTGAAGACAGAAGGCAGGCGACTTCATCTGGCCCGGTCGTCCTCCAAGCAGTCGCGATGCTTGTTACTGATGCTGATGCTGTTTGATTGTAATAAATCTGATTACTATCCAAGATGGCCAGTGTCACGAAGTTCATTCTACATCTACACATCACGGGCTGTTAAGATACGACATTTATCATTCTTATTATTCTACATTATACGGTCCGTTAAAGCTTTTATGAAACAGTCAAAATTAAAACAAAGTTCGCTCTTGGCTTTATAAAAAATAACTTCATAATAAATAACTCTGTACAATGATTTTACATGGCTTCAGACTGCATTTAGTGCTTAACAGTAATTTCACAACCAGAGTAATAAGGTTGGTAACACTTTACAATAAGGGTCCCTTAATTAGCGTTAGTAAATGCATTATTAAGCATTAATTAACAGTTTAATAATAGTTTCATAACCGTTATAATGTATTACCTAACATTAACTAACACATTAGTTAATGCATTGATAAGCAGTTAATTAATGTCCACTGCTCAGAGTTAATTGATACATTATTAAGCATTAATAAAAGTTACAAAACTTAATTAGTTAACCATTAGTGAATGCTTTCTGGACCCTTATTGTAAAGTGTAACACATGCATCACTTAGGTAACACATTATAAATGCTAAACTGCCTCATAAGCATAAGCGTGTGCATCCCTTTTAAGTGTCCTCTGGAAACACTTCTGTTGTATGTTGTTGTCTATTTGCAGCGCTTTTTTTAATGTGTAGTGCTGTTGTCTTTGCATCGCGTTTTCTAAATGCTGCGCATGTGTTGTCAAATTGATGAAGATGTTTTCTTAATTTTCTTGTGTTTTCTCTTTTTGCATGTGTTTTCTTAAGTTGCAGTGCTGTGAGCTCTCAGGGCCACCGTACTTCTCTGTGCCAGTTGAGATGTTATCTGTGATTATCTGTTTTATTCTAAATAAAATGTGTTAAATTCTTTATATGTGTTGCTTCATCTACATTTCAACTCATTTTGCTTCAGAGTATGTGTTACCTAAGAGATACATGTGTTACACTTTACAATAAGGGTCCAAAAAGCATTCACTAATGCTTAATTATGGTTAAGTAATGCTTATGAGGCAGTTTAGCATTTATAATGTGTTACTTAAGTGATGCATGTGTTACACTTTACAATAAGGGTCCAGAAAGCATTCACTAATGGTTAACTAATTAAGTTTTGTAACTTTTATTAATGCTTTATAATGTATTAATTAACTCTTAGCAGTGGACATTAATTAACTGCTTATTAATGCATTAGCTAATGTGTTAGTTAATGTTAGGTAATACATTATAACGATTACTAAACTATTATTAAACTGTTAATTGTGCTTAATAATGCATTAACTAACGCTAATTAAGGGACCCTTATTGTAAAGTGTTACCATAAGGTTTCTTTCTACTTGTTATACGACAGAAAAAAATTAATATTGACCTTTAGTTTTGTTTGAACCTTTTTTTCTTTTGTTTATAAAAACCTTTTCATTTTAAATCTTGGGTCCCCCTTCAGTCTTTCACCCACCGTGACAGAGAGATTCAACCTAAAAAAAAAAAAAAAAAAAGAGTCTGCTTGGTCCATTCTTGGTTGGAGCTTTGTAAGTCTTTCCTGTGTTATCTGTGTTAGTCTTCGTTCCCGGTGTTATTTTGGCCTTTTTTGTTTAGTTTTTTTAGACATTTCAGTAGTTTGTTTTTACCTTTTGTTCTTTTTTATTCTAAATCTGCACTTGGATCCTCCTTTAGTCTTTTGTCAAACGTGACAAATGAAAGGTAAGTTATTTTACTTTTTTATATTGTTGGAAGATAAAGTCCCATGGTCACGTTGTGATGGCTGTTTGTAGGTTTATATGGAAAATGCTCGATAGTCCACGAAAACACGACTTTTTATTTCACTACAGCCTACATACCTCCGAAACCAGGTCGTAGCCTGTTGTCGTAACCGTCAAGAAGTCTGTCTAAAATGAAAGTAAAATTCTCAGGATAAATCCTCTCATCCATCCTTGTCTGTCCAGAGATTTTCTTTGCACTAAACAACAGAAATAAAAACAAATCAAAAATTAGAATACCACAATTGAACTTCTAAATAATCAAACTTATATGAAGAACAAGAGGTTTCAGTACCAAGAAGAAAAACACTGAGGGACTCACCAAGTCGCGAAACAGAAAAAGTAGAAAAGGGTCCGAATAAACGCGGGTTGCATCGCTGTCACCGTCTCCTTCTGCTTGAAAGAAAACATGTTTCCATGCCATACTTTAGGCCTCTTCACATGTCACAACGCCAGATGCCTGTGTCCCAGGTGGAGAGAGTACAGAGAGACAGAGGGCAAAGTGGCGCAGAGAGGGAGCATGTTGAGACTCTCTCCTGCTTCTGCAGTCTCTCCGCCGGACGCACAACGTACACGGACGTGCGCTCACGCTCACATACACACACACACGCATATACACACACACGCATATACACACACACCTTCACCCTCGGCCCCGGTCACCTCTCGTCCGACTTCAAGCTGCTGCTACTGCTGCTGCTGCTTCTGTTGCAGCTCGTCGGTGTCCAAGTATCCAGAGAAAGACGCAATCCTCTCGCTCTAGTTTAGTATGTCACTCTGTGCTGCCTTGTCCGCTTTCTCTCCCTCCCTCTGGTTCCCTCTAGTTCCCTCTAATTTCAGTTTCTTGCTCTTCTACTCCTGTCACATACACACACTCACAGATACACACACACGAACACTTGCTTTAGTCAGAACACTTATTGGATGTGCGCTGCTTTAAAACGGCTCAAAGTTACATCCCTGATCTTGTCCTCAGTAGAAACTGGTGGAAGTAGCCTCATTCCTCCTTTTAATAAACATGTGAGCTTTCCCTGACTACATGACTTCCCAATGTCATTCAGATTCAGACATTAAGCCCCACTTTTCCAGTGCTTACTGTATTTACTGGGCCTGCTTATTTTCCTAGATGCTTACTCTGCACGATCTATAATCTACATCACGTCACTGTCCGTCTTTGTCACAATTAAACACAGCAAATTCTTTATTTTGAAGTAGTTCTAGGAACAATGAAGTGTCTATTAACATTAAAATGGGTCAGTCTTGTCGCAATATGCAATCACACACATACACAAAGGCACACAGGTACTGTAGAGGAACTGGGACAAGCCACATGCTGCTTCACAGATTTCTCTGCACCTGGGAAAGGCACAAGACCTTCACTGTGTGGGGGAGGGGGAGGAGAGGGGGTATAACTGAGGTTGAAGTGCAGGTGAATTTCACATAATAAACAGGATTGACATGTTATATTGTGATTATGGTTCTATGAGTGATGGTGAGCTGTCTGAGAAACAAACCATTTGAGGCCTATTTTTATTTTGTTTCATTATCACACTGTATTGCAATGGAAACAACGTCACTCAGAGTACACTGCATTTTGTTCATATTTTTACATGAACTTTAAATGAAAAATTTAATAATACTTGCATAAGTATTCAATAACTCAAAACAACCAAAAATACGGTAAAATCTAAATGCAAAAGGGGGTCTACCAGGTCAATTTGAAGGGTATATTTTATTCATTCTTTGCTTGCCATCTCTATTTAGATTAGTACATTTGATCTTTTGAAACCCTGTTAGTGATATGCAGATTTCTACTTCTTTTGTCCAATTTTCTCTTACCTTGTGTGCTTTTGCATTATTTTATATTAATTGATAGGCTACATTTCCTTTGTCCTTATTTTCATTTTTAATCACATACAGAACTATCTCCTTTGTTGCTTACTTCCTCCACTAGATGTTTCAGGAGAACTCTTCAGTAGACTTTAAGGAATTTCTCTAATCTAATTCATGTTCGGAGCTATCATTTCAAATGACTCTATCCTGCTGTTGGTGAGTGATCAAGAGTGTGTTGCTGGCCCAGTTGTCTAGTATTTGTCTAACTTGTCAGGTATATTGACACTTAGCACTTCATCAGGTCCACACATCACTGACTTTGTTGACTAACACACTCCATATTTGAAGTTAATTCTTCAGTTGTTTTTTGCTGTACAATAAATAATTATAATTTGCATCTAACTCTAGTGTCCTTCCCGTATTTGTCATGGCCTGAGTCAAGCTATGAAAATACACACACACATGCACACCCACACAACTGATTACAGATACTGACCTTTTTCATTCTTGTTGGAACAGTTTGCTAACATCCTTGAATATTTTCAAGGTCTAATGAAGCATTGATGCTCTGTTTATTTGCATATAGCAGCAATTGGGGAATAACCACCAATATAAAAAGCGATGCAAAGGAAAAGGGAAAATGGACAAAAATATTAAGCTAGATACAACCAAAATAAAACTGAGGTAAGGCAAACTACACCAACGCTGCCAAGCAGCTGACCAGAAAACAAACTCTCAGGAAGACCCTGATAAAGAACTTGTTTAGGAAACTAAAAGACGACCCAAGAGGCTTTAAAAACGCTTAGGTCAACATGCCCAGCAACAACCAACTACTGTACATTAGAAACTAGAAACTGCCATCAATCCCACAGAAAAATATCTAATTTCAGTTTATACAGAGACAAAAGTTGATTCTTTGGGTGTTGTCTTCTGTCTCTGACATCCCCCACTATATGGAACTTGGCCATCACTTTTGGAGATGGTACTACGGCTCACTCCAAATAATGCTGCAACTCAGTTTTGCGGAACACCAGCTTGAAGTTGCCCGATCACACGGGCCCTATCCAGATCAGTCAACTGTGGCGTGCCTATTCTTGGAGCAGAAACCTACTGACCATTGTAGCAGGGCCCATCCTCACAGGTGCTGCCAATCAGGCACCTGATTGTCAGCACCTGTGGGTACCAGGATCTCAAAATAAGAGTCAATAGCAACAGTAGAACAAGCTGTTGGGCACTGGCAGAGAAGATTTGGCACTTTTTCATGGGTGCAACCCATATACTCAGCTCTGCTGCTCATCCCACAAATCAATGTTACTTACAAATATGGCACCATTTAAAAGGGAAATAAACAGGCTTTCCAAAAGTATGAGATTGATTGCCAAGAAGTATTGTTACAACAAAGAAATTATCTGCCAAACACAAATTTCTTTACATTTTGTAATATGTTTATACGTTACTGACACCTGGGGCCTGTTGCATGAAACTAGGATAAGGGATTAAGCCGGGATATGTTGCTTATCCTGGCTCAACTTATCCGTGATCAGGTTGCATGAAAGTAGGATAGGAGGAAGCAGGATATTTTATGACATTAGTTACCATGGAGATTTAGTCTTTGGAGCTTGCCTGCTCCAGACCAGGCTAAGTTCCAGGATCTATTTAATCTCATCCCTTATCTCAGTCAGCAGTCACCACAAACGGAAACTAATAGTTATTCTGCTGTCCACTACACATTATCACATTCAACTAGACCCACAGTCATTATTTAAACATTTGCGATCATTGATTTTTAATCATTGTAGATAAATGATGATTTTAGATGTTGCAAATTGCAATTAGATAATTTAGTTTCCCCACACGCGATATATAAAATACACATCCCATATAAATACACAGAGAGTGACATGATCTTCCTTTATTGAATAAGGATGTATAAAAGCAGGTAAACCATCAGCTCCTTTCAAAACTGAAGCCACACAGTGACTCTACAAGATAGAAAGCATGGAATCAAAAGCATACAACAAAATAATGCATACACAATCAGTCTGTATATAATGTCTGCACACTGAAATAAATGCAGGCCAAATCCATACACAACAAATTAACAGACAAATTAATGCACGCAGTAGCCTCCCTACAAGCTTGTATACACAATATACAGTGCAATTATAAGAGGTCAAATTAATTCAAATTTGAATATATATATGTCTCTGCCACTGCAGGCCATATATAACTGAAATTTAAAGCATGTTAGCTAAAGTAATTCAACACATATTGGTCCCTGACCAGCCGACCACTGTCGTCATCAGGGAACATGGCAGGATTGTCCCAGTCCAGGTGTGACGGCACTCTGGGGGCCCTCTCCTTCCTCAGGCAGGCCACGTTGTGGAGGACAGCACAGGCTACAGTGATGTCACATGCCCTCAAAGGGCTGACTCTTAATTTGTGAAGGCAATGAAAGCGTGCCTTCAGGAGGCCAAAGGTCATCTCAATCCTGGCCCTTGTCCTGGCATGGGCAATATTTGTAGGCCTGCTGTGCTTCCTGGGGGTCTGAGTATGGAGTCAGGAGGAAAGACTGGCAGGCATACCCCCTGTCCCCCAGCAACACACCAGAGAAATCACCTGTTGATACAAAATCTTACTATCAGAACCTCAGAAATACAGTGACATTCTTGATACAGCTATGATGTAAAAAGTGGTTATTAATAGAGGTTGTGTGACTCACCTTGTGAGAGGCGCTGGTATATTCCAGAGGTCCTAAAGATCCTGGAGTCATGGACTGAGCCGGGCCACTTTGCCACAACATTTGAAATCACATAGTCTGCATTGAAGACCATCTGAAATTGTAAGATGAAGACTATTAAACCAATCAACACACATCCCAAGCAATGTACAGTGTCAATTAATTGACCATATTAAAAAGAAACATTCACCTGAACATTAATGCTGTGAAAGGACTTCCTGTTCACAAAATCTGCCTCATGTGCACCTGAAGGGGCTTTGATACGAATGCGAGTGCAGTCCAATACACCAATGACATTGGGGAAACCTCTAACACAATGCAACAAGTATTTCAATATGACTGTTAACAGTTGTCCTGTGATTTGTAGTTTCTCTCACCTGCAATTCTATAAAACCCCTCTTTGATGTGCTGGAGTCTTTCGTGTCCAGGGAATGTGATGAACACATCTGCCAGGGATTTAATGGCCAGACACACATCCCTAACGACACAGCAAATTGTGGCCTTGTGTAGCCTTTCGGCATCGCCAATAGAATACAGGAAACCCCCACTCGCAAAGAAACGCAAGGCCACACAGACCATTTGCTCTACACTCAGAGCCCGGCTTCGTGCTGTGTGGCGTTTGAGTTTGGGGTTCAACAGCCTGCACAGGTAACTGATGCCACCTGCAGAGAATCTGTAGCGCTCATACAGGTGGTCATCAGGGAAGGCTAGCGGGTCCAAACGGTCCCTGAAGACCCTCTCTCATCTGAAAGCTCTTCTGAGGACAAGTGCCTCTTCATCTTCTATCTCAGGAAGAAATGGGCACGCCATTGTTAGAGCAGGAAGGAACGCACCATTTCGGGCCTTCATGTAGGCTATTGGCCCACTTGGCTTTACGAGGAACACCTTTACACCCTCACACCTCACAAGCTGCAAATGTTTTAGTTATCATGATACCCACTACCTTAAAGACTAGTCAAAACTGTTCCATCTACTCGCTTTTTTGCCATAAAGTGTTTGGATATGTCTGGGAAATTGCATTTCAGGGTACATTTAGTGGCTTTCTACTAGCCTTTATAAAACAGCCAGTGATTCAACATCTAACACAGCTATAGTAGCCTCAACTGTACATATATTAAAAAAGGACACCACCAGAATTCCATTTGAACTTTTAATTGTTAAAATGTGTCCTCTTCTTGGAGCTAGGGTAGGAAAGGAGAATGATAATTAACACATTGGCGTTACAGTCAGCATACAGTGTGCATTGAAGGCATTACTCACCTCCCTCTCAAGTTTCTGGATTTGGAGGTCCAATTTCTTTAATTTTCTTCTTTTTATTTGGGCCTCCAAAGCAAGGTCTTCCATTTGTTTTTTTTTATATTGAATTTCAATGTTGGACAGCTCAATATGGCGCTGCAGATGTTGGCCATACAGCTGCCTTATTCTTTGTGAATTCTGTAAACACATGACAATTAGTACAGCAGAAATTTTGCACAAAATACTCACTATGTTGCGAGGCTGGGTTTGCCCTTGGAACTCATCTGGATCCTGTTAAGAAGTTAAATTTTGTGTGGGCACCAAATGATGACTCCTTACTATTGTAGACTGAATAGTACTTTCACAAGATTGACATGATACCTCCAAGGAGATGGTTTCATTGTCATTGTCATCTTCTCTTGCTGGAGCTTGTGCTGCTGTTGCAGAACTAGTGCCTTCACCCTATCACATTTAATGGAATTAATATTGAATCTAGTAGACGCAACATGCCAGGCCTACAGTGTACTCACTGGATCATCATCATCATCATCATCATCATCATCTGGCATTGGTGGCTCCAGCAAGGAGATGGTGCTGCCAGAAACTGCAAGGCAAACCAAAGTCAGATAGTCCAAATGGATTAGATATGAATGTGCTTACATCACATGTAAAGATGGAAGAAGGTACCTTGTATGAAGCGGTTAGCCTCTTGCGAGGGACATGCATTTGTTTCTGTTCCCCCAAGGATCCCCTCCAAAACTGGCCTGCCTTTATTTTGTGATAAGGCCATGTCTTCGGCTGGGGTGAGGGCGGTGGGAGGTGACCCACCACCCGTACTTTGTATTTGGCCTCTCTTTTTGACGGCTAAAACAGTACATAATTTGTGTGAGCAGGCACCTTCTGGGTACAATGTACACTTGTGTAAGTATTAGTCAGGGGGGCACTTACCATTCTGCAAGATGTTCTTGTATTTGACTTTTACTTGCTGCCAAGTTCTTTTTGGCCCAGTCATGTTTAAGCTACACACACACACGCAAGCGCACACACACACACACACACACACACACACACACACACACACACACACACACACACACACACACACACACATACACACACACACACACACACAAACCTGACTCTGCTCTGGGATGATTCCCCCACCAAACTCAGGCTTTTTCCGAAACGGCCTGCTACATACTACTTACAAATATAGTAGGCAGTAGGTATTGCATACTACATACTGCGTTTGAATTTAGTATGTAGTATGACTGTTCTGTTCGATCTGTGTTGCAGTACGCTGAGCCAGACGTCACTAGATTTCCGTTTTCTGAAAGCGGAATTAAAAAACGGCGAAGCTGATAGAGAAACTGCCTCTTTAGCATCACTTATGATTCAAAAAGTTAGTAAGTGGTTTATGTGGAATTCAATAACTTTCACAGCACCCAGAAACAGATTTCCTCGCGTCAAAAAAGAAGGAAAAAGAGAAAGCGGAACGAGCGCTGTGCATTAGGGGAAACAGTACGCGAGGCAGACTGGTACGTACTGCTAGTATAGTAGGCGGTTTCGGAAACAGCCTCAGTGAGTAAGTAACCAGAGTGAGTGCGCCTCTCACCAATGTGTGTGTGTGTGCGTGCGCGTGTGCGTGCGTGCGTGCGTGTGTGTGTGTGTGTGTGTGTGTGTGTGTGTGCGCGCGCGTGCGCGCGTGCGTGCGTGGGTGCGTGCGTGCAAGGAGGCAAGAGTGCTAGTGCTGCCTGGAGTACAGGCACATTCAAATCATTGAAGTGTAACTCCTTGGGCACTGTGAAAGAAGAATCTCAGGCAAACATATATTCAGTAGCCCCCTGGTTGTTCTCATCTACTGTTAACTCAGGGGGCGATGTTGGGATACTGCCTTCACTTGTAGGTTACATTTGCATCTAGCAAGTTGACGTGAGCAGTGGCATGTTGTACACACACACACACACGCACACAAACACATACAGTATATCCATCCATTATCTTGACCAGCTGACATTGGGCAAAGGCAGGGTACTCCCTTGGATGGGTCGCCAACCAATCACAGGGCCACACACACACACACACACACACTGGTGTGAAAACAGAGGCAGGCTACTTGATGAAAAGAGGTGAGGAGGAAACATACTCCTATGTGGGCCAAAGTTATGTACAGTATTGTGAGAGCACAGTTCCTAATCCTGTGCACAGCCTCCCATGCAAGTCCTCCCACAATACACGAGAGCAAGGCGGCTCTTTGGGGGATGAGTAACATGCATACTTTTCCAGGGGTCTGGCTGACTTTGAAGTTTGTATTTTTTTTGCGACTTTTTTATTTGGTTACAATCTGTCCTTATAATGAAAGCACTTTTGAAAAACTGTACAAAAAAGGAAGTAATAATAGAGCAGTGAAATGGCTTCAAATTTCAGAGGAGCAGCTCTATGAAAAAGTCACACTGGCCTTATTATGCCACACTGACCTTCTCAGTTAGTCTGTTCTGTTTTAGTTTATATCACATGATGTAAAAACAATTGTAACATTTAGTCTCACCCTCTTTATGAAACAATAAAGATTTTAACTGTATTTGATTTTAAATTTGAATCATGTTATTTAATCTATTGTGGTGATTCTGGGTGTGTGACTGTCTTTCATACAGTTTGTCCCAAGACACCTTGAATCTGGTTCCTCTGCTTTGTAAGCTATAAGCCCTGCAGCAGAAAAAAATGCAATAATAACCTAGTTTTCTGTGTGAAGAGTGTGCAGTACAAGGAGCAAGGTAGAAGAGAGGCCAAGATGGAGGAAAGGGACTTTAATTGCGTTGCAAGTGTTATTTAAATTTACACAGAATGTTTTTTGAACATTTGCTCCCCTAAAGTAACAACGTTTTAACAAAGTTTTCCTTGTTCTTTGTAGTCAACAAGCATGTGTCGGCGTTGCTGGTGCCAGAGCAGCTTTCTGTCCCAGCTCTGCTCACAGTGATATTTAACATTACAATACCTTTTTAAGTTAACATCAATAAGGAAACAAATACAAATCCAGCTCTTGTCCAGGTAAGGAAAAACTTCTTTTGAACAGAGGCCCTGAGCAGGGTCAAACTCACTGATTAACAGCCAGATGGGCCGAGAAAGTAGGACAGAGGGAGACGTGGAAACAGAGAGACAGACAGAAACAAACTGACTTATAATCAAACAGCTAGGCAGACACAGCAGCAGGCAGTCTGCAGCAACAGTCCACAGAGAGCTGAAAGGCAAGGGAGCCAAAAACCTGCCAGATAGACATGAACCTTGTTGACATGAATATGCATTAATGGGAGACGTGTACAGAGACAGTAGGAAACAAGAGTTGGTGAAACATGTCCTCCTGGTAGTCTAAACCTTTTAAAGCATAACTAAAGGCTGGTCCATGGTAAGCCTGAGCCCAAGTTCAGTCAATCGATTATTCAATCAATCAATCAATCAATCAATCAATCAATTAATTAACCTTTATTTATATAGCACCAAATCACAACAAACATCATCTAAAGATGCTTTAACAAACAGAGCAGGTGCACCTGTTCAATTATTAACAAAGACCCAACACCAAGACAGGATAAGATCTGGTCCCCTCTTATTGACAGGACTCGATCCAGGGTTCCCACTCTTTTCCAGAGATCATTTTCCAGGACATTTCCTGGACATTTTCATTGATGATCAAGCTGGTATGACCGTCTAAATTTAGTTCCTAATTTAGTTCCTAAATAGTCTAATATGTTCCTCTCAGTGGAAGTCTACATTGAAAGACATGTAGTCTATGGCTATCAATGAAATCATCTCTTACAACTCTCATCTCAGCTTTCTCTTTTCTCAAAAAATATAAAATGAGCTAAGAAAAAAACAAAAGAGCCAGCAAAGGAATCAGGAAGCTGCCTTACTGAAATAATTAAATAATAATAATGATCAGAGGATCAGTGCAATAATGACCTATATAGATCTGAATGACAAAATTGGCCACAAATGTTTCTCAACTCAACTCAAACTCAAAATATCCCTGCTTAATCATGATATTCATCCTGCTTAGTGGTCGATATAAAACATAGCAAATGTCACGTTTTTTTATTTGAGTTACCGTAAACTCTGAAAAAAACGCACCGGTGTAAAGACGCACTCTGTATTTGAAGATCTCTCAGAGATTTAGAAAAATGTAAACTGTCTTCCTGCATGGCGATGTCTATTATGATCAGAAATGTCTACAACGTGGAGTTTCTGTGCAGCTGTGTTGCTCTTTTCGTTCCGTTTGTTTTCACTATCGGGAGTTTGCACTCCTACTAGCTAGAGCAGGGGTTGTCAAAGTTTTTGGAGCCAGGGATCCCTTACAGGTGAGAAAATTGGCCATGGCCCCCTCATAATTGTAACACAGATGAAGCACATTAGTGATGTGTCATTATCAAAGGCTGCGGCTCTGAGAGCCGATGCTTTATAGTGAATCAGAAGAGCCGGCTCGCATCAAGAGAGAGACGTTTTTTTCTTTCGCTGCTTAGCTCCCACAGTGCTCAGCCCCAGCTCTGCTCACAGCAGAACTTTGTTTTGATTGGTCAGAATGGCGGCCATGCGGCCAATCACATGTGAGGATATAGGATACAGGTGATGGAGGGGAGGCTGTGTATCCTGGCTTCATCTGTTCCTTCAGAGAGAGTCTTCTTGAAGACCGGGCAAATACTCACTGAGAGGAGAAATCGGATCAGCCCATCCAAGCTGAGGCATCTGATTTTTCTCAATGCGGATGTTAATAAAGTTTGCTCCAGTTTGGTTTTGGTTCTGTTTACCTGAGTTGGTTCTGGTTCTGTTTGCTTGAGTTTGGTTCTGGTTTTGGTTCTGCTTCTGTTCTGATATGGTTCTGGTTCGTTTCTGTTCTGGTTCGCTTCCGGTTCAAGTCTGGTTCGGTTTTGGTATGGTTCTGGTTCGGTTCTGGTTCGGTTCTGGTTCGGTTCCGGTTCTGGTATGGTTCTGGTTCGGTTCGGTTCCGGTTCTGGTTCAATTCTGGTACAGTTCTGGTTCGTTTCTGGTATGGTTCTGGTTCAGTTCTGGTTCATTTCTGGTTCAGTTCTGGTTCGGTTCTGGTACGGTTCCGGTTTGGTTCTGGTTTGGTTCTGTTTCAGTTCTGGTATGGTTCTGGTTCGGTTCGGTTCCGGTACTGGTTCAGTTCTGGTACAGTTCTGGTTCGGTTCTGGTTCGGGTCTGGTTCGGTTCTGGTTTGGATCAAGTCTGCTTCGGTTCTGGTTCGGTTCTGGTACGGTTTTGGTGCGGTTCCGGTTCGGTTGTGGTTCAGTTGTGGTACGGTTCTGGTTCAGTTGTGGTATGGTTCTGGTAGGGTTCTAGTTCGGGTCTGGTTCGGTTCTAGTTCAGTTCTGGTTGAGTTTGATTCTGGTTCTGTTTGCATGAGTTTGGTTCTGGTTCTGTATGCTGAAGTTTAGTTCTGGTTCTAAACCTAACCCTAATCCTAATCCTAATCCTAACCCTAACCCTAATCACAATCCTAACCCTAACCCTAACCCTAATCCTAACCCTAACCCTAACCCTAATCCTAACCCTAATTCTAACCTTAATCCTAACCCTAACCCTAATCCTAACCCTAACCCTAACCCTAACCTTAATCCTAACCCTAACCCTAATCCTAACCCTAATCACAATCCTAACCCTAACCCTAACCCTAATCCTAACCTTAATCCTAACCCTAATCCTAACCCTAACCCTAATCACAATCCTAACCCTAACCCTAATCCTAACCTTAATCCTAACCCTAATCCTAACCCTAACCCTAACCCTAATCACAATCCTAACCCTAACCCTAATCCTAACCTTAATCCTAACCCTAACCCTAACCCTAATCCTAACCCTAACCCTAATCCTAACCCTAACCTTAATCCTAACCCTAACCCTAATCCTAACCCTAACCCTAATCCTAACCCTAACCCTAACCCTAATCCTAAGCCTAACCCTAACCCTAACCCTAATCCTAACCCTAATCACAATCCTAACCCTAACCCTAATGCTAATCCTAACCCTAATCCTAACCCTAATCCTAACCCTAATCACAATCCTAACACTAATCCTAACCTTAATCCTAACCCTAACCCTAATCCTGACCTTAAGGCTAACCCTTACCCTAACCCTAATCCTAACCCTAATCCTAACCCTAATCATAATCTTAATCCTAACCCTAATCCTAACCCTAATCATAATCCTAACCCTAACCCTAACCCTAATCCTAACCCTAACCCTAATCCTAACCCTAACCCTAATCACAACCCTAACCTTAATCACAACCCTTACCCTAATCATAACCCTGACCCTAAACCTAATCACAACCCTAACCTTAATCACAATCCTTATCCTAACCCTAACCCTAATCACAATCCTAACCCTAATCCTAACCCTAACCCTAATCACAATCCTAACCCTAATGCTAACCCTAACCCTAACCCTAACCCTAATCCTAACCTTAATCCTAACCCTAACCCTAATCCTAACCCTAACCCTAATCCTAACCCTAACCATAATCCTAACCCTAACCCTAACCCTAATCCTAACCCTAACCCTAACCCTAACCCTAATCCTAACCCTAACCCTAATCACAACCCTAACCTTAATCACAACCCTTACCCTAATCATAACCCTGACCCTAAACCTAATCACAACCCTAACCTTAATCACAACCCTATCCCTACTCACAACCCTGACCCTAAACCTGATCATAACCTTAACCCTAATCATAATCTTAACCCTATCCCTAACCCTAATCACAACCCTAACCCTAATCACAACCCTATAACTGAAGGTTCTACCTCCCATACTACTTTTAGAGACTTCAGGTACGACAAGCAGGCCTGCATGTTGGGAGCATAGCGTTCTAGAAGGGTAATAGGGCACTATGAGCTCCTTAAGATATGAATGTGCCCAACCATTAAGAGCTTTGAAGGTCAGAAGAAGGATTTTAAATTCTATTGTAGATAGTCAAAGAGAAATGTTTTCAGTTCACCATACAAAGAAGAGAGGCTTATGGACCCATTGTAGTCAGAAACCATTTTGATACTTAATAAAGCCGATCTGATTTTACAACCTCAGATCCATAAGAGTTGGGCCGCTGTATAATCAATGTAACAGAGAAACACTCAATAGTCATATATTGTTTTCTGACTTACTATCTGACAAAAACAACTACTCATCATGATCAGTTATTTTTCCTGTTTAATTTTCATCATGAGGAGATCAGGAGTCTGTCAAGAAGAACACCCTTTATCATAGTCCGTATGCTTCTCAGCAGGACACAAACAGACTGCAGCTTGTCCTTCATTTGCAGGTGTGTGACATGCGATGACATCATCACATACGGACATCACTTCACGGGACGCTCTGGAGGAAAGGACATCTCATGTCTGTTAAAATATTTGTCCTTGTTCCTTCTCCCCCTCTTTTTATCTATCCATCTTTACAGGCATCTCTGGAGGGAGGGACTTAAATGTAAGTAAAGACGTAAGTGGGGGGACAAATGTCTTAAGATGTCACAAACAAAAGTCCCAGTGGTTTATTATGAAGAAGTAATTGACAACATGCACTCCACTGCATAAAAAAAGACATGACTCTTGAGTGGATGTCACTGCATGGGCTCAAATTCACATGCAAAACAATTGTCTGTGAACACAGGTTGTCACTGCATCCAGAAATGCAGGTTGAAATTATACCATGCAAAGAGAGAACCATATAAAAACATGATTCAGAATCACCAGTTATTTCTCTAGGCCTGAGCCTGCTTAAGGTGAGCTGATACAAAGTGTAAAACTGTCCTGTGGTTGGATTAATCAAAATTAGACATTCTTCATGGGCCGCCAGGCTTGTTATCACACAGTTCAAAAGCTAGCACATGTGATGGTATGGGGATGCATGAGTGCTAATTGGTGATGCAACACAATGATAAACATGCCCTGTCTCCACTGCTTTGCAATTTGCTGCTGGCATTACATTTGAAATGAGCATATATGTTTCATAAAACAAGAAAATGTTTTTGTTTCAATATTTGATATGCATTAATTTCGATGCAATGTAGAGGATTTTAATTATTTACAAATCATCAGATTCTGATTTTAGCAACATATTACACAGCTTCCCAACTCTTATGGAATTGGGGTTGTGTTTATTTTTTAATGTGCACACCAACTAGATGTTCAATGGTCTAGTATTACTCAATAGAAATGTAATGACACTATTAAAAGTCAATAGTTTTTTTCCATTGACTTACATGAAAAAGAGCAATTATACATATCCTACAGAGATAACTGTGAAATCCTAAAAAAACCTACAAAACTTGCAGTATCCTTTAATAAAAGTTTCTTTGAACTAGAGCTTGTGTTGTGATTAAAAAAACTTCAAGCAGACTGTTGCAGCACCCTCCAGGCATTTTAGCAACAGCCTGCAGCAGACATATTATCCAGCTGTTAGAAACATCAAGAGAGGAAAAAAAGGTGCTCCCCACCCAGAAGATGAGGTGAATACATGAAGCTGCTGTGAAAGTCTCCTTCCTACAATCTCAAGCTTCACTCAAAAACTGTCCCTGTTTCTGATCCTTTTCATACTTATATTGTTACAGTCAAATCAATATTGGAAAAAGTCTGCGTTCTTCAACGTCTTTATGATTGGAACATGGAACTAAATAATGCTGTCGTTATGCCGTAAACAAAACCTGTGGTATCCTTGGCTCTTAACACATGACATGTTTTTGAAATAAGGGTAAATGAAGGGTAGTTTTCATTCCCTTGTAGATAGCAGTGCTTCGTTGCAGCCAATTGAACTCCTCCTTTGATGGTTAATGTTATATTTCAACCACTAGAGGACAATCTTCATCAGGATAACAGGGCTGAGGGCAGTGAGGATTTGATTTCCCTGTGTTTAGTGGTGTTACCTTTTTGTTTGTCCCTTCATATTATGGTTTCAGTGGTTAAGTTCTTAATGGAACCAAACTTTATGTGTGAATACATCATTTAAAGCTTTTTATATTGAGTTATAAAGAGTGATTTCAGAAAGCCGTATGGTAATGAGTATGAATATTTAACTTTGCCAACATTTGAGGATGTAAGTCTGCTTCTCTATGTGTCATATGCATTTCTCAGTTATTTACACACTTACATTTGTTTTCGCATACTCACAAATATTGTCTAAGCTTGAAGAAAAGGTGCCTTGTGTATTACTGTGCCTTCAAATGGAGTCAATAAAGTGCAGTATAAATGTGGGTCCTGTAATCTACATTCAGTTTACACTGACTTTAAAGACATTTAATAATATTAAAATAATAATTATAATCAAAATAATAATAATTATCATCAAAATAATAATAATAATCGTAATCATCATCTTAGATAGCACACCTATGCAATTTATACAAACTACGAAATTCAAATACAGAACGCTTCGAGGAGTCCCTGAAGGCAACATTGCCAAGACAACAGGACGCTAACGCAGACCTGCTCCGGTTGAATAAGTCCGTCGTCGTCCTGTGTAGACCAGTCTATGGTGTAGACCTAAAACAACATTATCAGACGGTAGGTGAAGTCTATTTTAGCATTAGAAGCAAATAGAAGAAATACACTTAACATGAATGCTGCACAAATGATGTGTAGATCCAGTGTGCTTGGCATGAAGCCAACCTGAAGATAGTAAGTTAACAGTTTATCCTACTTCCTGGATAAAACGTGTAACTATGCTATTTATAAAGAAGAAACAATATAGCATAACATAAAATAAGCTGATTGTCCCGGCTAGAGTCATCATGTCTGTTCACTGTGCACCATGGTGCCTTCAGGTACCGCTGTGCTCATACGGCTGAATTAACTTTTACCCCGGAGTCCGAAACTAAAAACCACAACCTCCATGTTTTGAGTGTCAATACATTTTTGGTTATTTGTTAAAAAGTTGTATACTCTATACCATTTGAGAAACATATGAACTCAGATAAAAATATAACAAAACTGGGGTTATTATGATTGCTCTATACAGGTGTTAATAATAATAATAATGATAATAATAATAATAATAATAATAATAATAATAATAATAATAATAATAACAATAATAACAATGCATTTTATTTGTAGGCGCCTTTCTTGACACTCAAGGTCACTCTACATCATTAAAACAAACGGTTTAACAAACAATAATACAATACAATTTAAAAAGAGAGGAAAATGGAGTTGTGGTCAGATGGAGTAAGCCAGTCTAAACAGATGAGTTTTGAGTTTGGATTTTAAATGTGGGAGTGAGTTAGTATTACGGAGGTCAGTTGGGAGAGAGTTACAGAGCTTTTTAAATCATGTATTCATGATTAAATCATGTAACTTGTTGCAACATTCCATCAACCTGTGTAGTTGTGCCTCTAATCCTCTTTATAAATACAACCTAATGAGACACACAGCTTGATGATCACATTTTAGAGTTTGTAAACCAAATAAGATGTGCTCTGTTGAAATTTGTCTTTAAATCAGAGTTTAACTAACCACAGCATTTGTTGCAAAGATAAGGAGCCTTAAAGAGCTGTTAATGTTAGAATTTGGACAGCCAGGATCATTCAACCAGAGGGGTTGAGGTGAGGTTATTAGACTGTGTCATAGGAGCTTGCAAGTTTATTACGCTAGTTTAACAGATAGAGTTATATGCCTATTCAGCATTTTACTGTTACTCGTTACTATGTTAATGATGGCCTCACCCCCACCCCATTCCCTTTTAAGACTAATTTTAGTCAAATTAAGTGATCTAGTGATTAAGTGAATTAAGAAAATCAAATAGTTTTTATTAAGAAAACCATTTTAATGAGCAATAATGGTAAAACTAACAAGTTGAATGTCTTATTAAATTAAATTACTCTTAAAATGTAATCATTATGTCATATTACAGAAATACCAGAGATTGTTCTGTATTTTTGTTGTTTTAGAGACAAATAGCACTGCTAGATCACATAAGACGATACAATTTTCAAAGTCACAGAAATTGTGGAAAACGATACAATGTTGACTTGACATTTTCTTGTTGCCTCATGTGTAGGCACGAGGAAGAGGACAAGGAGGGATACTCAACAGAACTCTTTCAAAGTGCCTGACAGTGAAGCATTTTTCAACTGAGTATGAATAAAAGAGTGAATCAAAAAGAGGTTAGTGTAAGTATTTGAGTTCAAAAGTCTGAGATATATACATACTTTATTTACTGTACAATAACACATAGAGAAAAATTCACTGTTCTCTGTGTTCAGGACAATAAGCTCCTGGCTTTGCAAACTGATGAGATGATGACCAGAACGAGGGACAAAACAGAGACAGGACTGGTCGGACACGTGAAGAAGGAAGAGGGAGAAACGGAGAAAGAAATCAAGACGAGAACATCTTTCAATAAACAAGACACTGGAAGACAGGAGCTTAAGACTGCCACCATGAAACAAGGTGAGAGGAGAAAGAGTCAGATGGTCATTTTGTGATAGTGCTTGAAAACCTTTGTGGTTTGCGCCTGGTCATTAACTGAAATGTTTGTGCTCCTGTGGCTCATTTGGTAGTGTGCTAATGCTGAGTTCTTAAAACAGCAGCAGAGACCCTTTGCTACATGTCATCTTCTCACTGCTCCATTTTTCCTGTCACCTTCGTCTTTCCTCAATAACTTCAAAATGACCAAATCTTTAAAGTATTTGTATCCCTCCTCCTCCAGAAGCCATTAAGAGGGACAGCAAACATGATTTTGTCTCCATGGAGCGACAGAAGGCTATTTTGCAGGTAAATTATATATTACGAGTTGCCTGTGTCTCCACTAGCTCCACCATTTCCATTGATCCGTGTCTGTTTGCAGGTGTTGTGGAGCACTTTAACGAGGGAAAAGTTGTAAAAAGCAATTTTTCTCTAAACTGGAGTGAAGGGAAGTCTGAACATTTGCTTCAAGTGATATCACCCGAGTTTGTGCTTCTGCCTCTCCCTTCCTCAGTATTCTTTGATGACAAAACAGTCTGCGATTTCGAGGATGGACAAGGCCATCGCAAAAGAGGAGCGACAGCTGAAAGAGCTCGAGACAATTCTGAAAAAAGACAACCTCAAATTCGAAGAGGTCCTCAGGGAGAATGAGAAGAAGTCAGTGGAGGCCAGAGCATAGTGAGTGTTGACGGCTTTGTTAAGTCCAAACCTTTTGGTTATGCCTGTGACATTGGTAATCTTGTCTCTCTTGTTCAGTTTTGAGCTGGAGGCCAAGTCCAAACAGGAGAAGAACGTGAAGATCAAGAAGCTGTCTGCTGAAATAGGGTCTACAATGAGGTACTCTGACAATGTATCTGTTTGCATATTTCACGTTTTTACAATGCTTCAGTTTAGCATTGAATCAATCAATCGATCTTTATTTATATAGTGCTGAATCACAACAAATGTTACAAGATAAGATAAGATAAGATACTCCTTTATTCGTCCCACAACGGGGAAATTCAGACCGTACTCTGTTATATTATTGACAAAGACCCAACATCAAGACAGGATAAGATCCAGTCCCATCTTACAGACAGGACTCAGTCTGATCTCATCATCAGCAGAGCACTTTGCAGCATTTAGCAAGTTACAGTGGTGGGGACAAACTTCCTTTAACAGGCAGAAACCTCCAGTAGGACCGGACTCATGTTAGACATCTGTCTTGACTGAGTTGGGAACTGAAGTGTGAACCAAGGTGCTTTAACTTAGACACACTAGAAAAGGTGTATACATTTGTATGTCAAGTGCATTAAAGCTACTCCCTAAATGCAAACTGAGGGTATCTTCAGTCTGCAGAGGTCTAGTTTTTGTAGTTTGTCCAAGATGCTTCATTCAATCATCCAAACTATTCATGTTAGCAATATCTGCATGTTAAGTATGTTTGAAGGATGAGTGATGAAACCGTTATTCATGATCCATAGTGACCTCATCAAGTTCGAAGAGATCCTGATAGACTACAAGAGATACAAAGAGCTTCTGTTCAAGTTGTCTCCTCCAGAGTGGCAGCAGGCCCAGACAACTAAGAGAGTTAAAATCCTGACTTACCAAGACGCTCTGGACAAGCCGACAATGGAGCCTGGTGAGACGGCTGGTTGGAACAGTAAATCTGAAGTGCATTTTGTTGTTTTTAACTATATCTCTGCTTTTAAGTTGGTAAAAGTAATGCTAATAGAATGATTTCAATGAATGATGAAATTGACAGGTTTGGAGAGCAAGTTTTCCAATCCTGGTAGTGAGCTGACCTCCATCAGAGAGACCCAGCTGTCTTCAGCGCACAGCAACACCCTGTAAGAAACACCAAAAGTGTACTTCCATGCGTCAGCAGATCTTTTCTCCTCAGCCCTAACTTTGAATTTGGTCTTTCAGAGTGAACCCTTCTACACTGGAGAGGGACAGCTCAGAATATGACGTATGTTTGTTTCTCTGACCACACATCTCATTTCTTTTTTGTATCTTTGTCCCTGTGATCTCTTTTTCTATCTCCCTTATTCTCATCCCCTCTGCAGAATGATCCAGTGCTGTACTTCACTGATCCCCAGCAGCTGCTTGACCTGGTTAAAGAGCTGACAGAGCAAAACTTGTCCCTCATTCAGAACTCTTCAAGGTTGGTGGAGACTCTGGAGGAGTACCGTCAGTCAATGGAGACAAACAGGAAGAAGATGTAAGCATCGTGGGTGATTCACGGGAATGCAGGATATGGGAATTTTACCTTGAGATTATTTTACCTTTTGTCTTTTACTAATGTTTTAATCTGATACAAATACTATCAAATAATATAATCAAAGTGTAGAGTGAAGAATCAAAAGTATAGGCACCATCTTTCTTTTGCTTCCTTTGATAAAAAAAGCCTTTCCTTTAGATCATTTTTCTGCACTTGTTGGAACACATTTACTCATAATTTCAGATGCTTTTACACTCTGCTTCTTTTCCAACCTCTTTTCACGTCCATCTTCAATACTATATCTTTTTTTCTGAAGTGAAAAGGACGAAGAGCAACTAACTCTGCAGATAAACGACATGATCCAGATGATCGATAAAGAGAAAGCAAAAGGCGCCAAGCTCAAGCAGAAGGTTCAGCTCCACATCTCATTAAACACAGAAGATCAGGTTAGAAACAGACTGTATACTTACGATCTTTAATATTAAAATTAAAATGAATATTACATTCTCGGCTGTAGATTACACTCCCCTCATTTGCTGACAGGATATAATGTGGGACACTCTGGATGAGAAGGTAGCAGAGATCCATTACTGCTGTGTGGACGACAGGATGACTAACCTCAGCACCTTGGAGAAGCTGACAAATATTGAAAACCATATATCTTTCCTGCTGAAAAGCCTCGAGAGCATCCCTGAAGAAAGTTTAGGGATGATGAGAAAGATCAAAGACAGTGAGCGGAGAAGCAGGTATGTCTTAATGGCCTTCTTCCAAAGTGACCTATTCACACATGTAGCTCATAGAGTGCAGTTTTCAATGTTGGTGAGGGGGAGCTCAGGAGGTTGGGCATGGCTTAAAATGGACACCGCACCAGTTGCTGAGTAATGTGAACGAATCCAAGATGGCAGGTGAAGCAGGGTCAGATGCTATGTCGACAGTTTTCACAGCTCGTAGTTGGACATTTTAATAGCATGAACAGATGAGTGGAAAGGAACATGCTGGTAAGCTGGAGAGTATGAAGCAGCTTCATTACCACATGGTTTAAAGTCATCACCACATTCACTCACTCATGAACATCATTCATTTTCTGCCGCATAAAGTTCAGAATGCACCAAAACTATTATAATTGTATTCCTTTAGAGTTCCTTTAAGGGAATTGTGTGTTTTAAAATATGTTTTATTTCTTTGTCTTGCCTTGTGTGATCTTGGCACTTTGTAACCTGGCCTTTGAAAAGTGCTCTATAAATAAAACCATTGTTTTTTTTACTTTTATTTATTTATTTATTTATTTTTTGTCTGTTATGTTAGAAGTAAATAAAACTGTCAACCTTTCTTGTTTCTAACTTTCACAAAGCACTTTCTTACTCACTGAGGGTTGGCCATTATCACCAACACACTCTGCTCCACAGACCCGTACCAAGCACTTGAGCACTTGGGGGTATAGGGCATGTGGGCAGTGCACCAAACCCCTGTGTGGCGTATGACAGGGGGGCAGATCTTTAAAAAACTTTGAAACACAATGTTTTGCATCTACAAGTCTTTCCAGTGCATATTGATCCATGATTCAATATTGAATGTTTACAATGATATGAATATGGGGGATGACAATTCACAGATTTTTCAGGTTCGGTGGGGTCTGGATCCCCATGTCTGTGATACGCTGATGGAATCAGGAAATAAATGCAAAGCCAAATACACAAAAACACACGACCTGGTGCACAGTGTGAGGCATAACACAAATCTATCATCATGTTGCAGACATCGTGAGAACAGGCTGAAGGAGCAGAGAGAGAAACAGAAGGAGAGGATGAAGAGGTACTTGGAGAAGTCATTGGCTGACTCCAAGAAAATGGTAAGTAATTTGCCAAAAAAGTGCGTCATGCAGGCTACAACATCATACAATACATTCAGTACATTTCATATCAGTAATCAATACCCAACTCAGTAAGATGGAATCTCCCACATGCTTACATTATCATCAAAACTTGATTTGGAGCTCCAGCAGGAAGCTGTGCATTCTTTTATTTGATAACAGATAACCTCCCCACTAACATTACATGTGTATGCCAACTGATAACTGTGATATGAACAGCACTTTGTTACTCACTATTCAGAGACCAATTAAAGTAAATGCCTCCTACTGGCTCCGCCTCTGCTTCAACAAGTCAAACCCAAAGTAAAAAATGTATTTCCTAGAATTGACAATGTCCTAGGAGGACTCAGTGAAGTATGCGTATGGAAAGAAAGCTTTACACACACACATACACACACACGGCGTGCGCGCACACATATACGCACACGCGCCAAACTTTCCCTATCCGTTCGTTTCTCTTTCCACCCTGTTAACATCGTCAGTATTCCGCTTTCCCTCTCCGTTCTGTAAACAGGTGTGCACACCTGGGAGCTCTACTGTTATCCGACCCATACATTTACACACTATAGGGTCCACTTACCTCCGCCACAGACCGCTCGTGTTTGGTTTGAAATGAGGAAACAGAGCGTTCCATTTCCGCACGGTAAAAAGGCGACTGTGGCGGGAGAAAGGTGTCACATGGTTTTAAAACCTTTAATCTTTTTGTGTTGTGGTAATTCATTGCCTACAATTGTGGTTTATGTTCAATTAAAATATAATAAAAGGTGCTTGGGTTTGAAAATGTTTGTATGCCTTAAATGAGAATTTAGGTTGAAAGTATGTAATTATTGAGGGGCCACTAAACGTAAATAATTATTGACGCCCAGTGGGAGGGGCCACTAGGTTTAAAAGAGGGCAGCTTTGGCCCTTGGCTTGTGTTACAAAGAAGGTAACTCCGTCAGCCGTGTGTTTTCCTAATACGACTGTTTTTCCATATGGTGATTTTCTAGTGATTGTGGACTCGTGCCATGTTGGAATTTTGTTTGTACATTTCTGTAAATAGTATTTAGATATATATATATATTTATTTTTTTTTGCACTATTTGTAAATACTTGCAGGCCGGCAACAAATAAATTCCACCTTTAGCAAATTTTTCTGATTATACCTGTGTTTTACACAAAGAAGTGAGTGTGCAGAAAAGAAGCTCGCAACACAGGTAGTTATTGAATATAGAATCTTGACAGGGTGGACAAGACCCTGAAGCGGAGAGTCAAAAGATGAACTCATTGGTTTAAAAATGATTTATGTATACAGTTTTTGAAAAAATAGTCTCTGGGATTCCTCGTCAGTTATTGTTCCATGGTGATGGATTCTTATCTTCCTGTTGCGGTGGATTTAACATGAAACTGTCCTCATTCAGCTCTCTTTCTTCTCTGAGCTCTGCGGTTCACACACCTTTAAAAATAAACAAATGTCACAACTTTGAACCCTGCTGCTATCATCACCACCGCTCATGGTTCAAGTTTCTTTGTAGCGACCAGTAAATTAACGGTGCACTTATACCGGCTCCACTGTCGTTAATATTAGTGGACAGGATCCAATATGGAAATGTCTGTAACTTGCCGATTAAGCATGCTAACCCAAATGTAAAGTTTCAACCACATTGTTTTGATGCAAAGGGAAACTAATCAGTTTCTAGTTTTACCTCACCTTACAGTCTATGGTGTCAACAAGCAGAAGCCAAATGTACCGAAACTCTTTTATGCGGATTGATTTGACATGACGTGTGATCAATTTACCTCTGGTGTTGCTCCTGTAGTGAAAGTTAATCACTGTTGTCAAGGGGTTTTGACCAATCAGAATCAAGCATCTTACACAATCGTAAGATCAGTAAGAAAGCCATGCATTCATTTTCTGCTTCATCATAATTCACACTGTGTTGATGCATCACAGTTCGACGCTCACACTTCTGATGATCAAAGAGAATTTTTTTCGTTTTACAGTAAAAAAAAAAAAAAGCAAACCTTGGAGCAAAGCTAACGTCCCCTTCTTTTTTTTCAGAGTATGAGAAAGCTCATGCCCAGATGCATGCCTGTTACCCGGAGGGTGAGAGTGAGCCATGGGGACAACACCTCTACTGAAGAAGAGATCTATGCGTTTCTCTTCACACCTGAGGACATGAATTAAATTAGCAAGGAGCTGTTCAGTGCAGTAATGCAGTCAGAATACAGTGAAGTCCAGTTAATGCTTTATTATTGATTCTGTAGAACAAATCATTATTTTTTTAAATAACATGTATAAATGTATCAAATGTGTTAATCTTTGTCCAACTAGGCAATTCAGCATCTGGCTAATAGTCGTGTTTCTACTTATCCCTGAAAATGTCTTAGACTGCCTTTTTCGTGCCCTAGGAATCATAACCTGTTCTTTCTTACAACAGAGAATGTGTATGAGGGAATCTATAGATCTTAAGGGGTGGCAACAATCACTTTAAGGCGTGTTGCTATTGACCCGATTTGTTACAAAACATGTAGATCTACGCTCCTGTTAAACCGTCAAATAACTCAACATGTGATAATATTACTTTTTAACACGACAAAACAGAACTAAGATGTAAGAGAATTACCTGTCAACAAATACTTTTCAATAAAGTCAGAATTCTGACCTCTTCCGTATAAATCAGACATTTGTTGGGGGAAATATTTCTTGAAATTCAACCAGGACAGTGTGGCTTATGTTGATGGTAGTTAGCATGACAAGGATCAATGAATAAGAAATTCACCAAAAACACCTCTTTCAAAAACACACTCAGGAATAATTTTCCACAGTTTATCTTTTCTTTTGATATCATTTTAATCAATTTTACCTTGAGTGTAGAAGGAGTTGACAGTAACCTAACGTCTTCTCCTCACTGATGTAGAGAACAGTAACCTCAGAGGTGCATGTCGCCCCCTGCTGTACCAGAATGTGTAACACCACGTCTGTCAAGTCCGGGTTGCCAGGTCTCGTTCAAAACCCAGTGTGTTCCCTGTGTTATTTTGGACTTTTTTAATTTAGTTTTTTAGAGTTCAGTAGAATAGAATAGAATAGAGTAGAATGGAATATAATGTAACAGAAAGATCCAACCCAGGACAGGGGGAACAGGGGATGCCTACTATACTAGTAGTATGTACTGATTTGGCCAAAATTCTGTATGTAGCATGAAGTATGTGAAGAAGAGAAAGAGCAAAATCTGCAGTATGCCGAAACAACCCAGATGTCGTACTGATTTGGGAAAATTTCTCATTTCGCTTTTTCTTTTTTTCTTCTTTTTGAAGGGGAGTTACACTCAGTTTTGAGGTGCTGTGATTATTAAATTCCATATAAACTACTTCATAATTTTTTCAATCATAAGTGATGCTAAAGAAGCAGTTTCGCTATCAGCACGACCGTTGTTTACTTCCGCTTTCCGAAACTGCAAATCGAGCGACGTCTAACCCAGCATACTGCAGAACAGATCAAACGGAACAGTCATACTACATACGACCTTCAAACACAGTATGTAGTAGGCAGTACCTACTGCATACTACATTTCTAGGTAATATGTAGCGGGCCGTTTCAAAAACAGCCAGGGGAACTAAATACAAAGTAATTAAAACAAGTGGGAGCACAGGACACAGGTGAAACTAATCAGTGCAATTAAAAAAAGGAGGGAAACACAAGGACAAGAAGTAAAACTATGCTGGAAACGCAGGGATCAAGAACTACAAAATAAAACAGGAAACACAAGACTAAGAAACAAGAAAATACAAGAGACATGGACCACTAAACACAAAAGGGAGACAAAGGATACGGAATAAACACGGGGAGGTAAAAAACTAAACATCAGCACATGACAGTTGTGGTTATTACTGCTGATCTTTTGACATCCACAGCTCCACCCTGTTTTTGTCAGGCTGTTTTCCCTGTGTGTTTGCATCTTTGGAAGTAATGTAAAACAAATGACAACATAAAACAATAATTATTACAGAATAACCTTTTTATTTCATTTAGCTAATAATGTCAATTTTCTATGAACATGTTACCTTGACCACACCAAAATCAAATATGTCTCTGTAAAAACCATGAGTGCACATTTCTGTTAATACAATACGCATGGAAAATAGTCACTCTTATATGAGTGAGAACAAATAAAAACTAATCATGATGTCCGTCGTCAGATCGTGTCAAACTGACTACTTCTATTACAATAGATGTAAAACTTTTAACGTTGTCAGCTGACGGTATGTTCAACTATTTCAGTGATGGAGCTCCCACGTTGAAATCATCAGTTCAGCAGACATACTCATCTCTTTAACAGTGGGAGGCTCTGGGGTTCGTTTTAGTAGCAGACGAAAAGGAGAAAGCTTTGTTTGTTTGTTTGTTTTTATAATAAAGCTACCGGTTAACAAATGTGTCTGCTTCTTAACGTTGTAAATGTTTGAGACCTAGATTAAATTTCTTTCAGTAACAATCCAATCTGTCTGTGGGACGCAAGGTGGAGTCATTTCTGCTTCAAAATCAATTACACATACTAAGAAATAAAAACATTGAGAAAACAACGATGCAAAATATTTTCTGACTTGTGTTTAAGCTCGACAAAAGGTGGTCTCGATTCTCCTTTGAGCAATGTCAAGCAGCTCTGTGTTTACGTTCTCACTGCAGCTTAGCATTCCTTTTTTTTCTCCTTTTTCCGGTATTCGCTTGTGATGTGACTCTGAACAAATGACACCGTCTACCCTGGTTGTTGTTGTTGTTGTTGTTGTTGTTGTTACATTTTCCAGCCACAGTTCAAAATCCTTTCCCAAAGGTAAGAGTAAACAGTTCAGCCATTAAGAACAAATTAAATTATAGATCACAGAGGGGAAGAACAGGGAAGTTAAAACATGTAGATAGGATTTCCCAAGCTCCCACGGGACTATCATTAGGACACAGAGGAGATGGGGTTAAGAGGCGAACCCATTTGAGTTAGCACCTTGTCCAGCCATTGAAGCGGCCCATGCAGGTGCACCTCTATCCAGCAGGGGGTGCTGGTGACGTCCTGTCTATGATACTCCGCTCCCCAGCCCTGTAATAAGACACATTGTATCAGATGATGTTTGCCTGTTGTTAAAAAAAAAAAAAGACTTGTATTGTTGCGTCTCCCGTAGGTCCTCCTCTATGGGACGTCGTTTGTAAAGTTGTGCACACTGAAAATAACATCAACAATTCTCCACATTAAGCTACAAAACCTCATAGAAACGTAGAGTGAATCTTTAGAAGACACTTTTTGTTATCACATTAAGAGCAATATTTATATTAAGTATAAATATAAATATAAGTTGTTAAATCTAAATGTGAAATGTTAAATCTAAATGTAAATGTGAAATGTTAAATCTAAATGTTAAATGTTAAATCTAAATGTTAAATGTTAAATCTAAATGTTAAATCTAAGTGTTAAATGTTACATCCAAATGTTGATTGTTAAAACTAAATGTTAAATGTTGCTCTGTGATCCTAAACATTTAGCTAATATGCAAATTCACACTGTCGCCTAGCGGAAATACCAAAATAAAAGCTTCATGAAGCAATACAGACTTAACAACAACTTGGCTTGTCCGTTCCATAGACTGGGTAAGCCTTATTGATGAAGCTTTATTTTGGCGTTAACAGCACTCCATACAAATTCACACTGCTGCTAGCAGAAGTACCAAAATAAAAGCTTCATAAAGCTTTCATTTAGGTTGAACATTTAACATTAAGATTTATATTTAACATTTAGATTTAACATTCATATTTATATTTAGCATTTGGGTTTAACAATGATGGTAACTGGAAAATATTTTCACAACAAAATTAAATGTGAAGATCACAAATATTGTGATATTACTAAAAATTCACATTACATTTTTAAGAGGTTTTGGAGCTAAATGTGGAGAATTGTTGGTGTGATTTTCAGTGTGCACATTTTTACAAATGGCGCCCCATACTCCTCCTTCTCCTCTTCTTCTACTGAGTCCCTGGATGCCTTACCTTGACAAAGCTCATCCTAATGGTACACATCTTGGTGAGCTCATACACAGCCTCAAAGCCATGGTTGACCGACTGAGCCAGCAGCTGAGCGAACTCCTGGTTGTTGAAAATCTTAAGGCTACATCCACTGGGGATCTTGCAGACAGTGGTGGGATGGAAGCCATGATGGTAATTACAGTTTCGGCTCTGCACAAAAATGCTGGTGTCACTGAGGCATTCTGCGTACACCTCCCCTCCCACGTAGTACAGGTGCACTCCTGGTGAACAGACACACAAATGATGGTCAGGTCATTGAAAGCAGCCTCTGTAAAATATCATTGACCTCGCTGTTCTGCTGTGCGTGATGTGGCCATACCTTTGCCAATGTGTCTCCGGGTGTTCTCAATCGTAGAGTTGCGGTTGACGTTGGAAAGCAGTCCGAGGCAGAAGCGATTTTTGTTGTTTGAAGGGTCAGTGAAGCCATCCACCAGTACACTGGTTGAAGACGCATGGTAGGCCTCCCCTACACGATTGTTGAGTTCATAGTAGACAATAGAGCACCAGTGGCTTGGCTCCTCATACTCCACTGGTTGGACATCTGGGAAAAATGAACAACAGGTTTGCACGTTACAGAAAGCAGGTTTACAGAGAACTCTGAGTCTGATAACTCTGAAATGGGCTCTCTGTTTCAAGGAGGGAGGTAACTCAAACCCGCTCCAGAGAGAGAGGCATCCTGAGCTCTGACTCAGATACTGTAATAACTGAAGTGAAGTTCACCCGGAGCGTGTTTTCTTCAATGAACCCTGAATTTCTTTCTGTCTCCTCATTCTCAGAGCAAAACACAGTTTCATTTTCACATTAGTTTATTAAGTCCATATGACACGTATGAATAGAGATCTGCTGGGCCCGTATAAAACACACTTGTTTAAACATGGCATGTCCATGCATGGAGGAGCCTATGGTTAAGCCCACATCAGAGATGATCAGCTGGGGGCTGCGGCTGTGTGTCAGGTCTCAATGAGCGCTTTTTTGCGGGGAGCAAAAAATACACAACAGCCGCCAACAACGACACAGACATGAATGTTTAGAACTTAACACAGGACGTTTCCCCATCTTTGGATACAGAGGCAACAGACCAGTGGGATAGCTCTGACGTTGCTAACTTGCTAGTATCTCTGCAGACCAGAAACATCAGATTCGTCTGGGCGTGTGTTCTGCCGCAGGACAGAATATCACCCGGTTGCACTCCTGCTGACACCTGACACATGCTCATTTTACTCAATAAGAATGAGTAGGCAGAAAGCTGGACACTGTGTTCAGTTCTGTTGTTGCAGCAAATCCACATTCTGAGCCTTCATTTGAAATGACTATGCATCCACCGAGATAAGCCTGCTCCACATGTTGATATTCAGCGTGTTAAAAGTTTTGTACGTATTTATATGATCTGTAGCTATTCCATACCGTCAGCTATATACATTGTGTTGCCTCTGAAAGTATGATTTAGGAAAAAAACCAAATTACTTTAAAAAAACAAACAAATTTGATCTTTTTGTCATGGGAAACGTCTATGTTTCTAAAAGAAGAATCGATAACTAACGTTTCCAAAGCTCGATCACAGAGAATACGTGATCATTTTCAAGTGCGTCGTAGTTCGCCTTTCTTCGCTTGGATTGGATCAATATAATAATTAATTCTACGCTCAAAACTATTCCACAAGTTTTCACCTGTGATAACAAACCTACGCATTGACTCCAGCAGCACGTTTCTCTCACGCTGCTTCTATCTCCCTTTGCTGCTGCAGTGCTGCTTTTCTCTGATCGGATATTCCTACTTGACATAGGACTACATAGGACTCGCCTGATGGTTTTTGTAGTGGTGGAAGTGCTGAACACAGAGTGAGCCTACTCAGAGTTGATTTGTCTGACGGTTTCACAACCGAACACTCAGACTTTCCCATCTGAGGTGTAATCAACTCAGAGTTCATAGTTCAGACAAAGCATTAGTTGAACGCCATCCCATGAGAATCCCATAAGAAGTTAACATGTTGTGTATGTTTTTTAGCACAGATCTGATGTCAGTGTAAATGTTTGCACTGCTCACCTCCCCTGTTGATGGTCTGTGCAACCATGGTGCTAGATGTTTCCATGGACTGGCTCTCCTGACCCTGCTGCTCATCAGGGGGCATGTAGGCAGGGGGCGGGGTGTCAGCTGGTGGAAGAAGGGTGGAGTTACAGAGGAATTAGACATCAGCTATTGCTGCTAAAAACTAAACACAACACCACCACATTTTGATGTTTCGATGTCATACATTAACACACAATCCTAAACTGCCACTAAATGTTTCTATTAACTTCATGCTGGATTCAGATGTGACCGCAGATCTGAACTAGAGCACAATTTAGAAGCACTGCTTGAAAACACTTAACAGAGGAAACATCCACATTCATTTAAATATAACTATAATGTCTTAATAAAGCATTGTACTTCACGCTGGATGTATCCGTCCTATCATAACACAGAAACAAGACTGAGGGACTTCTCTGTCTACTGAGTAAGTACCTTGACAGCAGAAAGCTTCCTAGTCTATAAAGGACACGGATTAGCTGACACCCGATTGTTCTCATTTAGAGGTGAAGCTTGATTTTAATGAGCAAACAATTTATTTCAATTTTTAAAAGTTTTAGTTATTTTTCAAAGTGCCTTGTGTTTTATTATTATTATTTATTTATTATTTCATTTTCAATCTTTTATTAAATTCTTAAATTAATTTTAATGTTTTATTTAATTAATTTTAATGTATTTATCTAAATACGTTAATTTATTAGTATTTATTTAATGTATCATTTGATTTATGTTTTTTATCTAATTTATCTTATTTATTTATCTTTTTTATTCTTAAATTAATTTTAATGTATTATTTAAATAACTTAATTTATTTGTATTTATTATTTAATTTATTAAATGTATCGTTTGATTTATGTTATTTCATGTTAGTTATTTTACAGTGTTTAACCTATTTCTAAACTAATGTGTTATTACTCATTTGACTTCACTGTGCTGCACTTTGGTAAACTTTATTGTTCTTTAAAAATGTGCTCTATAAATAGACTGGATTGGACAATCCTATTCAATTGTTAGATAATGCAGTATAGAAATCAGAGATCAGTATGTATGAACAGTCAGCCCCTTCTAAGCTGAATTTGTCTCAGGGTTAGGTACTTCAGTATGTTGGGTTTACCTGGAAGCTGGAATGGACTGGATGGCCCCGAGCTGGCAGGAGAGTTTGGATAAGTACCACTGCTGGCGGGTGAAGAAGGGTACGGAGAGAGAGGAGAGATGGGGAAGGAACTGCCCCCACCTCCTCCTCCACTGCTAGTGCTGCCGCCCCCACTGTGTGGCTGCTGGAAGGACTCAGGAAAGGTGGCGTTGAGTGGCATGTGTGGCTCATTGTGGGTGAGGTTGCGGAATTGTACAAGCAGGCTGTGCTGGGGGTTGAACTCGCTGTGCCGTGGTACAAGGACAGGAGGGAGCACTAGATGGAGGAACAAAGGATTGGAACATCAGTTGGCATTCAAAACATCGTCATGCTGTGTTCTTTCTTTTCAGGTAATTGGCTGATCATTACATGTTAGTAGCTGATGTCTAATAAACACATCTTTCCCAGAAAACCAAGCAGAATTCTTGCTTCAAAACAAAACAAAGCCAACCATCTTTAATCATTTCTCCTCTTCATACCTGGACTCTCCCGCTCTGCCTCCGCTCAGTAAAAGGTGTAGGAATCTGAAAATACCAACTGACTTTTCAGACTAAAACACCTTTAAAACAAATTATTAAGACACCATCATCACTCTTTCTCCCTCTATCTGTCTGTCTGTCTCACTTCCCATTCATAAGCCTTCAAAGAACCACGATAAACAAATAGATAAAAAGACGGAGATGCAGACGCCATGCACAGAGAGAGCGACATGAACTGCAGCATGGAGGATATTACGGACTGAAGTGAAAAAGTAAATAAAACCTTATACATTTTGGAAGTCAGAAGCTGTCAATGTGTACATCACAGACTCCTGCATGAATACAAATAATAAATAAGACAGGTGGCAAGAAAAGAAAAGTAAAGGAGGGGAAGCATCTATCGGGCTACTCCCTAAAGACAGACACAGATAGCCGATTGTCTCAGCACCTTCAAGGCCACTGAGGCATTTTAAAGCAGGCTTCAGAGAACAACCTGCACCAACACCTGTGAGGAACTTTATCATATTTGGATCAACTCATCCATAAGGACTTTGTTTCAACTGGGACAACTTACGCACTCGCACTTTGTCTCTAACATGTTTGGAGAACGTGACCTTCCTGGATGACATCATAGACATGAGCCGACACACGCTCTCAACAACACACATGCAGATGGGACTGTGAGTGGAGGCTAACACCAAGTGTAACATGTCTCTGCTCGGAGTATGATTATCAGAGCTGCAAAGTTTCACTTTTTCTTAAAGCTCACCCTTTGAGAAAATTATTGTTCTTCTTCGCTGGTTTTCAGTGCCAGGGGTAAGTACTAAGGTTGCATCTATCTTGAAAAGTTTTAGGTTTTACTTCAAGGAACAAAAACATGGGAATGTTTCTTTGAGGATTTTCCGGTTTTTAACGTCTTGGAACAAAGAAAAGTCTTTATTCATCTTAGAAGGTTTTAAGACTTTAACTTCTTCGAACAAGTACACAGGAATAAACTCAGTCACAAACCAATACCAAAACCCAACAGAAGAGAATGGAGGCTTTACTAGGGATGCACCGAAAATTTGGCCACCGAAAATGGCCCAAAGGTGCATTTTCGGTTTTCGGCCGAAAGACTTTTATCACCGAAACAACACGGCTGAAACAGAATGATGTGATGAGGCAAGCAAAAACCACGGCCAGTACGCGCATGTCTGGATAAGGGACAACATGTCTGCATCTGTTCTTCCTTTAATCGCAGCACTAAATCGTCTTCTAAGCAAAGAGGTTGAGACAGACCACGGAGTGAAAACAATGAAAACTACACTCTAAGAGTCTGTCAGCACACGTTTCACTGAGATCTATTCGGATCCTCTGCACTTCATCGCAACTGTACTTGATCCACGTTATAAAGATCATTACTTGGATGTGGGAATAAAGCAGCGCGCACGAGAAATGATCCAGGCCGCCATGGATACGGAGAATCCGCTTGGAGATGGAGGACAGAGTGCAGAAAAAAGGACCCGTCTCTCTGAACCAGATGAGGGGCACCCTCGTTGTCTGATATGTTCAATAAGATCCTTGATTTTAGTGAGGTTAGTACAGTCATAGCCATAAATGCAATGGTACTAATAATTGGCATAATCATTTCTTGCTGTGTTTCAGTATGCGCATCAATGAGCCTTGGCCGCCCCATGACCCTGTCGTCAGTGAAACTGTGTTTAGGTGGGGACTGTCCACTGCAGACTTGAACACCCCTCAAAGATGCTCTGACCCACTGGTTTAGCAATCACAGTTTGTCCCATGTCAAAGTCGCTCTCATCCTCACCCTTGCATATTCTTTCTGCTTCCAACAAGAGAACATAACAGGCAAAGTGTTCACTTGCTGCCTTACGTATCCCATCAAATGACAAATGTACTCATCTGTCAGTTGTCACAGTGCGATGGCTGATCAGTGTGTGTGTGTATGTATTAGTGTTGCACAGTACAGAACAAAGAAATCAAACTGATGTATACTCATATCTAGACTAATTTAAACATAAGCTTAGACTTACTATGTGAAGATTATGTGTCAAATATTAACCTTCAAATTAAAAAAACAAACAGAGGTAGAGTTAAAAAAAGCACCGGACCATGATCACTTACCAGGACTCTCGACTCGTTTGTAGTGATACGGGTTTATGCAGACCTCCTTCTGTTTGGAACCAAACGGGTAATCGCACACCTCCAGAGGCTTCAGCTCATGATGGGACTGAAGGTCTGGCCAGCGCCATACTCTGCAGTAGATTACATGAGGCAGACCTTTCCGATGGGAAACCTGTAGCCGGCCATCCAATGATCTTGGAATGGTAACACACTTGCTGGGCTGCCCGGGGCAGCTGAGAGCTTTCTCCAGATCCTCCATCGCTCCTTTCTTCTTCTTCAGCTTTTTCACAAGGGCATCCACAGCTTTTTCTGCCCATTTCTCTTCCTCGTCTCCCTGCTTCCAACCAAGCAGACGCTTGACTGCTGGGCTTGTGAAGGAGAAGAGGCTGGACATTGAGGTCATGTTGCAGGCTGTATTACAGGTGAAAAGGAGGACTCACTCTTGGGGGCCCAATGGGGTCCAAAGTTCCCAACCACGAAGTTTAAACTCAACAGTGAAGCCTAAACCTTGTGAAAGTGAGGTAAACAAGACAATCTACGAGGGGTTGGGGGGTGGGGGGTGGGCATGGGAGGGGTGGAAGGCTAGAGTATTTGAGGCCAAAAGAGATAAGGGGTGTGGCAGAGGAGGCTTTAGCCTTGTCTGACCAACAAGGACAGGAAGCAGGGGAGGAATGGGAGTCAGCAAGCAGGACACAGCTGCTGCTGCTCAGGAAGGGCCCTGTAGCAAGCTGTCCAGAGTTTGGTCACCACCCCTTACAAAGGGAGGAGGAGGAGGAGGAGCAGGCTGCTGGAGTTGTGATCAGGACCTCGGTTGAATTGTGTAGAGCAGGTTGACAGGCAAGAAATAGAGTGCTCACTTCTCAACACTGAGTCCGGGCCACGTGCTAGATTGAGTCTTCCATCAATTACAGGTCGGTGTTTCACTCCCGTCTGCTGCAAGACAGAAAAGAGGAAGAAGGAGGAGACTCATTGATTACTCAGACACACTCACTGGTTTGGCATTTCATACAAGAACCATCTGGTCAAACTTATAATACATTTCAAAATGTGAAAATGAATAGTCTAAATGTCAGCACCATGTGTGGAAAACACTGGCACAGCTTCACAAATGAGTTGAAATCTTTAACTGCCAGACAAAAGGCATGATCAGTTGTTTTTGTATATGAAATATAGCAGCGACCACCTGATATTTGTGTCACGTTTGTGCACTGTCTCTGAATTATTTATCTCCCTCAAATCTTTCTGTCACCAAAAAGAGCCAACATTGTAACACTTGAGTTTAGTTTAGTTATTTTTAATCACACTACAGTTCTGGAGAAATGCTTAAACTACTGATAACATGTCAAATCAAATAATTACTCTAGTCAAAAAGGGAATAAAAAGAAGTCTTCATTTATTATTTTCACTGCTTTTTAAGAGATCATGTATTTTTACAACCTAAGCCATGGAAGCAACAAGGAAGCCGGTCTACAGCAGCTCTGCTTTATCTCGCAAAGCCCAGGCTGACCCGCAGCACAGAGGTACACCTGCTCCAGACCCACTCAGATTCAGAGGAATTCCTCAATATAAACCACAATTCAGAAATCGAATTAAGCCTCCCAATGGTTTGATGACGCTGGGATGTTACAGTTCACTGTGATTCACTGTTGACTTTGTTCAGACGTGCCTGTCTGATCATCAAACCAGCACACAGGACTGTTCAGGGAAGTACAACAACTTGATTTCTCTTCTGTGATGGATCAGTGCTGATGGTTTGTCAGCCTTGCATGTATGATGGATATCATCATGCAACAATAACAGTTAAACTTGTTATAGTTGGATATAGATCATAAATTGTATATTATAATCAGAGGTAGGGCTGTGCCATATCATACCGTCCATTATGATACTGGTATACATGTTGACATGATAAAAGTGTCATATTGTGTCAAAGCTGGTGATAATGTTTACAGTGAAAGAGTATAGCGGCTCAGTCATCTGGTAAACTTGTCTTCTCTTCACGTTTGATGTCAGCTGATAGCTATTGGATCTGGATCAGAACGTAAGTGACAATCCTTAACTACATGGTTGAATGCTCATCAATGCATGCTGAGAGTCAATCCCTTGGTAGACCAACAGAGGTGGACTTGGAGGCATTTGTTCACATTGGTCCAACAATCATGTGGACAAACACACCACCCGCTTCTAAAAGGCGAATTTAATATTTCTCTGCTGCGTCTTGTGAAAATATTTAGTTCTTTTGATGTCATTCCAGCATGTGGAGACATGTATGTATTAATCAAGGTGTGTATGAAAATGCAAGATAAAAAGATAGTGTCCTTAGTTAATCAGAGAGGAAGACTGTATTTAATAAAATACTAGATTATCTGTGTGGACCATACTGTCATTGACAAGGAGAATGTGTTAAGACAGGGCGATGAAGACTCCCATGATTCAAGCAGAGAAGGAAATACAACACAGAATACTCGATCACCCGGGACTTCCACCAGATCCATGTCCGGTCCGGCTCCGTGCTCTGTAATCTGTCAACACCCACCAGTTGCGTTTTCAGAACGCGGTAATCACAAGCGGCAACCTCCGGTCTAAAAATATGAGTCAATGTGGAAGTGTTAAAAGCTGCAGTTCATCGAGGATCCGCTTGAGGCTGGCTCCGGAAGTACCAGAAGTCACATACACATGAATGGGAAAAAGAGGATCTTTCCAGCATTAATAAACATGTTTACAGTCTGGTACAAAAGACGAGTGTAGTCTGAATAGCTCATTTCTCGATGTGCTCTCACTGTGAGGGGGGTGAATTTTTTTCTAACGTGGCAATTTCAAAGATATTGAGATTACTAGTCCTCCAATGAGAGGCACAGCTGCCTGCGGGAACACTGCAGCTGTTGGCTAGGAGGCTCAAAGCCCGCCTCTTTACGTCACACTGGCTCCACAGAAGCAATATGGCTGCCGCTGCCGATTGGCTTCAAAACAGCGTTCAGAAACATATGGGTGACGTCACGGATACTACGTCCATATTTTATACAGTCTATGGGTAATCACTGCATTAATGAATATCCAACATCTCTCCTCATCCATGTTGTCTTTCTGGTCCTCAGAAAACCTCTGACCTGTTGACGCCAGGCCTGGCTCCGCTCATCATGACAGTTTGTTGTTGTAGTGAAGTGAAATACGATCTGGTGATAACACAGAGTGTTTTATTTTGAAAATTGACCAGATGTTTTCATTTTGTTTTGGTGCCTGACTTCCTGTCCTGCTCGATCGAATTCTGTTAGCAGCAATTCAGATTTTCAAACTGAAAAATGTTATAGTGTAAAGTTAAATATGCTCATTTTGAATGCCAGCAACACCTTAGTTGGGACAGGCTCAATGAAACACTGAGTAGGTTGTGTAATGCTATAAAAAATACCTGGAAAAGCATTACATTAGTTATGCAACAGGTTAGTAAAATGACTGGATATAAAAGGGCACTCCAGAGAGGCCGGGTCTTTCAGAAGAAAAGCTGGGAAGAGGTTCTCCACTCTGTCAGAGACTGCATGAGGAACTAGTTCAACAACTTCAGAGTCCAATCCACGTATACAGGTTAAAACTGGACCATGCTAAGACTAAACCACATATGAACATGATCCAGAAATGCCGGCAACTTCTCTGGGCCTGAGCCCTTTCAGATGGACTGACTGATGGTCTGAAAAATCTAAATCTGACATTCTTTTTGGAAATCATGGAAGACACATCCTCCGCTTTAAAGAGGGGAGGGACCACCAGCTTGTTATCAATGCACAGTTTAAAACCCAGTATCTAGGATGGTATTGGGGTGCATAAGTGCCCACTTCTAGCTAGTTCACACATCTGGGAGGGCACCATTAATGCTGAACAATATATAGATCTTGGGGCAATATAAGCTGCCATCCAGACAATACTTTTTCATAAAGGATGCCAAACTAAATGTTGCTTGTATTACAACAGTATGGATCCGTAGTAGTGGAGTCCTGGTGCTAAATGGGCAAGCTGCAGTCCTGTTTTTACCCTGCGAAAACATTTGGTGCATGGTGAAACAATATGACAGAGGAGGGGCGCTGGTGGCCTTGCGGACTAAGCGCCCCACGTAGAGAGACTTCAACGACGATGACTATAGTCCTCGTTGAAGCCAGTTCGACTCACGGTCGACCATTTGCTGCATGTCTTCCCCCTCTCTCTGCTTCATGCATTACCTGTCTCTCTTCAGCTGCCAATAAATGCAAAAAAATAAAATAAATATGACTTAAAATACACGTGTGTAGTGGTGTGAGATCAGGCTAGATGGGGACATTTCACTTCCGAAGCTCCAGGAACTGGTCTTCTCAGTTTCCAAACGTTTGCAGAGTGTTGTTGAAAGAAGAGGTGATGCAACACAACGGCAAATATGCCCCTGTCCTCAAGGTTTGGAAACAGGTTGCTGGTAACACATTTGGATTGTCATTCAAGCCGACGTGTTACGGCCCCAGTTTATATAGGTTTTGTTTTTTGTTTTTCATTTCACAGAATGTGATCAAAAACGGTGTCTGGACTTGGTCTTGTCAGGAAATGATCTTGTTTACATTGAAAGGTGGGGGCTTCATTTATAAACAGACACCAGCTGAGCAGACGAAGGGGCAGGCGGGTAAAGGCACAAAAAAGCAGATCGCACAAGAGGAAATATTTCCTGTGATTTATGTGGATTTTCTTTAACACACAAGTTCAGCAGATACTCAAATATAAAGCTGTGCAGGTGACCTCATTTACTCAATAAGTGTCCTAGTGAAACTTTGAATAAAAGCATTGTGTGAAAATGAGGAGAGTCGCTCCACATGAAAAACAAAAGATCAGGCTTTTGGTTAGGAAAGTAAGAGAGTTCACGTATTCGTACCAAACTGTTTCAGCACAGCACTTTTGGTTTCAGTGCATGTCCAATGACTTTTTCAACAAGTCACCTCAAGTCATACTGAGTTTGAATTATTTTTCGCCTGTGCTGTGATCATCTGTGTGAGCCAATTGCCATGAGGACATGATTTTGGAATGCTCCGGTGCCTGGATGTAATACGGTATTCCCGCCAGACGGTGGCTATAGAGCTTCTTAAAGCTGTTTTCTAACTGCATTAAGTAACAAAAGAAGAAGAATGCTAACTTCATAAGCTAGCAAGAGAAGAAGAAAAACATTAGAGACAGTCACTGGAAATACGTGTGTAGTGGTGTGAGATCCAGAAACAGAGAAATCACAGAGACTGAGCGTGGCTGTAAAATGTAAACATACACGCCACGCTGCTGCGTCACAGAAACTAGGGACGGGCACAAACGGACCGCTAACGAGACAGGTGTCTGTTTACGTTCACTGTCTACACCTGCAGAGCAACAAATGTTGCGTTAGTCGCTGTCTCAACTTGATCTTTCAAACCTGCCGTCAGAGAGCTCTATTTAGAGTAATCGCCGGATAACGACATGAGAGGCACTGCTCACGGTTTGATCCGTTATCATGCACACTGAGATGAAAATAAAGCCATGTCAGACGTAAGGATGGATTCAATCTACCTTAGAAGATAAACATATGAATAAATGGACTTAACAGGTCACACATTTAACTCTGTAGGATGGAGCACATCAAAGTTGGATTTGTATCTGAATGAGAGACACGGCAAATAAACAGTCTTCAACTTCACAAACTCATAGCTATTACATTGATAGCACATTTTGTTTGCACCATCAAATGTTGATAAATTACAACAAAACTGACCAGACATACAAGTTAGATCACAACCACCAAAGTAACTCTAACAGGACAGCACCATTTTGGAAAATATGGACATTAAGCATTTTTTTTGAGGTACAATTACCAGGTCTAGAGCTGCTCCAAATGCTATGACACGATTTCTATCAATACTCTTCACAGTTTCTTGAGAAAATGAACGAAAGCAAATATGGAGCAGTCACCACTAAAGCCTGATTTACGCTTCTGCGTTGAATCGACGGCATAGCCTACGCCATAGATCTGCGTAGCTCCCGTACCTACATAGAGGCCTATGCACGTGGCCGATGTGCACCCCCTCCAAAATGTAACTCCCCGTAGAGCCGACGCGGACAACAAGCCCTGTGATTGGTCCGCTCAGCAGCATTGTATTGCAAGCATTTACAGCACTTCCAGGATCCGGCAAATCAGCAATGTATTTCATCTCATCCAACGTCTCCTCTCCATTCTTCCCTGTAATCATGTCTGTATGATAAACAGCAACATGCATCAGCTGTAGATTAACATAATACGTTCCAGGCCGGAGACAACCCGACTATCAGAGAGATCACACTGCCCTCAAGCGTTTCGAGGGAGTATTGCTGCATGTCACGGACACATCGAGAGAGTATTGCTGCATGTCACGGACACATCAACGCACAAGTATGTAGGGCTCAGGTCCGCTTCGACCACTGCTGCAGAGAGATGCAAAGTATAAACCTTGAGGGAAGCAGAAGTGCCGAGCATAACCTCACAACAGTAAACGCTGGCGAGAAGTGCTCCGAAATTGAGGTTGAGCACTGCATGCATAAAAAAACACCTTAGTTGCACAGCCCCTAAATGTTGTGATTTTTATGTACATAAATTAATAATAGTCTCCATTATTTATGTCTTTGAATGTATTTTCCTCCAACAAAACAAACTGGTGTTATCTTTTTCACATTGGTTTCAGCCCTTTACCAGAAAATCTGACAGGAGGCCTTCACAATATAAAACAACCAGTTCATTATTGTGATATCAATTAGGGAAGTGTGATAAAGTAACCTTATGTTTTACACATTACCTGTGTTAGCAACATGTTTCTCCTGAAAGAGGATCACAATTCAGGATTTTACCTGATTTTCACCTGTTGATCTGAAGTTAGCCAACATCTGGTTAAAGCTTGATTTGACTGGATCCAAATGGTGTACAAACTTGTCCATAAAGCATGCAGCTCTACACTGTAACCATGATTCAACATGTTTTATTATTTACACAATCTTCAGCAGCTCTTCCTCAGGTGTCCTGAGTGTGTGAGATTTGAAATACTCCGAAAGAGAAAACATTTCAGGGAGCGATGTCCAACTAAAGCTGTGAAGTGACACATCTCACCGTGACAGGTGTGTATTTCAAGACTTTTGTCCAGATGTCTAAACAGTGTCATGCACTGTTCATACAAGTAAAGGCACATCATACTTAAAAGGTGGCAAGTAGGGGTGTAACGATTCATCTACTACATCGATATATCCATTTATATTCCTACAATCCAACTACATCGATCTGTGCTCGTCAAGTTGGCCTTCTGTACAACATATATCAATCTAACATCGTTTCAAAAGGTAATAAATTGATTGTATCGATACTAGGAATAACACATTGGATTTAAGCACGGCAGACTTTAAATTGATGTTTTTTTGCACTTTTAATGATAAAGACGTTAAACATTACTCAATTCCGGCTGCCTGTCTGTGACGTCATCGCAACGCGCAGCAGACAACCAACATAGCATGGCGGATGGCAGAGGAGAAGCCAGCGAGCGAGAAATTATCAAACCACTATCCAGTGTGTAAACACTTTGGCTTTTGCAAAGACGGAGATGTTCTAAATAAGTCGCTCGCTGTTTGTAGGATATGCAAAGGTCAAGTAAAGTACCACGACAACACCACAAATCACACCAGCCGTCCAGGCACATCTTGCAGCGTTCCAGCTGCAGCAGCAGCGCAAGGTAACATCAGCTCTGCAGAAGCCTCAGGCCTCGCCAGCATGTTTAGTCAGAGACTGTAAAATATAGACGTAGTATCTGTGAATCCCGCCTGTCAATCAAGTCAGCTGTGCCTCTCATTGGAAGACTCGTAATCGAAATAGCTTAGAAATTGCCGTGTTAGAAAAAAATTCCCCCCCCACAGTGAGAGCATCTCAAGAAATGAGCTATCCAGACTACACCCGTCTTTTTAGCCAGGCCGTAAACATGTTTATTTCTGCTGTAAAGATCGTCTTTTTTTAATTGGTGTGTATGTGGTGTCCGGTACTTCTGGAGCCAGCCTCAAACAGATCCTCGATAAACTGCAGTTTTTAGTACTTCCGCATTGGACTCATATTTTTAGACCGGAGGTTGCCGCTTGGTTTAGTCAGAGACTAGGCCAAAACTCGGCTCAGGCGAAAAACATCACGGCAACAACAGGAATCTGGGACTGCCCAGTATCAAGGTATTTTTTCACAGTCACACTGGTTGAATTTTTGGCTAAAGAGTTACTGAATCGATTTTAAGTCACCGAATCGTTTTGGATCGAATCGTTCTTAATGAACCAATATCATCCTTTAATCGCATCTGCAACCACGAATCATGATGCGAATCGAATGGTTGTTAAAAAGATCGTTACACCCCTAGTAGCAAGTTGTTTAAGGAGGCTGTTTGGAGGATCACGAGGCATCATCCATGCAGAGACTTGTCACATCCCTCCCTCCTCTCGACACAAACTAAAAAGGAGAAAATAAATCAAATAGGAGTTGGTGAAGAATAACTATCAGCCAAAACCGCTGCCATTTTTCCAGACTAAAGAGGTCTAATCGCCCTCAAAGTAACGCAAGCACCATAGCTTTCTTGTTTAACCCTCCTGTTATGTTCTTTACTCTGGAACAGCAATAATGTTCCTGGGTCAATTTGACCCGGGACATATTCAATTATCCAAAAGTGTCAGAACCCCAAAAAATCCCAATACACATTTTTTTAAATGTAATTTTTAACTCCATTACTGAGCATTTAAATCTGGATTTAGTCCAATGGTGTTCTTTAACTCTCACAGATCATGGTTCAATGAGGATAACTCACTCGTTTTCACCAAGATTCATGTTAAAACTTTTCAAATGTACATTGGAAAGCCCTAAATGTAAAAACAATGGCTTTACATGACATATTTTTGTCTATTATATTTTACAACTTGAATTTATTTTTATTTTTATGAAGTGATGTTGATAAATGAACACGACACATCTTCTGTCACATGCTGCACAGATTTTTATGCTGCATTTCGCTGGTTTGGAAGACATATTACCTAAAATAGAGTTTAAATCGTGTCAATTTGACCCGCAACATAACAGGAGGGTAAATAAGTATAAAGTACATGAGGCAGACAATATGGGAAATCGAGTCTGTGGGAATAAGCAACACCCTCCACCATTTCCACCCTCAGTGAGAAAGAGACGCATCCCACGTTACACTAATCCACAAACAGATGAAAGTAAAGAGAACTTGAGGAACTTCTTAGTTTCAATTGAACACGCACAGTCCCCAGAGCAGCTCTCTCGGTATCTTTGTCTGATCCTAGTGTATGGTAATGTAAGCAACCTCAAGAATGTGCTAACTAGCTTAGCATATAATGAACTTAGTTTGAAGTGAAACACCTCAAACCCGCTGTCACTGTTCGGATTACAAGCTTCAAACTTACACTCTCTTCTTTTTGAATGTTACTCAGGGGCTTCACGTTCAGTCTGTGTTCCGTTATGGGGTATTTCTTCTTCACCCTCCCTTCTCTTCCTCCATTCCTGAAACTTTTTGAGCCTCTCTCAGCCCATGCTAAGCTATGCTAGCTGTTAGCCAACAGAGGGAAGTTCTGGAGCCACTGCCCTGCGCGTCCTGCTGATGAAGCCCACTGAGTCTCTGGTACACTTCACAAAGGTTTGGAGGAATGCTCGTTTTCACTTACCTTCTAGCAAGGCTCGGACGCCATGGGAAGTAGTTTTTGTTGGGCGTTGAAGGAGAGTTTGTTTTTTCTTTAAGATCTTCTCTCGTTGTCAAACACTGCTTGCCTTTGTCTCCTCATTCCTTATCCTCCAGATCCTGTACATACGTAGACTGAGGGACGGAGCGCAGATCATTCCGCTCTCCTCAGAAAGTAGTGCTCACTGCGGTGGTGAGGCGGAGCACGATTAGGATCCATACTTTTTTAAGTGCTGTTTTAACATGAATCTCTAAATCTTTTTGACAGTGTACTTTAGAAAGAAAAAAAAGAAAAAAAGTTAAAAGTAAAAAATAATGTAATAGTTTAGTTTACAAACCACTACACATGGACAGGGGCGTAGTGGGGGGAAAGTGGGGACTGACTACCTAGGGCCCAAGTGAGGAGGGGGGCCCTTAATGGGCCTGAAATAAAATATGTATTTTACTATGCTTTTCTTTTGTTTTGTTATAACTGCAATAAGATAACTAAAGTTGCCTGATAAATAAACAAACATTTGGACGTCCTTTCTGGAATTTTTCCGGCTCCATGAGATGCCTAAAGTGGGGAATTGTCATATTTTCAGAGCATCAAGTGTGGCTGAATCTGATTGAAAGTAAACTGTAGGCTTTTAGAGTTTTATTGACTTCATGAGGTTACATTATGCCAAATAATGCCTCCTTTTTGTCACTTGGCTTCAAATAATCTTGTTTAAAGAGGTGGACAGTCTGAGGGTCAATATTGTACAGTTACATTTGAAGACATTGTAAAAAATATATTTTATATATATACTGTATATATATATATATGATATTGATATTGATATGTAGCTTAGATTTGAGTCAGTTAAACAGGATAGTTTTAAGCATATATTTTTGTTGAATGCAATAAACCAGTTATAGCAGCAAGGTTATTTTTGTAGGGTTGGCTGTGGTGATGGGGCCCACTGAGATATCTTTTCAGCGGGACCAGAATTCCTGGCGACGCCCCTGCAAATGGTTTTGCATGCGCATATTATGTATGAGTGTCCAAATGAACACTGACAGCTTTTTAATGCCAGATAACTGTGTTCCTAGACCACTTATAACATCTGCACACTATTCAAACAACTACACATGATATTTCTCTTCACTTTTTGATTTTTAATTAAGTGAAAAGGTGGTCATGCTGCGGCTCTGAAATGTCTCACAAGTTTCAGGCTCCCCTCAGTCTGCAGCACCCAGGTTTTATGTTGTTAGTTGTATTTGTAGTCTGTTGATTGAAGCTTTGGCAGTCCACAAGTTGTTTATTAGTCTCTAATAACAATAATAATAATAATGATAATAATAATAATAATAATAATAATAATAATAATAATAATAATAATAATAATAACAATAATCATATAACAATAAAAAAAAACAATAATAACAATAATAATAATAATAACAACAACAATAATAACAACAATAATAATAACAACAATAATAATAACAAAATAACAATAAAATAATAATAATAATAATATTTATTGTTGTTATTATTATTATTGTTATTATTAATTAATTGATTAGAATAATGTTGATAATAATAACAATAACAATAAAAAGTAATAATAATAATAATTATTATTATTATAATCATTATTATTTTATTATTATTATTAATTTTGTATTAATTATTTTATAATTTGTATTCTGTCTTCTCATCCCAAGTTGATTGCGGTCTCCATTATCGACCACATTCATTTTCATCCTTAAGTAGTGACACATTAATGTTTTAGCAGTATTCCTTTAAGTTAATTAAGGGAGAAATCACAAGAAAGTATTTATTTGGAGTATTTTGTTTTTGCTGTTATCACTGTTGCAACTAATGTGCTAGAGAAGAAAGAATAGTCATAGCCTCATTTTAAAATATGTTCAGATGTTTAATGGAAGTTAATACGAGACATCATAGTCTTAGTTAGCCCCATTAGGTTTAACTTACTGACGGGATCCACATTTTAGTTGAGGGGTCTACAGTTTAAAGTGGGGTGAAGGGGCCTTCAGTGACTTTGGTCCTTCTCCCTGGAAAAAACTGCATGCTGGTCCATAACAACAGAGCATATGAATATAGTTACACTGTGTACATGTAAATATGATGACTGATGTGGCTGGCTGGATGTGCGGCAACACTTGCTTTTTGTTTGATTACTTTGTCTGATATTTCCTCTTTTGATCTGAATTCTGAAAGCAACTGCTATGGATTGTTTTTCTATGTTTTTTTCCTCAATGCAAAGCACATTGAGCTTACCTGTAATGGGCTTTATAAATGTAATTGCTGTTGCTATTGCAGATGTTTTGATCTTTACTAGTTCCATCTAACATAACAGTTCCTACAAGTGCACAGCTTTGTTTATAGCAGTCATGGAACAGTCGACAACATGTTAGAAAAGCCCTCAGCTATTACTTTAGCAGAGATGCTACAGACTTATCTTCCTAAATACCTTGAAAGTGTTAAAAAAAAATAGAGAACAAGCCCAACATCTGGTATCTCGATATGTTGCTGTTCCAACTGATTGTTTATATTTTTGACTTTTGTTGAAATTCTTCACACATTTAGCAAGTTTGGTAAAATCCAGCTAAAGTAAATTAAAATCATTTGATTATTAAAACACATAATACTGTTTTAACTACTGTGTACCCTGACCATTTAGATCTAGTACATTACCTCATTCTGCAACTCAAATGTTTAAATGAGTAAATTAAGTTTATATCCCTGACCAATACTTCTATGGGGAAATATAAACAGTTGTAGTTTAATCTGTTCTTTATTGTTGTCGTCTAACTTTGTCCTTGGCCAGTTGTTTTTGTATACAAAGCATGCGTCATTGAAGATAATGTGGGAGGACCGGTGATCGGATTGTGCAGATGAGCACAAGCCGATCAGAGGACAGACTGTGGCACCGTGGTGTGTTTAAAGGCAGTTCGAAGCTCAGATTTTAGACACCAAGGTAGTGAGTTGAATAGATGTGTGAGGACACGTGTATCATCATCTGTTGTTTTCTTGACTGTGCTGCTCCCCTTGCTCTTAAATCACTGGTCTCCTGTTAAACAGAACAGAAGCATTATTGGTTACTTGCTAGTGAATGTGTTTCTGTACTAGAGCTACAGTACAAAGCTTTGTTGGCAGTTTTAAAGTTACGCTGTCAAATCTATTTGGTTCAACATTGATGAGATTAATAGTAACACAATTAGTGTCCTTCAGACATCATCATTATATTATTATTATATTTATTATTATATATTATTATTATTATTATTATTATTATTATTATTATTATTTATATGAAGTAAAAAGACAGTCAGAAATATGTTCTGTACCTTTACAACTTCTTGTTCTCTATATCCCCAGAGTGTTATTCGTCATAGTTTTCTCTTTTACTCCCTGGTGTCAAAATTGAATTCAAAATCTTGTTATGCTATGGATGACTGGTGTTTTATTCATATAATCTTTTTTTTATTTTATTTTAAATACTTAAGTAAAATGTATTATTATTAAGTAAAAAATGAATGAAAGCTCAATTAATTTGAAATCAATGAAACCATCAATGGACCCTACGGTATTTAGAAGATATGATCCTATACAGTGATAGGAACTTTATATTTTATAACATATAATTAGTCAATCTTATAGGATAATAAAATAATAATTGATTGTAAGTCAAGTGTTGATAAAGAATCAACGTCCTATCACAATGGCCCATTAAGCCTTCTAACAAGGTTTAATCTCACAGGACAACCTTTAAATATTTGTAGTGGTAAATAATAATATTGTAAAGATATGGGAAACAGGCTTTTAAAACTGTAAGCATTAAAACTAGTTACAAACTCCTAAAAACATTTTTTTCAGATTACTATGAGACATTAGAGCAGGTGTTGTCCTCTGATGGCAGACATACGAGATCTATCAGTCGTGGTGAAGTAGATTAAACAGACCAGTGTGGATAGATCACACTGCACTCATCAGGAAAATGATATAAACTCTTTGGACACTGATATCTAAAGGTGACATTAAAACTTGCAGTTGACTTCAATCTGTTTTCAAAAGCTGTTGCTCTAAAGGGTGGAGTTATTCACAGATGATAAAGTACTGCCCATGAAATCCTTCATAAATGTGATTTTTTTTTAATTTCCAGCTGATTTGTTCATTGGTCACATGCTGACTTTGTCATGAAGGACCAATCTAGTCCGATCTTCCTCTTTTCTTTTTGCAGAAGTCCAGCAGTGTGTCCTCCTGAAATCAGTGACTCTCTCTGGGTAGAAGCAGCATCATCACTGCTGGTACCTGACTGGCTCCAGAACCAGCTTGGGGCAGATGGAGACTGGTGGATGGAGAGTGATAATCCTCTTCCCTGGCCTGGTGTGGTGTTAATAACCTACAAAGTGAACACCAGTTCACTTTTTACAATAAGCAGTGTTGAAGTAGGGAGATGTTGGCCTAGCAGTTTAAGCATGCACGTCCCATATACAGGCTGTAGCCCTTGTTGCAGTGGTCGCTGGTTTGATTCCCAGCTGTACTGCACGCCCCCCCCCCCCCCCCCCCCCCCCCCCCCCCCCCCCCCCCCCCCCCCCCCCCCCCCCCCCCCCCCCCCCCCCCCCCCCCCCCCCTCCCCCTCTCTCTCTACTCCCCACATTACCTGTGTCTCTTCAGCTGTCCTATAAATAAAGGAAAAATCGCCACAAAGAAAAACCCTTACAAATTGAAATGGTGACAAAGTAATGGTGAGGCACTCCTGGAAACACATGTTCATGTCTACTGTTAATAAATGTCCAAAAAAAAAAACTCAGTCCTGGAATAAAGTATGACATTTAATGTAAAAAAGAAACAATTTCTACCACCTCGGCTATGGTAATGAAAAAAAAGCCACAACAGTGCGAATATGCAAATATAATTTATATTTATAGAGAAGTCCAAACTGGAAATGAACATTTTTGGTCAAGCTGTTTGGTCTCTATGGAAACTTGGTGTCAATCACTGCCTGTCTACTAGAAAGTCTTCCTGTGTCGACAAAGAACCACTCAGGAGTAACACACTTTAGTGAAAGAGTAGATTATCAACAGCACACCAAAACAAAGGGAGAACAGGGAGCATTGTGGAGTCAGGGAGCACCCTCACCGTCTGCAGAGTATTGTAAGGATACATTTTTAGTGTTACAAGCTTTTGGTTATGCGTGATTGGTTCAAACAAACAACTTTGAAATGAACAGAGTGTCCTGAAACTCTGTACAGGAGTTATTCAGACAAATAGTTAACGTCTTGAATAAACTCTGATTGCATTCAGGCGCATGTTTATGATGTACTGAAAATATCAGCTACTTGTATTCAGGCTGCACCTAACGTTTTCCTTTTCATACATACTTGAAAGCAACACGCACTCTTCACTTTCAAGTCTACAGTTTAATTGCAGTTTTTAAGCTTTAAGAACACAATTAGATTAATCTTAAACTCAGGCTTATGTCCCATGTTTCTGAAAGTATCTCAATGAGGCAGAGACACCACACTGTACAGTCAGATGCGCTTTAGAGTCCAAATAGGCTTGGTCATTGAAGGGAGGTATTTTAAGGCCAATATAGTTCTTCTTTCTCTCAAGGATGCAATTGGGCGCTCATCTGGCCCGGCAGTTAAGGCGTACGTCCCTTATCGAAGCTGTAGTCCTTGTGGAAGCAGTCCTTGGTTCAAGTCCCGGCTACAACCTTTGCAGCGTGTCAAGTTTCCTGTCTCTTTGCAGCTAAAGACAAAATGCCCCAAAATAACTTTTAAAAAAAAGAGCTAAAAACAACACTATTTTGATTAACACATTCAAATATAAAAAGTGAAGTCTCTGCAGTGTAGCCTTTAATCATATTCATGCTTCTATAAAGTGCTTTCTGTTTCCTCTTCACACAGGTGAGTACTAGCGTGAAAATGTGTGATCAGTGAATTACCTGTGATTTAAACTGTGAAAATAAATTATGAACACATGAAATTCATCCTCCAGTCTCACCCCTTCAGATCCAAATAGAGAATTTTTTTTATTTCTTAAGTTTTGATTAATCAAATATGTCTTGTTCCCTCTACCTGTTAGATCTGCAACCCTTTGACGTAATTCCGTTCCTAATCTGTCACCATGCATTACCTAAAGAGCAGGAGAGTACTGGGATCAGAGTTTATTGTTTCTTTTTCTTTGCACACACCAAAAGACATCCAGGATGACTCCAAGGCAGAGACCATGCCTCACAAATGCAGTTGGTACCTGTACACTGCACAGTGGCTTTTTAATTGTAGCTTAAGGTCCAGATAGGTCAAGTGCAGGGGTCAATATTTCAATCAGGTTTAAAAGGGTAAAGTAACTTAACAGGTGCTGTCAGTGAATACAATATGCTACTCCTAAAGAAGAGCTACCTTCACAGTAGATCGGCATCTTCCGTATGGTCACCTAGTCTCTTACTAAGAAATGTGTCAAAGTTAGTGGTTAGCCAACAAGGTCAAGCTCCAATGCATAAAATGGTCCCCTAATATGGCAAACAAAGGCACTGAAACTTGTATCTGATGAAAAAAACCTCCCCACACTGCACTGTAGGGAAGAGACCGACAACATCCGAGTCTCATGTTACAGAAAATGAAGAGCGAGAAAGTTACCACTTGATGACCAAAAAGCTGGTGATCTCTAACAGGAAGATTACAATGAGCATGTCCTCCGGTGCTGGACACTATCTGTCCTGGTTGTCCGCCCTGAGACCACAGTACAAAGGATCCTCAGACTGAGTGTCTGGTACAGGATTAACGAACCCTTCAAACTCAGTGTCTGTACTGTCCTCTGGAAGGGTCCTCACAAAATCATTCTCCCACTCCAGTGCATTGAATCCTCAGAAGGCCGACGCTGGGCCGCTGTTAATCTGCTTGCTGCTGGGTCTCAGGGCCGCACGCAAGATGTCCTCCTCAGTCCGAGACCTCTCCCAGGGAGGAAGTGCACGAATGATTCCTGCAAGGCAACACAAAACTCAATTCAATTCAAACTACTTTATCAATCCTCCTAGGGGAAATTTGTATGGAGCACTTTGTAAAATATTGTCTAAATAATAATAACATAAATACAAACACAGAGATGTACGGACAACAATGAATTTTACACAGGAGCTACAGTATACTACTGGTATCAAGCAGACTGGTAAGTAAAAGATAGGCAGGATAAAATCAATTAGAGATTAGTATAATAAGAAATAAAGAGTCAGTCTGGTAAAAAGATCAGAAGTCCTTAAAATATATAATTAACCTGAGGAGCATTAACAATTAAAGGCATTCTGTGATGCTGCTTCAGCCATTACGCTGCCAGAGGATCTGAGAGGAGCTGGAGATATTGATACCTTTAAACATAAACTAAAACATATATATTCAGTCTGGCTGTTTGTAGGGTTTCATAATTTTATCACTTCAATTTTCTAAATTATTTTAATGTTGTTCTCCCATTCTATTTATTTATTTATTTTATGAAACTACTCAGTTTTATTATTTTTAGTTATTTTTTTAATCTTCAACTTGTATCCTTTCTTAGTTTATTTATTCATTTCAACTATTCATATTCTTCATGTTATTTTGATGTTTTAACTTATTTCTAACTCTTAACCTTCAATTGCTTAAAACACATATTTTAGTGCTGATGTTGTGGTCTCTACTAAAGAAAACCTCAAAATGTGTTCCTGCTAATCAAAGCTATATCTGATTTAGAATTTTCAAAATAAAAACCATTGGAAATTAAGCGTATACTTTTATTTTGAAATTCAAAATCAGATATAGCTGTGATTGGCAGGAACACATTTTGATGCATTCTCTTATCAGTCTGAATCAAAATATTTTAGTGGAAACAGGGTTGTTAATGTCAAATATATTAATTCCCTGGCTGTTGCACATTTTCATATTACCGATGTATTTTATTTCGAAAATTGTTGGAACACCCCTTTTCCGTCAGAATCTGTTGTTTGTAAATTTGTATTGGGACTGTTAAAAATGTTCTTTCGACTGTAAAATTGTCTTATCGCTTGTAAAAGTGTTTCGGATTTTGTAAATGTGTTTTCTTAAATGTTAATTTGTTTTGGCCTCAGTAAAAGTGTTTCATCCTTTGTAAATTTGCATTGCACTTGCCAGCCACTGTAATAAACAGTCAAAGCTGCACATACACCAACCTACACCCACAGCTGAATATACCTATACACACATGGCTTTATAGTTGTAGTTGGTGCTCTCACCATGAACCACCTGTAGATGTACATCTGTTAAAGCAGAGACTGTCAGCTTAAGTAACAGTGGACAGTGTAGCACTGATTTTAACCAGCAGGTGGAGCTATGACTTTGACACAGTTACCATCTGTAGGAGTGTTTCGGGAGCAGTAATGAAACTGTTCAGACTGAAAGCCAATTCAGAACTGTATGTGGGGAGGTAATACCACTTTTCTTCCCCTCGATTTTTAATGTGCAAGTGAGCTAATATAAATGAAACTATGGTGAATTATATTAAGAGGCTGGTTGTCAGCCAAAAAACATAAAAGGCACCAAACACACACACACAGAGGTGTAATGAACTTACAGAGGTAATATGTTGTCAAGCTGACTCCTTGTCTACTGAGTGTTTTTTGGGAGGTGGAGAGTTTTTCTGAAGAGTAGGTTTTACAGTGTGCCATGCATCGTATGTCTTGGTTCACAGCTCATGAGGACAGTTTTCTGGGCGGAGTGTTTTTCTGGAGTTCAACTCAGACTGATTGATGGTAGTTTATCCAAGATGGCAGAATGAGGGGGAAACAGGAAGGAGCAGCCCAGGATATTAGAGATTGACCTCTGACTTAAAGTGCTGTGTGGGTGTGCAGTGCCAAGTACCATGAAGATAGTTGTCTGGTGTGCTCTGTGTACAGCGTATACAAATATGGGGACTGTGCTGGACTCATTTTAACACCCTGTGCCCTGTGAGATGAACTCTGTGAATGATCTGGTCTTGACTGAGCTGAATCCTGTATTACTCATATTGAAGGGAATGGTGTTGTTTTGTTTTTCTGATATAATGTATTCATTCTGGATAAGATTTCTTTCATAGAGTTGATCTTAATGATGTCTAATGTAAAGGGAGATGGATGAACATTGACAGGTGTAATGTCCACTTTGTTTTTATAGTAGATTCAAGTTGTAGATACTCAAAACAAGTGATTTCTCCCAATGCTGTGTTTTAACCAAAAATGTGACAAGATGAGTGATGCTTGTTCTGATTTATGTTGATAAGAATATCCAGTGTCTTGTGAAGGCTCTCAGAGTTGTTGATATTGTCAGTGTTAGGAGTGACATTTGACTGATTGACTAAGAAGTGGTCGTTCTGACACATTGATATCTCTATCCATCCATGTGTTTCTTGATTTGTTACTGTGGATCCATTTCGCTATGTATTAGAGTTGATGTGTGGAAAATGGAAAAGATTTGAGTCTTCTAAGCCTCCTTGGTGTTTGGGTTATTGTAATGTTGTTAGTTTGATTCTTGGTGTCTTGTTTCCAGTAATATTTTGTGATGGTGGAGTCAAATGATTAGAACCAGAAGAGGGTGGGTTGAATTGGTATCACTGAGAAAAGCTTTAAAAGCTCTGACCGCCCAAGGAAATATGAATCCATAAGCATGTCATGTGAGCTCTGCATAATGGGATGGGTGGAGTATGGGCTGCCGCATCCCAGCTGTCGATTCCAAGTGGAGGGTCAAAGTTTAAAATCCAGCTATGATGTTTGACTCATTATCAGAGAGGTTTTACGACAGACCACACTACACTACTTCATCTTTGCAGCTTGAAGATGTCCTACAAAGACTTGGGAGTAAAATCAACCACTAAACAAGTGAGAGCTTTGTAATTTCACACTGACCTTCCTCATCTTCCCACTCTAGTTCCAGTGAAGTCCCATCATCATTCGTGGAGCGGGTCTTGGTGGTGAAGTCCCAGCTGCACTCTGTGTTTGGAGTCACCAGGTATGTGTCAGAGGGCAATCCTGAGAACAAAGAGTTTGTTATTCTTAATTTTGGGGATGCAGTTCATTTCAAAGTGATATTAACCTGGTTGCACAACTGTAAGTAGAGCTTGTATAATGAAGAGAAGGGAGTTCACTTACTGTTGCTCCTGAAAGCTTCAGACTGAGCTTTTACAGTCTGGAGGTAGACATCAAAGTCCTCCCCAGAATTTTGTCTAAAACAGTGAATCAAAGTAACAGAGCTGTAACAACATGGACTCCCAGCTTTGACTCAAAACTCATCGATATTGAATAACACTCAAACCCTTACATCGTCTGTAGCCTACACACTTTTAAAATGTAGTGTTTATATAAAACAAGAGAAATAGTAAAGTTCTTTAAACAGCATTCAGTGTAAGAATACTCTAAGTGCCTATAGAGAACCTAAAGACTACAGCTTGTCCTCCGCTACACAACTCTCTTGTTGTCTAATAGACTTGATTGACTCACTGTCTTTGTTGAGGTTCATTATTGGAGCCATCTGCTCTCCCCAAAATCTTCTTGGCTGACAACTGTCAACAATCAGAGATGAAATCATAGTCATTATTGAATACAGACGTAAACAGCAGCATCTACAAGATAGTTCAGGCAGACTCATTCAACCCAAAATCTCTAAGAGTCAGAACATTGTGTAAAATGATGGCAAATTGATAATAGAATAATGCAACCACAGATGTACAGCACTTCACTTTATTAGTGCAACCAAGTAACAATGATGGGCAACTCTCATCTCAGCTTTCTCTTTTCTCAAAAATATAAAATGAGCTAAGAAAAAAACAAAAGAGCCAGCAAAGTTATCAGGAAGCTGCCTTACTGAAATAAATAAATAATAATAATGATCAGAGGATCAGTGCATTAATGACCGAAAGAGAACTGAATGACAAAATTGGCCACAAATGTTTCTCAACTCAACTCAAACTCAAAATATACCTGCTTAATCATGACATTCATCCTGCTAAGTGGTCGATATAAAACAAAGCAAATGTCACGTTTTTTTATTTGAGTTACTGTAGACTCTGAAAAAATCGCACCGGTGTAAAGACACAGTCTGTATTTGAAGATCTCTCAGAGGTTTAAAAAAATGTAAACTGTCTTCCTGCATGGCGATGTCTATTATGATCAGCGATGTCTACAACATGGAGTTTCTGTGCAGCTGTGTCGCTCTTTTTGTTCCGTTTGTTTTTCACTATCGGGAGTTTGCACTCCTACTAGCTAGAGCAGGGGTTCTCAAACTTTTTGGAGCCAGGGACCCCTTACAGGTGAGAAAATTGTCCAAGGCCCCCTCATAATTGTAACACAGATGAAGCACATTAGTGATGTGTCATGATCAAAGCTGCGGCTCTGAGAGCCGATGCTTTATAGTGAATCAGAAGAGTCGGCTCACATCAAGAGAGAGCCGGCTCTCAGTTTTTTCCTTTCGCTGCTTAGCTCTCACAGTGCTCAGCCCCAGCTCTGCTCACAGCAGAACTTTGTTTTGATTGGTCAGCATGGCGGCCATGCGGCCAATCATATGTGAGGATATAGGATACAGGTGATGGAGGGGAGGCTGTGTTTCGTGGCTACATCTGTTCCTTCAGAGAGAGTCTTCTTGAAGACCGGGCAAATACTCACTGAGAGGAGAAATCGGATCAGCCCATCCAAGCTGAGGCATCTGATTTTTCTGAATGCCAACCTGAGGACATATATAATGTTTGGTTCTGGTTCTGGTTCTGTTTGCTTGAGTTTGGTTCTGGTTTTGGTTCAGTTTGCTTGAGTTCGGTTCTGGTTTGGTTCTGGTTCTGTTCTGAAATGGTTCTGGTTCGGTTCTGTTCTGGTTCAATTCCGGTTCAAGTCTGGTTCGGTTTTGGTATGGTTCTGGTACGGTTCTGGTTCGGTTCTGGTTCGGTTCTGGTATGGTTCTGGTTCGGCTCCGGTTCTGGTATGGTTCTGGTTCGGTTCCGGTTCTGGTTCAATCCTGGTACAGTTCTGGTTCGTTTCTGGTATGATTCTGGTTCAGTTCTGGTTAAGTTCTGGTTCGTTTCTGGTACGGTTCAGGTTTGGTTCTGGTTCCGGTACTGGTTCAGTTCTGGTTTGGTTCTGGTTTGGTTCTGGTTCAAGTCTGGTTCGGTTCTGGTTCGGTTCTGGTTCGGTACTGGAACGGTATAGGTACGGTTCTGGTTCGGTTCGGTTCCGGTTCGGTTCTGGTTCAGTTCTGGTAAGGTTCTTGTTCGGGTCTGGTTCGGTTCTGGTTCGGTTCTGGTTCAGTTCTGGTAGGGTTCTGGTTCGGTTCTGGTAGGGTTCTGGTTCGGTTCTGGTAGGGTTCTGGTTCTGGTCTGGTTCGGTTCTAGTTCGGTTCTGGAGTTTGATTCTGGTTGTGGTTGCATGAGTTTGGTTCTGGTTCTGTATGCTTAAGTTTAGTTCTGGTTCTAAACCTAACCCTAATCCTAACCCTAACCCTAACCTTAGCCGTAATCCTAACCTTAACCCTAACCCTAATCACAACCCTAACCCTAATCACAACCCTAATCAAAACCCTAACCCTTACCCTAACACTAATCATAACCCTAACCCTAATCCTAAGACTAACCCTAATCACAACCCTAACCCTAATCCTAACCCTAACCCTAATCCTAACCCTAACCCTAATCACAACCCTAACCCTAATCACAACCCTAACCCTAATCACAACCCTAACCCTAATCACAACCCTAACCCTAATCCTTACCCTAATCATAACCCTAACCCTAATCACAACCCTAATCACAACCCTAAACACAACCCTAACCCTAATCACAACCCTAACCCTAATAATAACCCTAACCCTAATCCTAACCCTAATCACAACCCTAACCCTAATCACAACCCTAACCCTAATAATAACCCTAACCCTAATCCTAACCCTAATCACAACCCTAACCCTAATCACAACCCTAACCCTAATCACAACCCTAACCCTAATCACAACCCTAACCCTAATCCTAACCCTAATCACAACCCTAACCCTAATCACAACCCTAACCCTAATCCTAACCCTAATCATAACCCTAACCCTAATCATAACCCTAACCCTAACCCTAATCACAACCCTAACCCTAATCACAACCCTAACCCTAATCACAACCCTAACCCGAATCACAACCCTAACCCTAATCACTACCCAAACCCTAATCAGAACCCTAACCCTAATCACAACCCTAACCCTAATCACAACCCTAACCCTAATCACAACCCTAACCCTAATCATAACCCTAACCCTAATCACAACCCTAACCCTAATCACAACCCTAACCCTAATCACAACCCTAACCCTAATCACAACCCTAACCCTAATCACAACCCTAACCCTAATCACAACCCTAACCCTAATCACTACCCAAACCCTAAACACAACCCTAACCCTAATCACAACCCTAATCATAACCCTGACCCTAATCCTAACCCTAATCATAACCCTAACCCTAATCACAACCCTAACCCTAATCACAACCCTAACCCTAATCACTACCCAAACCCTAAACACAACCCTAACCCTAATCCTTACCCTAATCATAACCCTGACCCTAATCCTAACCCTAATCACAACCCTAACCCTAATCATAACCCTAATCACAACCCTAACCCTAAACACAACCCTAACTCTAATCATAACCCTAATCACTACCCTAACCCTAATCACTACCCTAACCCTAATCACTACCCTAACCCTAATCACAACCCTAACCCTAATCACTACCCTAACCCTAATCACTACCCAAACCCTAAACACAACCCTAACCCTAATCCTTACCCTAATCATAACCCTAATCCTAACCCTAACCCTAATCACAACCCTAACCCTAATCACAACCCTAACCCTTATCAAAACCCTAACCCTAGGATCAGGGTGAGAATGATTTTGTTACAGAATAAATGCACACAATTGGGCAATTATAAGGCTTCTCATAAAAACACTGTATGTAAAACGGTTTTCAACACAAACCATTAGTTTTTGCAAAGTTAAGGTTAAATATACGGCTACAAAAGATCCTAAATTAAGAGCCGTTCGGGAGTCAAAAGAGCCGGCTCTTCTTTGGGGGCCGAGTCAAAAGAGCAGGCTCTCTGAAAAGAGCCGAACTTCCCATCACTAAAGCACATGCTTACTACCATTTGCACTCTTGGTTGCCCTTGGAACTATTTGTATTGTAAAACGTATCAATGTAAATACTTCAGACCAGTACCATAGTGATAAACAGATAACACTTCAATTTGAATCAAGTAAATACCACTTGTATACTTTAAAACAGAGGGTCATTTCATTCCTTGTGGACTCAACATGACAGCATTTATACTTTTCAAGTAATTGATCTTAAACGCTTTCAGAAAATTAACAGTAACAAGACTCACATATCCCTTCGAGCCACCAAATGGTATCATAACAAGGGTGTATATGCTGTTTTATAATGACACAGCACAATTTTATGATTTACTAGAAATGTATTCAAATTATTTCATGGACCCCAACGCTATGGTTCGCAGACCACCAGGGGTCCCAAGACCCCACTTTGTGAACAACTGAGCTAGAGTACGGTAATTGAGCCAAATTTACCATAAAACATAAACAATATACGCCCGTTTTCTGTGAATGCATGATTATGAAGTGAAGGAGAAAAGATGTGAAAAAAGTTGTGCAGTGTCGCTGTCTTTTCCAACACAGCATGCACTCAACTTTCAATGAATGGGGATGTGTTTTGTTAATAGGGTCAGGTCGCACGCAACCATGTTGGAATAATTTTCCAGGACTATATGTGATTTTCCAGGACATTTGACTTTTTCTCCCATTTTCCAGGTGTTTTCCAGTACTAGAAAACTGGTCAACTGTTTTCCAGGTTTTCCAGGACACGTGGGAACCCTGATCCTCTTGCTGTATTATTCAAGGTCTTCCCTGAAAAACTATTCTCTGGATGGCAGCATATGTTGCCCCACAAACTGTAGATATCTTTCAGCATTAATGGAGCCTTCCCAGATGTGTAAGCTAGCCATGTCATGGGCACTTAAGCATCCCCACACCATCACTGGTATGCTGCTGGTGGTGATAGAACTGTGTGCTGATAAAAAGTGAGGCGGTCCCTCCCTTCTTTACAGTGGATAATGAGGTGTCCATGATTTCCAAAAAGAATGTCAAATTTTGATTTGAATCATGGTTCTATACGAATCCGTCTTTGCTTGGTCCAGTTTTAATCTGCATTTGTGGATGCAGCAACCAACTGTGTTCACAGACAGTGGTTTTTGGAAGGGATTTTGAGCCCATGCGGTGATTTCCCATACAGAGTCATGTCTTGTTTTAATGCAGTGCTACCTGAAGACCTGAAGTTCACCGGCATCCAGTAATATTTTTCAGCTTGTCCCTTTTGTACAGAGATGTCTCCATATTCTTTGAATCTTTTATGATATTATGTACTGTAGATGATGAAATCCTCAAATTATTTACTATTTTGCACTGAGGAACTGTATCCTGAAATTGTTGAACTATTTGCTCATGTAAACTCGCACTGAGTGCAAAACCTCTTCCCATCTTTGCTTCTAAAAGTCTGCCTCTCTGGAGTGTCCTTTTCATACCCAGTCATGTTTCTTCCTGTCACAAATTGTTCTAATTAGTTGGGAGATGTTACTCTGGGTGCTTTTTTAAGCAGTACATAACTTATTCTCAGTTTTTTTTAACCATGTTGCTGGCATCAAATTTAATGAGCATACATATTTCATAACACAACAACAGGTTTCAGTTTCAAAATCTAACATGTTGTCTTTGCACCATTTTCAATCAAAAATAAAGGCTATAGGTTTTGGGATCTTATGTCATCACTCCTCAAATTTCTGCAAACAAAATATATCTGTAAGGACAGATGAAGCCAAAACCTAAAGGTGCCAAACTCACAACTTTCTGCTGCTGTAATAATCATTTGAAAACACTAAAACCTGAGGTAACATAGAAAAACATTGAACGGATTTGGTGCTACCAGGGAAGAAACATTCAACCATCCAACCAGCCAATCCCAGCTGCCATTGAGTCAAAGGCAGCATCCACCCTGGACAGGTCACCAGTCTATCACAGGGTCATATAAAGAGACCAGATGCAGTACTGGACAATAATGAAAAAGATCTTATCACGATAAAATTGTTCATATCAGTCGATATCAATAATTTTTACGATAATATAAAATCATTCTTTCATGTAATTTTAAAGGCAGATTTTTTTTCTCCTGAGTGAAAGTTAAACATCAGATGGTTTGTTAGCTTGTATCTGGGATTTAGTATTCTAGTAAATAGCCAAATATATCTTAACTAATGAAATTTAGTGGGCTTTCTTGTCGAGCATGTTTTCACTCTGCTTTGAGCTGGTAAGTTTCAAGTTTTCATCCGTGTCGCTCGTTTCAGCTGTGTTTTGATCCACTCCAAACGTCTTTAAGCCTGCCTACCTCTTACCCTGCGACATGATTGGCTGTTCAATGCCGACTTCTTCTTCTGTTTAATGTTGGGTGGGAACTAGGGTTTAAGACACATTAGCACCTCCTGTCCCTTTCCAGTGGTTGGGGGGGATGTAAAAAATGTTTAAATATATCAAGGTTTTATCGTACATTTGTTATATTTATAATGAGACAAATAATATCACGATAATTATTGTTATCGTTTTATCGCCCAGTCCTAACCAGATGCACTCACACTCATACAGACAGGCAGTTTAAAGGCACCAATTAACCAAATGAGCATGTCTTTGGAGTGTGGGAGGAGGCTGGAGTATGCAGAGGGGATCCAGAGAAACAAACAAACAGTAAAAACAGAAACAAAACAGAAGCAGTGCAATGTTATGTACAATAAAAAACAACATTTATATGTTTCTGTATGGGAGATTTCCCTGTAACAGTTAATACAAAATGTAGAAATCATGTGACTAAAAAGTCTGGCTACAGTACTAACATAATATTAGTTTTAATGTTATAATTATTAAGTACTTGTATATTATGCTCTCTTAAACTTGAAAACATTAGCTGCTCAACTGAAAGTGGAATTATTTCCCTAACTGGATATACAAAGACAACAAAAAGAAGAGTGAAGAAAGAAAAGAGTGTAGTGTCTCTTTAAGATACAAAAGACTGAGGACCTGAAATGTTGGAGAGTCTCTACACAGAGCCAGCATGATAAAAAGTCAAACAGGCAGAAGGGAGCGCTCAGTGCTGCCTCACCTCCTGTAATTTGCGTTCACGTGCCAACCTGGCGGCCTCACGCTGAGCGGCATTTCTAGCCTCCTCTTCTAGCCTTAACTTCTCCTCTTGTGCCTCTAACTGAAGCAGAGAAATCAAAATGAAACACACACACACAGACAGACAAACACACAGACAGACACACAAAAAAAACAGAACAAAAAATTAAAACGTAGTAAAAACAATGCAGCAAATTAAAAGTAAGAAAAGAAGGTTTAAAAATCAAATGATGAAATATCAAGTGCATTTAATCTAACAAAGACAGGTCACATTACAGATAATGTTTTTGAATTGTGTCTTACCTCCAGCTGGAGCTTCTGATCTATCAGGATCTGCTGGTCTGAGAGTGCAGCGTAGCGGTGCTCAGTAAGGTGCTTGATCTCATCTTCATTGATTGGTCTAATAAATACAAAAAGCGAACATACATGAATACAAGCTGTTATTTTAGACACTTCTTGGTATTTTTTTAATTCACCTCTGATTCATTACCTTGGGCATGACTGTGGACTTTCAGCCTGCAAGGGAACAAACCACACTGTAAGTTCAATACAGCCTCCCCACTGCACATTGATTAGACTGTGATCCTACAGACAATTATAAAGTGACTGCTGACTGCAGATAGTGCTGGGTGTGTATGCAGTAGGTGACCAATCATTTTCTGTGCATTATTAGCGGATGGCTAACAGAGGAAATTCTGAGGGGAGTCTCAAAGTAAATATCACCCTGAGAGGGATGATATGATTACGCTAAAAATGAGACTATTTCTTATTGCATGTGTACTCATGTAAATGATTATGAAGCTATTAAGCAACAATTGGGATAGGCGTCACATTATTATCACATGGTCAGCAGGATGATCAGACTTACCTCGTCACTCTCGACAAGATTCTCAAACTGTAAAAATAAGAAGTCAGAGTTAGACATAAAATCCTAACCTGAAGTCATGACGTCATTAATAATGCAGGTAAATAAAGGAATCATACCTCTATTGTATAATGCTCCCCTGTGTTACTGCTTCCAAAGTATTTTGACCTGTATAGATGATAAAGAGAGGGTGAACACTCAAGCAATGATTGAAAAGCTTTTAGTGCATCTATTATAAATAGTGAGCTGCATAAAGATACAAATTAAGTATATGAAAATACATTTTAAAAATACATCAATTAAAAAACTAACTTTGTAAAATAAATGACAGAACAATGTATAAATAAATAAAATAAACATTTGAAATAAACAATAAATAAATAAATACAAAACTAACAGGCTTAAAAATAACCTTAACTACATAAAAATAGATACACAAACGAAATAAAAAAATCAACAGTTACATTAAATAAATAAATTCAAATACATTAAAAAGCAAAAGCAAACAATGTATGAGTTAAGTAAATAAAATTATAAATAAATTCATCAATAAATAAAATAATAATAAATAGATATTTTCTTAAATATATAAAGTGAAATAATGAGACTTTTTTAAACAGAGTTTCCTGTTTAAAGTAATGTATACAACTGACATTGAAATTAAGATTCAACTTCTACTGTGGAAAAAAATATACATTATAGCCATGGTTATGGCTTCTTTCTACAAGATCTGTAGGTTTTGACTGAGATTCCAACACTTTCATAATGTGTCACATTTGCTATTTTGTATGACAGAGATTCGTAAACGCCCAACTTTTAAAGTTTAGTATTAAGACATGGTAAATAAATACGTTGCTTCTCTGTAATAGTTCCATAACTCAACCAACAAAACTTGACTCATTGGATTACATGCTAAAACTTGACATTTACGCCTTTCTATCAGCAATGTAAGTAACTGAAAATGAAGACACGTCTAAATAATGAGGGGATGATGATTTTGGCTTTACTTTTGTTGAATCACAAAATCAAGGAGCTTTATTAGGTTCATGGTGTACACAGCTATGATGTAATAATTAGGACTAACTTGTGATTACAACGTTGGTAATCATTCAGCAGTTACAGGGACACTGTTGTGTTACACAGTGCATGATATAAACTCAAATATCAATATATAGGTAAATAAAAATATAAGGACCCTAGAAGAAGCTCACCTGCATGTAAAAAAACCTCATTGCGATGTTATTCGTATGTTTTTGACCAACAAATGTTTGCTATAAAATGTTTATATTGTTTAATTCCTGTATTATTGGGGATGTAACACTTAAAGGCAAGCGATCATACATTAGCAGTGCTTTGGTTTTGACCACTGACTGTATATGAATATGATTCTTAGGTTGACTGTATATGAATACGGTTCTTAGGTTTCCATCTCCTCTCATTGTTAAAGAGTGAAGCAGACCCACTGCCGCCAGGACGCACTGGTGAGATCATTTAGAGTCAGAGCCCATGCAGTATGGAGGTTTTTGGGGCCAGAACTTACCAAATGGGACAGTACTTTTAGAGCCAGTCTGCACAGTAAAGATATGCCAGTGAAATGATATTTACCTTTAGCCTCTCCCTTCCTTAAGCACATATTTAAATTACCAATTAAATAGAAAAGGTCAAGCAGTGAAGATACAGCAGAACACATCCGTGTGTTGTTCAAAAGCAGACACAAACTGTAACGTAAAGTTGAATAACTGTCGTTTTAGGAGCAATGAATGATTTGAGGGTGTATAGTATCTATTCTTTGAGATTATTGTTGTATATTTTGTGGTGTTATTTTTGTTGCTTGGTTATGGTATGGTTTATTGTGTTGTCACGTTGATTGGTAAATAGTGGGATATGTTAGGGGCGGAGTAATTCTACTCATTTAAGCCATCTGTTTCCTTTTGTTTGTAGTTGGAGAGACGGGGTGAGCTGGGTCACTGTATTTTTGTTGACCACTATTTTCTTTGATCACTGTTCTCACTTCAGTCATCAGTTTGGTGCACTTTATCATGAGTTGAGGATCCTTTTTCATTAATAAAAGGTTCAACTTTTTTTTTGGATCCGTGACTTTTTGCTTTAGAGCATCAGACAGTTTACTAGACCCAACCTCAGCCCCTCAACAGCTTTTGGCTCTTTGTAGTCGCTACAGTCGTGATGTTTGTTTCATCTCCTCTTGCCTTTGCTCTACTGCTGTTTTAATCAGATACAGAACACTGCAGGTGCTGCACCTGACAACATTACCGTCTATCATGTTGTTTCACTCGTTTTTTTTTGTTATATCAAATTAACAATTCAAGCTTAGAGTCTCACTAAAAGTAAAATTTGGACATGAATAAAACAATAAGAAAAATCTATATTGACAAAAAAAAACTAAACATGTTTGACAGAATTGTATTTGACATGTACTGTGATGTTTCAGTTTCATTTGTCCCATCTTTTCACAGGGAGGTTTTAAGACCTGTACAGTAACTTGTCACTGCAGCTCAGTTGTTTTGGTTTCACCTTAAGGTAGCTGTCATGTCATCCATCTTTGTATTGTCTTCATAGTGACAAAACAGATGCATTTATGGATTTTTAGAGTATTTCGTGTATTAAGTTAGTTGGTTTAAGCTAAATATGCTCAACTTAAGTTACAACAATAAAAAAATAACCCAGATAATGACTGCATTACGGGAAAGTGGATGGATCACACCATGAGGGAGTGTTATTGTTCACCCACATACGGAAGTAATAGTGAAAGCTCGCTGCTGAAAGGAGCAAGCCTTCTGTAATCTTAAATAAAGCCCAAATTAAAGCCAGATTAAAAGATATTCATTATAACACATAAATTCATCAAACAGCAGCCTGAAAATAACCTTAGAAACAGACAATTAAGACTTAGTTTACGTGTCAAGAGGGAGATTAAAGCAGTGATTCTCCCTCACAGTCATCGTAACAGAGCTCTTAATAATATCTCTGTCATCATTAAACAGACATGGCTGAACGTCCTGCCATGTTGACATTAAGGGTGGGGTCTTAATCACTGTGGACACACACGGCTCAGTGTCTGGATGAGGATCAGACTTCAGAGAGACCTTTACCACAGCCTCACATGCCTTTTTCTTACAGTTACACGTCATTAAACAAACACCACACTCAGCAGGTCGACTCATCGTCTCATAGTTAACTCTGCAGAAACCGTGTACGCTGTTTCAAATGATGATTTATGCTAGTCAAGCTAGCTTACCTAGCTAGTAACCCTGCTCCACTTACCCGCCTCCTCTCTGGATCCTATTGGCTTCTCTCCTGAACAGCCGGATACACTGACCCCAGCAATTACCCATCGCACTGTCAAATATTCCCATTATCGACAGGTAAAGTTAGTCATCTTGTCACAGCTGCTGCAGGTGTATTGGTGCAGATCGCTACATCTTCCTGTCAAATCCTGTCTCAGTCACTTCCTGTCTTCTTCTTCTTCTTCACCGTTGTCGTCATCCTCTTCTTCTTCGTTGGTTATTTACGGCAGTTTTTACAGGCATTTAGTTGCATTACTGCCGCCCTACTTTTCCTCATCCTCCCTCCCGATGACAGAAATTATCCACATCGACACCTACAGAGGATTATCATGCTTGTTAGTGATTAATCTCATTACCAAGGTTTGTGTGTCCTCAGTCAGGGATCTGTTCAGGTCTATCAGCATCAATAAAATGTGGATAAATAAAAGTATGAAAATAAAGCTTATATTAAATGACTTGGAGCTTACAGAAGGAATGATCGAGAGATTTTATGAGAAAAAGATAACCAATCAATCAATCAATCAATCAATCAATCAATCAATCAATCAATCAATCAATCAATCAATCAATCAATCAATCAATCAATCAATAAATCCATCAATCAATCAATCAAGCTTTATTTATTTAGCACCTTTCATACAAATCAAACGCAACCCAAAGTGCTTTACAGCGACTGAAAACAAGAAAGAAGCAGAAATAAAACAATGGCAAGACATATTAGGGGAAATAATAATAATAAAAATAATAATAATAATAATAATAATAATAATAATGATAATAATAATAATAATAATAATAATAAAAGAATAATAGTAATAATAATAATAATAATAATAATAATAATAATAATAATAATAGTAATAATAATAGTAATAATTAAAATAACATAAAATGTTAAAAAAAAGAATACAAATAGTTAAAATAAATATGTTTAAAAAGGGTAAGGATAAGAGTTGAAAATAAAACTAAGGCTAAAAATATCAGTAAAACTGAGTAGATAAATGAAATGAATAAATGAATTATAAATTAAAAATAGAATAAGATAACAGTTAAAACTACTAAAATAATAAAGTAACATTTAAATTAATATTAATATAAAAGGTAAGTAATAAAATTGTTAAATCCTACATGAAAGCCAGACTGAATACATACATTTTTAGTTTACGTTTAAAAGTCTCTGTTTCTCTATCAGTTCCTCTCAGATCCTCCGGAGATCTGTTCCATAATGGAGTTTAGGTATATTTGGAATTAATTTAGAAAACTCATTTGGGGGTAGATTTCATAGTTGCGAGCCGTTCATTTGGGAGCCGTTTTAAATGCAGATCGCCTACGCTGCCTTCCCGTGTCACCTGCATGCCCCATGAGTCTTTTGTTCACACTTATTATCTACACTTTGTTATTGTTTACACTGTTTTGATGTGGATTCGAGTCAAGGAGCTGAGCTCCTGTTTGTAAAGTAGTTCAGGTGTAGAAACACCAGGTGGGGTAGTACAATTTTGCATTCAGATTTTTATAATGTCCTAATTTTTATTCTAGTTGTATTCATATATTTTTTTACACATATATATTTATTCTTATTTATTATTTTTTATATATTTTTCTGTATTGTTAAAATGTTCTTGTGTGGAAAATTTTACGGTAAAATTGTTTGCATGAAAGTTATCTGTAGCTTGTGTAGTTTTTATAGTGCCACAAAGTTTTTTAGGTGAGGGAAAATTCTAAATAGTGATCTCACTGTCGAAGCAAGGGGATATGGTACCATCTTATGTTTACAATGCCAAATGAAAATATAATCAATATTTCAGAATAATTCTCACCAATAGAGTATATATTGGTGGGAGTTACCCCTGGTTGACTTCTAAAGAATAAGTAAATATAACAATGAGCCAAAGAGCCAGTCTTTTGAACGGCTCTTTGAAAGGAACTGCTCCTCAAGATCCGGTTCCCCTCAAAGAGTCATAAATCTCATCTCTGAAGGTTGGACCAGTCTGACAACTTCTCCTTTTTCTGATTGGTCCACGTTTTTATTTACCGTAAACCTTCTAAAGGGCGCATTACTCTTTCGTTTACACGTACAAATTAGATTTTCACGAATAATACCCCAGAAGTTTCAAGTTAACACGAAGTTTAATTTGTTTGTTTCATGTTTTACATTTCTAACTACACTTACATCAACACATAATAAAACTGGTGACATTTGAGTAGTGTCTGAGATTGTTGTTGCGCCTTGTACAGTGTGTGTTGGCCGGAAGTGAGGTGGCCTTCAGTGAGCAAGCCGACGATAAACACGTAACCAGACGGCCGAGGATCATGTAAATTATAAGCCACATATGTGAAGAGATAAAATGGACTAGCTGATGAAGAGGCTACTTGTATATTTGTACAGGAGACGCCTGTGGAACTAAATAGGGAGCGAGTGTTTTATACACATCGAGCTGGTGAGTCCTGCAGAGACTGACAACTGTACTGTTCAGCTAATGTTAGCTAGCGATGTGTAAGCTAATTACCTGTCTTTACCAGGTAATCTCTGGAGAAAAGTTAGCCTGCTTAACTAAAACAAAACACTATTATACAGTCAACGTCTTGAGAAGGATCTAATGTGCATGTGAGGTTATTTAACCTTTGCACAAAGCTCTGGGAGAGACTCGATTTTTACAAATTTGACACAATGTTTGTGAGCTAAGTTCTCCGAAGAGGCGTCTTCCTCCTTCAGGAAGGTAAACAGGGATGTTTGCTTGCAGGTGTAAAGGTTTGGAGAGAAACCCAGCTACCTGTGTCTTGTTCAGCTATTCCTTTATCATAGTACATGTTTTAATAATCAATACCCTTGCTAAAAGCTCTAACAACTGCATTACAAGATGCTCAAGTCTTGATCTTAGTACTAGGAAGTCAAAGTCTTCTTTATTGTCAAAAACTGCAGTATGCACCAGACATAAGAATAATATGTAGACATACAGAGGATTTGATTGTAGGGTCTGACAGATAGATAGAAACGACAGCAACAGATAAACATAGGAAATGCAAACAAGACGAAGAGAATGGATAAAAAAGACCTAGCTAGAAATTTTTTTATTAAAGCTTAAAGAAAAAAATAAATTAAAGCTAAAAGAAATAAGCTATTATCTAATACTAATAATAGTGCTCTCACAGAGCGTCAGCATTGATTGTGTTAAAAGATGGACCCTTCTCCACCTTCTCACAATGCACAAAAGTGATGCCAAAATCTGTTCCCCCCTACAGTATTCCTAGCTAACTCCAAAATGGTGCGAGCAGCCTTGGTGACAGCCACCAGTCTGGCGTTGACTGGGGCTGTGGTGGCCCATGCGTATCTCCTGAAACACCAGTTCTACCCGACTGTGGTCTACCTAACCAAGAGCAGCCCCAGCATGGCGGTAAGTGCAGCTCCATAAATAGCCCAGTGTTGATCTGGGTGTTTCTTATTTGATGAGTTCAACCCATTTTTACATCTTTAAATGTCCTCTGAGGATGTCTCAGTGGCTTTGTGTAACATCAGGGTTTGTTTCTGTTGTTTTTGGGGTCCCAGGTGTTGTACATTCAGGCCTTCGTTTTGGTGTTTCTGTTGGGAAAGTTCATGAGAAAGGTCTTTTTTGGACAACTAAGGGCTGCAGAAATGGAGGTAAAGTGTAAATATATATTTTATCATATCACACATTTGGGTTAACAGTCAATATAAATGATAACAATGTATATGAACCTGCTTTTTCTACGTCTTCCTCCCAACAACCAGCACCTCATTGAACGCTCCTGGTATGCAGTGACCGAGACGTGCCTAGCATTCACTGTATTCAGGGATGACTTCTCCCCACGCTTTGTTGCCCTCTTCACACTCCTCCTCTTTCTTAAGTGCTTTCACTGGTTGGCTGAGGATCGAGTGGATTTTGTGAGTAATGACAGAGAAATAACTTTCTCATCTTAGACATCATACAATGAACTTGAACAACTCTATATGTACATGCTAAATGTTTATTAATCCAACTTGATCTTTTCTTTAAGTTTTAATTAATAATATCTAAGTAAATAAAAAGTTTTTCAGTGATAAGGAAATATACTGTAGGTGATGATAGCTTTTACTTAGTTGCTATTAAAGATTGCGGACAAGATGGCGTCCATTCACAGCTTAGTTATCCAATGATTTAATAGACGTGTCTTAAGAAACATGAAAATAATGCTAAGTTTCTGTGTTTCTAATCCTCTTCCTGCCAGATGGAACGGAGTCCAAACATATCCTGGGTTTTTCACATGCGAGTATTATGTGAGTACAAGTTATCAGACACATTAGAAATGACGCCATACTCTGTTGTCTTTCTGTCTTTCTTCTTTATTTGTATAGCACCTTTCATTCATACAAGCACGCAGCTCAAAGTGCTTCTCCCAGAACAAACAGACAGAAGTTACAGCGATCAATAAATAATAAAAGACTAAGGCAAGAAAGATGGTCATAAAATGCTTCAAACTAAATAAAATCAAGACAGACATAAAGGTTTTTAAAAGTTAATTAATAAGTAAAGTAAAATAAAAAAATCAATGGAGCAAACTAATTTAGTGAAAAGTATTAAAAAAGATTAAATTGATACTTTATTTAAATTAATGCTTGCCAAAAATAAGTAAATAAACAAACAAATACATAAACACAAGACCTCATTGATCGTTTCGGAACATACAATGACAGGACATCTCTGATGTACGGTTAAGCAAGGCCGCTAAGAGCTTTAAAAAAGCAAGTAAAATGATTCTAAAATCAATTCTAAAAGAAAAGTGGAACCTGTGGAGAGTTTTCATCAGTGGAGTGAAAAGAGAATTACAACATACTTTGTGGCTAGTGTTAAAATCATCAATTCAAATTTCAGCATCTCATTGTGTTAAAAAAAAGTCTGACTTTTGCTTTATTAGATGATACAATTAAGTACTTATAACTTTGTGCATTACAATTCAAATCCACATCTTCTTCTCTCCTTGTAAAAAATGTTATCATCATAATGAAACTCTCCAAAATTTGCATGAGGCCAGATGCACCATGGTTCAGTGGCCTCACAACAGGCGTATAAAGTGGTTGACATTAAAGGTACAGTGTGAAGAAATGGGCATACTTATATTATATTGCTCCCCCCTCACATTGGTAAAATGATGCAAGATAAGTATGAGTCTTTATTTGTCCGTTTTTTCACTATCAAAAACATAAATTAATACAACTAATTCATGCACAACAACAACAAACACCCACTTCTTCTTCTTCCTCTTACAACCAGCGCATTTAGGCTTAATTCAAAAGAGCTCATGGTGGTTCAGGGTCTGACATAACGCAGGGCATCTTCATTGGCTTATTTTTACAGCCTATCAGAGTCTGAGACTTATGTGTGCTTTAAAAGATGTCTGCGCCGTCGAGACAGGTGATTGATGAACTGCACCGTGATTAACAGAACATATGGAGAAGACAGGAAAAGTGTTGTAGGCGTAGTCTCGAAGTAGCCTGTGAACTTAGATTTTATTTTTGCAAGGTGTATGAAGCCAGGAGAAAGAGGTACTTTCCACTCACAATGGGCAATCCCTACTCTGCCCAAGCACGTCTCGCTGTAAAAGTCCAGTCCTTTCTTTGCCCTGGCACGGTTGGAAGGGGTTTGGCTTCAGCACGGTACAGCTGCTCGTGCACAAGCAGACAACGTGGATATGACACAAAAGGATGCAGCGCTCCTATGGCAACCCTGCACAATCTGAATAAATAATAAATAACAACAATATTGGTCCAAATTCCACAATTTTTTTCTCCCTTGAAAACCATCTGAAGAGTGCGACTGTCTTTTCGAGATCAACACTTTCTCATGCCGACATTTGTTCACACCTGTGCGTTGAAGCGTCTGGTTATTTTGTTTACTTTCAAGCAAACACAACACGTCACATTGATGTAACAGCACAGAGGAACAGAAGGCAATGATTGATGTCGGGCTGTCAAGTTTGCTCAAACAAAAGCAGCAAGACAAAAAGTAAAAATCTCTGACCTAAATGATAAGAGGGAACCCAGACACTGCTGTCAGAGAAAGATGGAAGAAAGAGTGATTTCTGTACTGACAGAAGAAGGAGGATCAACCATCAACCAGAGTGTTATACGCATGAGTTGATCCAAAGCATGTAGGCACAAAATCATCTGGCATTACAGCCTCCCACAAGTTGATCAAAGTCTGGAGGAGAAGGAAATGATTAGACAGGTCAATGACCCTACACGTCTGAAAACATTGACAAATGATCATGTTCTCTGTCTCCTCCTCCTCCTCCTCCTCCTCCTCCTCTCAGTGCAGCAGGTTGGCAGTGATGTGCTGTGTCTAAGTTCAGGATCATATTAATAACAAAATAATTCATTTAACAATGAAGATTTAATTTTTGACAAACATCTCTTGACGTAATAAGTCACGAAAAGTACTGAAAAGGTTATTTGTATTTTTGGCATCCGTGATTCTCATATTCAGGTGAATAAACACTGATTTAAACATACATAATATTATTTTCCCATTCTACCAAGTCTGTTCTTCTAACACTGCTTAAATCTGCACACTGTACCTTTAGCAAACAGTAACACCATGTTCTTCTAAACACTACAGAGAAATTCTGTCACACGTCATCAGTAGCTAACTGGTTGACTCATTGACATCTACAGTCTGCCATGTTTACATTCTAGACCGATAATAGCTCTGTCATGCAATCTGGTCTTTTTTTGTCTTGTTTTCAAAATGAGCAAACATCTTTTGATACCGTCTGTATTTATTTATTTATGTATTTATTTTTTTATTCGTCTAAAAAACAACATTTCTTTTCTGTATGAAGAAGCTTCCTGGATTCAGCCCTGCAGATGAGACTCATTCACTGTTGTTTTTGTGTGTTTCCTGCAGCTCTCATGGGTTTGCTGGCCATCCTGGATTTCCTGTTTGTCAACCATGCCTGTCAGAGCATCATCACCCGAGGAGCCTCAGTCCAGCTTGTTTTTGGATTTGAGGTTTGTTATTCTTCAGTTGAAGCTGAGTTTGAACTCCCACTTTCAAAATTTCAATGTTTGATGTTATAAGTAGTGATGGGAACCGCTACTTTTTGGTACCAGTACGTTATTGGTCGGTACCAACAGTACCATTAAGCTCATGGGAAAATATTGCTCTTATTGATATTTAATGCCAACATACTGCCTTAATGTAGGGCTATCCATATACACTGGCTGTTGGCCAAATGGTACACTAGTCATTTCATGTTTCTATTAATGATGTTTGTAAAATAATTTTGGCAACAAGTTACAGCTGAGATAGGATCCCAGTGTGTCAGTTCCCCCGGCAGTCCAAGCCTATAGCAGCATAACTAGGAGCTGGTCAAAGCCTGATCCAGCTCTAACTATAAGCTTTATCAAAAAGCAAAGTTTGTTCTGACAGGCAAGTTTGACTGGTAGATGACTCCAAAGGAGAGGGGCCTGATAACTGAAGATTCTACCTCCCATACTACCTTTAGAGATTTTAGGTACGACAAGCAGGCCTGCATGCTGGGAGCGTAGTGTTCTAGAGGGGTAATAGGACACTATGAGCTTATTAGGATACACAAACAAGAACACCATGAGGACCATCAGCTAGAGTAGTCAATCAGTGAGTTTTACTAAAAGACTAGACCCGTGTGTTTAGTTTACTTTCAGACTGAAGTAAAAGAACAAGATATATCTGGCTCCAAGTAACAAGAGATCTGAGCACCTGGCCCTTCAGTATACAAACAACAACAGACCGAAATGTTTATACATGATCTCCCACGTCTCTGTCTCCAGTATGCCATCCTGCTGACCATGGTGCTGACCACCTTCATAAAGTACGTGCTGCACACTGTTGATCTGCAGAGTGAGAACCCCTGGGACAACAAGGCTGTCTACATGCTCTACACTGAGCTCTTTACAGGTGCCCTGCTCAGCCTGAGCTCTGAATGTGACACACATTCATGTTTGCTTCAACTGTTCAGTCAGAGGCATGTTAACATACTGAGATTCTGTTTTCACTCAGGGTTCATCAAAGTGCTCCTGTACATCGCCTTTATGACCATCATGATAAAGGTCCACACCTTCCCGCTGTTTGCGATCCGCCCGATGTACCTGGCCATGAGGTGAGCAGCTGTGTGCCTCTCTTAGTTGATTTTGTTTGATTGATGTAGTTCTTTCCAATATTGGTGATGATATTTCTTAGTTTAAGTAACCTTCCCATTCTTCTCTTTTACACAAAAACAAATTTTAGTCCCTTGATGTTAAAAAGCTTGTGTTGAGGCATTTCTGAGTTTTGTTTTTCATTTTTCTCTCAGGCAGTTTAAGAAAGCTGTAACAGACGCTATCATGTCTCGAAGAGCCATCCGCAACATGAATACCTTGTAAGTAATGAGAAGCCTTCAACAAATGCATCATTGTATGTCACACTAAGATGATTGAATTTGCATTGTACCTTTAGTTTCATGACATGGACTAAGGCCTATATGCCAATTATTATCCTTCTACTATGTAGCGCCTGGTTTATACTTCTGCATCAAATCAACCAGAAGCCTCTCACGTAGCTTAACATGCAACTCCTCCAAAATGTAGCTACGCGTTGAAACGTCACAGACCGCAAGCCCTGTGATTGGTCCACTGGGCAGCATCGTATTTCCTGCATTGACAACATTTCTGGAATCACCGTACATTTAATTTCCTCCGTCTCCTCTCATTTCTTCTTTATAACAATTGCTGTATGATCAACGGCAACATTTATCAGCTCAAGCTTAACAGAATACACTGAGTCTGCATAGCTCCCTCTGGACGAACAACAGAGAGGGACCAGAAACAGGTCCCAACTAGCATAGAAATCCCACAGCCAAAAAGTATTCCAGAGTGACGTGGACACAACGTTGCAAAAAGTGCTCCAGACCGTGCCAGCCCCTATACTGTAGAGTCAATGCAGACATATAAACCAGGCTTTACACAGTAACTTTGATAAGCTCTCACTTAGTTGTAGCTAAACAGTGTTACTTTGCATATTTTAGTTGAGTCATGTGTAACAGATTTTACAGATTCAGTCAGTTTTTCACTCTCTATGTTTGAAAACTCATCTTTGAGGACAGTATCATTATAGTGGTATCTTAAGCTGTGTGCACAGCTCAGCAGACAATACAAGTAGATCTATTTAAAAACCTTAATGAAAAGCCAATCATTTCGTGCTCAAATGTGTCGTTTATTCCTTTCTAAAAATCTTTCCCATATCCAGATACCCTGATGCTACTCCTGAAGACCTGCAGGCCTCTGACAACGTCTGCATCATCTGTAGAGAGGAGATGGTCACTGGTGCCAAGAAACTACCCTGTAATCACATTTTCCACTCCAGGTAAGTCTTTCAGTGATCTGTAAACAAAACAGTGCTGACGACAAAATTATCACACAATACGTACATTGGGTGTTTTAGTTTTTATTTCTCTTGGAATACTCAAAGTATCATGGTCTTGCCCCTCCTGTCCCACAGCTGCTTGCGCTCCTGGTTCCAGAGGCAGCAGACCTGCCCCACCTGTCGCATGGATGTCCTCCGCGCATCAAATAATCAGACTCCAACCCCAGCCCAGGCTCCGCCCCCTGCTCCTGCAGCACCTGCCAATGCTCCTGCAGCCCCACCTGCTAATGGTGAGCTTGCACTGCTCTGACTGAGAGAACATTTTTCTCAGTACTGTGTTTTACAGTTCAGTAGTGTAAGCACTGGGTTCAGTTACCTGTTTGGCATATGTACTGTATGTTTTCCCCTCTTCTATCAGCACTGTTTCATATGTTTCATGTGTTTCATCTCCAGTGGCTCAAAACATGTTACCTGGTTTCCCACCTGGTATGTTTCCCTTCTGGGGTCCCTTCCCAGTTCCTCCTCCTGCCGCCGAAGCAGCAGCTCCTCCTAATGATGCTCCACAAGTCAGTGCTGAGGCTACTCAGGCAGCTGGTAAGAACAACACATGCAATATAAGTGGCATCTTAATTTTCCTTTTACTTTTTATTCTTGTTACAGAAAAAGTTGACGTGGAATGTGCTCATTTAATCCACTAGGCGTATAACCATCATCACCTTCACTACTCAGCACCAGAATGACTTATTCTTTATTAATATGTTATCTAAGTATTTTAGTTAATCAATGTTTATTAATGAGTTAATTATATGATCTAGAAAATGTAGATAAAGTTGTGTTTAGGGCATGTCAGGTCAGAGTGGCATAGAAACACTCAACCAAAGCAGTGTGTAACCAACACAGACATGTGGACGTTAATCTGCAAAGATGACTGTAGGCTGGTGCTGCCAGCTCTGCCAATGTTAACCACATTCTGCAAACCAGTTTGACATGTTTACACATGGACGCTGTGGTCCTGTGTTTAGCTGTGTTAAATAAAATGTGCTCAGTGTTGACTGTTTTCTCACTTTTAGACGAGCGAGTCAGCAAGTCAGAATTTAAATTCCATTTAAATGATTTGGAAGTGATTCATAGCATCCCTGACCTGACATCACACCTGACATGTTTTCTTTCTCTCAGGCACCAGCCAGCCGACCTCATCATCTGCAGACACCGCTGCCGCTGCAGCAGTTGCTGCTCCAGGGTCGGCAGTCCCAGGCTTTCCCTTTTCCTTCCCCCCTCCTCCTTTTCCCACCTCACCATGGTTGCCCATGCCACCACCTCCACCTTTTGGTGAGTGCTGATACTTTGTTCTGTGTTTTGGATGAAAACAGATGAAAGTCTTTGAAACTCAGCCCCTTTGTTGAGAGATGAGAAAACAGATAGAGAGACGGGGTAGTAAGAAAGTGGAGTGAAATTATTCAGGCTGCTGCCATTTATCATTCTCCGTATAAGAACAGAGTAAACAGATGTGTGATGTTAAGCACCCGGTGCCTTGGTTGCAGAAAAAAGAGAAAAATCATAGTACTGTTCTGTAGAAGGAGGGGGAGCACTCTCCATGACTGCAGATTATTTGATCTACTTTTGTATAAGTTTGTTTTCAGTTCCTGTTTGTGCCTCCTTACTCCTCTCCAGTGTCTTCGATGCCTCCGCCTCCTCCGTCTCTGTCCCGACTGTCGGAGGAGGAATTGAGGGAGCTGGAGGCAGAGGGCCGACGTGGCCTGGAGGCCAGGCTCCAGTGTCTCCAGAACATCCATACCCTGCTGGATGCCGCCATGCTCAACATTCACCACTACCTAAGCACGGTCGCCACGCTCAGGTAACTGAGCCGACCTAAGATTTAGACTCATGTTTATTAGTTTGACAGTTTAGCATTCATTCGGTTCCTTCTGCTGCTGTGTTCTCCACAGCCCTCCTCGGGCAGAAGGCCACACTGGAGAACCCAGTGGGTCGGTTCCTGCTGCTTCATCTCCTGCAGCTGAGGACAGCTCCACACAGGAGAAGGACTCCCCGAGCTGTAAGTGTATCACTGCTCACATTCCCCCTGTACTATGAAGCTTTCCAGGATGATCAAATCAAAGACTTTCAACCTTATTTAAGTATTTCTTCCTTTTCCAGCGGATGGGGAGGGCAGAGACACGGCTTCCTTTGAGCCTACAGATTCTACTCCTGTTGCATCGGACACAGAAGGAGGAGAAAGGAGTCAGGAAGATGTGGTGGAGACGTTGGAGGATGGAGAGCCCAACACTGCTGAGCTGAGGCGCCGCCGCCTTCGTAAGCTGGAGACGTCATCGCCATCATCTCCACCCCCCACTGAAGACTGATTCATGTGCTCTGCCTTAAACATTTTGCCCTGGACCAACAGGAACTCCAATCTGACTTTACTGTGGCGTCGGTTTCTCATTGTCTCTCTGTCTGGAAGCTCTTGCCTTCCTCAGGTTTTCCAGTTGTGTGGAGTCGGACTCAGGCTGCTGAGCGATGTTATGGTCTGTTCTGCTTCTCTTGACTTTGTCTTTGTTTTAGAAAGCAATAGGCCAACTTTTTGTTGTTTTCACCACCTTCTTTCTCCCTCTGAATGACTGCTACACCTGCTGCAGGTGTTTGTACATTTGATCAGGTGAGAGACAAATTCTTATTGAAACCCTCGGTAAATGTGAGAGAGACAGTATTTGGATTGTTGTTTGGTAGTTCTACTGTCGATGAGGTCTTTGCTTGCACTTTGATTTGTTTATTTTAGCTTTCTTTAGTCTAAATGCTCCCAGTGACCACATTAGTATGTTACAAACCATCTGGATCCGTGTCATTGATGCAAGTCATATCCGAGGAAGTTGAACGACAGCTTTGACTTTCTACTTTTTTAATTCATCTACTCATCCATCACTGTTGTGTTGCCACTGCTGATGATGTAACATATTGTTTCCATCCTGATGTGTATATTCTGTATAAAGAGATTTAACAGGTGATCTCTATATAATGGAGATACATGATGCAGAATAAACTGTCAGACTCAGCTGGCAGTAGCAGAACAGGTATGTTGGGGTGTGTGTTTTCACAACCAGAGATTTTCATCCTGAGGTCTTGACAGTTACAAGATGATAAATTTAAATTAATAAAAGCAGTTACATCTGGGTTACTATTACGCTAATCTTAAGACTCTCCACAGTTTTCACTCAAAATACAGCACACTCTGTTTATTCATCTAGTATTTATTTCTTCCACTTAAATCTATTTTATGTCTTTAGGCCTTTTAATAAATTAAAATATAGAAAAATGTCTATTTTACAAGTTAAAGAATTCTTGTGGAATTTGAATGAATGAATGAATATTTATTTCAGTCATTACTTTAAATAGAACAAAAGTCTACAGCTAGTGTGAGTAGTCTAACAAATGGAGATAACACAATTTTACACAATAAAAATTCACACAAAAACAATGACCAAAAAGGGAATAGGCTGAAACCAAGCGGCAACCTCCATACTCAAAGTATGAAGCCCTTGGAGAGTGTTTTAAACTGCAGTTCATCGAGCGTCCACTTGAGTCTGGTTGCAGAAAGACCAGAAACCACATACACACCCATTCAAAGAAGATGATCTTTGCAGCAATAATAAACATGTTTACAGCCTGGTACAAAAAACGTGTGTAGTCTAAATAGATATATCTAGATATCAGTCATGTTAGTTAGTTCTTATCCTGATGATTTGTTGTGCAAGTGCTTGTGAGCATAGCACAAACATGGAAATAGCAGGATGCATTAAGTCACAGACTTCAATAGTAAACGGACAAAAACTAGCTTATCAAGCACCAGCGTTCTACATCCACATATCACATAAATACTAGTAGTCTACACCCAACTCTCAGTCTCAACCATTTTCTGCATGTGTGCCTCACACTTCCTGTCTCTCTTCATATGTCCAAATACATAGAAATAACAATACACACACAACACAGAATACCGAACAGGAAGCTGACACCATGCTAGCAGCTCTACGGATCCATGCTGCTACATAGTGAAGTTTTGAGCTGAATGCGAACACGCCAATGTTCAGCAGGTGTAACATTTATTGTGTCCACTTTCTTAGCGAGGCTGGTCTGCATGCAAGCATTTTCTCATGTAATTAGCACCAATCAGAAAGTGGTGCTGAGGTCAATGTTTTTTATATAAGTGGTCACAAACAGGAGTAGTCTTTTTTTGATCATTGAAAACCTTTTAATGTGTATATCAAAATTGACAGCCATCCATTCAATACTCAAGACAATCCGCTGAAAGCTACAAATGTGAAACTACAAAGCTCAATGCAACATGAGGAGAAGATAAATTATTGTTTCTTTTTGTTGAACTGAACCATCAAATGTTTCTGACCTTTCTCCATGATGCACAAGATTAAAATAAAAGTCCAGACAAAGATCATAAAGCTTTACTCAGGTCTAGTAATCACACCAGTTACTCAAGGCTTTTACACTCACATCAGAGAACTTACCCCCCCCCCCCCCCCCACCAAAGGTCACATAAAAATAACACGTAAAAAGAAAAAGGGTTACAACAAAGTCCTGTGTTGAATTTGAAGGATCTCGTTCTATGTGCAAGTCGTTCTTCAGTTTCTTAATCTTACATAACACTGAGAGCACCTCAGTGACATTAGTGACAGACTTCTATTCCTCTGTCTGAGACACAGTCACAGCTAGCGGCCGCACAGCCGACCTGAAAGATGCCACACTCCCCTACGCTCTTTGCTGCTCCATTGGTCTTTATGGGGATTGGGATTGGTCCAGTTGTACCTACCACATGCATAAAGGACAAAAACCAAACAGAAGGTGGATGAAGACTTTTCATTTGAGGAGCCAAACGCACACACACATGTGCAGGATGAGAGTGATCACAATAGCTGTCCTACCCTCTTTATGAACAGAGGGCCTGAGGGGGCTCGGGGACTCTCAGGGATGAGGTCCTCTACTCGCTCTCATTCCATGGAGAGCTGAACACTCTCCGTCTGTCCTTGTTGATCAAATTTCCGTGCTAAAACACAAAGCAGACAACAGGAAGGCGGTCATTCATCACAAAATAACCAGAAACACGACTCCTGTCACGATCAATGTTTAAAATAATTGGGCAGTCATGAGACGTTAACCTGATGTTCAATCACAACATTAAGACATTTTGCAGCATTAGTTAGGGCTGGGCAATATTTTGATAACGATAATTATGGTGATATATTTTTTCTCAATATAAATATAAAAAATGTTCTATATATTTAAACCTGTAATTACACCCCCCAACCACTGGAAAGGGAAGGGTGCTCTTTGCTACTCCATTGGTCTGTATGGGGATTTAAGATGCTGAGCCCTATCCACCACGGAGACACCGACAATGAGCATCAGAACAGCACTACAAAGTTATAGAGGAAGGTGGCCTGGAACACAACACTGAGATCGAGGTGTTGACTTGTCCCGGACATCCCCCAGTTCTCAATCCAACTGAGCATTTATTGGATATTTTGGGTTTCCAAGTCCGATTCATGGAGGCTCTTTCTCTCAATTTACAGGACTGACAGATCCTGCTGCCAGATGCCACAGCACACCTTCAGAGGTCTGGTGGAGTCCAAGTTTTGTCAGACCAGAGAGCTTTCTGTTTTAATGCCCCTAAACTGTGGAACTGTTGACCTCTGGACATGAAAATGGCGAGCTCTTTGGGTGTTATCTTATTTATTATTTACTTCTTATTGAAGATTTTTTTTTAATTGAATTTAGTTGCATTTTCCCCCCACCCTTTGTATTTTATTGATTTTGGTGTATTGACTTTATCTTATAAGTATTTTCTAAGATTACCATCTTCTTTCATGTTTTACTTTTTTTTATTGTTTTACACATTTCTCTTATTCCCTGCTCTCTGTGCTTCTGTGAAGCACTTTGGGCTGCACGTTTGTTTGTTTGAAAGGTGCTGTATAAACAAAGTTGAGTTGAGGTCAGAGTGGTTTGACCCTGACCTGATGGGAAGAAGACGTCCATGATATTCTGCAGGTGGTCATAATGTTAGGACTGATTGGTGTGCATTGTAACCCAAATCATGACCACTCATAATTGAGGAAGTGCCAAGCAAATAATACCACAACTGACACATGCCTCCTGCCGTTGTATTTGGCAGTAGGCATGTGTCAGTTGTATTTCTATAACTTGAGAGAGAGAAACCAGGACCCTGGTGACAACAACACTTTAGCCCAAACTGTCTTAGTTGATCAATTTCTCAATCTGTCTCTGTTTTCACTCATTCTCTGTATCTTTTACACTGATGCTCACCCAGAGAGTACATTTCCAGCTGCTGCCTCAGGCGGACCTTCTGCAGGCTGTCGTAGAAGTTGGGCTCCGGGCTGATCCCAGCAGTGGGCGGCAGAGAGAATATGCGCATGATCTTCCTCTTGTTTCTGTAGCATGAATGAGGAGAGGTGTACAGAGAAGCAGTGAGTATGCATCATCAAAAGGAACTCCTTAAAGAGCAACATTCATCCCTTTCTTATTTACACTAACAGTTAAATACGATTTGAAGAATAAGACTAATGACGAAGACACAGGAGAACCGTTTATCTACGGCAGCCCTAAAAGGACATGATTAATTACATTTTATTTTCTCTGTTTTCTCGGGATAACAAGTTCATTTTACTTGTTTTCTAAAGATAGCAACTCACTTTTCTCGTTATCTCAAGAGAACAAGCTTAGTTTTCTCAAGATACTGAGAAAAGCATATTTATACATCGATCAATCAATCTTCATATTTGTAAAACGCCAAATCACAAAAAACGTTATCTCAAGATGCTTTTAAAAACATAGCAGGTCTAGACCGTACTTTATGTTAAATTATTAACAGAGACCCAACATCAAGACAGGATAATACTCTTCTCTTAGTCTTAATCCACCATGGGCATTGCACCTCGCAGTACTTAGCAAGTTACAGAGGGAAAACTTCCTTTAACAGACAGAAACCTCGAGCAGAACCAGACTCATGCTAGACAGCCATCTGCCTCGATGAGATAGATGAACCCATTAACACGAGAAAAATAAATTGAGATCTCGAGATAAGAAGCTTTTTGTTTTCTCGAGATAACGCCAAAATTGACTCGAGAAAACAGAGACAATAAAATGTATTTAATCATGTCCTTTTAGGGCTTCAATATTTATCTATTTGAGTTGATACAATAATAACATGGGGTACGATACTTTCCATTAATTGACAGACACTCTATTTCATAATACTCAGAGGGGGACATGGAGGTTGAAGTCAGGGGCATCACAAGGAATTCTGGGCCCCCTGAAAAGATATCTCAGTGGTCCCCATCACCACAGCCAACCCTACAAAATTATTATGAACACATCTGCATTACCCAATGACCCATTAAAAGACATAAATAACTGTAACTTGGTTTTGCAGCCCTGAAAATTGTAAATAAATAATCACAAGAGTGAATGTAATATTTCCTCGGGAAGATCTAATATTTATTTTTCAGACACATAAAACACATTTTAACATTAACATCACATCACTGCTGTCAGTTTGGAGTAGAAAATTGATGACCACTACAACAAGGGGGCATTATTTGGTGTAATGTAACCTCATGAAGTCAAATAAAACTCTAAAAACCTACAGTTTACTTTCAATCAGATTCAGCCACACTTGATGCTCTGAAAATATGACAATTCATCACTTTAAGCGTGAGACGCGCGTCTCACGGAGACATTCCAAATGTGTGTTTATTTATTCTAACAGTTTCAGTTATCTTATTTTAGTTATAACACTACAGAAGAAAAGCGTGGTAGAAAACACATTTTATTTCAGGCCCATTAAGGACCCCCTCCCTACTTCGGCCCTAGGTAGTCAGTCCCACCCCCTACCCCCCCACCCCCACTACGACGCCCCTGGTTGAAGTTACTTGTTGAAACAAATTACCCTTCTTGTCTATTGGAGCTAAAGGAAAGGTCGTGCTTACTTTCTGGCGTACATGAGCAGGCCAAAGCTGACCAGGATCACCAGCAGGTAGACATTGGTGGCCTCGTTCCAGGCTTCGTGCACCGAGTAGTCGATAGACTCGGGCTCGTTCCCCAAAACCCCGTGAGCACCCATCAAGATCTCACTGCGACAATGAGTCAAACTCTGTGGGAGAAATGAGAATGCAAAGAGAAATCCCAAATGTCTCCGCTTTAGAATCTGGGCTAATGTTTTCTCTTTAACTGGACGAAAACATCGCAACTACGTCACTTCCAGTTAGTGCAGCAGTGCTGCTGACGTCCCTTCGGCGCATTACCTCCACCATGTGGAACGGAGTGGAGCGGTCTGACGATCAATGAGATCAATGAAAGAAAGAGGCAAAAACGAAAGAGCGAGAAAAACAATTTATTAAACAGCGTTGCGAGTGTGTCCATTGTTTACCCTCAAAATGTTTTTATTGGATTTTTTTTTTATCTTTTATTTTGAGTCCGGTAGTCAGATTTAGATTCCCTTTTTTATACTGGTTAAAATTATCTTTATGTCCCGATGGCAATCAATACGTGTGTTCTTTTTTTTTTTTTTTTTTATATTTTATTTGTAACTTTTGTAATGTAACAAGACAAAACAAATACAATCAAACCGGGGCTCAGACATGTGAAATGAAATAAAATAAAATTGGTAATATGAAAAATAAAAAACAGACAAATAAATGAATAGAAAACACGTGAAGAAAATGTTAATTGAGAAATGAATTTGAATAACAAAACAAACGAAGATAAGTAATACAATAAATAGAAATGCATATATACACATAAACACACATATGCACACATGCATACGTATGCATACACATACATACACACATAATGTAGAGAGAAAGCAGAGAGAAAACAAACAAAACATGTAAAAGCCCATACAAAGCTGCCAATTAAAATGTAAAGTTCCTGCGGTCGAAATACCCCTTTAGTTACCACTTGAAGCCTTTGATGCACACAACTTCTCGACTTTACGAGTCCAACTTGAAGGCAGCATCAGTCCTCCAGCTCTTCACTTCGATTTGGGGGGGGAAGTTATGCCGTCCGTCTTTTATTAGTCATGTCACATGGTAGCATTTACAGCCATTAATAATAACTAAATATAAATAAACAATCATCTTACCAGTCGTCTCTTCTGCGTTTGTGTGTGGCATAATAAACTTTAACAAACACACTAGGTGGCGGTAATGCGCCTGAAAGCTGAGTGCCACCCACCCAACATGGAAAGAAGAAGAAGACCAAGCAGGGTTACGTGTTTCCGCATCCTCTCAGCACCACCACAGCAAAATCTTTGACAGCTGCTGGGTCTGTGGAGGTGTGGGTACAGGTGAAACTAGATTTACTGACATCATGGAGGACAAGGCACAGATACAAGAAGCGATTAAAAGCCAAGGAGAAGTCGTTCGGAAGCTAAAGACAGAAAAGGCGAGCAAAGATCAGGTCAGTACTCTGATTTAACCCTCTTCATTAAAGCTAGCTTATACATGCGGTGATCAGCATGTCTTTATCTCGCCCGGTATGATTCAAACAAGGGACATTTCATTCATTCTTCCTGTATGTATATATAGAAATCCCCACATAAAGCCACTTTTAACTTTCTGTCATCTGTTATTATGATAACCACAGCTGACTACTGTCTTCATACCGCATCCCACATGTCTAATTTTACGTTTTCAGGCACCTATTAAATTAGCTGTTATTTTTAAATGTATGACTTATTCACTTTTTAAACAGATGCCGATTTTTCTAGAGTGAGTTAACATTTTATTTAAAACTCTGCATTCAACTATAAACACCTTTAATTTTTATTAATAACCAATTCATATTTATTTAAACGATGTTTGGCCTAGGTCTAAAAATGTCCCAGCAGATACCCCCACGCCTTTGTCTTGTTACCACAATAACTTAATGATACTAGTTTCTTGTAAGTTAGAAACGCAGAAAGGACTGCTTCACGAACAGTGGTGTTATTTTAGCCGAACAGGCAAGCTAACTGCTAACTTGGCGTCAGTCAAGTCAAATGGAGCGGCTAGGTGTTGCGGATTAAACAGTGACCCTGTTATATGACGATTTTTCTCCGAATGTGTCAGTGGTTGTCGTAGTTAAAATTGCTGTTTCAACATATAGATGGTATCTTGCTCATTTCGTGTCAAGTTAAAGGAATGGGGACTTTAAAGGCGACCAGATTAAATAACTTAACAAAACCTAACGAAGGAAACAAGACATGATGCGATAGGTTAAAAGTCGTCAGCGAACAGGGTCACGCGTTTCACCGTAACACCGGTCTGCTTACCGCTCTGCAACCCTAATTGAAGCTAGCATCTTAAAGCTAACATAGTTATACACAATTTGATGTCCTTTGATCATTTCCGAGGCCAATGTCATTCGCAAACCAGCATTATAGACATTTCGGTCATGACATGTCTCAACATTGACTTTTCAGATGTCAAACCAAAGCCTGTTATTGTAGCTGATGCAATAACTTGTCCAATGAACACAGGGAAGTGTTACAGACATTCAGCAAACCCTTTTAACAGTGAATAAGAGCATGGTGCTGATCAGACTTATTGGGTAGTCATTCTATGCAACTTTGAATGCCACTTAAATCTATAACTAATGCGGTTTTTCTGGACTGACAGTCTTGTATGTGAGTGGCTCTTAAAATGCCAGAGACCCGAAATATAGACATGATATAAGGAGCAGTGAAGGACCGTCTCTCTCTGTGTGTGTGTGCGTCTGTGTGTGTGGATGTGTGCTGTGCTGCTTTGATTGACTTGCTACATCTCGTGTTCTATCCTCCACGCTGTGATGATGATGATGATGATGATGGTGCCTCATGCCCCGCCTTCCCCTAGTGCTAGGGTTGCTTACCACTTTTCTCCTGTTCTTCCTGCCGGACCCTGGATGACCCTGGCCTGCCTTCTTCATCACCATCATCTACCTTGACACTCATCAATGGACTCACTACCTTGCTGTCTTTCTAACCACTGTTCTGACCTGCACTGGAAAATACCTCTGGACATTGCTTTACCCATGATGCACTCCTGAACTTCTGCCCGTCCACTTTTTGCCTGTATATTTTTTTACCCTCATGTTGTTGTATCCCCGGTGCTGCTGGACAAACATGCTGGGCATGTTTTGTGTTCGTGCTTTTGGATTGGCGGGCTGTCGGACTGCAACTTGTGCCCGATCTTTACACACTCTCCCTGGGATCACTGTGGCTCAGGTAGGCCTCTGGTGCTGTGTGAATGTGTGTGGTTGCCTGTAGTACTTCATGTTTTACTTGCAGATGTTGAACAATGCAGTTTCACAATTACAGTAAATATTCACACAGCTCTTGTTTTTGTTTCAGATCGATGAAGAAGTTGCCAAACTGCTCGAGTTGAAGGCTAAGTTAGGAGGAGATGAAGTCAAACATCAGTTTGTCCTCAAGACGGCAAAGGTGAGACCAAAGTGCAAAACTCAAACTTTTACTTTGCACACTGAACCTTTAGAAAATAGAAAAATAAAGGAATACTTCGTCTGTAGGGGACGTCATATCAGGAGAAGAAAACATAATGTGTTATTCCTCAAATAAAACTTAGCAAAACAGTTTGAGAGTGCATGAGAGAGGGATGATTAGACCCACAGTTTAAGACATTACAACGACACTAGAGCCTCCTTCATACATACACTCCTGAGATCTCCTGATATTTTGCATTCTCACGAGGGGAGGGTGTCACTGGGTGACTCACAAAACTGTACCCAAAATGTGATACGCAATACAGAGCCCTGAATACTCATAATATCAGGATACAGTGACACTGAGATGATTGCAATATTGAAAGACAATCACATGATGATACTTAAATATTTCTACCTACATTAAAAATACTAAAGGGCCCTAAAAGGCAAAGTGCAGGATCAATGTATATCCCTTTATAGTGGTTAGGTGTCACTGAGATGAAACAATTAATTATTTTCAGTCTGTGAATTAAATGAACAGAACAACAGTAAAAATTAGTGGAAGAACACGTGTCCTTAAAAAGCCTTGTTGTCAATAACATAGGCAGTAATTGTCATGAAGGACTACTTTGCACATGACCTTCCTCTCATCTTCTTTTCACCGCTGCCTGACAATATCCCGCTGTTGACTTCTTCTTCTTCAACCCATGAACAACAGCACCAACGTGAAGAGTCATTCACTAGTAGTGACACAGTGAGCAGGGAAATCTGTTTGGAGCTCTGCATTTTTCCATATAAAACTGAGCACACTCAGTTTTTAGGTGAGGGGGAAATTATTAAATTCCATATAAACCACTTTTTAAATCATAAGTGGATGCTAAAGAAGCAGTTTCGCTATTAGCTTGGCTGTTGTTTACTTCCACTTTGCAGTACGTACTGCATACTGCATGTGTAGGTAGTATGTAGCAAGAGTCTTGGAGGCTCAAGGTATATATATATATATATATATATATATATATATATATATATATATATATATATATATATATATATACACCTTGAGCCTCCAAGACTCTTGCTACATACTACCTACACAATCACATGATGATATATATATATATATACATTATAATATTGACAATCATCAGCGTACTGATAAAGGTATCGCACAACCAGATGATGCAAAGGACCACAAAATGTTACTGTATTGATATTTAGACCCTCCCCTGTTGTCCACACATGCCCCCTCACAGCATGGAGTTCCACCTGTCAGACAGGGAGGGGTCTCAGAAGTAGAGTCAGACACTTAATGACTGATTTTCCTTCATCAGGTGAAATCTGACCTGCTGGTGGGAGCTTTTTTCCTTTTCTTTTTTTACAGTTAAATCAAGGATAAGACTTCCACATGTTCAAAATCAGATCATTAAATAAAAACAGTTTATTTTCATCACCCTCCCTGCTTCACTGAGCTTCCGTCGTTCATAGGGACGAGAAAGTGTTACACAACTGCAGGTCAAGTGTCTACATGTAGGTGTACAACTTGGAATGAGAAATTCATTCTTATAAAAACAAAGGGTTGAAGAGCAGAGCCTTTGTTTTGGTTTCAATGTGAGCCTGTGCTTCAGTTTCTTTAGTGCCTTAAATCTGGCTGGATAAAAAAAGTCTGATTGTGTGAAACTAAAGGGAGACATGATCCTGATGATCCTGCTCTTAACTTGTTCCCTCATTCAACATCTCCCTGATGAGTTTATGCTCTAGTTTGTAATCTTCCTCAGTACAGCTTGATGTTCACTTTGTAAACTATGGCCCCATGAAGAGTCAACAGCAGGTGAAGCTTTGAGGTGCTGCTACCTGTCATTGACAAGTCTAACGTGTCTCTTGTCAAAACAAGGTCACCTCTGTCTGATTTTTTTGTTGAGTTGAATCCACAGTCAGACTGAAACCCTTTTCTTTCAGGGGACAAGGGACTACAACCCCAAGCAGATGGCCATCAGAGAGAAAGTCTTCAGCACCATCATTAGCTGCTTCAAACGCCACGGAGCCGAGACCATCGACACGCCTGTTTTTGAACTGAAGGTAGATGATCACACAAACTTAACTGTAGTTTGAGTTTAATAATCTCACATTAAATATGGAGGGTTGTTAAACTTCTGTTGTTTTCTAGGAAACATTAACGGGGAAGTACGGAGAGGACTCCAAGCTCATCTATGACCTGAAAGATCAAGGAGGAGAGCTGCTGTCCCTCAGATATGACCTCACTGTATCCTTTTGATCACATGAGCAGCAAAGGACCTGTGTTCAGCTTTTACTAGCTGCTCTCAGAGCTTTGAACATGTAAGGGATAGTGTATAGTGAGCATGTGAGAATGAGGATTAGAATCCTGACAGGGTGAGTTAGTTTTTTATACATACAGTAAGACATGCAACCACACAGGGTTTTTGTCCTTGACCTGCTGTCCTTTAGGTGCCCTTTGCTCGCTACCTGGCGATGAACAAGATAACCAACATCAAACGCTACCACATCGCTAAAGTATACCGCCGTGATAACCCGGCCATGACTCGCGGACGCTACAGAGAGTTTTACCAATGCGTGAGTCCTCTTAAAACAGACTTCTGTGACTCCTCAGACCCTTTCCGACTTCTGGAAACTTTCCTGGTTTGTGTTTGCTTCTAAAATAAGTAAATGTGTGTTTCAGGACTTTGACATTGCAGGGCAGTATGACGCCATGATTCCAGACGCTGAGTGTCTGAAGATCGTCCACGAAATCCTGAGCGAGCTGGACCTCGGAGACTTCCGTATCAAGGTTTGTCACTTTCATTCACTGACAGTGCTGCTCCCCTTTAGTAGTCAACTAAACACAGAGTTGTCATTAACAGCTAGTTTGCATTTTACATGGAGGCCCATTTATACCAGTAAGAGGAAAACTTAGCTTAGCCTCGATGATGCAACTAAACCCAGTCGTGTCAAGCCTTAATAAAAGGGTCAAAACAATAAGAGAAGTCATAATAACTAGATCAAAAATGTCAATATTATGAGACAAAAGGTTAAAATAGTGAAATTAGAATGTTTTATCCCACAGTAAAACCCCAAATTTCCCAAATTTTCCCTTGATTTTAACATTTTCATTTCATATTTTCTCTTGTTTTAAATCATACCTCCGAAGTTTTTGTAAATATTATAATTATTTTTACTACTACTTTGACTTTTTATCTTAATTTCAACTTTTGTTCTCATATCTCTAAACTTTTTGAACAAGAATTTTTTTTATCTTTTTACTTTGATAGTTTAATCTCATAATTTTGATGTATCTCATTTATTGAGACTTGAATCCCAGAATTTCAACTTTTTTTAAATTGAATTGATTTTTAATTACAATGTTACTTTTTCCTCATAAATGTAACTCCCCTTCTTTTCACACAAGTATTGCATACTTTCGAGCTTTTATCTCATAATTTTGACTGCTTTATATTTCAATGAATGGCTTTTTACAGTTTTCATCTTGTAATGTTTCTCTTTCATCATCTCTGTAACCTCGTCCTTTGTTTCCAGGTCAACGACAGACGCATCCTTGATGGGATGTTCGCTGTGTGCGGTGTCCCAGATGACAAGTTCCGCACTATCTGTTCAACAGTGGACAAACTGGACAAGGTACGGACGCTCCCTGCTGAGCATGCTCATGTGTAACTTCTGCTCACTCACAGAAGGTGTTGATAGATGTTCTGCAAAGTCAACTGTTGATACAAACACCGGGGCATAGCTTGATCAAACTAATCTGATGGGATTAAATATTAAAATGGATGTTGGTGAAAAAAATGGACGACAAATGGTAAACTTGGTTAGCAAATTTGTCCAAATAGCCTGAACATCAAACACAAAATATACAAACAAAAGCAGCTGTGTGAGGATGTTGCAGTTTGTGTGGATGTTGGCGCCCCCTGTGGACAAAGTAGTGTGTCTAGTCATGTAGATCTTTGTAAGCATTTAAAACGCCATACTTCTGCTGATGTCCTCCTGCCGTCTCTCTGTAGATGCCCTGGGAGGAAGTGAAGAAGGAGATGGTGAATGAGAAGGGCCTGTCGGAGGAAGCCGCCGACCAGATCGGGGAGTACGTCAGTATGCAGGGTGAGACTTTTACCCTAAATCTGCACAAGATGTGACGCACACAAAGAGCAACAACATGAGAGCAGCTGTACTGACTGCAGGCAGAAAAAAATGTCAATATGATCACATTTACTCGAGATATGTCTCAGCCTCTGGTATATTACAAAGCATACAGGTTTCTAAAGCTACCACACAGATTGTGAAGTGGTCATCTTGTATGCTAATTTCAATTTTAATGGCTAGTTGGCATGTGTGCAGGGACACAAACAGCTAATAGGGATGATATGTGAGATCTACAAACTCCACACCACACTGTGTGTGCGTTCTACATGTGTTAACCAGTGTGTGTTTATTCTTCAGGAGGGAGGGACTTAGCGGAGCGCCTCCTTCAAGACCAGAAGATGTCTCAGAGTAAACAGGCCTGTGCTGGTCTGTCCGACATAAAGCTGCTCTTCAGCTACCTGGAGCTCTTCCAGGTCACTGACAAGGTGAGACATGAGGTTACTCACCTGTTGTTCACGTCACACTTTACCTTCTGTTTCTCTCCCCTCGCATCACTGTGTTTCTCAAACAATCTCTCTCTTGTTCCTTGGTTCCCTTTCCTCTGCTGCTCCTCTTCTCTCCCTCCATCAGGTGGTGTTTGATCTCAGTCTGGCCCGGGGTCTGGACTATTACACAGGAATCATTTACGAGGCGGTGCTGACTCAGGCAGGCGTGGCCCAGGTGTGCTCTGAAGCACAGAACGGTGCCCCCTCAGAGGAGAGCGTCAGCGTGGGGAGCGTGGCCGGCGGGGGGCGATACGACGGCCTGGTGGGCATGTTCGACCCCAAGGGAAGGAAAGTGCCGTGTGTGGGCGTCAGCATCGGCATCGAGAGGGTCTTCTCCATCATGGAGCAGAAGGCGGAGGTGACGTGTGGACTGATAGGAGATGATTGATGATAATACAGGTGTGTAGATGTGTGTGCCTTAACAGGTTGTGTTGTTCAGGCCTCAGCAGAGAAGGTTCGTACCACAGAGGTTCAGGTCATGGTAGTGTCTGCGCAGAAGAACCTGCTGGAGGAGAGACTCAAACTCATCTCTGAGCTCTGGAACGCTGGCATCAAGGTGTGTGTGTGTGTGTCCCATTTTTTAATTTTTTATTATTAGACAGCAGGTGGAGCAACACTGACCCTATATGTAGTGGCCATTTGTCCAAAAACTATGTATAAGGTTTGAATCTAACACAATCAAAGGGGTTACTGATGCACCACCATAAGTCCATGCAGGAGGTCTGAGAGAGGATTTATTTTCCCAAACAAGCAAGCAATAGAATAAAGACAATCAAGGCTCCTGCTGCCTCACTTGCACTACAAAGGCTCATCCAGGTGCATGCTGGTCCTCTTTCAGCCTACCTATGCAACCTCAGGTGTTGGTGGGATCACCCAATTACCATTAATAACTGTTGTGTTGTGATATGTAGTGTTCTGGTATGTATTTTGTAAAATGTATAAAGTTAATTGTTACTTAAACCACTCTGCGTTTCGTGTGTGTGTTCAGGCAGAAGTGATGTACAAGAAAAACCCCAAACTGCTGAGTCAGCTGCAGCACTGTGAGGAGTCGGGAATCCCTCTGGTGGCCATACTGGGAGAACAGGAGCTGAAGGATGGAGTGGTCAAACTGCGGGTGGTGGCTACCCGAGAGGAGGTATGACACTTATAGAACACACACACACACACACACACACACACACACACACACACACACACACACACACACACACACACACACACTCACACTCACACTCACACTCACTCACACACTCACACACTCACACACGTACACACGTCATCAGTCAGTTCTAATGGTGTTGGAGGTTAATCTGCATCACCAGCCCTGTGTGATCCAACTAAACGAAACTCTCCATCTTCTTCTGCACGCCATAATTAGAGTGCGCTGCAGGTGTCGACAGGTGCTGCAGTCTCATCTGTGTGTGTGTGTGTGTGCCTGCAACATTAATGAGCAACTAGGCAGGTGCAAATACTCTGTCAAAGTCATTCTCCCTTGATTGGTTGCCTGGGTATCCATGACGACAGTTGCGTAGTGTGCTTGTTCATGTCATGTGACATAGACACAGACTTTGAAGCACAGCAGTCAGGTGTCTGACATCCCCTCAGCGCAGCCCCTCACCTGAACACACAGACAGACTTTTATTTTGAAATACTGATGGAAACACCAGAGTTCAGATTTTCTATCAAGTAACAAAAAAGTGTTATCATGACGCGTTTCAGGTCACATGTGGCTATTAGGCAGAATCAGCACCACGGTAGTTGGTGCTAATGCTAGACGCAGCTACTGCTGCATCGCAATTCTTAAATACATCTAATGGCCAAATTCCATCCGATCCGTGTCCGTCTCTGATCCGGGATTTGATAGGTTTCTATTCTAGTCAATGTGTTAACTTCCACTGGACCCGCTCTGTTGCGTTTTGGCTGCGTCTCTTATCCGGCAGGTCTGAGTCCTCCGGTTCAGATACGTAAGACTTCTATTTTTGCTGGATGCCGGAGCACGACTTATCAATCTCAACACAGCAGATCGAGCGGGACAGGAAGTCATGCACCACAACAAAATGAAACATCCCGTTCTTTTTCAGAATAAAACACTGTTATCACCAGATCGTTTTTCACTTAACTACAACAACAAACTCTCATACATAATGAGACAAACCAGGCCTGGAGTCAACAGGTCAGGGATTTTCAGAGGCCAATAAAGACAACATGGACGAGGAGGAGGATACTCATTAATGCAGTAATTACCGTGGATCAAGTGGAAGTCCCGGCACAGTTGTGATGACGACTTTCAGGCCACTAATAAGATTTCTTGTGTTAAGACTGGAGGACTTTTTCTCCTCTGAATACTTTTTTTGAAAGCTGCATCCTCCTGAAAACAGTGAAAAACATCCACACAGGTGACGTCATGTTTACTCTTGTCAGGTCGCTTTGTTGCTCTTGCCCTTCTCTGTATGTAAGGGTTGATTGCTCACTGCTACTATGTCTGAATGTGTAGGCTCGTTTATAAGTCAATAAAAGCAACCTTTATCTGTAGTTATGGTCAGATACAATTTTAATATCCGAATCAAAAATAGTTATTTTTCCCAACACCGATGTGAAGCAGTGATTAAAGCAAACTAACTCGGTTGGCTGATTGGTTTTCTGATGATCAGCAGCTTTTTGATTAAAGTGCATTCAGAAAAAACACAGAGGAAGACCGGTCCTCTTCTACAAGACAGAGTACTCCCCTGTTACAATTAATGTTGGTGAGATAGAAAACCAAAAAAGAAGAAATGATACTCATTCTGCAAACATAAGTGTGGGTCCAACAGTTCAGACTAACCCCGGTGGACATTTTTCTTCTTCTTTTCTGCACAGGCTGATATATCCAGAGCAGACCTCATAGATGAGATCAGGAGGAGGACCACTGAGGCCTAGTTGACCCTCCCCTCGCCACATCACCTGCTCGCCTCACACACACATACATGCATACACACACATACACACCTGCAGAACCCCAAACAGACATTCTTGTCCAGTCTTCAGTAGAGCATGTTGGACATCATGTAGCCCTGAAAACACACGTCTGTCTTTGTTGTCCTCGTAGCAGCTGCACAGACTGGTGTTGTATGGAGTGTGTGGTGCTCGCATTGCACTAACGAAGGCTGTTACGAGGGCAGTGAAGCTAACTGAAAGTGAGTTCAACAGGATGTGCTTCTTCAAAGGGAACACTGTAATCAGAAAACCTCACAGGAAACATGGTGTTTAGGTTAAGACAAAAATGATCTTAATTAAAACATCTTCTGGTTCAAGTTTTGTTTGTTTATCCAAAAAGTGATGAGAACATATTTAAAGCGACAGCCTGTGTGACAGGATGTAAGGCCCCACCCTGGATAAACTACTGTGTCTTAAGGAGTCCACAGCTGCTTTCTGGTGTGCTCTCGTGAGACTATAGTGTTAGCCAAACTGTCAAAGTGCAATAAGTGAAGAAGAACATCAGTTTTGTCTCAGCCAGATTAAAAAAAAAGCCTTTTTTGTTGCAGTGCTCCCTCAGGAATTATTATTCTGTGCAGGATAAAACATGAGTCAGATTATATTCTGCAGTTTAACTACATAAAAAGTCTTGTTTTAATCTGTATCAAACATGCCTGTACTCTCAAGTGTCTCAAATAAAAGCATTCGACTCCACACTGAAAAAGTATTATTGTGTCGACTGGTTTTACAAAGTTGCATGTGGATGTGGAAATACAGAATGTCTTTGTGTAGCACATCGACCTCTGGCTACAGGGTCTTGTTTTATCCCTCCTGAGAGTGGATTTCTTCAAAAGTGGTCAGAAAACTTTAAGAACATTTTTGATTGATCTTGAACTCAAACTTGTAGCACTGCTGGAGGATTAAATGTGCCTAGATTTCCTTTGTAATCTTCAACACAAAAAATGTTTGGTACTTGAACTTCAGGACATTAATAAAATCTTATTGCAGTCGGTTCGGATCTTCATAAAGAAACACTTTTAATCAGAATGTGACAAAATATGTATATGTTTGTATGTTACAATCGATAAAAGCGATACGATATTGGATTGTGAAGGATTACAAAATGTCCACAAATAGAAAAATCTAGAAAGATTACAGTATCGGCACATTGTTGTCACCCGTTGCAGTGACCCATTTGTCAGTAGCTTGTAAAATGTTTTGAAAATTGAACTGGAAAGTAAGTTTAATAACAGAAACAATTCTCCAAAAATTATCTCCAAAACTTCCCAAGACTGTAGTGTTTCTAAAAGTCAATTTTTTTATCACATTTAGAGGAATGTTATATTTTCCACATTAAACTTTGTCTTTTACCTTAGGTTGCGACGTCAAATTTTACAGCAGCCTAAGGCACAGGCCAGAATGGCGCTACCGAATCTTTTGTATTATTACTGGTCCACAAATATCAGGAATTTGCACTATTGGCTTTGATTTAATGACATTGAAGAACCTCCCTCTTGGTTAATGGTGGAAGCGAACTCTGTCTATCCGCTAACATTGAAAGCCTTATTACACTCTCCACTTCTTTCTTCTACCTCTGCGTATTCTGAAAATGTGATCGTATCTTATTGTCTCAAGGTTTGGGTCCAGTTCAGACGTCACTTTGGACTGCAGGCACTTTCTGTTAGAGCTCCACTAGCCTCAAATCCTGCTTTTCCTCCATCTTTGTTGGATGGCGTCTTTTCTATCTGGGCTGGGTTGGGTATCAAAGCTTTGAAGGATCTATACATAGATTCTGCTTTCGCATCCTTTCAGCAATTAGTAGACAAATTCTCACTTCCTAGAGGGCACTTCTTCAGGTACCTTCAGGCCCGCAGCTTTGTCCGTAATGCATTTCCAAGCTTTCCTACTCTCCCTAATGATTTAACTCTGGATGTCTTCTTTGAGCCCCTCCCATCACTAAAGGGAGCAATCTCTTCTATTTATTCAAATATTTGCAACCTTAGCTCAGGCTCTCAGAGCACCCTTAAAGCTACCTGGGAATCAGAATTGGGAGACATGGTCTCTGATGAAGTTTGGGGGGAGGCGCTGGAGAGGGTTCATGGATCATCTATTTGTGCCAAACACAGTTTTACTCAATGTAGGATTTTACACTGTGCTCACTACACTAAAGCTTGTCTGGCAAAGATATATGGAACCGTTTCCTCTTTGCGTGATCGATGTCAACATACATCAGCACATTACACCCACATGTTCTGGAGCTGTCCCTCTCTGAATGTGTTCTGGTCTGAGGTATTTGGAACATTGACTATTGCAACTGGAGTAAAACTGGTCCCTAATGCTTGTACTGTTTTGTTTGGTGTGTCTCCTCCTCTGTCTGCTCTTTCTCCAGCCAAAGAGGACATGTTAGCTTTTACAACTTTGCTGGCCAGAAGGCTGATATTGTTAAATTGAAAGTCCTCTGCCCCACCCACCCATTCAAGCTGGATTAAGAGTTTACTCTATTTTCTTATACTTGAAAAGATTAGGCTGACCCTGGGTGGCAGGGCTCACATCTTTAAAAAGATCTGGGGCCCTTTCTTGTCTTATGTTGAGAGCTCGGCTTGCTGTGTGTCTTTAGACTGAGCATCAACATGGTGTGTCTTACTATGTTCAGATTATCGCTTTCCTCGGTTTATTTTTATTATACTTGCTTTTTATCTTGTGTTTTCCATTTTTTGGAATTCTATCTAGTTAGTCTGGAGGGAGTATGTGTCGGGTGGGGGGTTATTTGTTGTTTTGTAATTAGTATGTCATTTGTGTGTTCCTTTGTTCAAAGAAAAAGGAAAACGTGTAAACTTCTAATTTTGGATGTGACTGTTTTTCTATGTGAAAATCAATAAACAAAGTTAAAAAAATAAATTTTAAAAAATGTCTTTTATATTATATATATTATATTTTGTTTTATATTCAATAAAAAAATCACTTAAATGTAAATGCTGTGTAAATGTAAATGTTGATTGCTAAATCTAAATGTTTGATATACATTATTTTTAAATCTAAATGTTAAAAAACTTGATGTTTGCTAGATGTAAATGTTAAATCTAAATGTTTTATGTTGCCCTGCAAACATAAATATTTAGCCAATATGTAAAATCACACTGCCGCCTATTCTCTAAAAGTGATAAAAAGTGAGTTTTAAAACACTACGTTTTTGACATTTTGGAGCTATATGTGGAGAAATGTTGCCGTTTTTTTCAAACAAACAGTGCCCCATAGAAAAGAAGTGATACAATCCAGATCCAGATTCTACCATAGAAAAAATGGGATATATTTTTGGCAAAATTCCCCAGCCCCAGGTTAAGCAGACATGCATCCTTACATTCAGCCACCCTTTCCCATTGAAAAAACTCAATGTGAAAGTGTTATCAAAATTTGTGTTTTTTCTTGAGGTGTCAACTTATTAACGTCACTGTCTCGTGACAGGATCCAGTAAACTGCAGCACCCAGGTTTGTCTGTTTTGTCACTAGCAGTCTGATATTTTATTTCCCATTAACAGTCATTTAACACCACTGTATCCCACACTGTGCTCTGTAGTGTTTACTTCATTTTCCATCTTCAGTTTTGTAGATTTGTCTTAGTCTAATGTTTGTCTTTAACCTTTCCTGCCTTTTCTCTGATGTTTTTTCGCATAAACAAACCGCCAAACAGATGCCAAAACTGATGAACTTCTGTCTGCACATTAGTATGATTACAGTGAGTCCTTCAAATTTGTGATCAGCGCTGAGTCCCTAGCAACAGTCTGCTAATGAGGAATTAACAGACTGCTGTCACTGAGCATTGACCAATCAGAATCAAGCACTTGACACAGCTGTCTAATAATAATGAGTCGTAACACACTTTACATCAACGTATCAAATCTCATTTAATTAAAATGAGGAACAAATAGAAAGGTAACACACAATAAAAAGCATGCATAAAACAAACCATAGAAATTTAAACAATACAAACAAGTCGACTGAACACCGCTAAAAACATGCTGAACAACAAACCACATAGAAGATTAAACTTCTTTTTACACAACATTAAGAAGAAAATCAGAGGATCCACACACAGTGCAAACACTGCTCCCACCCACAATGTGTGGAGCTCCCAGCTCCTCAACCTGGGCGTGGGAGGAGCCGACCAGGGGAGGCTGCTTGGGGAGGATGGGTCCTCCCACAGCCCTGCAGAAACCGGGGGGGGCGGATGGAGCTCGTGCCAGGCGAGGAGGCAGGGCATGGCGCGGGGGCTTCAGGGGTGACGGTAGGAGACTGTTTGAAGGTTTGTGTGGAGGTTGAGGCTCATCCACACTCGGCTTCACTGTTGATTGCCATTTGATTGAGATGGAGAGAGAAAACTGCCTTTTGAAGGCTAAAAGAAAACACACAAAAAAGTAGGGAATGTAAAAACGCAGGTAATTTCCACAGTAGCTCAATATGGCTGTAACTATTTCAATTTTTTTGTATTCCAACAATTTCAGAGTTTCATCCTAAAAAATCCATATCATCACGCATGAAGATCAGAGGGTGACCTTATTGTTAGTTGCATTGACGACACATGCCCAAGTAAAATCACTGAGCATTTTTAAAGTCTTACTCTATTATCTGTATAAGAATGACATCGACAACATTGATGTATTTGATTTAGGTACACTTTTTGTTATACTGGTTAAAATGATCTTTATGTCCTGATGGTAATCAATACATAATGTGTTCTTAAAAAAAGAGCGGAAAAAAAAAACGTTATCTACAGCCGGAGTAAACCTGGGAAAACACCAACCAATCCCTGCCATCAGGAGCCAAATTATGAAACCAATCAAATCCCGTCCTGCCGTTCTGCCTGCCTCCTGCGCATACATTTCATGTTTGTTTGTGTTTTTAACTTTCACTATAGACGGAGTCCTGAGGCTTGCTTGTTTTCTGTGACAACCAACCCTAGCTTTAAGGATAAAAAAAAAAAAGTGTGCCCAAGGTCATGATTCAAATTACACAGGGTGATGGTTCACTTATTGATGGCAAACTGATCTAAAAATTAAAATAAATAAAAGTCTTTAAATGTGGCTGAGCAGCCTGCCCGGATCTGTAAATGAGAAACACTGCACTGTAGCAGCTGCACGTGATGTGCTACATAGGGTCATCTGTGCAGCGTGTCCGTGAGCCCACCAAATGCAGAAAGTTATGCATCCTTGAAGGGAAAGAAGTTCAGCTTGTGATGTTAATGGGCCAAAAATCAAGTCCCATATCTTAAATCCCAGTTGAGTCCAAGACTCAAACTTGAGTCTCCATCCCTGAAGAGAGGTCCTTCATCCCTCCTGTAAATGATTTGAGTGTGACGTCTCGTGTGAAATATGAACCATTGTTCGTCTTTAACAAGCCTAATCCAGACGCGGATCACCTGTTGTGATGATGTGACAGAAAGAAACCTCTAAAGCGCGAGTGTTATTATGGTGTCTTTATTATACGTGAGAGAGACAGTGGGAGGCGAGGCGGGACACAGCTGTTGATCAAGGCTGAACAACGCGGGGCGTGTGAGGGAGGAGGATAACAGGATGTAAAGAAATAAGTTGAGCAAATTAGAGTCACATGTAAATGCAGGCTGACATCAGTTGGAGAACAAAGCACTATTAATGTATGAAGAAACCTAACAATAGAACTAACTAAAGTAATATGGAAAGGGAAATGTATTTTAATATTTAATGTATTAAAATACATAACAGGGAAGCTTTATGAATTCAGCCACAGACGTTTTTATTTCACCAAAACACCAAAAGAAGGACTCTGAGACAAACATCTTTTGGATCCATCTTCATCATCAGGTTCACCTACCTTCCACCAGCACCTTTTTCGCCATGGACGCAGTATGATGAGACGAGAAGGCAACTATAGCAGACACCCCGTCTATCCCGGGGCCAGACTTCAGAGACACTCTCTCCACGCCGTCCACCATAGCACGCAGCGCCTGAGAGCAGACAGATATCCACTTTAAATAGTAATATTGAGCATGCACATCAAGAACAGCTAAACAGTAGAAACTGTGAGTTATGGCTCATATGCACTGTCTTCTCTTTCCTCCTCTGTGTATCTAACTTGACATCCAGTAGCGTCCTCTCACATTACTTTTTTGTTGTCATATGGTAACATCAGGCGATCTCTCCAGAGTTGCCGTACCTGCAGAAGATCCTCCTGTCTGGTGGAGGTGGGCAGGTCTCCTATGCAGAGGTGTCTCTTCTCTGTGCTGCGGCGGACGCTGAGGCGCAGACTGGGCTCCAGCATGTAGCCGTGCAGCAGGCGGATTGCATTGGCAGCAACAGCCGGTGAGCCGTATTTGGCGTAAGCGAAGCCACGGTTCTGGCCACTGAAATTCATCATGAGCCGGAACTCCCAGAGCGGCCCCACAGAGCCGAAGAGCGGGATCAGCAGGTCCTCATAAGCGTCCCGTGGGATCTGGCTGATAAAGACCTCACAGTGGGCTCCTGGCAGGGGGCCATCCCACACTAACGGGAGAGAAGAGGAGGAGTCATGTGTCCTGATTAGTCATTACATGGGGCTACTTTATCTGCTTAAATCACATTTTCAGTCCATGTGACATTTCTCAGAGCTACGGCTTGTTCTTTGTGACACAACGAGAGACATGACCAGTTAGCTGGGATGAACGATAGGCACAAATATCTTATCATGATTTTATCTTTTCAAATTTAGTTTTCAGATTATGTTAAAGTAACTGAGCAGTGAACCTGAACTAATGTTCCTATCTATAGCCTTGAAGAAAATATAAGAGACTATTCATGCTAAAGCACCTCTGTAAACAGTTATTAATCTGTGTGTGTAATGTTGCCAACTCAAGCCAAGACTAAGGGATAATGTGTAGAAAGTTGATGGTCATGTCACAACGTGAAGCATCATGACATGACCATCAGCTTACTATAGGCTACATTATCCCACTTATTACCCTTCTGCCAACCACAGATAAACAAGTTGACACTTTTGATCTAATGATGATTGCATTGATTTTAAAATTGTTTATTTATGCAGATAAACAAAATACTCCCTCAGTTTTGACAGCTGGTAGAGCTTGTTGTGTGTACAAGACGTCTAAACATCAGTGTTTTTCTGTTGTCATTCTGAACAGATACAGATAACAACAGCAGCACCTGTGTTAGGTCCTCTTTACTGTAACTTTTCTGTTGGTGTTTTCTTCTTACTCAACCACTCCTGTGACTCTACCAAAGCTCCTACCATTTGTTTGTGTTTTCTTTGTGTCTGTTTCCTTCAGTTTGTTTGACGTCTCTTTCACTCAGGTGTGTTTTTAAATCTTTGCGAATTTCTGTGTCGCTTGAACTAGGGATATAAAAGTATATGTATTCGTACCGGACCGTTTTCGTACCGGACCCGAATCGAAACAGTACAGGACAGTCCTAAATGTAATGCAAATCCAAAGTCTCCACACTGACAGAAAACTGGAACGCACCACACACACAGCGTGCGCAGCCTAACAGGAAGGCTACTGAACCTTTGGTTTCAGTGCAGTGACTTTCTCAACAAAACACCTCAAAACATACTGAGTTTGTATTACCTGTGATCATGTGTGTGTGTGTGTGTGAGAAAAGCGGTGTGTATGTGTGTTGGCTGTATGGAGCAGAGAGTGCACCGAGTGCTGAGTAGATTGCATCATCTTACAGGAAAAAAAAACATAAGAAGCCTCTTGCTGGTTCATAGACTACTAAACTAAAACAAGACATTGCAGCGGAGTGGCGGGACGTTCAAAGTAAACAGTGGTGCTGATGTTCCTGTGTGTGTGTTTGTGTGCATTTGTTTATGTGTGTCAGCCCGACCTCACAGAGCACCAACAGACAGCGACCCAGCAGGACAGACAGGCTGCATGTACACTGATATTTACTCACCAAACAGAAAATGTGCTCGCATTCAGTGCTTGGAGGAGGTTCTGCATGATTGTATGTTTTACTTTTATTTTTTTTAATAAAAATACTATAAAAATTATATTTCATTTAAAATGGAAAAATGGAAAAAGAGAAAGGAAAATAAAAGAAATCTGAGCAGGCCTGCAAACCTGAACGGTCGATCCTGCACTTTGTACCATGTGTAAAAGTTCTTTAAATTCCAATGAAAGGAAAATACATTTTATTTGTAGCTTTTTTTTCTCCCCTTAACGTACAGAAAATATACCGAACCGAAGCTTCAAAATTCCGAACCGAAATTTTTGTGTACCGCTACATCCCTAGTTTGAACACTTGTCTTCTATACTCTAGTAGTGTCCCTCACATTGTCTTTGCTGAGTGGTTGTTCCATTAATAGACATTCTTGATGGTAAAAACTTGACAAACTTCAGTATCTTATCATGCATCACTGGAGCTTCTTGTCCTTAAAAGCCACCATCGATTCACTTATGGGAGGGGTGAGCAAAGGAGCGTTTCAATGTAGAATCTAGCAACATCTTCCCTTTTCTACTCACTGCACCTCTAAACCGACCGCTCTGAAATCTTTGGTTGTGCTCTTTCCCAGTGTCCTTGTAGTGTTGTGTAAAGGCAGATTTCTCACATTCAGGAGGTCCTCCATACTTCCTCTGACCATTAACTTGAGTCAGCTTTGTGTTGGTCGTCCTTAACCACATTTCCAGCTCCAGGACCCGCTGAAGGTTCAGCACCTGGAAGAGGTCAAACAGCACCTTTAAAACTACAAGATCATTTTGAGAAAACATTGCTTTGTGTTCTGATGATTCATGCAAGAAATTGTTAAAATGAGTGCTATATCAAAAGAAAAAGTTGTTGTTCTTTATCTGAACAGCTTTGTTACTTCAACAATTGGTTTGATGTGGGGTTTTTTTGGCTATTTTTTAAGTTCATACTTGATCTGTAAAACATCAACACTTGTACTAAGGCAGACTCAAACACACCTAACTCAAATGTGAAACACTTAGACTCAACTTCTGGTGTTTTTAAATTCAGGCAACAGGTTTCTACGTCAGAGGGAGCTACTTTCTGCAAGAGTGTTTCAAAAATCACAAAAACGCTTTCGCTGCACACAGAGCTGTAACTTTAAGGACACGGTCTGAATATAGAAACAACACAAGGCAAACGACTAACGAGCTGCAGGTGGACTAAACCAACCGCATAGAACAAAAAACACTCTGTAACACAACAAAGTAACAACACAACAATCAACAACGCAACAGTAACTAAATGTAACAGAAGGAAACCGGACGGAAAAACCCCGCCGCGAGGACACAATGTAGCCAACAAGGCGCGTGTTTATAAACAGTTCTCGCCAAACTGACTGCACATATTAATCAAAGCAAGAGGTCGCGTGCCGCTACTGCTCCTAGTTTTTGATTGTTTACAGACAATGACGCTTTTTAACACAACAAAGTTTAAAGTAGCGACAATAAAAAGTTGTATTAAGTTACCTGACTCTGCTTTCCTCTTTCCATCTTCTCCATCGATGTTATCTTCGCGCGCACAATGACGCCACTCAGTGTGTCACCCTGACCCTTGGCCACACCTGGAGTTCACTATTGGCCGGCGGTACACCTGACTCCACGCCGGCCATGAGTTTGGTTCAGCCCCCAACACAGGGGCATATTTTTCGCTGATTATCCCTTCACACCACATTCACTTCAAATATTAGAACAATTAACCAACAGGTAATGAGTGCGTAAATGGGCGCAGTCAGTGCTAACTTAAACACTGAATTCATTATAGCCTATAGGCTGCTTGTTGGTGTGGTAACCAGTCTATGGGGGTGAGGGTTGCAAAGGGGTGGAACATTACCGGTAAGTTTCCATGGCATTAGGTTGGGGAATTTTGGAAATATTCCAAATTGGGAACTTTCCATGGGAATTAATGGGAGTTAACTGGGAATTGAGGGTAATTTAATGGAAAGGTATCATATCCAAGCATAAATATTTGTTTTGTTATAAGCAGACATCCATACAAAATAATACAATTAAAACAGATTGATTTGTAAGTAGAACTTTATCAAGTGTTAAATATTGTATTGAATAATCAATTATTTCATTGAAGAACAAAATATGAATGTTGAGTTAAATATTTCTCATCCCCCCGACCCAACCCATTCAAAAATTAACACAATTGCATTCCCAACATAGTCCCATTCAAAATGTTAAATGAAAAGAGCTGCTCTCCTTCCAAAAATGTCCAATTCAACATGCAATTACAAAAGCATATTCCCTGAAGCTTCTCAAGCCTAGCCTCTGAAGGAATCCAGAAATCATCTGTCTGTGCATGTGATGGAGGAATGCACAGTGCATGTAGAGGGCGTGGTCTGAATAGCCCTGCAGTAAGCAGTGTGCTATGTGCATGTGATGGAGGAATAGCATAGATATTCAACTGTACTTGTACGAAATCTGGTTGTTTTAGTCAGGATTATGCTAAAATATATTTTCCCCAACTACATTTAATGCCAGGTAATTCCCATTGAAAGTTTCCAACTTTAAAAATTCCCGGAATTTTGCAACCCTAATGGTGGTAACCTTTCAGTTTAATTTAAACAATGACAAAGGACAACTTCAGCGTCTTAAATTTAGAGCTCCTGCAAACAAATATGTATAATACATTTCAAAATAAAAAAGGATGTTCAATTTAGGTTTAACCATTTGTCAACATCATAGGCTATCTCACCTACATTCTTAGTGATTTCTTAAGTAAACATGGGAGATGAACTCGACTGAGTGAAATAAATCTAGAGAAATGTAAAACTCTTTGAGCCTGCAGTTTGGGCTTAAGGCTAATTCATTCAGAAATCACAGTATTTTGCTACGTCTTTACTATCATTTTACACAGAGTAGCTTGAAAGCACATACACTGAAACTTTCAAACTTTTAAATACTAACAATAAGTCACAAAACTTATATTTACACACAATATTTCAACTTTACAAAGCTGATTTGATGAGTCTTTAGTTTTCTATAAAAGAAACTGCAATTAAACTGATTATCTCAATATGGCCTACAAAGACCAGCAAACCATCAGCACCATCACTGATAGGTTTTTCAATACCTGAAACTGCCAGGAGTTCTCTGGCTGCAGACACGGGAACGTCTGTCATCAAATGCGTAGTTAGAGGTTGGATCTCTTGGATCTCAGTTGTTATGCCCTTCGTGACATTTCTTCAAGTTTTAAGAGTTAATAGACCTTTAGAGTTTAATATTCTAAACAGCAAAAGTAATCAATTCAGATATTTTTAATGGAAAATAAGACACAGTAGAGCTCCGTCACTCAGTGACTGGCTGCTCATTTGATTTTTTTTGCAGGCTCAGACAATCAAAGTCAATTTTTCAAAGTCAACAGATTCACAGTGACTTGTTAAATATTTAAATGAAAAAAAACTGCAATTCAATACAATTTATATCCTTCCATGCTTATCTAACCATACATCCATCAGTCCAAATGAATGTATTATGTCAGCTTTTTGACACCTGTGACCCGCAGCTGCACCTGGCGGTGCAGACTGTTATTTACAAGACTAACAAAGTGGCCTTTGGAAAAACCATGTAGTCTTACACTCTATCTTTAACTTTACAGCCCATACACAAACAGTCTGAGGTCTCAGTAACTTATCAGGGCAAGACAAAGAAACAATGTGTCATCATGACAGTCATATCAGCACCATGGACGCTCTCCACAATACATCAAACAAACACACAACAGCAACGTTTCAGAGAATGTTATTGGACTCTCTCACATGTCTGTAACTCCACACTGCTGATTTGTGGGGCAAAATTTCTGGATTCCTGGTGTGATTTTGAATTTTCCTGAGGGCTTTTTCCATGTATTCTTTGTTAATTAGCATGTCTTCGATGTTTGCAAATAAAAATAAAGAAAACAATCTATTAGCGATTTTTCTTTTAACAGAATTCATTTAAGCATTTTTAATTTGACAAATGTGTCTTCAGAAGGACATTTTATGTCTTGTCACCATCATAGCATTTTTATCATCAAACACTATAAATGGCCATAATGTGCAGGCTGAGGGTTAAAGTTAAAAAATAAGAAAATTAAAAAGGTGATAAAGATACAAAAGAAAAAGGAGGTTCCATTTTTACAAATGCATGCATCTCCTCCTGCTTGTCCATCACTTTATATCAACACGTGTAATGCATGCAGGTGTCCACGGGGTGTCAGTGTTGGACCATATCTGATTTCCCTGCAGTGAGGAAACTTCAGAGAGAAAGGTGAAAATACAAAACCAACACGAAGAACATGTTGATGATTGAACACTTAAAATTAAACAACTCCTGAAGGCTTAAAATAACTTTGTCAGGAAAGGTAGACAACATTAAGTATTTAATTTCACATGCATTCAAATCAGTTGTATTTGTTGAATAATAAAAAAAAAAAAACATCAGTAATCTCTATTTTTCTTGTCATACCAGAGAACTGCATGCTTGTAAATGAATGAAAAGTCTTATTAATTGTGCATGCTCTTATTTCCTGGTTCTACCAGTGTGACGAGTTTGCAGTGTTGTTTAGAGATAGACAGACTAATTGGTCAGCTGATTATTGGCATTAATAGCTATGGCTGCACTCACAAAGACTTACAAAATAAACATGTCTCCAGACAGCCATGTCAGTGTGGCTGCTGTTGAGCAATGTTAACACTAGGGATGGGAAATGATTTTCAAATGTTCAAATATTTGTTCACTTAAAAGAAAACGAAGAGTTATTGCGACTATTATCTCATTTAACAGTACAATTTTTCATAGTTACACCAGTGCCTGGTTGTAATACGGTATTCCTGCCAGGTGGTGGCTATAGAGTGTCTTAAAGCTGTTTGCTAGCCACATTAAGTAACAGGAGAAGAAGAATGCTAACTGCATTAAATAGCAAAACAAGAAGAAAACATTATGGACAGTTGCTGCAATTTTATCTGTTTCTGAATCTCACACTACTACACACATATTTCTAGACTGAGCATGGCTGTAAAATGTAAACACACAGCCCACTCTGCTGCGTCATAGAAACACCGACAAAAGTTAGAGACGGATGCTGTCAGTGCCCGCTACTAGCAGCACCTCGTCCTGCTGCTGGTTAACGCAACTGCCACACAGACAGACCGTTAACCGGACAGGTGTGTGTGTGTGTGTGTGTGTGTGTGTGAGCGGGGGGGAATTATTCGAATAATCGCAGAATGGATGCCAATGATTAGTGAATAGTATTTTGGCCTGAAATGCCCATTCCTAGTTAAGACTTACCCTTATGTCCATTTGTCACTCTACATCCTGCATTATGCTATACATGTCAGCATCATCTTTTCTAAGTGATAACATCTCATGCTCAATAGTAGTATGGCAAATCTGAAACAATTAGGTTTAATGTTTAACATAAAATCTGTTTTTAATTATAGAATAATGCAGTTTAACATTGCTTCTGACCCACATATTTTCACATTATCCCACTTTTTTTTTGGGTTGCTAAGCACCGCTCTAGTTGCAACTTGTTGCAGCAGCTCTCTCTTCATTGTTCTTTTTTTTGACTTTTTTTCATATCTGTTTAGTTATTATTGTATTTGGAGCCTGTCATCACTTTTAAGGACTCATTCCTTTCACCCACCGTTATGGAGAATGTAAGATCTATCTACGATAAGGCAGGTATGAATCTCTCGTGTAACCATGGTCGCATTGTTTACACTCGGGACCAGCTATTAGCATTCCGTAGCATGGCGATGCTAACCAATGTGAGGCCGGATCTTCCCCGTGAGCTGAAGAGGAGGAAGCGAGGACGACGTGCCGGTGCAGCACTGCGAACTAAGAAGATACGCTACAGACCTGTTCTTCAATCCATCGTTATGGGGAATGTAAGATCTCTGACCAATAAGATGGATGAGCTAGCGGCCCTGACCCGGCACAAGAGGGAATTTAGGGAGAGTAGCATACTGCTGTTCACAGAGACATGTCTAACGGAGCTAACACTGGACACGAACGTCTCACTGGATGAATTTCATCTGCTACGGGCGGACAGGATGAAGGAGAGCGGTAAAAAGAAAGGAGGAGGACTGGCAGTGTTTGTCAACGATAGATGGTGCAACCCTGGACACATCACTGTTAAGGAGAAACTCTGCAGTAAGGACGTTGAGCTGTTAGCTGTTAGCATGAGGCCATATTATCTGCCGAGGGAATTCTCGCATGTTATCGCGACAGTTGCATGTTCCCCCCTCTGCAAATGCTGAGGTGGTGTGTGGTGTCATCCACTCCACTGTGAGCAGGCTGTAGACACAGCACCCTAATGCCCTCCTTCTCATCTCTGGGGACTTTAACCAAGCTTCTCTGTCCTCCACTCTGCCCACATTCACCCAGTATATCACATGCTGCACCAGAGTCAATAAAACACTAGACTTACTGTACGCTAACACCAAGGAGGCATACAACTCATCACCTTTCCCTCCCCTAGGAAGATCTGACCACAACCTGGTACGTGTCCTGCCTGTGTACAAACCTCTTGTTCACAGACAGCCTGTGGTCAAACGCACTGTGAGGAGATGGTCTGAGGAGTCTGAGGAGGCTCTGAAAGACTGTTTTGAAACAACTCTGTGGGAAGAACTCAGTGACCCTCATGGAGAGGATATCAACTGCTTCACTGACTGCATTACGGATTACATCAACTTCTGTGTGGATGACATCGTACCCACCAAGACTATCAGGTGTTTCCCAAATGAGAGGGTGCAAGACAAGGAAGGCTGCAGGTCCAGATGGCATCAGCTCAAGGCTCCTCAAATCCTGTGCAGACAAACTGTGTAGGATTGTGGGGCACATCTTCAACTTGAGCCTGAAACTAGGGAAGATACCAGAGCTGTGGAAGACATCCTGCTAGGTACCGGTGCCAAAGACCCCTCACCCAAAAGACTCCAACAGCTACAGGCCAATGGCGCTGACATCGCAGCTGATGAAGACCCTGGAGAGACTGGTCCCTGAGACCCCTGGTAAAACTATCGATGGACCCGCTGCAGTTCGCCTAACAACCTGGCACCGGGGTGGATGACGCTGTCATCTACCTCCTTCAGAGAGCCCTCTCTCACCTGGACACAGCTGGGGCCACTGTGAGGATCATGTTTTTTGATTTCTCAAGTGCCTTCAACACCATTCAGCCGTTGCTTCTGAGGGACAAGTTGGAGCACTCTGGAGTGGATCACCTCCTCACGGCCTGTATTCTGGACTACCTCACAGATCGTCCGCAGTATGTGAGGGCCCAGAGGTGTCAGTCCGACACCATCGTCTGCAACACAGGGCCTCCCCAGGGAATGGTTCTGACTCCGTTCCTGTTCACCATCTACACTGCAGAATTCACCCACAACACAGGGAACTGCTACCTGCAAAAGTTCTCTGACGACTCCGTCATTGTTGGCCTTATCACCAATGGGGACGACAGGGAGTACAGAGAGCTGACGCAGGATTTTGTAGTCTGGTGCCAGAGAAACCACCTCCAGCTCCACGCAGGAAAGACCAAAGAACTGGTGGTGGATTTCAGAAGACGCAAGTCCCCTCCTCCCACACCAGTGAACATCCAGGGAACGGACATTGAGATTGTGAAATCTTACAAGTGCCTGGGTGTTCACCTGAACAATAAACTGGACTGGTCAGGCAACTCAAATGCGCTGTACAAGAAGGGACAAAGCAGACTCTTTCTGCTCAGGAGACTTGGGTCTTTTGGTGTGGAGGGGGCTCTTCTGAAGTCCTTCTTTGACTCTGTGGTGGCATCAGCCATCTCCTTTGGAATGGTCTTCTGGGGAAGTAGCATCTCTGCTGCTGACAGGAAGAAGCTGAACAGACTGGTGAAGAAGGCCAGCACTGTCCTGGGCTGTCCACTGGACCGTGTGGAGATGGTGGCTGACAGGAGGATGATATCAAAGCTATCTTCTCTGATGGACAACACGTCACACCCCCTCCAGGAGACCATAACATCACTAGGTAGCTCGTTCAGTGACAGACTTCTTCACCCACGGTGTCTCACGGAGAGATACTGCAGGTCTTTTCTTCCTGCAGTGGTCAGACTCTACAACCAATAATATATATATATATATGTGTGTAAGATATGCTTATTTTTTACCTCTTTAATTTTAATTGCTAATAACTTTTTAATAATTGTTAATTTATAGGCTCTTGTTTGCTTTATATATTTCTTTTGCACTGTCTACTCTGTTACTGTGATGACACTTGAATTTCCCAGTGGGACGAGTAAAGGACTCTCTCTCTCTCTCTCTCTCTCTCTCATATAAGTCGTGGTCTGAAGTCTATAGATAACCCAATATCTATAGATATTTTTTTGTATCATTAAGGAAAGCCCTGTGATTGGTTGGCCACCTGTCCAGGGTGTATCCTGCCTTCCGCCCAATATCAGCTGGGATAGGCTCCAGCCCCGTGACCTCAAACGGGATAAGTGGTCAAGATAATGGAGAGATAGATGGATGGATGGATGAGTGAAAAATCCATCTAAAGCATGGTACTGGCTAAGACAACCATTTATAATAGATTGTAATGGAATAGTGGATGTTAAATTGTAGTTTTCTAGTAAATGCAAAAAAACCCATGATATCAGCATTATATATCAGCCATCGTCCAACTTGCACTCTGATTATTGGCATCAGCAGTTAAAAACTGATATTAGTCTAACACCAGTGTTCATTAAACTTCATTCAGCAGTATTGTTATCCAGTAAGTCCTGAGGGGAAAGCAAATTAAAGATAAAGTCTAAATCTGATAAATTTGATCTTGAGGCTATAGATATGCATCCTGAGGTCAGACAAAAACCTACTGAGTCACTTTGTACCCATGTGACAGCAAGACCCAGAGCTAAGAGGGTTGTCGCAGACATGAATGATTCCAAATGTACCTCATGAACTGCCAACTGAGTTTTTATACCTTATTTGTCTATCAAATGTGATAATGAATGATATCCTAGCTTTATGCTAATGCTAACGGCAGTTAATCACTGTATAGCTGAAGTGCATCTGCTATCTTTTGTTTCCCTCAATGACACATCGTAAAGCAAGAATGTTGTTCCAAGAGCTTGTCAAACCTTTCCTCTCTCTCACAGTTTCATCTTACTGCACCAACTTCATCAGTCTTCTTTTGTTTTGCCATTTGGTTTGTTTACGTCCTGGACTTTTGCGTGTGCATTGTGCTCTTATCTGTCAACATCACTTGTACAAGGCAGAAAGAAAAATCAAACATGCTACGGTTTCTGTCGTGAGGCGTCCCAGTCGTAGCCTCCATCCATCCATCCATCTTCCTCAGCTGATCCGGGCCTGGGTCGCGGGGGCAGCAGTCTCAGCAGGGAAGCCCAGACACTCATCTCTCCGGCCACTTCTGCCAGCTTTTCTGGGAGGATACCGAGGCGTTCCCAGGCCAGCTGAGAGATATAATCTCAGACACATTCGCAATCTTGTTCTTTTGGTCACAACCCACAGCTCGTGACCATAGGTGAGGGTTGGAACGTAGAATGTAAAGCTTTGCCTTCTGGCTCAGCTTTGCCTTCTGGCTCAGCTCTCTCTTCACCAAGACAGACTGGTACAACGTCTGCATCACTGCAGATGCTGCACCGGTCCATCTGTCAATCTCGCGCTTCCTCTTCCCCTCACTTGTGAACAGGTCCCCGAGATACTTAAACTCCTCCGCTTCGGGCAAAGACTCTCCTCCGACCTGGAGTTGGCAAGCCACCTTTTTCCGACTGAGCACCATGGCCTCAGACTTGAAGGTGCTGATCCTCATCCCTGCTGCTTCACACTCTGCTGCAAACCATCCCAGTGTGAGCTGGAGGTCACTGTTCGATGATGCCAATAGGACCAAATCATCTGCAAAGAGCAGAGATGGAATCCTAAGGTCACTGAACTTCACACCCGCCGCCTCTCGCTGCAATAGCTACGCCAACGATTGGCTTCAAAGCAGCGCTTCAGAAACAGATGGGTGACGTCACGGATACTACGTCCATTATTTACACAGTCTATGGTTCCTGCAGAGCCAAACAGAGCGTCAGTCGTTTCCCTTCATGTGTGCTGGATCTTGGAAAGACAAAGTGGTTTTACACAGACCAAAGTAGTGAGTGAATGTGTGCTTGGCATTGTGGATGAAGTGTTAGATGATGCCAGAAGAATTGAAGTCAGTGCGGCACTGGTTATTAAAAATGTGCCCTTGTACCACCTTAAACACTTCTCAGGGTTAAAAATTCTGTCTACAGATGAACTGAATAGATCAGATGTCATGTCTATAGCAGTCGATGAATCCACAGACTTACTGGCACAACTGTGCATATACTGAATGTCTGATTATTTTTTTACCAAATATGTGACCGAAAGTATTGCTTTAAAATGTGAATTAATAATAACTGCTTCAATGTTACTACAGACATTTACATATATTTAAAGTCCGCTGATAGAATAAGCAGAAAACATGATGCTGCTGAATACGTCCGGCCTGCTTATTTGTCCTGGTCCTCAAATCTGTCCCTGTTAAAAGTGTATTTGAATAGCCATGGTCTGTCCATGTGAGGGAAACTGTACTCCAAACAAGCCGGACTTCACTCTCTGAACAGGATCTTGAGCGGGCCGGAGTATGATACACACTCAACCATGAGTTTAAACACAAGCAGCGGAGGTTTGAAGGACGAGGATGTGTGTGTGCGTTCACCACAAAGAGGAGCCTCGGTCTTTGCTGTGGTGTGTGTGTTGTGCCGTCTGTCTCAGGATAAAGCACAGGTGTCTGGCATGGATGGAGGAGTGCTGCTTTGTCAGCGACACAAACATTTTCCAAGCGCAGATCGCTGCATTAAACAGCAGCTTATAGGAAGAGCAAAACACCGCCACACACCGCTGACTCTGATTTTCAGCTGAGCTTTTTGTTTTAGTTACAGGCCGTCTGCAGCCCGTGTGTGTGTGTCTGTCTGGCTGGGATTCCACACACTCCTCCCGTGGCACACACAAACGCACACACTCACAAAATCATGCTCATCTGATAGAAGCTGGAACTGAGAGAGAGGAAAAGAGAGGCGTCCTTCAACCAGTTTCAGTCTAACAAAATGAGTTTAAAGGATTCATCTGTAAAATAAATAGTAGTTAGATGTCCTGCCTGGGTTATAGCGCTGTGGAAGATGAATCCAACACCTGAAGAGTTCATCTTGTTTGCTGTTTACTCCCCACTATGATGAGGAGATGGATATCAGTTTAATGTCTCTTTAGCAGGGTTCCTCTAGTCTCGCAAACGTGGTAGGACTGCATCTGTAGGACGCTAAGTTAGCTAAAAATTGTTACCTTTCACAAAAAGTGCAGTCTCAGTGATGTCACCTATTTGTTTCTGAAACAGAGTTTAGAAGCCTATCGTCTGTGGTTGCCATATTGGATATGATGACTAAAGCTGAATTCGGTCGAACTAGCCAGACGCAGAGAAGTGGAGCTGATGCTGACCACTTGGCTCTTTGGCAATAGCTACAGTGTGGGCGCCTGTAAGTCAAGTTAGCTGTGCCTCAAATTATGCAAAATTTGTAATCTTCATACCTTGTAAAATACTGACTGACTGATAAAAAAATTCCCCCTTTTACAGTGTGTGGTTAGAGAGATTAGCTAAACAGACCAAAACAGTTTGTTGGACCAGACTCTAAACATGTTTATTTTTGCTTTGAGGATAGTTTTTTTGAGAGTGTATGTGGTTTCTAGAACCTCAGGAAACAGGTTTTAGCTGAATTACATGTTAAGTCAATGTAAAGATGCAAGTAGACATAAATTATTGTCGAGCGGTGCGAATGACGGGAATTGGGTGGTGTGAATTGCGCAATATCCAATGGCGTGAATTTGTGATGTGTTCAACACTCAATTCACTTCATTCCCTTATTCAGGAGAGTTGAAAAATCTGAAATGTGTGATGTGACCATAGACTGTATAAAATATGGACGTAGTATCCGTGACGTCACCCATCCATTTCTGAAGAGCTGTTTTGAGACCGATCGGTGGCGGCAGCCATATTGCTTCTGTCGATACAGTGTGACGTAAAGAGGCGGAGTTTGAGCCTCCTAGCCAACAGCTGCAGTGTTTCTTCAGGCAGCTGTGCCTCTCATTTGAAGACTAGTAATCTCAATATCTTCGAAATTTCCACGTTAGAAAATAATTCACTCACCTCACAGTGAGAGCAGATCGAGAAATGAGCTATTCAGACTACACTCATCTTTTGTACCAGGCTGTAAACATGTTTATTTCTGCTGTAAAGATCGTCTTTTTCCCATTTATGTGTATGTGACTTCCGGTACTTCCGGAGCCAGCCTCAAGCGGATCCTTGATGACTGCAGCTTTTAACACTTCCGCATTGGACTCATATTTTTAGACTGGAGGTTGCCGCTTGGATGTGACGAAGTTTAGGACAAATACTGTAGATTGTATTTTTGTACGGCTTCTCAAACTCTGACACTACATATTTTTTTATGGGAACAGGACTAAAAAGGAATTCTCTTCGAGGAAAGTGAGAGAGGTGGTTGGGTTATCTGGTAAATTGTGAAACCTTCTTCTGTCACTTGATTTGAGCTATCGGTTGAACTAGCAAGTAGGCACTGTCCCAACGAACATAACTGACTGTACAATTCATTGTAGTCAAGCTTAACTATGCTTGATGACAACAGAATGGGGTGGCATCTGAATCTCTAGCAAGATTGGCATCTTTGGGTACGTTGCAGCATTGGTATACGTGCAAATTAAGCGATTGTTCACTTTTTGTGTGAACGCGATATCAGTAGTCCCAGAAATGCAGAATCTGTACCCCCTTGGGAAAGTCCAAAGTCCACTCTTATGGGGTGTTCACACCAAACGCGAATAAAATCATTTGCGCGAATGAATTACATGTTGATTCAATGTAGAGACGCTAATAACGCTATTTGCGCTAATTAATAAAGATTTGTGCGAACAGCACTATTCGCGAATTAATGATTTGCAAGAGTTGCAATATCTGAACTCAAGCAAATCCATCGTGCAGATCACCCAGTGATCACGTGTGATGGACCAGCGGAGATTCATTCATCTGAAATATATGGGACACTTTGATTCTATCTCTGTGCAGTTTCCCTGAACTTTGTGACACTACCTTCTTTTTATGTGATCAGGAATAAACAGGAGCTGAGCTCCACTGTGAGGAAAGAGAGCGAGGAGGATTATGTGGTGAGTTGTGAAAAACTTTGTCTGTCACTTGAATCCAGCTATGGTTTGTAGTAGGAAGAGCGAGGTCAACCTTGTTTGATAACAACAGACAAGTGTGGCGTTGGAACCCCCCTCCCTCTTGCGAAAATTTGCGTCTTGGGCACTCGTGTACACGTGATTTAGACGTGCCAACAGGCGGGAACACTGCAGCTGTTGTCTAGGAGGCTCAAAGCCCACCTCTTTACCTCACACTAGCTTGACAGCAGCGAGGTTGAGTTCAGTATTTCCAATATGGCTCCCACCAACGATTGGCTTCAAAACAGCGCTTCAGAAACAGATGGGTGACGTCACGGATACTACGTCCATTATTTATACGGTCTATGATGTTGACGTAGTAGATTGATACCTGTCGGAAGCACTGTATCAATATGAGCCCGGTGGATTACGAGAGTAGGGAGCGGATTTCTGATTGCTCTAGTGTGAACGAATCACTGACCACTCGTGTTTGAAAATATTGCATTTTTTCACATTTAATTTCTTTCATCAGCATAGATAGATTGGAGATGGGGCCCCCGAGTATCGCTGTAAATATGTTTGTGAATGTGTGGCGAATCTAATGACTGAAGCAGAGCACAACACCTGCCGTTAGGTGAACACAATAACAGCTGGATCAGGGAAACCAGTTAGCGTAGCAACCAGTAGGGCAATAACACAGACTTTAGTTATTTTTTATGTACTTTCTCTGTGGAAGTTTACCTACCGTGGAAGTCCTCTTCTTGTGATGAATTTATATCAGGGTGTACGCTTTAGAGTGTGATGCTGCCCCCTAAAGACAAGGTGGATAACGTGCAGTACCTCTGCGTTGTCAATCAAAAATGTCAGTGAATTGCAGACTTCCTTTATCTAATGTGCATGCGTCACACCAAACAACAATGTCAGAGGATAATTCACAAATCACTAGAGGTCCCAACGTAATACTTATCCCATGCAAATGGGGCTTAAGTTAAACTTCACAAAAAAAAAAAAAATTCTGAACCTTGGATTTGGCTAAGACTATAAGTAAACTGATGACATATATATTTACTGGACAAACTTGGATTGTTCAAAAAGTAGCAGCTGTTCATGTTGTTTTAAGTATAGACTCTTTGTCAAAGTATATTTTAAAGCTATCCCAAAAGACTGTCACATGTACACATTGAATAAGTAGATGCTAAAATGTATAAATATTAAAATGATGATTATGGGGTAGTATTGCAATTTAAAAAAAAATTCTTTAATTTTCTCATGTGACATATATTTGCAGGGGAAAGAAAAAACACTGATCCATGTTTTATCATCAAGAGCATGGTTTTGACATTTATATCAAGAGTTTTGTTGGGTTTTTTTTCCAGAGATTGAGATGCCATTGACAGCCTTTTTTAGTACCTTGTGTTTATTGCAAATTATAGTCTCATGGATCTGGGCTGTTTGTGTGTGTGTGTGTGTGTGTGTGTGTGTGTGTGTGTGTGTGTGTGTGTGTGTGTGTGTGTGTGCTGTCTTGTGTGACCATGTGAGGTGAGACATGTGGTGCTATCTGAGTGTCTGCACTGAGAGAGGAAGGTCTCCCGCTGTTCATTCATCTCCCCGTCACATCTGCACATCAAGGCTTGCACCGCTGCCACAGCTCGGCTTCAGCTGGTAAAAAAGTCCGTTTACTCGTGTCTCAAATGTTTTATTCAGTAACAACCGTCTGTGCCTGACAGTTTGTATGTGTGTGTGTTTGTGTGTGAGATTGGTGCTTTCGAGCCTTGTGGGGACCAGACTGAAAACTCTGTGGACATTCCTCCATTTGATTCAGAGTTTGGACTGGGAGATAAAACTGAAACAAGTTAGGCATTAGGATTTAGTTTTAAGTTTAGGATGAGTATGTGTAGTTAAAAGTCAAAATATCATAATTACACAAGATTACTAAAAATCTAAGACAGTACAAAGGGAGGAGGCGGAAAAGGCTTAATCAAAGATTGAAATTAGGGATGCAGGATATGGATTCTTTTGAGCCGATAATGATAAACTGCCTCTGAAGGAAGATACAGATGATTAGGGGTGAGCCCGACTAAGGATTTGTTTAGTCGAATCCGATTCATCAGATTTTGCCCATAGTCGACGAATAGTCGAATGTTTGCTGTTTTTCCTTATTGACCCAAAGTCTGCATGATGGTGACCGCATGACAATATTACGCATAAACCTTTACAATTAAGAGACTCGTAGCTTAAAGTAAAAGGGACAACAGAATATTATAAGTATAAAACTTAGATTTTTTAAATCTATATTGCAAAAACAACGAGGTGATGAAGAGAAAACTCAAATAAGGCCACCATCCGTTAAACATGGAACAACGCGCCGGCATAGAATAAGGAATCAGGAGCTATTTAAACAGTGAGAGCAGCACTGCGGAGGCTAGTTTGTCCAACTTAAGGCTAAACATTTGTATAATGTTTAAAATCAAACCTGAACCAGCTAAAGGGGTTTTAAATCTCTTAACAGTACCTTTTAAAACAGTCTTTCATTGCGTCTTTGTCCGCTTGAGTCTTTTCAAATTGTACGCAAGGGAAACCATCGTGTTTACGGGCAGAAGTGCGCTCCTTGCTTTGTTAACTGTAAATCCTGCCTTTGAGAATATCCTCTCTGATGATGTGGATGTGGATGGGATGCTGTGGATTGTTTTTGAGGCTTCGGACAGCTCTGGGTATCCCTCCTCGTTCTTTTGGCCCCATACAGTTTTTGTGTGGTCCGGTAATCTTTGATCTCACAGCCCTCTTCATGAAGCTGCTCCCCATCTTCATCACTATTTTTTAGGATCAACTGAAGTTTTATTTTCTGACATTTTGAGCTACTATGAACGTAGAAAGATTTAAAGGCCCGCTGAGGTACGTCTGCTCCACAGGTCCCGCTGAATGGGAGAGTCCACCTTTAATTACCAGGGGAGATTTAATTACCACTTTAAGGAGATTTAACACTTCAAGAGCTGTTCTCAGAATTACATTAAATAAGTTTATATTTATATAAAAATAGGATAAATGAGACACTATTTTTACAGGAAACAGGAAAATAATGTAAAATTTGACATTGAGCACCCCCATGGTTTGAATGGAATAATCCACGTTTCATATGCAAATATTCGACTATGAGATTGGCAGTCGACTAAGGCTCGTTAGAACGAATCGTCGAATATTCGACCATTTGGGGTCACCCCTACAGATGATAGATAATTTTGTGCAACACTTCTATTTATTTTAAGTGTTTGGGAGTGTGTGCCACTGTGGGAGAGGCAGACAGTGCACTTAAAATGAAATGGATGTATACCAACATATACTGTATGCTCAGTGTTTTTGTGAGAAGCCTTATAATTGCCCAATTTTGTGCATTTATTCTGTCAAAAAAACATTCTTACGGGTTATGATTAGGATTAGGGTTGTGATTAGAGTTAGGGTTAGGGTTAGGATTAGGGTTAGGGATAGGGTTAGGGTTAGGGTTAAGATTAGAGTTAGGGTTAGGATTAGGGTTATGATTAGAGTTAGGGTTAGGGTTAGGATTAGGTAGAGGGTTAGAATTAGGGTTAGGGTTAGAACCAGAACTAAACTTAAGCAAACAGAACCAGAACCAAACTCAAGCAAACCTAACCAGAACCGAAACCAGAAGCGAACTCAAGCAAACAGAAACAGAACCAGAACTAAACTCAACCAAACAGAACCAGAACCAGAACCAACTCAAGTAAACTAAAACAGAACCAACTCAAGCAAACAGAACCAGAACCAAAATCGAGCAAAAAGAACCAGAACCAAACTCAAGCAAACAGAACCAGAACCAAACTGGATCAATTAATGTCCTCAGGTTGGCGTTGAGAAAAATCAGATGCCTCAGCTTGGATGGGCTGATCCGATTTCTCCTCTCAGTGAGTATTTGCCCGGTCTTCAAGAAGACTCTCTCTGAAGGAACAGATGAAGCCAGGATACACAGCCTCCCCTCCATCACCTGTATCCTATATCCTCACATGTGATTGGCCGCATGGCCGCCATGCTGACCAATCAAAACAATGTTCTCCTGTGAGCAGAGCTGGGGCTGAACACTGTGAGAGTTAAGCAGCGAAAGGAAAAACTGGGAGCCGGCTCTCTCTCTTCTGATGCACTATAAAGCATCGGCTCTCAGAGCTGCAGCTTTTGATCATGACACATAACTAATGTGCTTAATCTGTGTTACAATTATGAGGGGGCCTTGGACAATTTTCTCACCTTTAAGGGGTCCCTGGCTCCAAAAAGTTTAAGAACCCCTGCCCTAGCTAGTAGGAGTCCAAGCTCCTACTAGACATCGCTGATCATAATAGACATCGCCATGCAGGAAGACAGTTTACATTTTTCTAAATCTCTGAGAGATCTTCAAATACAGAGTGCGTCTTTACACCGGTGCGATTTCTTTCAGAGTTTACGGTAACTCAAATAAAGAAACGTGACATTTGCTTTGTTTTATATCGACCACTTAGCAGGATGAATATTATAATAAGCAGGTATATTTTGAGTTTGAGTTGAGTTGAGAAACATGTGTGGCCATTTTTGTCATTCAGATCTATTTAGGTCATTAAAGCACTGATCCTCTGATCATTATTATTTAATTATTTCAATAAGGCAGCTTCCTGATTCCTTTGCTGGCTCTTCTGTTTTTTCCTTAGCTCATTTTATATTTTCTGAGAAAAGAGAAAGCTGAGATGTTGCCCATCATTGTTACTTGGTTGCCATAATAAAGTGAAGTGCTGTACATCTGTGGTTGCATTATTCTATTATCAATTTGCCATCATTTTTAAGTATGTAAGAGATGATTTCATTGATAGCCATAGAATACATGTCCTCCAATGTAGACTTCCACTAAGAGGAACATATTAGACTATTTAGGAACTAAATTTAGACTGTCATACCAGCTTCATCATTGAAAATGTCCTGGAAATGTCCTGAAAAATTATCTCTGGATAAGCGTGGGAACCCTGAAAACATACTACAAAATAAAACAGGAAATACGAGTTTGCATGTTCCCCCCGTTCATGCATGGGTTCTCTCACGGTACTCCAGCTTTCAGTCAAAAAACATGCACACCAGGTTTATTGGTCACTCTAAATTGGCTGGTGTGAGTGTGCACGTGAAGGTTGTCTGTCTCTCTGTGTTAGCCCTGGGATAGGCTGGCGACCAGTCCAGGGTGTACCCCGCCTTGTGCCAAATGACAGCTTGGATAGGCTCCAGGACCCCCTGCAACTCCAAAAGGGAAAAGCTGTGAAAGATAATGGATAATAGACACTAAAAAACAACTCATAAACAAGACCACAGGAAGTATGGGGACACAAGGGTATTGACCAAAGAACAAGAAAAGAGAACTTAATACTAGGAAAGCTGAGGATTACAAAGGTAACGAATCATAATATAACACAAGACATGAATCACTATGAAGACAAAAGGATAACTCTTTACTAATACAGACAGGAAGTAAGGAAAGACATGAAAACACAAGGTAAGATCTACAAAATAAAACAGGAAGTCAAATCTAGATAAAACACAAAGAAATTACTAAACAAAAGCAACTCAGCACAGTATGTTAGTATGTTATTAAGTAAATAAAAGCAATTGTTTTTTATGGGATAAAATTGTATTAGAAATGATAATGACATAAATGAATATTAATAAAACGTTGCCATTGTCATAGCAGCTTTATATCGCCTATCCCTGAATAATCTCCTTATTTTTGAAGATACAGAAGATCCAGCAAGCACAAAGTCCCTGATAAAAGTTAAACATAAAAAATAGATGAGGTTGGTGCATGGACAAAAGGAAGCCGTGGGGCTCAATGCAAAATCCTTTTAATATGAGGAGAATCTGAAAAACAATCAAATGTAATGGTTGTGTTTTTGCACCTCGTAGAGCCTCCAGATCCCAGAGTTTCCTCTACGCTCTCCGCTGATGTTCAGAAACTCAGCACAGCTCGCTGGCTGCCTGGAAGCCAGGAAATTAATCTACAAACATATGGTATAGTTTGGAGAATGCTTGGCAGTAAATAGGCCATTTATAGTTTATGGGAAAAAAATATGGAACAGCACCAGCATGGCCGTTCAACACTACAGCAGACTGCAGAATGTCCAGACACTGCAGAGCTCTGCAACAGCTCGACTTCAGCTCTGTGAACATCAAGGCTGGATTACCAAGAGGACAAAGGGACCAGCGGTGAACTCTGAGGGTGCCTCATTCAACTTAAATCAGCCCAACACTGCAACACTAAACCACTATGGCTGTTGCACGGACCACTAACAATCAGAGTAACAGCCTGATAAGGATATAAATGTTTCATGTTAAACCTCAATCACAACTAGATTCTGCCTGCGCTCTATTCTCCTCTTCTTGTCTTTGCTGGTGGCTGCTAAGCTATCAGCCACGAAAAATATGTGTTCTCCAAATAAATTCAAGGCAATATCAAACTTCTCATTCAAATAAAAAAAACAAAAACAGTTTGCCCCATGTTGACCTATTTAGAAAGCCAAATAGACCAATGCTTTTACCACAGTGTCAACAGGCAGAGTTGGATGTGTGATAAATGGTGCCTTCAAATGTGGTCATGTTTGCCGTGTTTACGAGAAATGGCCATATGAACACGCCCTCTCATTGTATTCACGACATCATAAGTCAAAATTTTCTGAAAGCATCGAGTTCACGAGTTGGGACATGTCTGATGACATCCACAGAAATGGTGGAGCCCAAAGACTCCAGTTTCATGCAAATACATGAAGTCCTTATGTAAGTGTAAGGGTATGTAGTTAGAGGAGTGAAATTAGCTAACGTAATTGAGAGCAAAGCTTGTGCAATGTGATTTGATTAACGTTAGCCACGTACCAAACCAAGAGGAGTTCATTGTTCCTCCGCACGGGTTTCAAGCACATTTAAAATGATGTTACCACTTGGACGCCAAGCACCTCATTCACACGACTTTAAGAGTTCCATTTGAAGGCAGCAAAAGTTGGCCCTGGCATTGCTGAGAAATAAACAGTTGTTATGGGGATTGACCAATCAGGATCAAGTATTTAAGTATTTTTAAAAAGTTTACCAAGAGTCACTTACGTTCTTAAAATCACGTCTATGAATCACAACTGTTCAGCTTCGTAATCTGAGGATGCATTTTAAAGAACACACTTCTGGTACATTTAGAGTGTTTCTGTTGAGAGCAGCAGATTGAGACACAGGTTTTAAATAGCACCTTCACACCCCTGATATTTGCTCCTCAATGCAGTTTGACATTTTTCACAGATAAGCCTTTTTTTCATTAGCAGTCGCAGCAAGTATTTTTTTTTTCTCTGCACAGAGAAGGTGGTAAGTGTTTGATTTTAATGGGGAGTATGAACACATTTATTTGGCCTTGAAGAGCCTGCAGGAAGAGGCAATACTGTGACAGAACAGCACCCGGGGGAATGCTTCTCTGCAGCTTACGGCTCCTCAGGTGATCACTGTCAGAGGGGCATGAGTGTAGATGCTCTGTTAAGATCACAAATGGGGTTGTATATGTGTGTGTGTGTATGTGTGTGTGTGTATGTTGTATTTGAGTGTAGTGAGCCTACAAGCTTTGGCTGTCCTGTTCATCTGATGTAACAGTATCCAGTGAAGGTCAGTCCATCACTTTTTAAAAATGGTATCTAGTTATTCACTGTAAAATTCAGTGCACCACACACTTTTAATGCCTTTATTTCATCTACAAAGTCTACTGCATGTTATACACCGGTGCGACCAATATACCAAAATACAGAGAGGTGTTTCATTATGGGGCGCTGTTTAGGCCCACTGAAAGTAACAGCCACAATTCTCCACATTTAGCTCAGAAACGTCATCAAAAGTAGTGTGAATTTCTAAAAGTCCCTTTTTTAAATCACATTTAGAATGATATTTGGGATCTGTTTCACATTTAATTTTGTTGTGAAAAATACATTAAGTTACAATAATTGTCAAATCCAATTGCCAAATACAAATCTAAATGTAAAATCTAATTATGAAATACAAATCTAAATGTTACATCTAAATGTTAAACCTAAATGTTGATTGTTGAATCTAAATGTTAAATGTTAAATATAAATGTTAAACCTAAATATTGATTGTTAAATATAAATGTTAAATGTAAATGTTAAACCTAAATGTTGATTATTAAATCTAAGGTAAATGTTACTATGCAATCCTAGCTAATATGCAAATCCACACTGCTGCCTAGCGGAAATACCAAAATAAAAGCATCATAAAGCGATACAGACTTAGCAATAGCAATAAGCTTGCCTGTAACATAGACCGGGTCAGTATTGTTTCTGAGCATTGTGAAATCTCTTTATGGCCTCCAAAAATGCCTTTTAAACATTTTTACGGCGGGCAGTCCAGCTGTACTATAACTACTGACCAGTTGGAGTCACTTTTGTCCCTCATTCGTATCGTAATCCTGCAGTTTAAGAAAAAAGTAGGCAGGGTTCCTACTCTTTTCCAGAGATCATTTTCCAGAGCATTTCCAGGACATTTTCATTGATGATCAAGCTGGTATGACAGTCTAAATTTAGTTCCTAATTTAGTTCCTAAATAGTCTAATATGTTCCTCTCAGTGGAAATCTACATTGAAAGACATGTAGTCTATGGCTATCAATGAAATCATCTTTTACATACTTAAAAATAATGGCAAATAGATAATAGAATAATGCAACCACTGTTCTGTTTGCTTGAGTTTGGTTCTGGTTCTGTTTGCTCAAGTTTGGTTCTGGTTCTGTTTGCTCAAGTTTGGTTCTGGTTCTGGTTCTTTTTGCTTGAGTTTGGTTCTGGTTCTGTTTGCTTGAGGTGGTTCTGTTTCTGTTTACCTGAGTTGGATCTGGTTCTATTTGCTTGAGTTTGGTTCTGCTTCGGTTTCCTTGAGTTTGGTTCTGGTTCTGTTTGTGAGATGGTTCTGGTTCTGTTTGCTTGAGTTTGGATCTGGTTCTGTTTGCTTGACATGGTTCTGGTTCTGTTTGCTTGAGTTTGGTTGTGGTTCTGAGCTAGAGTAGTAATTGAGCTCTCAGCCTGCAGAGAAAGTTGTGAGGCACAGACCCCCAAGCTCTCTGCCCGACTCCACTGGTCACACTATAACTTAAATATAAGACTCTTTGAATCAAAAGAGCACACCACAAGGTTAATGTACCACAAAAATAGACAATATACCCCTGTTTTCTGTGAATGCATGATTATGAAGTGAAGGAGGAAAGATGTGAAAAAAGTTGCGCTGTGTCGCTGTCTTTTCCAGCACAGCGTGCACTCAACTTTCAATGAATGGGGATGTGTTTTGTTAATCGGGTCAGGTCGCACACAGCCATGTTGGAATAATTTTCCAGGACTATATGTGATTTTCCAGGACATTTGACTTTTTCTCCCATTTTCCAGGTGTTTTCCAGTACTGGAAAACTGGTCAACTGTTTTCCAGGTTTTCCAGGACGCATAGGAACCCTGAGTAGTGTAGTAAATAAACCTTGAGAACCAGGTTTGATTATACAGTCCTCAGTTTTAGACAGGTAGCAGGCAGAGATGGCTCATCAATGCTGCAGCAGCTAGCACGACTGCAAACTCCACATGGAGAAAACAGGTGTTAGAGCAACACAGCTGCATAGAAACCTTCCTGGACATCGTTGTGCAAAACATTTTTACTTTCCCCTCATGCAAAGATGGTTTTGTCTATTACACTGCATAAATTAAAAAGATCCATTTGCTAACCCTCGTCCTCCTCCTGCTGCTGAAAACTGTCAAAATGGCCAGTCACCAGAAATCAGGTGCCCAGAAAAGACAGGAGACAGAAAAAAGAGAGAATGAAAATAGAGGTGTTAGGGAATTCAAGAATGAGGAGGTGGTGTGATGTGGATGATCAAGAAGAAGTGACTGATGAGATGAATGTACAGTAAGGTAAGATAGTTAAATGGATAGACTGGTGACTTGATGTGTGTCGGTGACAAAGCCAAAACCAACAAACAGGGGACGTCAGTTCAACATTTGATTTTTGCCGATGTTAAATTCAACAGCTCTGTGTAGAAGTTTTGATTGATCCTAGTTTAGGAAATTGTTGAGGGAGTATTTTCATGAAGACGTTTCACAGTTTTGATCAACTATAAATCATCAGAGATGGCGATACAGCTCAGACTGCATGAGCTGAATGTCCGTCCAGTCAACACAGGCAGAGTTAGGGACTGTTTGTTCATTTGTTTATTGTGTCACGCTGTTACGTTGACATGCCACTCAGGGCACGACCGGTGCCTTAAGCATGTAAACACCACTTTGAAATAGATGGTACTCAATGTGAACAGATGAGACAAAATCTTCAACTAGAAAGATTTTATTAGAACAGCAAAAGCCACCTCTTATCAAGGTTCTATTTCACATAACCGCCTGCTAACTATACATTATCGCAAATGTAAATTGCTTTACGTAATTCCAAAACATTCTGGGGATTTTATAGATATGTTTAGGATAGTTTAATTTTGTGTTTTTTCTTCATAGAGTGTCATTTAAAATCAGATTTTCTAATTTATGACACCATTTCAACACTTATTGTGTTCACTGACTCATCTTACCTTTAGCTGAGGGTTTAAAGATCCTAAAGGACAAGCTACAGGATAAGAGTTATACCTGAGATAATGAAGAAAAATATAACATGAGTCTGATCAATCATTCATATAGTGTAATATAAAGATTGAGAACTGATGATAAGCTCTTAATCTGCCTCTATTTAAATAATTTGTACACAAGCAGAGTGGAGATTTCAGTGTGTGGCTCTCACACTAAAATAAAGGCTCAGGATATTTTCCACCACAGTGTTCACAGAGCAGAAATCCCAAACTGCTGTTAATGAACATGTTTATTATATTTTGGAAGGACAAAATGAAAAACAAGCTGTGAAAGACCTGAGCCACCAACTGTACCCAGATCCAAGAGATGCCTGCCAGCCCTCAGTGTGTGTGTGTGTGTGTGTGTGTGTGTGTGTGTGTGTGTGTGTGTGTGTGTGTGTGTGTGTGTGTGTGTGTGTGTGTGTGTGTGTGTGTGTGTGTGTGTGTGGAGGACATATCACTGGCATCGCTCTGTAGGTTTACTGATCAACTGACCCCCTTTCAGCTCGCTGAAGCAGCGGGTTCAGAAATGAAAAACAACAAAAACACTGATGACTTTTATGGATTTTTTTAGATAATGCCGCTGCTGCAGGATGTGGCCTGTTGATTCATTGTTCACAATAAAAAAAGGAAAAAGGAGAAAGGAAGGAAAGTTGCAGATGAGGAGGGCAGAAAGGTAAGCAGGAGGAAGTTCATCCACGAGACAGGGGGCTGTGTTTTCAAAAGGCAGCGCCCGAGATGGATAGATAGACGAGAAGAAGAGGGAGGAAGACGGGGAGGTCTGTGGAGGAGGGTATTGATTTGGGAATCTGGTGTTTCCTCCTGTCGTGTGTGTTTGGTGGTTGTTGTTCCCAGCAGAGGAGTTTATCTGAAGTATCAGGATCCAAGTGAATTACGGCAGCCTATCTCCACGCAGCAGATAAGCAGCCCACTCGCTTTCAGGACAATCAGATCTGCATCAAGGTCTCAGGGCATTTTTATTGACCATCTGAGGGTCCCCATGGAGTTAATATAGAGGTTGTATTTATGTGGCTCTGTGTGTGTGAATGAGTGTGTGTGTGTGTGTGTGTGTGTGTGTGTGTGTGTGTGTGTGTGTGTGTGTGTCATTTAATTCGTACTCTTTTCAGGTGGTTGCTAAGTTACTCTGCTGCAGGTTCACATCAACACTTTTTTATTGGCCTGAGTACACAGACGCAGAGACAAACACCGGTCCATTGTGTATCAGACGGGTAATTTCCCACAAGAGCTGGCTGAGTGTTTGGTAGTTGATGGGTGGATGAGAGTGAATGAGTGTATTTGGATGATACACTTTTTACTGCACAGAAACTTATAGCTGCCTGTAAAGTAATATGAATGTTTGACTTTGTCGGTGAGTTACTCTTGTGTTCATTCTGGTGGATGAAATCAGTAGTGGTTTTCAAGGTGAGGACTGCATTTCCCATGAGCACCATAACCTGCATTGGTAAAGATGTGGCTTTCTTGTAGAAGCAATAGTTAGAATACTATTACTGTTTTGATGCTCAGATTTATATGGGGAGTTAGCTTACAGCGACAAAAGCCACCCAGAATGTGGATAAAAACAGATAGTTCATTTAATCATTTAAGCCTTTACATTTAATTGAAAAAAGGGTAAAGACAACATATTAAAGGTTTAAAATACATTTTTTTAGTGTTTTATGAAAAATATGCTCATTTTAAAGCATGCTCACTATTGTGTTGCATCACCTCTTCTTTCAACAACATGATTGGTAACTGAGGAGAGTAGTTTCTGGAGATTTTAGAGTGAAATGTCCCTTTATTGCCTGATATTGGATTTTAACTGCTCAACAGTTCAGGATCTCATTTGTTGTATTGTTTGTTTCACGAGGCTCCAAATGTTTTCAATGGGTGACAAGTCAGGACTTCAGACAGGCCAGTTTAGCACCTAGGCTCTTCTACTACAGAGCCATACTGTTGTAATACGTGCAGAATGTAGTTTCTTGTTCGACATTGCCGTGCTAAAATATTCAAGGTCTTACTTGAAAAAGGAATCGTCTGGATGGCTGCCTTTTTTGCTCCAAAACCTGTATATATTGTTCAGCATTAATGGTGCCTACCCAGTTTACGAGCACTGATGCATCCCAATACCACAACAGATGCTGGCTTTAGAACATGGACGGTGTAAGTCACCCATTGGTTTCTGAAACAGAGCTTTGAAGTCTGTGGATGGCAGTTGCTATATTGGAAATGCTGGCTCAACCTAACTTTAGCTAAACCTAGCAAGAAGCAAAAAGGTGGAGTTGAGGGAGGGCCGTTAGCCTCCTCGGTAACAGTTACAATGTGACAGACTGTCAGTCAAGTCAGCCATGCCCCTAACTATACAAAACTTGTAAACCTAATATCTTAAAAATATATGGGTGAAACAAAATCCCCCTGTGCAGTATGTGTGGATTGAGATATTAGCAGACATATTTTTTCTGAACCATTCTGTAAAGATGTAAAATTTTTTCTTAAAGATGGACTTTTTTGAATGGGTGTGTATGTGGCTTCCGGGGGTTTTGGAGCTAGCCTCAAGTGGACACTCATGGAACTGCAGTGTTTGGCACTAACTCATTGGCTTAATTTCTCAAGACCATAGGTTGCTGCTTGCTTTTAACTGTGTGTTGATAACAAGTAGGATGATCCCTCTCCTCTTCAGGGCTGAGGATGTGATGCCAATGATTTCCAAAAAGAAAGTTGTCATACTCACAGTTTTCCACTTCACCTCAGTCCATCTTAAGGCCAAGAGAAGTTGCCATTATTTCTTGATCATGGTTCTTAATGGATTGCTTTTTTCATGGTACAGTTTTTTATTTGTTTTCAAGTGATCATTTGGGGCTTTTCTGTCTTTATGGATAGGACAGCAGAAGAGAGACAGGAAATGTGGGGAGAGGGGGAGGACATGCAACAAATGGTCCCAGCCGGGAGTCGACCTGTGACAAGGACTATAGCCTCTTAGACCACTAGGCCACCAGCACCCCATGCATGGTAGAGTTTAAACCTGGATTTGTGGATGCAGCGACAAACTGTGTTCACAGGCTGGTTTTTGAAAGTGATTTTGAGCCCATGCAGTGATTTCCACTCCAGAGTCATGTCTTTTTTTAATGCAGTGCCACCTGAGAGCCAATAGATCACGACCATTCAGTATTTGTTTTCGGCTTTGTCCCTTTTGTGCAGAGATTTCTCCAGATTCTTTGAATCTTTCAATGGTATTATAGATGATTAAATCCTCAAATGATTTACAAATGTAGGGGGTTGAATACAAACTACTTGAAAATACTCAGAGAAATGACATCAGATAAACAGAAATAGAGATGGAGGCAGAGGGAGACCCAGTTTTATGTTGGCGTTTAAAGAGTGATAAACTCAATCAGGTTGTTTCCTCATCCATCTTCAAGGTGTGCTGTCATGCATCTCTCTGCAACTCTTGCTTTATCACCCTCTTTATGTGTGCTTTTACAGTGTGTTTAAGGTTAGTTCATCATCCTCATCATCATCACCCTCATCCTCGTCAGCTCTGCAGTTTATTTTCCGCTGGCAGGATGAGAAAAGTTTCATGAGCGTCTTGTGTCGTCTTCCTCAGAGTCAAATTAGTTTGTGAAAATCTGTCAGTCTGTCGCTAAGAAGTGTCAGCTGCTTAGCGACAGCAGATCCTGAGCCGCGGGGCCTTGTCTGACACACACACCCTTGTGCAAACACACACACACACACACACACACACACACACACACACACACACACTCACACACATGCACACACACACACACACACACACACACACACACACACACACACACACACACACACACACTCACACACATGCACACAAACACACACACACACACACACACACACACACACACACACACACCGACAAACTGTCAGAAACACACAATCTGCCATGCATGCACTTAAGACTGTGTAAGAGTATGTGTGCGTGTGTGTGTACATGCTTTTACTGTACACTCACTCTCTCTTTTTACATCCTCCTCCTCTCCACACACACAAACACACAGCTGTGCTCTCCGCCTCCCTCGCCTGAACATCAGCAGGGGTGATCTGTCTTCCCCAGTCTCACCTGAGGGTGAGCTGCGAGCGCCTGCAATCTGTCGGCTGTCACTCTCCATCACTTTTCAATCGTCATTCCTCTCCGATACACACGAGGCAGAGCCCGGCTGCGACAACTCTTTAAAGACTTTCAAATCAACTTGAGTCATCTGACTGCAGCTCAACAGCTGCTCGCTAATGAGGGGACCTTGATGTTGGGAGGCCCGGCCCTGCATGTACTCCATCTTTTTCCTCTGCTGTATTTTTGTCTCATCTCTTCGCTTTTTTCAAACATCTAAAACCTTCATGCTGAGAGAAACTGTTGGTGTCTGCGCTCACTAACAGGTGTTTAAAGGCAGTCTTTATCTTCTGTAATGTGATGTGAGTCTTAGTGAAACACATCATTTCAGCAGGCTATGATTGTATGAAGAATGTGACACAGTCGTTGAGGGATTTTACTGACGACTGACATGGATACAGACGTTTTGAACAGGGTGGCACAACAGGAGCTGTGACTCATAAAGGCAGAAGTACTGTATGTGGGCACTCCAAAATGAGTAGCATTTATTATCCTTTCTATCTCCAGCTGTCACATTGACTAACACGTCTTGGACATGTAAAAGATGTTATATTTCTATGTATATTTTCAACTTGAAAAAGGAACAGAACAGAACAGAATGACAACATGTACGTAAATCTTAAAGCAACATCCAGCTATTGGTTGTACTAAAAAGGTTAGCTCTGCCCCTTTCAAAATGTGCATCTTTGGCATTTGTGTACACACGCTTTTGTGCATCTTCATCTTTGAGGATTTAGAGGTAATACAAACTACTGAACTGCTTACTTAATATGCCGTCTAACTTATCACCAAACTATGATAAATTTGAAGGTTTTGACTAGGAGCTATTAACAGAGTTTTCAAAGTACATTTTATTGACAACTGATAAAGATCTGTCCAGTTTTTACACTTTCAATGTGAGCACTCAGGTCGTGCCTGACTGTACAGCATGAGCACAGATACCAGGAGCTTTGGTCCTGTGTCATTAACGATTCACTCGTACAGGTGAAGTTTACTTTCAACCACCACATTTATTAAAACAGTGTTTGTCTATACATTACATTTTGCACCACGATGCACCTGTGATGCATGATGTTAACCACAGGGAGCAGAAGTTACGCTCAATTACAGCACAGTTGTCACAGTTTACACACATCGGCTCAAAACTGGGAACTCGTTTCTAATGATGTGATAGAACCAATACAAGCCAGTTCAGAGTACACAAGCGAATTGAAAGTTAATATCAAAGATAGATTAAGACGATCTGAGAGGCAGAGGCAGACGACGATGGGAGGAGTAAGAGGAGGATAAGAATGAGGGAGACTAAGACCAAGAAACAATCTGCGTTTACCATCTTTGCAGTATGGGTCTTTAGTGCTGAAATGACATCGCAATGCAGATTAGTTAGTTGTGGTCTGCCTGCTTTTGCTCTTCATACATACAGTTTTATTTGCATACACCAAAGTCTGCTGTTACCTGATTGGGCAATACTACTCTGACTAAAATCAGAACACTTCTTGTACTATAATCTAGTTCTCATACACTGATCAGCCTTTCATATTTGGTTAATATTATTCTCTATATACAATTAAACCAGAAACATGTGTTCTTTATGTGACTAAAAACAAACTTTTATCACTTTTGGTTAATTTTACAATTTTAAAATAAGATGTCACTTTTTGATTTAGGACAGCACTTCTCCACTGTCTGAAAGAGGAGGTCACTGAGGGATAAATGTTTGCAGCTTTATAAACAGACTGTCAGTGTTCAGAAGTTAAAGGTGCTGCTAACCCGATTTGCAGCAGTTAAAGGTGAAGGACAGTCAAACAGTTTATACATTTCCTTTCCTCCTCCTTGTTCAGAAACACAGCCCTCTTGTCTGTAAACTGTTGTATACAATCACTCTGAGTGTTGCATGCATTGAACAGAGGCATTCCTCTGAATCCTGCCTTTCTCTGATCTAATTAACAACCCTCCAGTCGGTTTGAGGAAAAGGTAAATTGGCTTTTGTTTCCTTTCTAATGTAATTACCAAAATCTTTTAAAATACAATTAGGCGACAGCAGCAGCCATTATAAGGGTGTGCACACTAACACAACCTGGGTGTTTTTAGTTTCCCCTTTATTAATGATGTCAGGAAACAGTCGCCAACACATTAATCAATGTCAGCTTTGTTCTATACGTGGTTAAAGTCCTGCAGATAAGATTACCTGTTTTATTTACACACTAAGAGGAAATGAAGACGAGTGTTGGGGTTTGGTTATTTGTATTCTGTATTTTTATTCAAGGCTATGTTTGTAGTCATCCTTCTTTCTGTTACTTTTAATATAAAAGGCCCTTTAAAGTGACCTACAGCACACGGTCTGAAGCTATGATCTACAGCAGGGGTTACCAAAGTGTGGGTTGGGACCCACTAGGGGGTCGCGAGACACAAATGGGGGGTCATGAGATGTCTTCCAGAATTTTTTTTTTTAATGTTATCTAAAAATAGTACATTTTACCCATTATATCAAAATATATCGACAAAAATAGTAGCTAAACTTGAATTAAAACATTGAAAATAGACCATGTGATGAGTTTTCTGCCTTTCTTTTTGCCAGAAGTTTAGGGTTAGTGAACAGTTAATTATCAAAAGCATCAGTAGCAGTAGGTTAATTCATAACAGCACAGGAAACCCAGTCACATACCAGCTAAATGAAGACACATTAAATCACTTTGAGGGACAGTGGGGGTCGCAAGTCTTCGGCACCTATATTTGGGGGGTCGCAGGCTGAAAATGTTGGGAACCCCTGGTCTACAGTGATACAAGGCGTATTACCTTTTTCTAGTTAACCAGCGTACACTCTGGGAGCTAAGTGAGGCACGCAGGGTGCAAAGAGGATGGATTTAACAGATAGTTGCATTTTTTTTTTTAATTAAGTTCAAGCAGGAAGACTGTTTTAAACGCATTCATTCATTCTGGGAAGATTAATTGAAATATACAAAATTCATATAGAACATCAAAATTCAATGTGTCATTAAACATCAAGGAAAGATGAACATCCATAACTGTTAAAAAACTCTGCTTAAAAACAGCTTGTTTTCCGGATCAGATGATTTCTCTGGACATATGTCAATCAAACTAAACAACAGAACAAAACAAGTCAAAGAACAGAGAATGTAGTCCAGTCCTCCTTGTTTGAGCTGTCTGACCCAGAAACAGAAACTCCAGCATCTAAAAGTTATTGATTTCAAATGCCCTCTGAGTGCTGAGTTACTACATACTTATATCAAATTTTACTTTTATTACTACATAGTCTCCATATTCCAGACATCAAGGACATGTGATGCTTGTAGAGATGGAGGCTGAAGAGTAGGAAGGCAGAGCACGGCTCCGGATGCCAGATGAAGCAGTTCGGCTGAGCTCTACCTTTCTGGTGGAAATGAGAGGGACATGTGCTGGACTGCTTTAGCATGACTTGACCAAGGAGAAGAGCACTGTTTCTCCAAATTCACAGCAGCTGGAAAAGTGCAGCTTGACAAGCTGTCATCTTCACCAGTAGATGTGCAGCCCGGGACGGCACACATGAGCACAGTTGCAGTGCAAGAAAGCTAACAGCAGAAGCAACAAAGTTATGAGTTCACTCAGATGTAGAGAGACAGACTGAGCAGAAGTGGAGTCATTTTGTTGCACACGTTAGGTCGTGACTTGTTGTGTATCTTATAAGTAATATTCAAGTATAACACGCCCACTGAACACCTAGTATCACGACACTTTCAAAAACGTATCTTAGAAAGTTTTAGTAGATTTGGTTTTAAGTCATCATTCATTCACGTTGATCCTGATCTCCTTCCCTCCAGTGATCAACACTTCATGGGTGTTAACTCTTTCAGTATTAAACTAACCAGAGTTAGCCTTAACCTCTATCCACCAATCATCCTGCTGCTACCAATCTGATCTGTTCTCTTCTGTTATGCTTTCAGTCGGTTTAAACTCTGCAACTCTCCTCCAATCCATCTCATCAGTGTCCACCTCCAGCTCAAGCTCATCACAAGACAGTCCAGCCGCAGACTGCTGCAGTCAGGCCCCTACTTCTGCAGACCTCCCCAGTGAAGCCCTTCCACAGTCAAGGCCGGAAACACACAATCAGTTTCAAAATAAAATTGTGCCGAGGTTTGTTTTCGGGTTTAACATTTCAGTAATTTTGTTCCTCTAATCCGTAAAAAGTATACAAGACATTGGAAAATGAAATTGTGTGTTCACTTCCTGTTTCATGTTTTAGTCATTTATTTTGATAACTCAACATCATATCTCATTTAGACTTGCAACGGGTTTATAAAGTAAGAATGGAAAATGAAGTCTACTGAATGTGTAATAACTCTGAAGAAAAACAAAGCTCATTGAGTCTGCAGTTGGAACTTAAGGCTCTCTTCTTACAATGCATCCCAGCTGAAATATACCTTTTAATATTTGAGTACCTTGCCACCTCTTTACTCTCATTTTATTACATTTGTACAGTGCAGCTAATGTTCATGTAACTATTTTGAAAGAAAAAAAAACATTGTACTGGTGTGACATTCAGTATTTTGATTAAAGTCTAAAATAGTTGAAACTGTGAAAAATAGAAAAGTATAGGTTTGGTACATAAAGACTTAATTTTTTCTGTTTTGGATACTAGGAATAGCCACCTACCTTTGTCTCCAGGCGTAATCTAGTATATCACTTCCGGACCTGACTGCAGAGATGCATCGCTGCGGAGGTCTGCAGCTGGACCCCTCTCGCTCATGCTGCACCTTTCCTACACCTACATCACCACCAACACTGTAAACCCGAACAATTTGAAATGACTCAAAATATTTGTCGTAACTGATTACATAAGAGTTTTTAAGTAGTGGAAATACAATTTTTGAGTATAACTTAAATTATAAAACACAATTTCAGTTTACTCAATTGTTTTCTTTATTTTTAAAATGTTTCAAGTTTACCCAACTCAAATTTATTAGTTACATTTTTATTCATACATACTAGATGAAACCGAGAACATGGTTTGGTTAGTTTAGTTTTGTCCTTGTGTTTCATGCCTTGGTTCCTCCCCGTGTTTATTCTATGTTAGTTATCCTTTGTCTCTCTTGAGTGTTTAGTGATCCTTGTCTCTTGTTGTGTTTTCTTAGTCTAGCCTTGTTTACTGTTTTATTTTGTAGTTCTGAATCCTTGTGTCTCCAGTTTAGTTTTACGTCATGCCCTTGTGTGGTTCCCTCCTTTAGTGATTCCCCTCATTAGTTTCACCTGTGTCCTGTGTTCAACACCTGTGTTGATGACTCTATGTATTTAGTTCCTCTATTTCCCCTGTCCCTTGTTGGATCATTGTTCATCTTCCCTGTACCGGTACAGCTTGTTGGTTTGGCATTGTCTTTCCTCGTTACTTGCCGCTTCACGAAGCACAGCCATTGTGGTTTTTCAAGAGTGTGAAGACTTAAGTGGTGACATTGTTGACGTCATACGCAGCGTCCCTCTGTACACTCAAAAGTTGTTATTTGGGCATGGATATTAACTAAATGAAATTGATCAACATATAATTAAAACAACATTGATCGTTCGGATAACTCAATAATTAATTGTTGGTTCAACTAAATAGCTCGTTTTGAGTGCTGTACCCTTAAAGACTTTGAGTTAGTAGTACTGTTCGGGTTTTCAGTGTGTATAGAATCCATACAGGCGTGTATCCTATCCTGCTTTTGACCTCTCTACCCTTCAAGTACAAGAAGAAAACATGATAGAGTCTACTCACCAAAGACACTGCACATTTCTCATAGTTTCTAAGCTTAGAAAAAAAGAAGTTCACTCAAAATGAAGTCTCTCCTGACTGAAGTGTGGTTGTATGATATTTTTTTTCAATAGTTAGTTTATTAGCCATATAAGGTCCTGGTCAGCTCTGCCCCCTTTGATGAGAATCTGTCCTGAGAACCAAAATGGAAGCTAGACTATCAACTGCTACAAACAGGGTCAGCTCTACCACGTTATTTAGCTGATTTTAAGAAAGTCAGACCCAAACATCAGCATGGTTGAGAGTGTACACCATATCCAGAAACTTGCCAGTGCGTTACTTTTCTGTCAAGAAGCCCATTTGTGTTTGCACTACTTTTGGATGTGACGTGTTCCTTTACATTTTAGTCTCTCAGAAGGGTTTTTATCAACAAAGACATATTTTTAACTCACCAACGTTTCCTCTTTTTCATGAAAAAAAGTTTTAGATGATTATTTATTGTCATCATTTTTGTTAAAATAATTAACACTGCCCCTCATACCAACTGAATTCTGAACTTGAGGCTTCATTTTCACAGCTGAGAAAGCAGTGGGTAACAACATTTTGACTTTGTCCAGTATTGATACAGTCTTTATTCATAACACAAAAAGTGAGACATTATTAACAGTCAACTCTAACTTTATTTGTGAGTTCAACTCAGAGACCACAGTCCTGAGGAGTGATTTGTAGTCAACAGGACCTATTATCAGCTGAAAGGAATACAGGAAATGTTCAGCTAACAGCGTGAACTCAGGAGGTTTTAATTACAATAATGACCTGCTCTCTGTTCACTGAAGACAGCTTTGAATTGTTGGGAATAAATACTGTGAAAAATACCTGCAGTTATGTCAGTTACTGCAGAGCTTTGAGTCAGAATAAAGTTATTTTTTTTTAAAAATGCTCAGCGGGTAGAAAAGTCCTGATGGTGCCGGTATGAGGCATTCATGGTTTGACATTTCTGCAGCTGTGTTTTGTTTTTATTCTTTATCAAAATCATTCAAACACTTTGACAAGGTTTCATTTGTCTGTTACTTTTGTTTTATTGGTATAACTTTTATTCCAGCTCTCGGGGTTGGATGTTTCCAAAAATGTCAAAATAATGAAATTAAAAACCCAACATGAGACCACCATGTTTACAGCCTGTGGGTTTTGATGTGTTTTCAGTGTTTCCATGTGTCAGGATCGTGCCCACTAAAGAATGTTGACTCACCTCCAATTTTTAAAACTGCAGTGTTTTTTTCACAGTACTGAAACTAAAGTCTGTTCATGAGAATCCTCATTCAGGTGTACTAAAAACTTACATTTCTTATTTAAAGCTCCTGTGAGGAACTTTCAGAGTGTCTTATCTATCGATCCCAATGGGCAGTCCTATACATCTTGTAGCTTTTCTGATCGTGTCTTTTTCATACTAAGATCATTTTTCTGACCAAATATCTCATCTTGCTTTCAGTCAAATGGTCCCCTCGTTGTGAATATTTACTGTCGAAAATGTCTTGATGCTGATTTTTCAGCAGGCTGTCATTGCCTGGTCTGACGTCTACCCCCTCCCTGTGGATTCAGGCATCAAAAATAACTATACAGAAGTTGTCAATCATGTCACTGATGGTCTGGTTTGCTCTTGAAGGTCATTTAGAGACATTGGTATCACTTTGTATCTGATTCACAACCACTCATAAACTTCTCACAGGAGCTTTAAGAAACATTTTTTGGGTTATCGCTCCAATCTCCCTCCTCTCATTTTGCTTCAAGTAGCTTAAAGGTATAACTTTTGAAACTTCAGCAGATCATCTAGACCAGAGGTGTCCAAACTTTTTTCAAAGAGGGCCACATATGATGTTTTCAGAATACCTTAGGGCCAGTGGCTCCTACTGAGACTTAGGAATCCTAAAAGTTATACATGAAATATCTATTTAATAACATTTTTTTTTCTCAATAGAACAGCAGGAGGAAAATGTTTTTCATTAGGGTCATGCAATGTGGGAAAAATATTGTATCATTATTTTCCTATGGCAGAATCCCGATCTGGATTTCATCACTCTTCTTTTCATGTTGTTTTTAAGACTTTTCTGACCAGCAGACAACAATTTAAGAACTAAATAATTATTTTCCTGATTAGTTATTTTTTATGCACCAAATTTTTCCCTTTTCTGTACAATTTCACAATTTTGATCTTGTCTTGTGTCCTCTTCTGTGTCTTCTGAACTTTTAGTGTTCATCAGGAACATTTTCGCATTGTGATGAAAACATTAATTTGAAAACCTGTCAGCTTTAAGAGTTCTTGTGTTTCTTCTTTATTGCCGTCTTGCAGAATTCCCAGAGCTTTTATACAAGTAGTCCATATGAAGCTTTTTGAGACGTTTCTGGATTGACTTTAGTTTTGTTTGTGCGCTTGAAAGAAATGTAAGGATGATTCAGAAGGTGATTAATTTCTTTGCTATAAATAATAGAATTTAAGATGGAAGCTTAGGGCCATAAATAAATGGACCTTGGGCCGCAATTGGCCCACGGGCCGTACTTTGGACATGCCTGATCTAGACTGTAAAAGAATGATAATAGAGCAAAGCATCTTTGATACAAGTTTATTTTTGGTCTTAAAATCCTGCTAAGTTCGTTTAACACAGCCAGTTTTGTAGCAAAAAAAGAAAGATCAGTCTACATGTATTCATTACAGATTATTACACCTTTTCACCTGATCACACACATCAAATCAAGCCACAGGAATAAGTCAGGTCACATTTATAAAGCTTATGATTTGATCTCTTCCTGTTGACAATGTGGCAACAACGCTACTTTCCGACAGCATCAGTAAACAACATGGAGGGTATTTTTTTTAGATTACTCTCAATTTATTTAGAGAGCTCATAACTTTAGATTGGGGGTTAATGGCTGATCAGTCACCAGCAGAGAAAAGAAGACAAGAGACAGCGAGAAGCGAGAAGCAAACGAGGGATGTTAAACCACGAGGAGCTCAGTGAAAGATACATCGACCAAATTGAAAAAAACAGGACCCAAACACTGTATGAGCTGAAGATGACCTCATACATGTGCTGCTGTTGTTTTCAGCATCTGTTTAGAATAGTGACAGAAAAATGCTAAAGTTAAGACTTACCCCTTTGCTGAGTCTTTACAAGGGAATCAAATGAATGTAAAAAAAAAAGTACTTCATGATCGAAACTTTTACAGTTATTTCTCAAATAAATGCTGCACTGCTACACCTGTGTAGTCTGAAACCAGGACTAAAGGGAAGGAAACTTATTTGGAGTGCTTATTCTGTCAAATACAGGGTTAATTGTTAATTTTTTAAAAAGCATAACACTGTTATACATTAAGAAATACGCAGGAGTTCATGTACAAAATGTCCCCTCAGTGTCAATATGGAGAGCAGAGATTATCTTCATTAACCCCTGACGTCCAGGGATCCCTGGTTAATGGTTTTGCATTTTTCACGAGTTCCAGTTTGGTTGTTTCCTCTGTTTCATACAGGTCCTGTATGTGTGGAGGTTTTGGCAGTAAGACAAATGACAGGTCTTGAGGACATCCCTTCGATCCAAGACAAAACCATGCTCTGTAGGCTTTTGCTATACATTTACCCACTGACATCAGTCTGATTAACTGCGCCTGTATGCTTAGCTCATAGGTGGTGTCTCAAACTCAGAGTACAGTGATATTTGAACTCAGATTGACCCAAAGTGCAGATACTTTTGACTTGTCCATGATGATCCAACTGACAGCTGATCCAGTGGTGATCAGGCGGACATGTAGGATGCATGGATGCAACTTTAGAGAACTGAGACAAAGCTCTAGTTCCCCCCTCACGTATCACCTTGGTGTAAACCACCATAAGGCATGCTGGGGTTGTAATCTTTCCTCCTAGATGCGTTGTTATCAGGCTTTTCTGTGCAGTATTCAAGAATCATTGCCAGCTTGATTTTCTCTGTTCCCTCTTGGTGTGACATTTGTTGATGGGAGACAGAGTTAACCATGTAAACAATCATACAATGTCGCCAAAAAACAAAGCAGAGAGCTGAAAGTGGTTGAACACTGAAAAAAGAGGAAGAATCATCAGAGGATTTGTTGCTGCTTTTGACCTTTAGACTGCACAGTGATGATTTAATCATATAAATATAAAAACAACGTTAAACAGAGCTTTAACGGTGCTGGATTTGGGCTGAACTCTGTGTTCATGTATTCTCAGTAGATCTAAACACTTGTCTGAGGTGACCTCTGGTTTCAGCTCCTCTGAGGTGTTGGTTACACAGTAAGACCTCTCCGACCCTCTCAGCCTCAGCATCAACATCCCATCACTGCTGCTCGGCTGAAACAAGGAGAAATAATCAGAGAGGAGTGCGAGGAGGGGCTGCAGATCCACGCAAGCATGAAATAAGCCGATATTGTTACCGAATCTCACAAACAATTTCACATGAAATTTCCCCCACTCATCCTCCTCCCATCTCTCATACCTACACCTCTCATTTTCTCTTGTCCCCTTTGTCTCCAACCATCCATCTCTTGTTCCTCCACTCATCTCCTTCCTCCTTCCTCTCATGCTCTCTCTCTTTCCTTCCACCTTTGCTGAATATCTCTCTCCCCTCTCAAGGTAGCCCCTCCCTCCTACCCCCGTCTTCCTCTCGTTACCATTTTATAGGCTTGTTAGTTCCACTTGAAATGCCAAATGACAAACAATCTAAACCCAGTGAGCCGCTACCTTGCTGCCCTCGTAGAGCTGCAGAGTCTAAACAAACAGGTTATGAGCTGAAACGCTCACACAATCCGCCCCCCACCAGCCCGCCATAAATCCTCATATAAGATTCAGACACTTAGACACACACACGCGAGCTGTGTAACGACAAACACAGAGTCATTTTTAACCTTTGAATCCTTGGTGTGATGAGGTTAGGAGCAGGGTGACATCAGCTACTTACTGCAGAGTATTTTGTACCTCTTATCTTCAAGTTGGACTCAGAGTTCCTGTTGAAGTACTTTTTAAGTGTATGAGTGACAGATAAACAAAATTCTGCATTTTTGACTGTGGTTTCATAAAGTGAAGGTTTTTAATCATTCAACGCACCAGTCAATCACTTCATTTGTAAAGCACCAATTCAAAACAATTGCTATAGACACCTTATTGTGGCTGACAAGGGCAGAGAATGTGCAATGGTCCTCATGAGGAGAAACGTGCTCATGAGGAGAAACGTGCTGCAAATTCTCAAATGATGCAAATTCAAAAACAAATGCAAAAGTCGGCAACGCACTGCAAATGAAAATACATCCTGCAGGGGTGGGGATTTGGCCTAGTGGCTAAATCGTGCTCATGAATTGGTTGGCCGGGTTGGATTTCCGCCTGCAGCCTCTTTCCCGCATGTCATTCCCCCACTCTCTCACCCTGTTTCCAGCTCTATCCACTGTCCTCCCCTCTCTAACAAAGGTGCAAAAGCCCCGCCAAAAATATAACTTTAAGAAAACATATTTCTACTAAAAAGCTGAAACATCAACAGTAAAAGTCCTGCACATATACAAGTGATGCAAATCCAAAAACCAACAAACAACTGCAAAAGGAAAATTCTGCATATCAACAAAGTGCTCCAGTGAAGGTAATCTTTACGAGAGAACGCCCACATGATGAACAGAAAAGTATTTTTTGTGTTTTTAAAAATAATCCACGTTCAGATGAAAACACAAAAAAAGAATGAAAACGCTGGAGTGTGAGCACATATACTTAAAGCAATTCTTCCACAGAGCGGTGAGAACAAACAAACAACACAAATACGGGGAACATACGCTCTGACACTGTTAACTATGTCTGGACAAGCGTTGATAAACTTAGTGGAGTCAGCAGCACAAACTCAGCAATAGTTCTTATTATTCTTCTACTCCCGCATGGCAGTACTTTCAGCTACCTGGTGTCAGGCTTTGAGTATGAGAGCGTTTACTTCTCCAACAACCACAGGCAATGCTGCCAGATTGGGGCGTTTTTTGTCAGTATTAAAATGGGTTTTGCGGGTTGAGATCATTTGGGCTGGTTTTCCATGAGTTGGGTGGAATTTTAGTTGTATCATAAATCACAGCACATTAAAAATGTATGTGAAGAAAAATGTATAAAGATACTTAAAGACAAATCACATCTAGTCACTAAACACAACATTCTGCTGGGAAAGATATTACTTACTTTTACAACACACTCAACTACAACATACGTTAGTATTGCAAACTCACACAAACTTTTTGTGATATCAACGTCAAAATCAATATGTGTTTGAATTATCGAAGTCTTTAAAATTATGGCAATATACCCTGAGAAAGTGTAGCATAAATTTGCAGTGTACTTGCAGTGTATTTGCCTTCTCTAGTGTGAGCGCTATATAAAGTATGCTTGCTGCATTGATTGAAAAATGACAATTGTCTGTAGTTTTTTTGTCCAGCTCTGTCAGACTTGCTGCCTTTAGAGGAATAAAGATGGGTAGCATATTTTGGTGAGCCAATCACAGACTCTTGCTTCAATATGTTGGGTAACATCAAGTCCAGAAGGCGGCGGTAACATCACAGAACTAAATATTGTTTATATGTATCGGGTGTTGTTTTGTGCACCCTTGGGCAGCTTTTGGATTGGAACCATCAGCTCTATCTGGCAACACTGACCACAGGAGCTTCAGACTGCTGGGAAATCAAAGTTACCAAGCTTGGCCTCAATGCGTTACTTGGGAAAGTAGCCAAGAGTTTAACATGAGTCCCTCTTCAACTGTGACTCCAGGGATGAAGAACTCACTGTGGGGATGGGAGAGGAGTAAGATATCAGGTATAATTATCTCCTCATCTAGGAGTCCTGAGTGAGGGTAGCATCATTTGGATGTCTGGAGACAAACCCAGTAAAATGTCCTCTGTGCTGCAGAGTGCAGCTCCCTCCCACTGCTATCTCAGTTGGCCGTGCAGCAAACTGTACAACTAGCTGATTCTACCCTGTGTCAGGTTCTCAGAACACAGGCATGTTGGCGCTAGCTTTAGGTATCCTGGGGCAGCCTGACAAAACCCCCACTCATATCTCCTGAGGTCAAGTAAATATACCCGCGATCCCTCCCACTCCTCTTCTCTCCTCACAGTGTCTTCACCACAACCTGTGTCAGAGTTCAGATCAGACTATTGACCCTTTGAGTCCACAGCAAGAGTGTTATTTCAATATGTCGTCAAGGCAATGACGAATTTTTAGGTGACTCAAAAGATTTGTTAACCTAAGACTTAAGAACTGTCTTCCTCCTCTCTGAATACTTGCAGCACATTTTTTGTAAGTTACAATCCTGTTATCCTCCTTGGAGACAATGAAAAACATCCACACCAGTGAGAAACATTTCCGTTTACTCCTATGATATCTACAGACAACAAAGAAACTAAGATTTATTTGCTGTTTTTGTTAAGAGACATTTAAAGCAGCAGTCGATCTGTTAAATATCCATATCAAACTTTTATTAAACTTAATTATAAATAACACTGACGCTCCGCTGGGGGTTGATGGTAAGTGGTTTTAATATCAGGAGGGACCCTGGGATTAACATGACTCCCCCTAATTTTCCCTCTGAGAGATAAATGATAACCTGCATCTCCTGCATCATAATGTAGTCAGTAATACTGTTCAGGAACATGATACGTGAATTTGTTTTCCTCTGTTTAATGCTGTAATTGTTAATCCGCTCATATAAACTGCACAGTGGAGATAGTTTTTCAAAGGTCTGTTGTGTCTGATTTAAATTTGTACAAAACTAGACAGTCATTGTTTGATGCAATGAAGAGCAAAGTGCACAAATAGAAAGGTCATTCTGAGAGACTGAAAAAAAGAGAGGGGAGGTGGAATTTAAACTTTTGGTCAACAGACTACCAAATAAAGCAGCACCGTCAGTCATTAACAAAACATCTGTTTCTGTTAGACTCTAGTCTAGATTAGTCAGATTAAAATCATTCAGATAAGAGATTCCACTTCTACAGTTTTCATAACCGCTATGAATGAAGCGATACAATTAGGACTTTTGTTAATGCATCTTTTTTTCCAAAGATCTATTCATTTAAATTTTTACACTTTACATACAGAAGATCAATGTAAACAATTAAAGTAACTGAAGTTTTTTTTAGAAGAAATCAAAATAAGTGAATAAATGAAAAAAACAAACAATAATAATAGATGATACTAATTTATAATAAAAGATAAATAATTAATAGTGAAAATACAATGAAATAAATCAGCTAATATTTAAAAAATAAACAAATGCAGAAGGCATACAAGCAATAACAATAAAAAAAACCAATATTTATAATAATACTGAAAACAAACTGAGAAATAAAATAATAAACAGCACGTGTGATAATCTACATCCACATAATAACAGAACATACTCTTTCATGCATTATCTTAATTAAGGGTTTGAATTTCTGTTTTGGCTCAGTATTATTCAGGCCGGACACAAAGCAGGAAACTCAGAAATAATTTGGGTTTCACCTGTGGGAAGAAGATCAAAAAAATTATCAGAGCAGGGACAAAGGTTCCTCTCACAGCCTGCAGTGACAAAAACAGAGACCCTCCTGCAACTGACCTCAACCTTTTAAAGCAGGCTACCTGATGACCTGGTTATCGGCCCAATCAGACAGCAGCTCAGCTGAAACTAAACAAGACTCAGTAACTAAACACAATAATAATGTGCAGAAATGAACCTTTCCAAGAGGTAAACCATGCACATTTAAGTAAGGAAGCAAGTCAATTTTAACCTTTTTTTCCCTTTAATCTAAACAGAAAACAAAAAAAACATCAAAAAACCCTTCTAATATACAAACACTGACTTTATAAACATTGATTTAGGATCAAGAGGAATGTGCAGCTTCCTCTTGATCTAAACATCATAATTTATCACAAATTAAGTAAGAGTGAGGCATTAGGCTCCAAGAATTGAACCTGAATAAAACCAGAGGTGGGCACAGTTGATCGAAAACTTAACTCCATTGACTGTTAATAACAAAGGCATAAACGTTGATAACAGTAAACTTCCTTTAACTTTGAACACAATTAAAGGATTAACATTAAAGTTAAAACCTGTTGAAAATCTGCCAGTGTGCCACACTCTGCTGCTGAAATGGAAGGGGTCCCCAAGATCCAGTAAAAGATTTCATCTAAACACATTATATTGAGAAAGATCAATGTATTAATTGAAGGCCGTATGATCTTGCTCAAGTTGCCTGTGATCCATCTTAATGTAAGAGAAGGGATGGATCCTTCTTCGCTCCCAGGTAAACAGCTAAGGGATCCAGCTCATTCATCTCATTTCAGCAAGTCTCTTTGGGCTTCCAAACAGCTCTTCATTCTCCATTCACGTTCAAGAGTTGATCCTACACAAGGCTCTCCACCAGCCGTGCTGAGTTCCTACAGTGACCATCACCAAAAATGAGGTCATAAAAAAAAAAAGTGAAAGGTTTTTTTACAATCGTTTTTCACATTAAAAGTTACTTAAGTTTAACGAACTCCAAAAATGAAAAATCAACACATTAACGTATACCCCGCCAAGATAAAACTAAATAGATAACTAAAAGTAATCTTCTCAGAAAAATGAACACTTTAAAACATTTGGATGATTAGAGCTAACTATAATGACAGAATGCATGGTTGCGAATGTTTTTTCACGTGTATATTGATTTTATTGATTTTATGTCCCATCTGTTTACATAGAGGAGGAGCTGTTCATGACCTATGCTGCAGCCAGTCACCAGGGGGAGCTCTAAACGTTTTTGTTCACTCAGGATAGCTGCTGCTCTGTCCGTGTTTTGTAAAGCCTACTGTTGACTTTTGCGTGTGCTCATGATGTTGCAGCACATTAAATGGAGATCGTTTGGACTGTTACAGATTAATTAGCCTTGTTAGCCACCTTAACTTCTCAAGTTTTGAGGTGACATCATCGAACATGTAATAACAGGGACCTGTGTTTTTACAAGTTGGTTTAATGATGGGTTAAAGGGATGGATGTGTGTGCATGTTAAAATTTAGTAATGTGTGCTCAGTTTTATTCTGTATATTTGATATTGTTTCGTCTTACATGGAGGCAGTGACATGTGTCCAGCCCTCAGTGAGGCGTGGGATTAAAAGTTTGATAGGAAGGGTTATTTAAAATATCTGGAGAAACAAACATAATAACCCATGTGGACCATAAAAACATGTGTCACCGCGGCTCAAACACACACACAGTACTTCTCCTTTATCAAACATCTGCTGCTGCTGAGTCTGATCCTCACTGAGTGACTGTTCCACCCTGCTATCAGAGCCATCACCACCCTGCATGTGTGCCTGTGTGTGGGTGTGTGTTGGACGTGTGTGTTTGTTTTCTGTGGCGGAGGAGGACGGGGGGGGGTCGAAGGGTGAACAAACATGTCCTTTTGAGTCAGTGGCTGCAGAGCTAATATTGACCAGTCCGCTGGGCCACACGCAGCAGGTCGAATTAAGCACAGTAGCGACGGTCACTGAGCACAAAGAGCCAATGAGACGCCTTATCACTGGGATGAATTATCCTCAGTCCGTCTGTCTGTCAGGCTGATCACCACACAGGGAGGGAGGAGGGACACAAGCTGTACATGTTCAGCTCAAACTGCAGGTATATTTGTACCATGTCATGTATTAAAAAATGAAATATTTGTTTTCCTTGTAAGATGCTTGTTGTTTTCTGTCTCCTCATGTTTCTGATAAGACCTGAAAAAGAGGATTCATGTGCCATGTGCTCACTCACCAAATACTGCTGGGTTTTTCTCTTACTGTCGGTAAAGAAAATTAGGTTCAGGTATCTGTGAATTTGTAATACTTAACACATCAGGTAGGAGTTTACTGTTGCTGTGTATATTTAACTCCATTTGAAAATGATTGGACACTCCATCTCAAGGTCCAGCTAACACAGCTTATTAAACTAAGAATATTCCAGAGACAAAGCACCTGTAATGTTTTGCAGCTTTTTGCAGTTTGCCCTTGTTTTGTGTCTGAATGTGAGGATGAGCTGTCAGAATATTCACTCCTTGCTGCACAGAGCTGCGCTCTCATCTTGAAAGAGATCAAACCTGTCCACATTCATGATGTTCATGCTTGAGCCTTGTTTTCAGCTCTGCGTCAACTCTATGCAGCAGGGGTCAACGTGAGCACTACATACTTGTGCGTCAATGTGTCCGTGTTGTGAAGCAATACTCCGCCAAATGCTTGTGGGCAGTGCAATCCCTTTGATAGTCAGGTCGCCGGTTTCAGGCCTCGCTACATTTTCTGTTTACTCTTTCACAGCGATTCCAAACGTATTATGCTAATTAACAGCTGATACATGTTGCTGCTTATCATACAGCAATGATTACAGGGAATAATAGAGAGGGCATGTTGGAGGAGATGAAATACATGGCCCATGTACAGCCGATGAGATGTGGTCCCAGAAGAGCTGTAAATATGGGAAATACAATGCCGCCGAGCGGACCAATCACAGGGCTTGCACCGATTCAGCGCGTAACTACATTTTAGAGGAGGGGCGCATCGGCTACGTAGGCCTCTGTGTAGGTACGAGAGCTACACAGACCAACACTTTTACTCGTTTAATATCTGAATTCTTACATTAGTTGGATAATGTAGCTGAGACTCTCCCACAATGCAATGCTGCTGTGCTGTCCCTGCTGATCAGTTAATAAGGAAAGGTCATTACACACAGATTAAAGGAGAATGATCCTTACTCCATGTCAACAAACTAAACACTCTTTCTTTGGCAACTATGGTGTGATTTTATTTCTTGGACTTCAAATAGAAGTGCAATGAACAAACAGTTGTAATGAAAAGGTCTGTATTACACTTGTATTACATTAGCTGTGCCTGCAGTGCAGCATGCTGAACTTACAACCAGTTCACTGCTCTCTGAACTGCATCGTCAGCCTTGATGATTTAGAGTTGATAAGAACTGCAAAATGTCTCACTAAATATGCTCTCTGATGTATCACCAAACTAGGCTAAATCAAGGCTTTTAACATTTAAAGCGGCAAAAACGCCAAACATCAAACTACTGTCACCCGACAGCTGGTTGTGTTTTTGTCAGTGACAAACGTCAAGAAAAAAAACACCAATGAAAATGAGAAAGAAGCATGGAGGCAGTGAGGACTTATACCCAAAGCACACTTGTTACTGGTAAGTAACCAAGCTAACTCTGCCTCTCAGCCTGCTTGTATTTGGACACATTAGATGCATCATCCTGCTGCTGCCAGACTTTAAAGCTGTTCCCCTCGCTGCTCCGTCAGTTTGTGGTGTTAGTGTGGATTTTTTTTTTTGTTATTTAAGTTTTTATTGACTTCATCACAAGAAATTCATTCACTGTAAATCATACATACATATTGAAGGGCATAACCTATCACCAGACTGCACAGCCAATTTTTGGTTGAAAAACCCTTTCGACAGAAAACAAAAGACAAAAAAACAAAAACAAAAAAACCCCTAAACAGACGTCCCCCCCAACCAAAGAGACAGAAACAAAAAAAACAAAAAAACCAAACAACAACAAAAAAAAACAACTAAAAGGCAGCCCCACATTAAGTGTCAATAAGTAACACTGTTCAATAACTTTTATTTTTTAAGTTCCTCTACACACCTGTACACACATTCTCTGACATTATATGCAAACCTTGGGTATATAAGCCCCTCCCCCTCAGTACATTGTGTCCTCTGTAGGATGTTTCATCCCCCAGTGAAGTCAGAAAAGCTTTCCATAATTGGCTAGTTTTGCTTTGTGCATTATTAAATCTGGCGATCATGCTTTCAAATGCAGCAGTTTCAGCCATGAGTCTGAACCACTCTTTAAACTCTGGTTTGTATGGGCTCTTCCAATTACGCAGAATAAGCCTAGCTGTGTGGATTGTTGTGAACCTCCTCCACCCCAGGTGTTTGGGTGTAGTCCTTCAGATGTACACCCCCATCACTCCTTGCAACCTTACTTCACCACCACCCGTGTCTTGGCTCCATTGTGGGGTTATCCTATCTTGCAGTCAGTCTTGAAGATATGAAGACGTCTCAATGAGGTTTAATTGTAGACATTGCACATTTAACATCCTTCACTAATGAAGTAGTCTCTCCTGATTGAAATCAATCTACTGACTTTCACTGAACATTCAATTCATCAAACTGTAACCAAGCTTACCATATGTACTTCCTCAGACGTCTTTATTGTTGTTTTGAGCATGTGGGTCAGATCAGGAAGGTGACCAGTTCACATTCAAAAAGTAATGTGAATAGCCAAACAAAAAAACAAACAGATCAATAAAGCAGTAAATCAAAACTGAGACTAAAGTCATGCAGTGTGAGCGTAGTCTCAGTATTATTTCAAAGGTTAAACAGGCACGAAAGCTGAATCATGTCCTGACCATGAAATATCTTTAGCGCAGTTTATTTCATTGCAGAGAAAATTGTTAAGGTCTTCTGTCGTGCTGTAACATCAAAATACACAAGCAAAACTCAGGTGAATTCAGCTGACATCAGCAGCTCATACAAGAAAGGTTGTCCATTTAATAACTACTCCCTTGAAAACAGCTCGCAGAGCAAGAGAAAATGATGAATGTCACAGTCTGTTTTGACTCTGATGAAGGTTCATGCCTTCTTAAGGTTATTTTGTATTTCCAATATTTGCTGTAAATGCTGCACATGATAGTCAGTAATCGTGCAATCAAACACAAAGCAGAGAAGTTCCTGCAAATATTTTCATCTGTATAAAATCGGTGCAAGATTCTTAATGATAAAAGGTCAAACTTGTGACACTTCATTGTATGTCTAATTCCAATAAAAGTTTCCTTTTTTAAAAATAATTTATTTGCTTCAATCTCTCGCTGGGATTTCCCCCTCTGAGCCAGTATTTCCATACAATGACACAGAGTTTTATTGTTAGTCTAAATTATATTTTCAAGCTCGTCAACTCCTGCACAACAAACTTTTTTCAGATATCCACTAACAACTGCATTAAAGGACCCTGATTTCACAAAAATAATTCACAACACATCAAAACACATCACCTTTTTGAGTTCTGAAACTAGAACCCTGAATGTGTTGATCTTCCTAGGCCACGGTAGCTCACCTGAAGGGCTGGAATATCACGCTTTAGGGAGACAGGTGTGTTAAATTGTCATATTTTGTTTTACTCTATTTATTCCGGTGGGGATAAATAGAGTATTTTTGATTCTGATTCCGATTTTGATAAAAAAGAGAAATCAGGCTGTGGAGCATCAAATACATCAGAGTTCAGCTGAAGGCAGTATTATTTTAAACAAAATGTATGTTACAACAAAACAGTTTGCACTTCAACTTAAAATGGAAATCCCATGCTACACGTCAGCCAATGTGAGACCACAGCTTCTCATGATCATCTCCAGAATCCACCCTCCAGGCTCTTTGAAAAATAAACCTGTTCTGTGCGGTTTCCTGGTGATTTGATGTCATCGCTGCTCTGGTTGTTAATTAACGTACATTGAACACTTTAAAAAGTCATTGCACTCCAGGTTTAGTATGCATCTGCACAACAAGTCCCATGAATGGATTTATTGAGCTTATTATCTCTGCTCATTGAACAGTTTCAGCGAGACGTGTTCCAATACAGAGAGACAAACAAACAGGTGAGGCAGGAGGAGAGGCGACGGTATAAATAAAGTCTGTCAGCAGCAGGCTGTGAAATAATCCTGAAGGTGTCAAAAGTAGAATCATGTAGACGGACATAAAACATACTTTCTTTCATTTCAGTCGCTGTGATACTCAAGGTCAGCGGCTCTAAAAAGGTGGGGTGCTGGAGGACATCAGGGGAGGTGAGGGGTGATAACAATTAAACTAGAGATAGTAAATGTAAACATCTGGTAGGATAACTTCTGAGATGTGAGGGGGGAAACTGATTTTTAGCTACTACAGAGAGGGAGGAGGCAGCTTCTGGTGCAAGCAGAAAATGGAGGGAGTATGACCATGACTTATAGACTAAACAACAAAAGTGACACCACTGACAACCCTACGAAGCAGTGGTCGATACGGACGTGAGCGCTACATGCTTGTGCGTTGATGTGTCTGTGTCGCACAGCAGTACTACTTATACTATTATGTTAATTTACAGCTGATACATGTTGCTGCTTATCATACAGCAATGATTACAAGGAAGAATAGATAGGAGATGTCGGAGGAGATGAAATACATCTCAGGTGTGCGGCGGATGCCCAGGATCCCGGAAATGCTGTAAATGAGGGGAATACAGTGCCGCCGAATGTCCGCACCGATTCAACGCGTAGTTACATTTTGGAGGAGGTGTGCATCGGCTACATGCCTAGGCCTCTGCGAAGGAACGGGAGCTACGCAGACCTATGGCGTAGGCTACGCTGTCGATTTGACACAGAAGGATAAATCAGGCTTTAGTGGGCTCAGATGTGAGAGCAGCCTGAGGAGCTACTGGACCCAAACCATCTCTGAGAGGGAAAAGTGGAGCAACATCCCCAAAAAAATCTACAATAACTGTCAGGCTGATTCTCATCAGACCTATCAGTCATTCAACCATCAAACAGAAGGTTTGACAAGCAGCAGAAACAAGAAGCCATGAGGCAAAGTCTCATCAGAGGACGAGGGTCCTGTTGGGACTTCACATCTGTTTAGAAGTTGTGAGAGGACGTCATGTTTTATAGATGAAGCACATGAAATAACTAAATATCAGCACAGTAGTTACATAAGTTGTCTTGCAGTGACCCAGCTGATGTTCCTCTAAGATGTGGAGAATTTTCACTTTGATGTCAGATTTTCTCGTTCAGGCTTATTGAGCCGCATTCACAGCAGCCTGTGACAGTCCAGGGATTCACCCACCGAAACAAGCTGCCATGTCCTGGACCAAATCCAAAGAACCTCTCTCCTCCTGTCCAAGTCACATTGAGTTTTCCATCAACTGAAATTGGAAAGATTTAATTACACATGAGTGTGGTTTCTATACAGTTGACGACTCAAGCTCACAGATCTGTAATTAGGCATCCTGTGACGAGACTGATGGAAACAGCCAACAGATACAGACCCTTCTTAAGAGTTATTGGATTAGCAGTAATCTCTTTTTACTGTTAGTACTGAAATATATCATCTAAAACATTGTATTTTTTATAATTAATTTGATCAACAAATGTCAACTTTTCAAATATGATATATTTACTGAATCTAAAGTAAAATATTACAGTGTTTTTCTTGTTTACATTTTTATGATTTTGGCTTTAAGCTCATGGAAAGAGCTCAGATTATTATAATATTTCTCTTCATCAATCTGAATAGGAAGATCTTAATACAGACATGTTCTGAAAAGTATGTTCCTTTATAAACTAAACACTTTTTTGGGGCTCCTTCACCATGAATTACTGCATAATTGCAGTGTGGCATGGAGGCAACCAGTCTGTGGCTCTGCTGTGGTGTTACTGAAGCCCAGGTTTCATAGTGGCATTCAGTTGGTCTGGTTTTTTTGGGTCGGTGTTGCTCATCTTTCTCTTGACAAATATCCCACAAAGTGTGTTCAGGGTACAGGTTAGGTGAGTTGTCTGGCCAATTAAGCCAAATAATATCATGGTCAGCAAACCATTTGGTTGACGTTTTGGTGTTGTGGGCAGGTGCCAAGTCCTGCTGGAAAACAAAATCAACCTTTCCATAAAGCTTGTCAGCAGATGGAAACATGAAGTGCTCTAGATCTCCTGGTAGATGTTGCATTGACTTTGGACTTAATAAAACACAATGGACCAATTCTATCAGATGAAATGGTACCCCACATCTTCACGGACTGCAGAAACTTCAAACACCTTGGATCTGTATCGCTCCACTCTTCCTCAAGACTCTTGGACCATTATTTACAAATGTAATGCTAAATTGAGAACTTTGGACCACGGAGCAACGGTCCAGTTCTTTGTCTCCAAAGCGGAGGTGAGACTCTTCTGATGTTGTCTCTGGTTCAGGAGTGGCTTGATATAATAATTTGACAGTTGAAATCTCTTTCCTGAAGACATCTGGTCTGGTTCACTCTTTGTGAAGCTCTTCCAAGTCCTTGAATGTAAGGTTCTTGACAACCCTCTTCAGCCGCCGCTGGCTGTCTAGGTCTTTGAAGGTTACGAACAAAAAATATTTAATCGTATATTTTTTCCATAAGTATAAAGACATCAATGAAACTAGTGGTTAAATTTAAGCAGGTCCGTTTACAGCAGCACAGAAAACAAAGCAACATGTGCACATGGGTCCTCAAATTTTCTACCGACCAGATAAATGAAGTATCTTTTAGTTCTATTTAGTCCGTTTTAAATTGGCCTATTTGTGTATTCCCACAGCAGTGAGCAACATATCCCCATATTGAAGGACACTTGGGTTCACCAGCACAGCTATTTGGGGTTCCTGGGCTGTACATTTTGGGAGCCCTTCACTTATGTGCTTTGATACAGCACTCTGTGAAAAGCCAGCCTTTTTAAGCAATGATCATCTGTGGCTTACGCTCATTGGATGGGGTGCTGTTTGTAAAGTTGTACGCACTGAAAATAACAGAAACAATTCTCTACATTTAGCTACAAAACACTATAGAAATGTAGTGTGAATTTTTAAAAGTCACTTTTTACCACATTTAGAGCAATATTTGAGATCATATTCACATCGAATTGTGTTGTGAAAAATATATTACAATATGTTACAATCACTGTTAAATCCAAATGCTAAATCCAAATCTAAATGTTAAATGTTGCTCTGTGATCCTTAATATTTAGCTAATATGCAAATTCAGTACCGTCAGTACCGTCTCTGAGCGTTGTGAAATCTCTTCATGGTCTCCAAAACTGGCTTTCCACATTTTCACGTTGGGCAGTCCAGCTAACCTGTTGGAGTCAGTACTGACAGACTGTGGTTTGGATATCTTTATCGCTTTATTAATTTAGCTTTTATTTTTTATTTTATGACATTTTGGGGCTAAATGTTAAGAATTGTAGCTGTTATTTTCAATGTGCACAACTTAAACACCGCCACATATCATTGTGTACGGTGTCAATGGTCACATTCCAGACAATTATCAAGTCAGCAGTCTCTCCATGATCATGATTTCATGTTCTGAACTTGACCAAGAGATACAGAGTATATATACTGTTTGAATAATTATTCATTCAAACTCAAAAATAAATATTCTAACACTCTGAGATATGTATGTTTTTTTTCATAGGAATTGTTAAAACATTTTAATTTACATTTAATAAATGTAATAAATGATGACTTTCTTAAATAACTGACAGAAAATATTGAACTTTTTTCATGATATTCAAACTTATTGAGATGCACCTGTACATGATGAATGAATGTACACGTTAGTCATACTGAATACAGGGGTAATGAAGAATTAAAGCTCCTGTTCAGTAAGCTTCACAGGCCTTTAAATGAGTGCCAGAGTGGGAAAAAAGGTCCCTAAAGACAGGGTGGGGGAAGGGGAAGTTGTAGCAGCCACTACCCACCACTTTAATGTAGTATGACATCACTTCATGACCCTCATCATTGCTTTAAATCACTCTGACTTTCATCCCCACACATTTGTCAGCTGTGTAGTTGGACATATAGACCCCCCAGCCAGTTTGGAGGAGGCAGATGTGTTCACAAAGAGATTTACAACGCCACTGAGAGGCCTACTTTGTGACGTTAAAGCTGTAGTTGTTTGTTGTGATGTCAGAGTGTTGTTAACCATATGTCTCTCCCTGGAGAGAGGAGGCTCTCCACTGATTAGCTGAACAGCTTGTTGCCCAACAGGCCATGAGGTTGAATGACCTCTGGGGGTGAACAGAGAAGCATGTAATTTGCTTGATGGGACAAGGTTGTTACTTCTCTGTGGCTGTGTGTGTGTGTGTGTGTGTGTGTGTGTGTGTGTGTGTGTGTGTGTGTGTGTGTGTGTGTGTGTGTGTGTGTGTCATCATTAAACTGGACTGTCCGATTAGGGTTTGGGATTTGTAAGTGAGGCTGAAAAAGCTGTTAATACATGAACAAAAGCTTTCTGCCTGTCATTGTTTCAGTGCCCTCCCTGTTGCTCTGCAGTCTGTACGGTGGGCTGATCTCATGCTTATGATTCTGTGCAAAACAAACCAGATAGTTTGGTTGAGATTGTAATTCTATTATCTTCTTCCTCCCGTTGTCACTGAGACTAATCTGCAACATTCAGGCATTTGCATTTTGCAGATGCTCCCCCATAAAAACTGTGTGCCATCTCAGCTGCTTCCACCACCAATTACAGAAATTGCGTGTGAGGATATTTTAGCACACGTGATGGTAGACAGTGTGTGTGTGTGAGTCTTGTGTGATCACACCTTTGTGTTGTTGCTGCCATGGTTGACCAGCCATAAAAGTGTCTCCTCCATCTCCTCTCTCCTCCATTTGTACAGTCATCCAGTCTAGCAGTGCACCAAACAGCCCACACCACGGCATCCCAGCCACAGCGCTGCGCTCCACCCTCACTCTGCACCAAATCCAGACACCATTTACTCTGCACTCAAACCACTGTAAGGCAAAAAGCACAATACAGAAGACAAACACAATAAACTCTTGGTAACGAAAGTCCAACAAAATAACTTAACATTCACTCAAATTTGCATAAAAAACAAGAACACAGGTAATTCAGGGACTGCTCTGTGGAAACAAATTACATCTTAATATTTATCTTAGAGCTGCATGACTCCAAATGCTACCATCACTGTTAGCATTCTTCTCCATAGTATTTCAGTTGTTAATGCAACATCATACCTGTTGGGTTCAACTGTCACATCTATGACCAGTCAAGCTTTTATTATTGGTATAAAGCTATAAATGCTAACACAGTGCTGGTCTGAATATTAGATGACCCTCATTGTAAGCTGCCCCCCCTTTTCAGGACAACATTTTGAAATATTTCCTTTTGAAGACCAAATCTTTAGTTTCATAAAGAAAACAATTTATATTTCAAAAACACAAAAATAGAAACACATTGAATATAACAGGGTATGTATATATGTACGTATGCAGAATTGAACAGGTATCAGTAGGCTTTGCTGTATGTAAGAGCAAAAGCAGGCAGAACACAATCCACAGTTAATGACATTCCAGATCACATCAGCAGTAATCTGAGGATCATTTATTTATCTCCATGAACAGATTTCCTCATGCAAGCATAAATCTGTTCTAGATGAAACATTTACACTTAAACATTTGCCTGGAAGCAGGTCAGTGTTTAGATTTCCTGACTTCCTTGAATGCATCAGACAACATGGATCTGACCTCCATTCAATAAATATAACTTTCTAAAAGTAGTTATCTTCTTCTTTGAGGACAGACTTGACACAGCTTGACTTTGGACTTTCATCGTTTCACCTTCATCTGCATGGTGATGTTATTTCAGCAAACTTAATTACAAATAAATCAGAATTCAGAAGAGAATTGGTTCCTTTACCACTGAAATAAGCCAGACTGAAGCCTCTGTGTAACTTCCTATTTACATTGAAAAAACTGAGAAGAGGTGAATTTCACTTGGTAGTAGTAGTAGTATTTTTATTCAGTCATCATACATAAATTTCACGGTACATACATCAAAAAAGAGCTAACTGTTACGTATTAAGTGGTGACTGAACAGACATAGTCAGAAGCAAAATACTTATTTGAGTCTAGTCTACATTTTTCTCAAATTAAGCTTCCGGAGTGTATAAAAACAATGACCGGTAGATCATTAACACTTATGAGCTTCAAAAGCAGCTGTGCAAACCAATTTATATTTGCATCATTCCATTATCTAACCCCAACAACAGAAATATCTTTTTTTTTTTTTACTTTTTTGTACAGTAAACTTTCAGACATCTCTCAAATCATATCACCAAAAAGCACCAAACTAAACAACATGCTAGCTGTCAGAGACCTGGTACTGCAACACCAGTGACCCAGCTGCAGCTCACATCAGCTCGGCAGACCAAGGAGGAGCCGCTCCATCAAACAGCCATGGCCTGATTTAAATCACCACCAGCTCCACAATCTGTTTGCCAGAAAGGACTGAATAGACTGACTGTGAGGTATTTTGTTGTGGACATACTTCATGTATCAACTCTCACACACTGCTATAGCCACACTAAATGTTTACATTAAGAAGAGTATCAAAGCAAAAAAGATGTATAATGCTAAAGTTACAAAGTATTTCATAGTTTTCATAATGCAGTAATTCACTTTTTGGTAGTTATAACTAATAATTTAAACGAATGAGTAATTTTCAATAACTTGTCCAACACTTGAAATGTCTTTAATGTTGACTTTAAGGAGCCTGAACAGATCCTACTTTTTAAAAATGGAGGACATTTCCTCGAAACAAACACGTATATTATTTCTACAGCAATGAAAGTGGAAATGTTTTCACACTGCAGGCAGTCAGAGTGTCATTCCTCTGTTTTTCTGTTTTGGTCTGTTGTGAAAATGAAAGTGATGCTACAGTAGTTTAGCAGGTGTAGCCCCTGCAGCCCTCTAAATGACCCCTCTTTGTAATCCACGGCTTCAGAGAGACAAAATAACTTTGAACGCATCATGTGGGGAAATATTTTAATGTTGTATAATCCTCCCATTCTGCTTTCTTTTATAGTTTCAATCCCATGCTTGTCACCTGAGGTCATTCAAGTAGCTACAATAGAGTCACTTTATGTGCATTCAGTGTATATTTCTACAGTATTCCTTTTGGGGAAGTAAATCTCTGTACTCACTGAAAAGACGAGGATCTGTATCTGTGAAATACACTAAGCCGAATCACTCCTGGCAAACACAGAACATTTTAACATGATTATATTCCACAGAGATAAAAAGAAGCTTTACATAATAACTACAAAGTGTTCTGATTGTGTTGTAATTCAGAGTTTTTAAACTGTATTAAACCCAAACATGATGATATGTGGCAGAAGAGACAGAAAACAAATTTAAGATTTTGCTGGAGGACAATGATGGACACTTAGACAGAAATTACCTGTATCCATTTCATATATAACTTAACAACATACCTTCAAACAGGGGCAGGGTCAGGTGTGATAAACATGTGGGGTTTAACCCAAACCTATAGGTGGTTAAGGGACATGCTTCCATCGGACATTTTTTCAGTATAATTGCAGGTACATGTGCTGGTTTTCAAGATATTTTAGATACGAGAAAAGATGTACCAAAAAATCTTTACATCATTTAGGAAACAAGTCTTGATTTTTATCAAACCAAAAGATAAAGTGACAAGGACAAATAGATTTTACTCCTGATTCCAAACAAGAAGGTAAAAACAATTGATGATAAAGTCACGTATAACAGAAAGGAAAGGACTGAGGTGCACAATGTTTGATCCGCATGGAAAGGACGTGAGGGCAGAGTTCGAGGTTCCAGGTTCATTTCTGCACCTAAATATATTTTTTTAATGACAAATATAAAAGTGGAGTTTTTACACTGCACATAAATACAAACGGTCAAACAATACATTATTTAAAATTGTGGTTAATTGCATGTTTAAAATTCCATTATTTTGCTTTAAAAAAAAACATGTTATAAGACTATAATAAAAATGTAGAACAATTCTTAGCTGTGTCTTGATTTGGTAATCAAGGGAGTATTATGAAATGCACTGATTGATCTTAACTTTCAGATTATTTTTATTTAATTAAAGGATAACACTGTCACACAAATATGCGGGTAAATGTCAATCAGTGTCAATATGATGATTTAATGTGTTAACTCCCACTGGATCTGCTCTGTTTCATTCCGGCTGCATCTCTGATCCGGCAGGTTGGAGCTCTCCGGATCAGATATGCAAGACTTCTATTTTTGCCGGAGCACGGATTGATGCCAGAGCACGACGCATCAATCTGCACACAGCAGATGGAGCGGGACAGGAAGTCAGGCACCAAAACAAAATGAAAACATCCGGTTAATTTCAGAATAAAACACTCTGTGTTATCACCATATCGTTTTTTCACTTAACTACAACAACAAGCCATGATGAGCGATGAGTCAACAGGTCACAGGTTTTCTGAGGACCATAAAGACAACATGGAAGAGGAGAGGAGGCATATAATCGTTGATTCAGTGATTACTGCAGCAAAACCTCGGTCACATGACTCCAGCAGTCCTGCTCCGTTCTGAAAACACAACTGGTGGGTGTTGACGGACGAGAGAGCACGGAGCCGGACCAGACACGGGTCTGGTGGAAGTCCCATGTTAACACTCCGATGCACTCAACCTTAAAACCTTTTAATGCACAACAAACACCAGTTCATCTTTAACACTACCTTACAGTTAGCTGATTTTTTCAGTGTACCCACTTATTCACAGAGTGAAGTCATCACCCGTTTCTCTAGAAATACTGATTCATTCGGTTTTATTTTTAGAAGTCGTTATATACTCACTGCTCTGTCTCACTGTGTGGCGGTAAAAAGGTTGTTTACACTTTCAACTGACACGTTCAGACGGAGGTCAGAAATGACTTGACAGGATGAAAGTCAACAATGTAATTACTTTCTAAAAAGAGAGAATATATAATCACACCTGAGTCAAAATAATTGTTTTTGCTGAAATTCTGACTTCACTAAGAGCAATTAGTATTTGAAAAGTATTAATTTGTGACTTTTCAGAGGCAGATCTCTCTCTCTTTATTTACTGCAAGCTGCCCCTCTGAAGGTATAAAGAGCTTAAAGTTCTCGTTCTCACAAATCAGAATCAGGATCAGGTTCAGCGCCATGCAGGTTTACGCATGTAAGGAGTTTGTCTTTGTGCTTTTGGGTGAAAAATAATGAGCAGAAGCAATACAAAGTAGAAAGCTTGAAAACAGCAGAGCTTAGCTAGAATAAGAAACTATAGAGGTAGACTGAATAAATAATGGATGTAGTATCCTTGACGTCAACCATCTGTTTCTGAAGCGCTGTTTTGAAGACAATCGTCGGCGGGAGCCATATTGGAAATGCTGAACTCAACCTAACTTCTGTCGAACTAGTGTGAGGTAAAGAGGCGGCTTTGAGCCAGGCTGTAAACATGTTTATTTCTGCTGTAAAGACCGTCTTCTTTGAATTGGTGTGTATGTGGTTTTACTTCTGGAGCCAGCCTCAAGCGGACACTCGAGAAACTGCAGTTTGTAACACTTCCGCATTGGCTTCAATTCTTGCGGTTGGAGCTGGAGGTTGCTGCTTGGGTATGCACTGATGTCACTTTCCAGGACACGCCCCCTCAGAACAACCAAATTATCCTGCAAAGAAGTTCCAAAGGAGTAAAACAGATGAGTAACAGCTTAAAATAAGGTCAACTGGACTCCCCACACTTTACCAAAGACACAGTGACCTGTGGACACATTTATATGGACCTGATTTATAAGCTGAGGAAGTACACAAAGCAAAGCCTGCAGTAAATTATTGATGTTGTGAAATTAATATATTGATTTCACCTTCTGATAAACTGCTGCAGCCTCATTTTTATTTCTAATTTCACAACCACGCACAGAACAGCTCCTTAACTTTAACAATGACACGATTTCAGCAGAACAGGCAGGGACTGAGATTAGCACTGACACTTTACCTTCATGACACAGACAGTAATATCTGGTCAGATAGCAGTCATGTTAGATTATTGATTTGATTTAATCTGTGATCAATACCAACAGACTAATCATATTTCATCTCTCACTGTTGAACTAGCCTGAAACAGACATTAGGACAGACCTTAAAAACATGATCCAGAGTCCCTAGATTCTGTGACATTTTACTGTCCAGATAATCAGCTTAACTTTAAAGTGTTGATATTACCTGAAGCTAAGAGGTCAAATGAGAGGATGGAGACTGGAGGAGAGTCAGATTAAATTCATCACTAACTGAATACAGAGGCTCTGTGATGTGATGCATACAGTATGTGTCACTGTAACTGCACGGCTTCATCCTGTGGATTTATCAACTTAGCATTACGGTCTCAGATGTTCCTATGTGAATATTATTCTAGATGAGGATCTAAACTGCCCATAGAGAACATCATCATGCTATAGTTTCTGGAAGGACGGTGCTTTTCAGTCATTTAAAGCTCAAACTCTGAACAGAACCTGGTTAACCAGGTTAGCTTTGCTAAGTAAGTGTAACGTGAGGATTCAATGTGTGGTGGTTGCGTTACTCTTGAAAGGAGACAGCAGGATGGAGACTGATAACTTTCTCAATAGCACTTTACTGTCGCCAGATTCAGACAACCCCGACATTAACACCCGACATGTCACAGAACCAACCAATCAGAGGCTAGGATGACCAAGCTTCAGGTAAACGTAATGAGAACCACAAAAGTACATCCAACATGTTTTGGTCACAACCACAGGATGCTTTAGAAATTATTCTAATATTGTAAATACACAAACAATAACTTTAGTAAACCTGCATGTAAATAGTTCAGTCTATAAATAATAAACATATCTTAACTTTAACTAAAATACATGAATTTACTTTCCCGTAAAAGCTTACATAAGTTAGCATGAAGACCTGGCTTGGTTAACAGAAAGCTAACTTCATGACGCCAAAAACTCTGAGCTTAAAATCAACAGGTGTGACTTGCTTCGTGATTCATCCCTCATCTCTTTAGAGGAGTCTTTTTTTTTTTTTTAGCTGAGTTCAGTCTGAACACTGAGACTGCAGGTACTCACAGTGCTATAAGCTTTCTACCACTCGGTGGATGTGATTTCCAGTGCATAACCTCTAAAAATAGATACCAGTACCAAAAACAGTGCAATATTAAATATGTACCATAGATGTGGAGAGGAGCTGTAGAGGTGTGCAGGAATGTGGAAGATGATTGTAAATGTAAAAATCTGTCATGATTTGAAGGCAAACAAAGAAGGGTGTAATGAACAAAAGCCAAAAGATCCACAAACGTATAAACAAAGTCTGACAAAATCCACACTAGGACCATTGGAGCTCACAGACACAGGGAAAAGGTAACAAGACACGAAGAAGACTCACAATGAAGTGCCACCACCAGGGAGGACACACAGGGACTAAATACACACAAGGTAACGAGCAACAGGTGTGGACACAGCAGGACACAGGTGAAACTAATCAATGTAATCAAAATGGAGGGAAACATACAAGAGCAGGAAGTAAAACTAATCCAGTCACACAGGGGGCAGGAACTACAAAATAAAACAGGAAACACCAGACTGAACTAGAAACACAAGAGAAAATACACACACAAGGAATGCAACACAAGACAGGGATAAACATCACTAATAGACAACACAAGGAAGACAAAGGGATTACTGATAATCAAGACAGATGATAATACAAGGAAACAAGACATTAACACAAGGTAGATCTACAAAGAGAAACAGGAAACCAAAGACAGATTACAACACCAAGAAAATAAAAAACTAGAGCAACTCATATTTAGAGTCTGTGCAGTGCAAACAGACAGTGTGTATGAACGTAACACACATTGTCTGATTTAATGTATCAACATAACAAACACACTTTGTTAAACATACGTATAATTCACTTCAGTTTAAAGGCACTGTGAGGAAGTTTGATAGTAAAATAAGATGTGTTGAAATTAAATATTTGCATCATAACTAGTTGGAAATAAATCAAAATGAGAAGAAATAACAGAATGACATAAACCATGTTTGAGAAAAGAACATTTGATGATTTTTTTTTTATAGTTTGAGCATTGTTACAGGAGGCAGGGTTTATGATCTATACTGCAGTCAGTCAGCAGGGGGAGCTCTAAATCTTATAGCTTCACAGTCAGTGAACACTTTAAGCATCCATGGTTAAAACAGTCTATTGATCAGCACTGTATCAGTAATCTACGTAGCATCCAGTGGTCTCTATCTTATAATTTTGCAGCCTGAGCATGCTTAGTCCTCTTTTTTTCTTCTGCCGAGGAAAATATTAAAAACTGCTGCTGTCAGTATGTCTCTGAAAAAGCTGAGTTCACGACTAATGTATGAAAACTAAAATTAATTAATATTAAGTCTTCGCATGGAGGGGATTTAAAGGATGGCTGGAAGAGTACTCTGTAAATGCCGTCACTTCCACCTTCCTTTCAATGCTATAATTAACAAGTTATTGAATCAGAAAGACAAATCATGTGTCCATAAGTCCATGTTCAGCTATATATCTGCTGATTAAATAGTGGTGGAAATTTGGTCCAAGATGTCCAGACCTGATTTTAACCTGTTTGAACCGCAAGCTCAGAATCCTGGTTAGTGCTTACTGTGATTTCTTCCTGTGGACACTGAAAACTTTCACTCTTCCAGTTTGTAGACTGACGTCTTTTAGTTTTCTTTTTCGCCCCCCCCCCCCCACAGAATAATGCTCATTGGGATGTAAGTTGCTTCTGAAGTAACAGGTTAAAGTGCAACAAAGCCCCACAGTTCCGTTAAACTCATCACAACCAAACTTTGATTTAAGAGAGCTAACATTATCAAAGCTCAATGATCACTCTGATCAGATAGGTAGAGACGTTTCTCTCTGCAGGACATTAAAAGTCTGATTTTCATGCTTCTGAAAATAATGCTCTCACTGCATTAATAATCCTGCAAAGACTTTTGGTTTCTAAAATAATGCTGCAGTTTGCAAAGTATTACAAATAAGTCCAGCTGACAACTGGAGAGGCAGGAAATCTGGTTCATCTTGTGGTTAATGACACTTTCCATCAGACTGCAGTCATTAACTGGACAACATATTTGAGTTCTATCAGAAAAAGGGAGAATACTTTTTGCTCCTGCGGGCAAATTTGAAAAGCCAGTTTCACATGAATGTTCATTAATTGAAGAATCACAACTCTGAGCAAATATCTGCCTCCTGAGTTATTTTTACCTCTGTTATTAACCTGTGTTGATGTTTTTTTTGTTTTTTTTACATTGTCCTGAAAAGTGATGATAATGATGAGGTGATGATGATCTGAGGAGGAGGATGTGGAGGGGGATGGGAGGAAGGGGAGGGATATCACCAGTTAATAACCCCAGCCTCCTCTGCCTGTCAGCATTATGATCGTAGAATGTACCGGGACCTCTTCAGCTGCGGAGCCGCGTCGTGATGACTGTCCGCGGGCAGAGCTGCAGCCCGGTGACGCTTGATATCTCCTCGCTGTGAATCTGGAGTCTTGGCACAAACACTCACGCACACACAAATACACTCTTTCTTTCTCTCTCTCTCTCTCTCTCTCTCTTTCTCTCTCTCTCTCACTCTCTCTCCCTCACACACACAGTCACAGGCTGCGCGCAATTTGCTCCGACAGATTCCTCCGAGGCTTCTCCTTCTTCTTCCTTTCTTTCATCTGGGAATTTGAAACTTGAGGGACTTTAAAGCATCGCAGGAGGAGAACAAAGGGTCGGACGGACGGACGGATAGTGTCAGTGCGGTGCATGTAGCGGGCAGGCCGGGTGTCCGTCTGCGGGGCGCACAGCGGTGCTGCTGGACCAGCCTAGAACGCACCAAGTCCCGTCCCACATCCGTGTATTATCCCCCCCGGTGTCCCGCGCGCTTCAGTCATGATTCTCCTCGGGATTCTGCTCTTTCTCTTCTTCTCAGGTACGTCCACTAATTTTCTTTCTATCACAGTAAAAGAGATAAATGTGTTGGCTGATCAGACACCTTAGTCTTTGTCTGGATGCTCTGTGACGCGCAAGTTGGATGGGAGATTGGGCTGGAGAGCGAAAAGTCATACTTAATTTGGAGCCTCACCTTTTGCTCCCAGTAAAGACAGACCCTCTTGCCCCTCTTTGTAATCTGCCTCTTTCACTCCGAACTGCACTTTTGGCTCGTTTGGTCAATTTCACGCTCTTGGAGCCACGAGGATGTTAAAGAAGTGTGGTACTTTTTTTATCCCAACTTTTTCTGCAGAGTCAAAATTGCTCCATGTGCCTGATACTTACTTTGCTAATCCTCAAATGCATTTGTAGTCTCTTTTGCTCTGGTTCTGCGCCTCGGTTCAAACAAGAAGATGAACGGAGAATTATTTTTGCGCCCAGCAGACTACGCCCCTCCAGTTCCAAATCCTGACCTCGAACTTTCAAAGAGTGTGAACAGAGAGATCAGACTGATCATGACCTCTGAGAAAGACAGGAATATGTGATTTTTATGTCTTAAATGTGTTATAAAAAGCCGAGTTTCACACTTTAAAATCTTCAAAGGTGAATTTGTCTCAAAAATGTCATTAACCTTGGGTCTACATTCAGCACTGTTTGCACTTCATAGAGCGTTAAAACGACTTAAAACACGAATTTTCAAGTTAAAAAGCTAAATAAAAACAGGAGCAGAATTTTTATAACAGATCTAAATCCACATAAAATCAGAAACACTAAATAATCTCTGCTTGAATATTTCATATACATTTAAAGGTATAAAGTTGATTAGATATTTAAGATAAAGGCTTAATCAGCAGTATTAGATGGTCAGAATAAGACCTCGGTCAGTTTAAATGATGACCATGTTTTATGGTATCTCTGGGCCGCCTGACCCCTGCAGACTGAGATCTGCATTTTCATATTCTTCATGCTTGTGGGGGTGTTTGTGGAGATTTTGTGGTAATGAAGACATTTTTTTAAGATTTTCCCCACATTGTGCTGATGGATTACACACTCTCATGGATCTCTTTAAGCTTCATCAATGCTTTAAGTTGTTTTTTTGTGAGTGAATATTTTCTACAGCGCTCAGTTTGTCCGAACAGCAGACCTTTTCTATTTGCTTTCCAGTTAAAATGTTTTCTGAAGATGTCTGTCCACCATGACAGTTAAGCAGAAATATTTCAGTGTTTGAGAACATTTTCTCCCTCATTAAAACAAACACAATTCCAGCTAAACATGGTTAAAAACTTATCTAGATTCCAAGAGAATAGTTTACCGTAGCACACAAGGAACATAATTTTCCACAACAGTCCAAATCAAATATTAAAGTGTAAGTTTCTTGTACTTGCGATGCTTAAATCATCTCTTATTATCACTAATGGAACTTTATAATAATCACTTTGTATGTAATGATCTTTCTGTTTGCTGTGAGGGTGATATTTTCCAGACTCTGGCCTAGTGCAGCTCATTCCTTCATCCTTCTGTGTCTTTTGTCTGGTGGTAAGGTGCTCAGAGTCTATGTGGTGGGATTGTAAAAACCAAAAGAAAACCCAAGAGAAAAAAAGGCTTTTACTTTACAGAGCCGTAAAATCACTGCAGGGAGCTTCTCCGAAGGTCTTTATGGCGTTATAATGTCCTCAGGCATCCGTTTTGTTGTGTTTTGGAGGCTGCGTGTGTACTGGCAGGTGTGTGACGGAGATGTGAAACAAAGAGCGGTACTCAAAGAAAAAGAAGAAACAGAGTGGGGTCAAGGTTGTGGTGTCGATTGTTCTTTATTACAGAGGCTTCAGACTGTGCGCAACCCAGTGCGGAGAGGCACAGCTTACATAACAGGGATCATTGAGGTTGAGTTACAATGGCCGGACACAATTATAACTAAGGAACAAATAATCTTTAGAATAATCACAGATGTTGATAAAGTGGAGGACATATAGGTGTGAGTGTTTGGTGTGTCATTACAAAGAGGATTCACAACTTTTTCTAAGCTCTGAAAATGTCATAACGGCTGAAAATGTGTCCGGATTTTCTCCACATTGAAGCTAAACATAACAATTTAAAGATTCAATCTTCAGTCAGTGTTGTTGTTTCCCTTGAAGTGTTTTCAGAAAGAGATTTGAAGAGAACTTGACATTTTTTGCAGAGTATGCTGAAAGTAAAAAGCACTCTGTTCCACAGAGCTCAATGAGGACACGCCTAAAACATAAATCGTTATCGCTGGATGTTTTTCATAGCTGAGCTCTGACGTTATTGTAGAAAAAACACACCGTGATGCCACCTGATGTTTTTGAACTCACACATCCCTGCAGGGGAACTGCAGAACCAGCATTGATATTTTGCTCATTTTGATGCTATATCTTGCAGTATCTTCACAAGCATCTGCTCTGGGTCGAACCAGCTCTGCTTAAGTTCAAATGTAGCCCATAGTTTAAACATAATTTCTAATTCAGGACGTCTGTTTGAGGGGTTGCACCAGCTGAGATAATTCCATCTTAAATCTTACACCTAGATCTGAGTAGGTGCACAGTCCTCGCTGTAACTCTGTTTTGAAATGGAATGACTTGGTGGAGGAGGAGAAGCAGATGATTTTACCGGCAGTATGGCGTCTGCAGTGAACTCTCTGCTCTCTCTCCTTTAGAGAGATATGATAACTTTGAATTGAACTCTGCATTTGCTTTCCATGAACGGAGATCATTTCTTCAGCCCCATTATCACCGTATGTTATGATTTCACTGTTGTTATTTTACACGAGCTGTAGATTGAGACTTTAGTTATCACCTAATCAAAATGTTTTGTCATGTCAGTCAGTTAACAGGAGTTTAAGGCCCTGTGAGGAGTTTTGGACTGATGGTGAAATAGTCTCACTCTTGTACTGAAGCCTCTTCATGACTTTGATAGAGATATTTTGGATAAGATAATTGGTTATTAATCTGTACGGAATTTTAGTTCCTGTATTCAGGTCGGACTTTACGTGAAAAAACAGCGAAAAAATAATCGTCCCTCATTCTGAAGTGTCTCTGTTTAGAGCTCTGCTGGTAAAGTTTTTCACAGAGAAGTCATCAAGCAGGAGTTTTTTCTCTTTAGATAATTTTCTTTTAACATTATGTTTTGTCCTCATGGCTGATACTGGAGCAGGATTAACAAACATACGTACGTTTTCTGTTGAAGTAGACGGAGAACTGTACAACCAGAGCTCTGCTAGCTAAAAGAGCTAAATGTCTAAACAGGATTTAATGTTTATGCCATCGTGTGAATGCTTCACTGCTCTTTGAGGACTAAAGAGTTAAACCGTGTACATATTTATTTTATTCAGACTTTGATTGGGACACTGGAGCTCACATCATGACACCGGGGCTGTGACAGCCAACGTTTAACCGCTATGTCTGCTCACCTTTTGTAAGCTAGTGGTTATGAGTCTGAGTCTACAAAGTTTGGTGGTTGTTACATTATTGTTCATAATTTGACGTAGCTACAAATCAACAAATGACCTCATCACTCAAAATTTGTCCTGAACAAAGAAAAGGAGAGTTCAAAAGACCTGTATTCATTAATTTGCTTCAACAACGAATGTACGCTTTGACAAGAGATACATCTTCACCACAGAGGGTGATGGTGCTCATGGGAAATGTAGTCTACATCAAGGAAAAACACACTGGTTTCATCTTAAGGGGTCTCCAGAATCAACACAACGGGAAAACTCCTCACAGTGCCTTTAAAATATGTTATTTCAGCTTTTTATTGTGGTCAGAGACGATCAGGCATGAGAGTCTGCCCATTGAGAAAATTGCTTTTCAGTAATTGGTCGCAGGACGTGAAAATGTCACTTCAGTGTCAATATTTTGATTAGTTTGGAGGTCATCCTCTTCTAGTGAAGAATAACTTTCTGTCCCTGTGATGCAGCCAAACAAAGACCCAACTTAAGTTACAAAACTAACTAACTTTCAACGTATTGTTTAGTGAGGACTTTAAACCCTAACTCACAACACAACTTACACAGAGCTGGTGACATCAATGACGAGTCATGTTTCATTAGTTTGAAATGTTTATCGCAGCTGCAGAACTTACAGAAGTTTGTGTTTGGCATCCAACCTCATCACTACTCCTTTTCTGCATGCGGAAATATGAGTGGTGATGAGATAATATCCTAAACCCACTAGCTGGAACCTGCAGGTTGGTGCTCCAGAGGTTGAGGGGCTTGGAGTAGGGGCACAGTGCTGCTGCAGGACAGCGGTGGGTATTTCATGAACAGAGGCTGAGACCTGCTATCTTGTAGCTTAAACGGGCCTCTGCACTGGGAGTATACGTTTGTCAGGTGATTGTGAGATTGACACGTTAAGTCTGAAACCAGAGCAGCTGGAGTTGCCTGCTTGGATCTGAAGGCAGAGATCATTCCTTTTCTTTGAGTGTCTTTGAATGCTTCAAACTTTAAAGTGTTTAGAAGCTAATACACATGTAAGTTTGCTCTGATTTTAAGTTTTTCATTAGATATTTATTAGACTCATTAAATGAATAAACAGAGTTATGCCAACATCTATCTCCTGCCTCCTTAACATTGATGCCCCCTGCAGCCTGCATGTTTCCATCGTTTTGTACACCCATGATGACATCATCAGAGTGAAGAACAAGTTTAAGAGAGAACAGATGGAAATCACCCTTTTCATTTCAGATCCATTCAACAGGATCATGCAGGAGATCTCCCTCAAGCAACCACAAGGGGGCAGGTTTCACAGGGTTTTAAGGTAGAGGCTTTATGGTGGCCTTCAGGGGCAATAGTGCTGCACCAACGAAAACGATCTCAACCAGGAGAAAGAGGCTGCGGATTCTCTAAGAATTAAATCACACTCAAAAAAATAGAAAACAAATGCAGAAGAAAAGCTCTGAGAATCAACAACCTTCTCCTCCAAGCACTCCACAGACCTTGTTTTGTTCTTTTGGATTGGTTTCAGCGTGTTCCTCCTCATGGAAATCATCTGGGCTGTTGCAGCGTGATTGTCCTTGTCAGCCACCGTACTCTCAAATAGGGAACTACCTGCAGCTCAGTGATTTCTATTCTGTTTTGTTTCACTGATATTCGTACAGCATGTTAAATCAGCCAGGTTGAATCAGGCAGGATATCTACAAATAATTTCATTTCTTAAGCTACATCAGCAAGATGCGCATGTTCATGATGTTTCTGTATTATAGCTGGAAAAATTAAAAACATTTTGTAGTGTATGAATATCAATGCACGGTATCAATCTTTTTGAGCTGATAACTGTTAACCTGCTCCTGATGGCTGATTTTTTGTTTATGTTTTTGTATTTTTAAAATGTGTAGTTTATGCACACCTGAAGATAAGAAGGGCTCAGATTTAATGAACAAAGATGCATATTAATATTCTGTCCTAACCGAATTGAACTGAAGAAGAAGCAGAGAACAGTTCTGACTCTTCAGTGGTCTTTTATATTTACTTTCCATATTAAAGTCTTCATCGAGCCACTCTACCTTCAAACTCAGCACACGCACTGGACTAACATCAGAAGTCTATACGTCCATGGTCTCTGACATTGTTGTGGATCAGACTGTGAATGTGTGTAACTGGCTAGCTAAGGTTAGCTGAGACTGCTGCTGCTTCTTGTTAATTGAACACATCTTCACAGCTAGGACGACTTTTCAGCTGACTTAAATGATTTGTCGAGGACTTTTTTCCTGCTCTTTGAATACTTGCAGCACATGTTTTAAAAAATTGCAATATTATTCTCCTCTGAAACAGAGAAAACATCCACATGTGTGACACCATTTTTACTCTCATTAGCTTGTAGCAGCTGCACTTGATCTTCTTCTTTACATATGATAGTGGATCGTATCTCTCCACCTTCTGTGTCTGCATGTGTGTTTATTAATATGTAAATGAGAGCAACGTTTATCTGTTGTTATTTTCAGATAAAATTATATTTTTCAAAATAATTATTAATCATAAAATATTTCCCTGTTGAGCCATTATACATTGTGCATCCCTGGTGGCAGTTATAAATCTGTATAAGTCATTCTTGATCAGTTTCTGCGTGACAAACCTCTGCAGCACTTAGACGGGCTCAGGTTCTTCATGATACTTGACTATGTTGCTTGTGGTTGATTTTTTTATTTATTTGTAACATTTTTTGGGGCAGTTTTGCCTTTTAATGGATAGGGCAGCTGAAGAGAGACAGGAAATTTCGGGAGGACATGCAGCAAATAGTCAAGGCTAGAATCAAGCCTGCAATCTGTGCGACAAGGACTATTGCCTCTGTATAAGGGGCGTGGGCTTACACCGCTAGGCCAACAGCGCCCCGCTTGTGGTTAATTTCTGACTGTATATGATTCCTTGTTAGGTATAAAAGTTTTAAAATTGTATATTTATTTAGTCTTAATTTTTGAAGATACAGGTAAATCATGTACATGCGTGTCGAGCTCAAGGTAAAAGCCTAGAGCCTGTCCCTACCTGGGCCTTTAGGATGCATTGAACTCACCAGAAACAGCACAAAACAAAACAAAGTCAACAATAACAACACACATTAATGAAGCAGAAGAGCAACAAATGTTGCAACAATGATACAGACTATGACACAATTAAACCAGATCATGACTGCAGGACTGGGCTGTTTTAATTCTGTGAGGACTTCAGGTTTATACTCTGAACTGAGAGATGTTACTCTGAGTAAGGATTAATGAAGGCGAATGTTATGATTCTTTATTTAATCTCAACACATTTCTCAGCTTTGAACTGGAGTCACACACTCACTGTCACCTGAGGAGCCTCTTTATGTTGCTGTTTAAAGATGAGTTAAACATGAGCACAGCTTCTCTGTGTGTAACGTGTGGACTGATTTTAAAGTCCCTCTTTTTTGCTCTAGTTTTGTGTTTGTGCACCCACAACTCAGAGAGGCAGGAACTGAGAGCTGTTTACCCGTTGCTTAAGCTTTCTGTGTGCTTTTTTAATCTATTTTTCACGCACTCTCAGTGGCTGCTGTTACAACTGACCCAGGTTAGAGGAAGACTGAAGCGTGTCTCATGCAGACACACTCAAAGCAGGGCAGTTACACTCACATCATGCAGGAGCAGAGATATGAGAGGAGCATCAGTGAAAAAGCTACACATGCACACTAAGGCCATGCTTTAAATTCAGATTCAGTCACCACAGGGGTTTAGTGCTTTTAGTCTTACGAGGTTCTTCAACAGGTAAAGGTTTTGAAAAAATAACCTCTACTGATGCTTTTTTGCTGCAAACACACTGACCAGCTTTGTGACTGTAGAATCTGTTGTGGAGGCAGTAACATTTTGTTCCAAAGTGTTTTATATGTAAGGGATAGTGTGTAGTGATCATGTGGGTATGCAGATTAGAATCCCTACAGCGTAAGCAGGAGCCGCAAAACCACTCACACACTATACATTATCCTGCTCATCATCCAGTTTATAACCAAAGACAGGAACAAGTTGATTCAAAATATTGATTTAAATGAATATCTATGTTGACATTTCTGTCCTCACTCAGATCTCTTTCTTCTATTTGATATTGACACACCTTTTAACATAAATGAGGCAAATGTCACAACTTTGAACATTGTTGCTGTTACGACTTTGTAGAGATCAGCAGCTTAGAGATGCTCTCACCAGCTCTGCTCCCCTCATTTAGATTGCAGGACTGAATGGAGCTCCACTTGTCTCCATCAGAGATGGTTGAGGTCCAGTAGCTCCTCAGGCTGCTGTCACGTCTGTGTCCACTAACTGTCATAATGTCCCCACTCTCAAGACCAGCATGAGACGACTCACGTTTTTACCACAGTCTCAGCAGGCAGAGGGGGAATGTGACAAACTCCTTTACGTTCATTGATTTGATATGATGTGTAATCAGATGTCTGGTGTCGTTTTTAGTGTTAGAGTGTGTTTAGAGGCCTAATAACTATTGTTGTGGGGTTTTGGCCAATAAGAATCAAATATTCAGAACAGCGGGGAAATTAGTAAGAAAGACGTGTGATAGTTACAAACATGATGTCGACAGGCACGTTGACATCTTCAGAGAGTATGAAATATTTAAGTTTTAACGCCTCACCTTACAGACTATGGCATTAACAAGCAGAAGCAAAATGTGCCGGAACTCTTTTCCGCGGATTGACTTGACATGACGTGTGATCAGTTTGGTGTTGCTCATGTTAGTGAAAGACCAGCAGATCATTCCCTTGTTTTGTACTTTTTAAATATGATCTAAGTTACCTTACTGCTAACAGCAGAGGTTCCTGTAGTATTCGATCAGTCTGATCTGGACTCAGTTGTTCCCTGGCAGCACTAATGAAATTCCCCCACTGAGGCTTTTATATGATCCAGGTCTGTGCTGCAGGGCGGCCTGCCCTGTTCATTAGCCATGTTAATGATAGTCCAGCGTGTAGTGACACTGTAATGTTGAGTGACAGGCTCATATAACTCCCCTTCTCTCTGCCTCAGGTTTACCTTCCCCTCCTCCCCTCTCCCTCTCCCCCTCCAGGCTTTCAGGTCGTGTCTGATTTTCCTTTTTTTCCCATCTCAATCTAAATTCCCCCTCGGATTCAGCGGCGCGTCAGAATAAATTGTTCGAGTCGTTCAATGAGGAAGTGCAGTCAACCGACACCGGTGTGCAAACACATTTGGAGCGCGGGGGTTGACGTCTTATCGGGGCGCAGGCAGGTGTATGTGTTTGTGTGTATTTTTGGGGATGGGAGGGTGCGTGACAGGACTCATTTTACCCTGAAGCCACTAGTTGGTTTTTGAGGACCCATACTGATACCCATACTCTGGGAGTGAAGCAGCCCAGAGGGAATATTTACCTTCTCTTTGGATCGTAACACCTTAACAAACAGTCTCCCCTCTTTTCAGTTCTCCTTAAAGGCCTTAAAAACAGGTTTTCTCTCTCAGTTTCAAACTCACAATAAGAGGATCCTTAAAAACAGACTGTTTACTGCCAAAGGAAGAACTGCTCTGTTATTTTAAACTGAAGCTGTAGTCTGGGAGTTGTTGTCTGTTTTTGTCAACAGCGTCCCGACACTTTTGGAATAGGAAATGTAGATAAAGACACCAGACAGAAAGAACAGTGAGTGAGAGCTTGATGGTTGACGTGGTGAGTGGTGGATTTTCATATCGGCAGATCAATTTCTACTTCACTCCCTTCATTTCTTCAGTGTCCACTGTGGTGCACTGTAATAAAACCATTTGAGCCATGACACATAGAAGATGCAGCTTCATAGTCGCTCTTGATATGAATGTATGATGGATCTTGTGACAGAAGATTTCCCAGCTAAATTTGGTCTAACCATAGACGTCTGTGAACAATTTGTAACTTTTCATCTAGCTTTTGGATGTTGTTTTAAAGATCTCAAAGGGGAAAAACATTTTTGGATATGGTAGCAGATATTTATCTGCAGATTTTGAACCACTTTTGCTACGAGTGACTCTACAAAGGTACCCAGAGTGCTTTTCTTGAATGAATAGCTTTTTTGTAGTTTGCAAGTCTGCTCGGATGTGATGATCTGCTACATTTACTACAGATAGTGCTGACAGGATTATAAACTCCTGAGACAGAGTGCAGTCTGCTGGACAACCAATGAGATGGCATAACTTCTGAATCATCTCAAACATTGTTTTCTGCACGATATGGTCTGTAAAAATTAGTGAAAGTCGGCACATTTCAGAGAGCATACCAATACTGAAACTCCAATGTCAGCTGACGTACCTGTCAACTGATTTATCGGTTTGGCTCTCAGTAGGGGCCCGAGGCTGTGGGACGATCTGCCAGAGGAGATCAGGTCAGCTCAGTCAGTGATCTCTTTCAGACCCCTCTTCAAACTCTCTCACCAGAGAGTCCTCACTAGTTTACCTGAGTTAAATCTATTTAACTCTCTTCTATGTCTTTAGAAATGTTCCACATGTGCTGACACTGTCTTAGTCTTTGATTATATTCAAAAAACACTAAATGTTTTATTCTAGTTCTTATAATAAGCTCCATGTCTGAGGCAGTTGGAACATAAATATTAACCCTTACAGATCTGCTACTGAAATGGCGAGGCAAGTGCTTGCCTGTTAGTTTTGCTGATGATGTCACCTGTTAAAGTATTTTTTACCACCTTTAATCCTCAATCTCATCTTTAATCCCTATAACCTGTAAAACCAAAGTTGAATATTAATTAGGACATTTTTTTCCACCAGATTTTGCAAAGTAACACAAAACAAATACATCTGAAATAATTATGAATGTAGTTTTTTTTTAAATATTCTAAATCTAAACACTTCAGTCACTTCAAATCATTTGAACTGTTGACTTTTTTTAGTTTCTAAGATTTTCAATTTCAAGAGTAATGCAAAAGTGCATTTTGACTGTGCATACAATGTTATTTTTAACGGGATACATGATATAAGCTCAATAAATTATAGGCTTATGTAGCACATTTTAATGTTATTTATTATTCTGATAATAAAATCTAGTAAAAGTTTCCTTCATTTACTTATTTAAAAGCCAAAATAATTCCGACACAGTACGTAGCGATTAAGAGAAGAAGAATGAGCAAAGCTGCAACAATCTGACAACACAGTCAAAATGGCATCACCGGTGTGGATGTTTTCACTGGAGGATAACAACATGGCAATCTGCGAAATATGTGCTACAAGTACTCAATGAGGAGGGAAACTGTCCTCAGTTTTTAAAGCTGCTGTTGGTAGGAATGGTGTAAAAAATTTTACTTTTTTCCTGCTGGGTTTGGAGAAAAGTTCATAATGCCCATTGGTACTCATCGGTAAGTGAAGTAATTTGAGACTATTGCAAAATCTCTGTGTTTTCCAATGCCTTTTTATCAAGCAATGTTATTATTCCCCTCGTTCCCGTCATGACGGACCAATCATAGCTAATCTCCAATCCTCTGTCCTGATTGGTTAAGGGGCAGCCCCTACTACGTCCTCCGATTGATTATGAGTACGGCTCAATCATGATTGCTAAGGGGGGCTAAGAGGAAATCTGGTTGGGAGGGATAGTGTTGACATTCGAAGTCCCTCTCTCTGAACAGATGTTTACTCTGTGACTACCAACAGCAGCTTTAACACAATGAATCTTTTAAGTCACCAGAAAAATGTGCATCACAGATATATGAGGCAGCAGTAGCTGTGGCTATCATTAGCATCAATAAAACAGCGAGTGCCGTAGTGCTGTTGACACCTGTTTTCCTCTAAATGCATGGGTTTTAATGAAACGGTTTTACATCACCCAAATCAGTGGACGTCAGTAAGTCATCCCAGACACTGCCACCTTATCGCCAGGTATTGTAATTGTAACAGTTATTTCTCAGAATCAAGATGGCTGACATGAGGTTAGAAATACAGCAGACCTCAGTAATTGTATTGTACAGTATTGTATTAGGATTAAGTTAAGAGAAACTTGTGATTAAGCCTCTGTTCACTGTATGGATGTGATATACTATTGCCTATATTGCAATCACAATCAACTCTAATATTGAGACTTTGTAGTTCATGAAAATGGAATCATTTTGTTTCTGTTTATGAAATGATTTTATGTTATGAAATATACCTTGCTATTCATTATTATTTTTTTAAAACTACATTTTTAGTGACGTTGATTTCATCCAAAGTGTTATTATGTGCAGGGCTGGAGTCTACATTTAAATTCACGTTGTCTCATGAAATGTCTGCTGCTGTGCTGTTCTTGCAGCCTGCAGGCTAAAACTGTTGAGGCAGTTTAATCTCCTCAGGTGATTTTTTTTTCTGTATGAGACAGAAAATTTCAAAACTTGTATTTAAGAAGTCAGATTGATTCTCTTCGCCCCAGTGAACATGTGACTTACTGAAAATATTGCATAGTGCTGCATGATGCCCGCTCTAGAGAACACTTCTCTAGCTAACTGAAATTTATGAAAATTAAACAAACCTTTCATATTGAAGAATAACACCTCTTTAGATGTTTTTAGAAGTACAAAAATCCATGTTGCCCTGTTAATTTAATAATTCATGCAGGACAGGGTTAAAGGTGTCTATTTTATTGGTCTAAAGTGCTCCAAAAACACTGAGTGGTCAGGTTTTACAAAAGCCAACTGCAGGCAACACACCTTCTAGTGAAGATTCCACAGCAGTGTGAGGGTAAGGTTTGCTCTGAACAACAGCAGACTTCATTGGGTCAAGAGAGAGAGAGAGAGAGAGAGAGAGAGAGAGAGAGAGAGAGAGAGAGAGAGAGAGAGAGAGAGAGAGAGAGAGAGAGAGAGAGAGAGAGAGATATATCAGTATTGATCTCCGGTGACAGATGACGCCTATGAAGAGCAATGAGGCCAAAAAAACGGGCATCATAAACCTGCTTTGATGAAACAGGAGTGGCAATCATCCCAGGTAAGCAGTGAGAGAGAGGGGGAGGGGGGTTTAGAAGTGAGTGAGGTGAATGAACTTGGAGAAAGAAGTGAGGAACCCATTTTCCTTCTTCTGTCACTTTTAATAAAAAATGAACACCCCACCTGGACTCCATCCACCTGGTTGCATCTGATCTGGGTGCAGAGGTGTGTGTGTGTGTTTGTGTGTTTGTGCATATGTGAGTGTGTGTGTGAGAGTTCTTCTCAAAGGGGATGGTGTATCCAAGGGGCTAGTTTGGAGGTCTTCTGTGTGTTTTGTTGATAACTGGGATTTGGAACTCAAACACAGGAGCAGCAGATGGTGTGTTGGCTTCTGCTTCTGTGTGTGTGTCAAGTGTAAACAGGCCTTAGATTGAGTGCTCTGAGTATATGTGTGTGTGTGTGTGTGTGTGTGTGTGTGTGTGTGTGTGTGTGTGTGTGTGTGTGTGTGTGTGTGTGTGTGTGTGTGTGTGAGAGTGTGTGTGTCCTGACTCAAACTCAGTGTCGGACACGAGTCAGTGGTCCCTGAAGGTAGCGCTGCTCTCTGTGGTCAGAGTGGGCTGATCCCAGGTCAGCCGCGGCTTGACCTCAGGCCCATCTGCTCTCATGATGACAGATGTGTCAGGAGCTGGCTTTAGATCAGTGAGTCTCTCTGACGGACTGCCCTCCCTGTTGGCAGGAGGACCCCTGACAGACATTTTGTTGGGTTCTTCAAATCAGTATTCAGAAATTCCCAGGATGGTCAGTATGACAGCTCCAAAAAAACTGAAGCCAAAATTGGAGCTCCCCTGGTGACTGGCTGCAGTATGGTCATAAAGCCTGCATCCTCCATGTCAACAGATGGGGCATGGGTTAAACTATAAAACCAAAATACACATTGAATCATTTTTTTCCCAGACATGGTTTCTATTGTTAAAGTTTGTTCTCATCATTTTGATTTATGACTGTTCATTTTTCTAAGAATTGATTGGTTATAACACAAAAACATTCATGACTTTGGAATAGCAAGAGCGACACCAGAGACAACCTGATCACAAGCGTCATATCAAATCAATCCTCAGAGAGGAGTCTGGCACATTTATAAAGTCTATGATTTCACCTCTTCCTGTTGACCATGTGGCAAAAACGTTAGTAGCACTGGTAAAAGACATGGAGAATATTTTTTAAATATTACTCTAATTTTATTTAGAGAGCACAAAACTTTAGATTTGTGGTTAATGACTAATCGGGCACTAGCAGAGAAAAGAAGAAGACAGAGGAAAACAGCTCAGAAACAAATGAGGCATGTTAAAACACAAAAGAAGCTGAGAGAAAGAGACGTTGACCAAAGTGAAGAAAACGGACACAAAGCTAACACGAAATACAACCCAGTGTGGGCTTTGGCAGAGTAACAGGACTTGCTGAGTTAGAACAACACAGAATACACGGAAGAGGACTTTATATAGGTGTTGCTGTTATTCTCTGACTTTACTGTGAATGATTTGTTAAGTACTATTCGTTTAAGCTCCTGAGAGGACCTTTTATATTGTGTTGATTCTGGCACCATCAGTGGACAAAAAACTGACGTTCACAAGGATCCATTTGAGGCTGGCAAAAAGAGCCAAGGAATCCTCATCACTGACCCTGTTATCTTTGGAACCATCTGCAATCATCAACCATCATCACGATGCTGTGCAGTATATGCTTCTGGAAACAGATTCTAAGTTCTGTGTAGCCAAGGTATAGCATTTAATGACTGCCTTTATATCTTCACCTTAAATGCTTTGCTTTATTGGTCAGTATCATAACTCGGGTCTTAAGTTTGTTGAAAAAAAACAACATCAGGATGCAGACAAGTATAAAGGAAAAAGTCAAGCTTTGTCAGGTCTCCTCAAGAGGAGAAGAAAATAACTTTTAGTCAGGAAATCAAAACAGTGATCGGCAGTCAAACACTGCAACAGAGAGAACTTATGCTCGAGTGTATATGTCTGATGCAGATCAGACTGTTAGCTGCACCTGCATGCAGATATCTGGAATAAATCATGGTCAGATTACCAGATGTTGGAAAGTCAGGATGTCATGATGGTGGATTTTGCTCTGCCTGCTTTTGCTCTCCAGGCAGACTGTTTTTCATCTTTTTCAAAACCTGCTGAAATGTGATTGGTTAACTACTACTACTACTGCTGGGACAAGGAACAAACTAGGAATGAGAACACATCACATTTTAATGTTTATGTAGGATCTGTAGATGGAGATTAGGTTCCACTTTAAAATGCCTTTTTAAAAAAAAAGAAACTTAACATAACACAACAGCTTTTGGAGCTTATGTAATTAATTTATTTATATGTACACACTGTATGCAGGGAGATTTTTTTTTTATAACACATCTATTTGGATAATAAAAAGGCTTAGAGTTATATGACAGTTCTTATAAATAGAGTTATGGCTGGGCTGTAGCTGTTTGCCATGAGGCGCAAGTCCCGCCTCAGCTCCACCTCTTTGCCTGCTTCAAGGTTAATTAAAAGTTAGGTTGAGTCAGCATTTTCAACATGGCGCCCACCATCGTAGGGCTTCAAAACATTCCTCAAGAAACCAATGGATGATGTCACATACGTCCATGATTTATATCCCGTCTATGGTCTTACCTCTTTCCCTCACAGCCAACAGCCCAATAAGATATTCACACTGCAAATCTTTGCTGTGGTAAATGTGAACAAAGGCTTTTGATATCAGCTCATCTGATATCAACACGGTGGAAGCGATAACAGGCGTTAAGAAAACTGTGGCAAGCTGTAGCATTGAAGAAAGCTCAGTCAGAGATCCTCACAAAGCGAGCAGCTTCTGTGCCATTTGAGACAGACGTACAACTTTACTGACCACCAGAGGCAGAATTGAGGTTTACAGTGCCAAAGTTGTCAAAGTTTTACCCTCTATAGCGCATTGAAAGTGCCATAAAAGATAGCTAACAAAAGAACTGCAAAGTCATTTTAAAGCCATTAACAGCTTTTTAACATCCACATTGACAGTCCCATGAGCCTTTGCTCTGATATGTTTGACCAAAGTTGAAGCTACCTCCCACTTCCGGGTTGCTAGAGTGCTCTAAAAAAAATTATTATTCCTGATGGTGTTTGCCTTTGAAGGTCATGAAGAGGCATCAGTACTGCTATTTTTATAATTATCTGAAACTCCTTACTGGAGCTTTAAACTAAAAACCTCAGCGAAGTGAACCCTCGACTAGAGTCTGGAGCATCTTTTTTGCACCTGATGTTTTCAGTACAGTCATCCCCTCATGTGAAATAAGCCCTGTTACACCAGGGGTACTTGAAATCTTGCCTTCCCCTTATGCTACTTTCCCGTGTTGCACTGCTGCTGTCTTTGGTTCAAATCCTGATGTCGGGTATCATATTGTGCTCCCAGTTTATGATTTCATATTTGTGAGCAGGGTGTTACTTTCTGTTATCCTGCAGGCCTCAACATACTTTTTTTCTACCATTTTCTGGTAAAAAAAAATTGATTCCACTTTTCTGAAGCAGAGCACTGGAGGCAGCAGGTCCTCTAATACACAATGACACTGCAGGAGTGCTTTTGCAAAATAGAAGGAAAAATTGGAGGCATTCATCACAGTCAGAGACCTTTGCAACCATTCAGACATTATCCATTATTTTGCTCTTTGATCACAATTACACCAATTATAGCTCCTCTATTAGCTCAGTTTCTCATAAACAAGAAAGAGAGGGGGATAAGAAAGGAGAGGCTCAGTGATTCAGAGGCTCTGAGTGTCTGTGAAATGTGATTAGAAATGTGCAGGTGACACGCTGACTTCCGTACAAATGATTCTGGTTAATGCGGGAGAGGGAAGAGCACCGGGGTGCCGCATTGAGTGGCAGAGAGAGGAACCAGAGCTCGGCTCATATTGTTGATTTTCTGCAAACTGCTCCACACATTCTTGCTCCCACATTTTTTTTATCATTAGATTGGTTGACCTACCCTGGTGCTGCAGAACTAATTTTACCGATATGATGAAGTTTTTGCTCTGTTAAAAGGTCACACAGACTCCAATTATTGGATCTCAACTTAGGCTCTTACTAAAGAAGCACAGAATAAGGAGCCAAAGTCCATGCAGAGACCCTCAGATGGTTTTTAATCACCGCCTGCTAACATACTGTCTGTCTTCAGTCTGTTTGAGCTCCTCAGACTACAGACTTCAGCCATGATGGACCGGTCTTTAGACATCAGCTCAAGCTGCTGCATGGATTAATAAGCATGAAATTTTGAACATTTTAGATAGTGTTCAATTTCCAATGATCGCCATTGCTGTCGACATGTGGTGGTTTATGCATTACAACTATAGGCGCAATATTTGGTTATTTTCAAGTCAATACCTCTAAAAAATAATAAACTGCTCCTGATGGCAATTACCAATAAAATGACTAATATATTGTAAACCATTTTGTATTTTAAAATGTGTAGTAAAAAGAGTTTGAAAGGCTCTGTTTTAGTGAGAAAATATGGATCTTACCCATTCTAACTAAACTTACTTTTGTTATCTTTCAAAAAACAAAGAACAGTTCTGACTCTTCAGTTATTATTTTTGTTGTGAACTGGGTCACTCCCGTGTTGTATTAATGGAGCACCGCCTGCAAGCTAGTTCAGGCAGACAAATCGAGCTGCGCTCATTCATACTGACACGTCATCATCCTCCCTATCAACTGATCTCAAAATCCTCTCATTTGGCGGTCTATTTAAGCTACAAGTCTACCTGTCTCTGCCTCTGCTTTGCAAGTGCTCCTGCTGCCCTGCTCAGTGCTGTGTGCAAACTTCGTACCCACCTCCTCCCCGGCATCCACCTGCGGGCTCCGAGGGGGGTTAGTCCTATCTCATTACTCCCAATGTCTGCATTTAAATAATCTACGAGGAGTAATGAGGTTCGGAGCCCATACGCAAAACACAATACTGTATTCTGCAATAAACTTTATCTTAAGTAAACGTGAGTTGTCTGTCTTCATTCATCCAATGGGCTGTCAAACTCTGCATACTCACTGGACTAACATCAGAACTCCATATGTCCATGGCATAGACTGTATAAATAATGGATGTAGTATCCATGATGTCACCCATCTGTTCCTGAGTGCTGTTTAGAAGCCAGTCCTCAGCGTGTGTGTGTGTATGTGGTTTCCAGCACTTCCGGAGCTAGCCTCAAGTGGACACTCTGGGAACTGCAGTTTTTAGTTCTTCCACATAAGCTTCATTTCTCTGGAGCTTGCCTCCTGGTAGTGAGGTCCTTGGTATTGTGAGGTCCTTGTCAACACCCAGCCTTAATTTGAGCGCCCCCTGTGGACATATAAGTACATTTATCTTTTGTATCATGTGTAAGTCATATTTTCGTGTTGAACATCTCATCCTCTTTTATAACTCACTCACTGGAAATCTTCTTTGTCTGTTCAGTTGTCTGTGTTTGCCATCACTCCTTGTTGTAACCAACCAATTCTTCTTCGTTTTTTTTGTTGCGAACAATGTGACCATGTGAAACGCATCACTTCCACTTCTCATCACAGTGGTGGGAATAGTTTCACCCCGAGAAACACTTCTGTGGCGTTTCCTCACCACAGCTCGCTCTGATTCTCTCTCTGTGCCAAAAATAAGAGGAGGATATTTAATCAGTGGGAAGGATGAGAGCTGCAAAATGACCTTCAGTCTCACCAGGTGAGCCTGTGGAGCTATAAGAGTAGAAGAGGAATCACTGTGTGGATTACCGGTCGTTTTGTACACTAATCCAGCAAGTCTGAGATTAAATCCCACTCTGTAGCACACAATGTAAAGAACAGCGTCATGGCTGATGCTCAGGCTGTTTGCTTATGGTAATTATTTCCTCTCCTCAGAGCGCCTGTGGTTATGATTAATGGATGCTGAGGAGCATCATTATGAGCTGATGAGCTGCTGCTGAAGCTGCTACCTGTGATAGGTGACGCAGCCTCAGGTGATGTTGTATTGACCTCTGTATTCATCGCCGTGGAGGGGACTTGTGATTGATTTGTTTATGTGATTATTCGTCTCCTCATCCTTCCCTCACACACAATATGTCAGTGTGTTTAGAGAAATATGATGACCCTCTGGGATATTTGTATAATTTTATATTTTAGAATAAGCTGTGACCCAGAAGGACACTTTTGTATTAAAACTGATAATAGCTGCACTACTGTTATCTGCAGATCACGTCACATGCATCTTGACTATTCAATGATAAACTTCACCCTTTCAGCAACAGAGCTTCAGTTAGCAGTGCTGCCTGGTTTGGATGGTTTTGGGTTGGATTGTGCAGGTTAAAATGGGCTTGGTTGGGTGGACCTGATATTCTTCATATTTATTGATAATCGTCTTTGTAAATATCAAAATCTTTAAAATAGTGCAAATTCTCGAGAAAAGTGCTGAGTGTGCCGCACACTGCGTGCGCTCTGGGCATATTAGTGCTTGTGCAAAGAGGGACATAGATGTGAGTACAATATATTGTCGCAGCATTGATATGAAATGAAAAATCATGTTTGTTGTTGTTTGTTCAGCTTTGTCAGACATGCAGCTATATGAAAGGTATAGATGCTGCATATCTTTATATCTTTTACATTCATTTGTTGGGTAACATCCAGTCCAGAAGATGGCCGAAATGCGCCCGCAATTGGCATGCAATGATGGTTGGATGCTACTGTTGTTTGCTGTTATAAGAGTTCTTTTGGCTATCAGTGTGCTTATTTGGTGTACAGTATGTCAATTAAAAGGATAAATATTGTTTATAAATTGGGATATTGGGTGTTTTTTGGGGGGGTATTCTGGCAGTTTTTGGAAACTTCTGGGCTGGAAACTATCATCTGTTTTAGGTAACACAGTCAGTTACACCGTTAGCCACAGCTAGGCTAACGACTCGCCGACCTTGTTGAGAAACATGGCAGATATTGACCACATGTGGTCTCAAGTATAGTATGATGTTGCTTACTACAGTGGAAAGCGAAAGCAGCAGTGTTGACATTCGGCTGCTGTGCATTATGAATGATAGCTAAGTTTAAGGTGTATTCAGGAATTATAAAAGTAGGTAAGCATTAGCCTACTTAGCACAAATATGAGTGAGTGTGTGAAATGAGGGGAGTCAACTCAAGGGGTGCTCACGAACAAAGGTATAAAGAGACACATGCAAACATTGATGTTATCACCCAAAATGGCTGAACTATGCGCTAACTGGTTTCCGTATCCAGCAGTGGAAGATACATTTTTGTGTTCAATTCCAAACTCTGCCCCTTTTTTCCTTTCTCTTTTCAATGCAACCATCAGAATAGATTTCTCCCAAAACACACATAGTATTTATAGTCCAGGTTAGGGCTGGGTGATAATTCAATAATGATAATTATTGTGATATATTTTTTCTCAATATAAATATAACAAACCTTCAATACAAAATTGATATATTTAAACCTGTAATTACACCCGCCAACCACTGGAAAGGGAGGGGGCACTAATGTGTCCTAAACGCTAGTTGCCACCATAGACTGTATAAATAATGGAAGTAGTATCCATGACGTCACCCATCTGTTCCTGAGCGCTGTTTTGAAGCCAATCGTCGGTGGCAGCCATATTGGAAATGCGGAACTCAACCAGGCATAGTGTGACGTAAAGAGGCGGAGTTTGAGCCTCCTAGCCAACAGCTATGTGTTCCCGTCCCGGAGTCAAGTCAGTCATGTCCTTATTTGGGCAAAATCTCGTAATCTTAATATCTTCTGAAACGTTGCATTAGAAAAAAATTCACCCCCCGTACAGTGTGTGCCGAGAGAGAAATTAGCTATGTAGAGCCAAGCCGTTTTTTGAACCAGGCAGTAAACATGTTTATTAATGCTGCAAAGATCTTTATTTTTGAATTGGTGTCTATGTGGTTTCCAGTGTTTGTGCAGCCAGCCTCAAGCGGATTCTCGATGAACACTTCCGCATGGGCTTCATATTTTAAGACCAGAGGTTGCCACTTGGTTGCCACCCAACATTAGACAGAAGAAGAAGATGGCATTGAACAGCCAATCATGTCGCAGGGTGAGAGGTAGGCGGGCTTAAATAGGTTTGAAAGACAAACCTAAACACAACTGAAACAAGCAGAAGCGACATGAGGGTAAAGGAACAGCACAGAGACAACTTCTGCTGTGCATCTCCAACTTTCTTTCTTTCTTTCTTTAACTGGATAAGAGACTCATTGAGATTTAAAACCTCTTTTGCAAGAGCGACCTGGCCAAGACGGCAGCACAAAATAGGTTACAACACACAAGCACACAAAACAACACAAATAACACGTTTAATGTCCACCGTGCCGTAGTACAACTGAACACTGAATAACCATGATGCATTCAATGCACAGTGGGAAACAATATCACTCCGCCTGTAACCCTTAGTAACCTTAAAGGGGACTGCACTACTAAAAACAATACTCTTTAAACTGATACACAGAATACAATTTGATATATCTTTTTTTGTAAATTTAAATCTCATTATGCAAATTATCTCAACCTGTGAAAATTAAGAATCTACAAACTAAAACTTCACAAAAATCTCATCTTACACGAAAGACCTGCTTCCTGTTAGCGCCACAGAAATGATGGATTCAAGAAGTTTATCAGAAAACTAAGCCCAGATACAAACTACCAACCTCTCTGGTTTCTTCAACTTTCACTCAGGACCAAAAATCTGCCTTTAAATTTAAATGAAATAATGATTTGATATTTATTGTGATAATTACGGATATTGACTGATATGAATTTTTTTTTGTGATGACATCTTTTTTAATATCTCCCAGCTCTAGTCCAGGTACCCTCCTTTTTTTCACAGCTTACTTTTATAAGCTGTGCATGTAACAAGTTTTTCTGTTGACCCATGACTCTACTTGAAGATATTATTTACTTTAATACCAGGCCTCATTGTGTGTCGTCAGCATACATCAGTTTCCTCTATATACATGTTTGAGAGTTTTTGCGAAGTACTGGCTTTTCACTGAACATTAAACATTTTTAAGCATTGAACTTTTAGTCCTGATACTGTCATTTTTAACAAGATGAAAGATTCCCCTTCGCAACTCTCCCTCAGTTAGCTGTAGCTAGACTAACAAGCCCCGGACCCTGCCCTATGCACATCTACTGATCACTGAGCAGGATAAAAACTATAGAAGCTACTATTATTGCAATCTACAGTGGTGGCTGGCTAACAAATATAACCCAGATGAGTATCAATAATGTCTGCAAAGGACACTGGCAAGCATTAATTAAGTTTGTATTGTGATTTAGCCGGGTTAAAAGTGAATCAGCTTCATGACACTGAAAACTCTGACTTTAGGCTCACAAACCTGGCTTATCCTCTAACCTTGCTTCATGGTACACCCCTCATCCTTTTGTTGAGTCAATGTGGTTAAATGAGAGCCTTTGTTGGACTCATAAAAATGAAGCATCACTTTCTTGAACGCTGAAATAATGACCTGAGTGTTGCATAGAATGAAAGTTAAACAAACATCCTCTCAGACTTAACGAGCGCTCCAGATTCCTCTGTGTTCACACTGTGTTGGTCTGCAGCAGATGGCAAGCTGGATGTTGGTTGTTTTCGATGGAAAACAATGATAAACTCCTCCAGCTCTGATGGAGAGAGCTGTTGGCCACCTGCAGACACAGTGAGGCAACAAAAGTTTAATCGTCCTCCTGCTGTCTGCCGATGACAAACAAAAAATCGACTGAAATGGAGGCACGTACTTTTATTTGTTGACGTGTTTCCTCTGTTATTTTTTCGTGAAAACAAATACGTCAGGAGCTTTCTTCCTCTGAAGGACCATTCTGGAAAAAGAGGAAAGGCTTTCTGCCAAAGTTAGGGTTAGCTAAACAATTTCACTTCCACGGCTGGCTCTGCTGAAGTCAGCCGGCCCCTCCAGTTTGGCAACACACACACACACACACACACACACACACACACACACACACACACACACACACACACACACACACACACACACACACACACACACACACACACACACACACTTGGACTTCCTGTGGGAACACCTCAAGGGGCCCACTGCTATACTAATGAAGAATCCAAAGCACAGGCTACCTTATTCTTTTAATGGGGGTTCACTTCGGTTCAGTCACGGAGTATTGAGGTGAAACAGTCCGGTCTGGCTCTGGTTTGCTCTGTGCAGTGTGTCTGTCTTTATTTACTCCTTACTTCACCAGCATTTCAATGGAAAAGAAAACAATTCACATCAAACTTAAACCTGTTATACAATGCTCTAAACATTCTGAACTCTTCATCTTGCTTTATAGTTAACGTCATTTATGCAAGAATATTGCTTTAAAAATATGTTCTGTGTTTCTGTACTAAGCTGTCTTTCACTTTTAAAGTCTGAAAGTTTTATTCATATCATTTTAATTTGTATCAGAGATCTGAGGTTAAGTACAACCCAAATCTCAGAAAAGTTGAGATACTGTAACAACTTTTGATAGCGAAGACAACATATCAAATGTTGATGAACCTTTGAAAAACATGTTGAAAATTTGGATTAATTTATGAAAAATATATGCTAATTTTAAATTTGATACCAACATTACATCTTGAAAAATATACAACAGGAGGTTGTTTACCTTTGTGTTGCACCAGCTCTTCTTTTAGCAACACTGTGTAAATGTTTGGGAACCGAGAAGACCAGTTTCTGGAGTTTTGTCTTGCCTGATATAGGATTTCAGCTGCTCAACAGTTCATGGTCTCCTTTGTCATATTTTTTGTTTCATGATGCAATAAATGTTTTCAGTAGGTGACAAGTCAGGACAGCAGACAGGCCAGTTTAGCACCTGGACTCTTCTACTAGAGAACCATGATGTTGTAATATGTGCTGAAAGTGTTTCGGCATTGTCTTGCTGAAATATTTAAGGTCTTCTGTGAAAAGGGCATTTTCAAGATGGCATGCTCCAAAACGTTTCCATATTGTTCAGCATTAATGGTGTCAACCCAGATGTGTGAGCTATCCATGCCATAGGCACTTATGCATCCCTGTACCATCACAGATGCTGGTTTTGAACTGTGAGCTGATAACAAGCTGGGTGGTTCCTCTCCACTTTAGAGTGAAAGACCCAGCGTCCATGATTTCCAAAAAGAACGTCAAATATTGATTTGTCAGACCACAGGACAGTTTTTCACTTCCCCTCAGTCCATCTTAAATAGGTCCAGGCCAAGAGAAGTTGCCAGCGTGTCTGGATCATGTTTATACAGTATGTGGTTTCAGGGTTCTGTTCCAAATAGGCCATTTGCCATTGAAATCCCTGGTCTTCTACTTCGATTAAAGGTGGGTCACCAATGCTGTAAAAATTCACGGATTGTATCATTAGTAATTTTAGCTTTGGATTGTCTCTGCTGAGTTTTCTGCAGTTCTCAAATGCCTGTTGAGTCCGCACCATGGCACTCACTGTGTTTTTGGTGCTAATGCTAGCAGCGGCTACTGCTACTTCATATTTGTTAAATACATCTTTGTTGTGCTGACACATTTTCAGGTGACCCAAAAGCAGGGGCGCTGTACATGGGAGAAAAGTTAAGACAATTCTAAAGTTGAACTATACTTCTGGGTTGACTCCACACTAAAGCTAGGCTCATTGCCTACAATCTTGTGAGCACTACATACCTGGATTGTAAGTTGGAGTGTCTGAGTAACTTTGCAATACTTGCCTATACTAGGCAGTGCAATTGCTGTTCTAGTTATAGTGCCAGTTTCCAGCTATGCTACATTTCCAGCTTGTTTTGGGAACAAGAAACCAGGACGACTGAATCCATGTGTATGATGTTGGAGTAGGAGCTGGTAAATGTTGAGCAGCACTTAATTGTACTGCAATTATTGTAAAGAAGAAAAGAGGAGACGCTGGAGGAGATGCAGTGCACAGCAGCTGATGAGGGAAATGTTAACACTTGTTTAGTGCGATGCCACCCAACGGACCAATCACAGGGCTCATGGTCTACATCGTTTCGAAGCGTAAATTTTGAGGAGATGCAAATCAGGCAACAAATTCTGTGTAGGTACAGGGCCATGCAACCCTAGGGCTTATGGGTCATCGTAGATTTGATGAAAAAGCCCTAAGCGGTAAAGAAGTGATTGTGCCCAGTGTTGCCCCATTTTAAGGTTGCCCCCACTCTGAATACTCTCTGCTTTGGCACAGCGCTGTTCAGCACTTTGCCTGACATCGACTTTCTGTCAGCTGTTTCAAGGATTAAAAATCACTTTCCAGAAGTGATCAGTCTCCTTCATGGTGGTTTTGACCATTGTATTGAGGCATCAGTTTTAATTTCAGTCTACTTTACAACCAGTTCAACTCTTCACATGAGCTTTAACCTGATGGCTTTCCTCCTGCAAATAAAATACCTGAATGAGAATATATTATTTTGAAGCTTATTTAACTTTAAAGGCACTGTGAGGAGTTTTGAACTGACTGAGAAACAGACTGAAACTGATACTGATGCCTCTTTATGACCTTTAAGAGTAAACAAGACCATCAGCAACAACACTGATGCCTGCTCTGTTGACGATTTTAATGCTTGAAACCGCTGTGAGGGGGTAGGTGTCAGACGGGATGATTGACAGCTCACTTTAGAAACAGCATTTATTTGACTGTTTTCATGGAAAATAATCAAGTTGTGTGATAAATTTGACTGTTGGAAGACAACAGCATAATGATTTTGTACAAAACACTACTTTTGCATGTACAGGACAAGAGATAAGAGGTATCACTTTGTCCAAAGGGGGCGCCAAAATCAATACAAATTAAAAGTTCCTCACAGCAGCTTTAAGAAACATATGAAGAGTTGAACCAGAAAAAAAGTGTACTTTGGCTGTGGTCTCTTTAGCTGTATATTTTTCAGATAATAGCTAGTGTGTTCTGATATCGACACTGTGCTGTCTGGATAACCTAAAAATAAGCCCCCATGTTGCTTTGAGATCGGTTCAGCCCAAATTGAAGGAAAACACCTCAGACAAAATCTCTGTACTTGTGCATGTGTGTGAGTGTGTGTGTTTGCTACTTCTAGACATTATGTGTGTGACCTGGGCTTGCATGGGTCCACAGGGAGCTGCCAACATCAAGACTATGCTGGGTGGTGCGTGCCTGTGCAACGATTGATAGTTTTGATTGTTAAGGTTTGAACCGGGACCCTGAGGTCAAAGAGGTGGTCTAGTTTGGGTCTGGATCAGGACTGGATCAGGTGTGATGTCTCCACAGAGCGAGTAGGGCGTAGCATCGAGATGTTTATTCTACCAACAATGTTTTATGTATGTGGTTAGTCTTTCATCAGCACTCTCAGTATTCAATTTACATACTGTCTACTGATCCGGCACTGAATGTTAAGCTGTTTATGCTCTCTCAGCCACTTTATTCTGACACCAATTTGTGTGTGTGTGTGTGTGTGTGTGTGTGTGTGTGTGCACGTCTGTGTGTGTGTATGTGTGTAAGACAGATTGCTTTGCCCCCCTCCGCCCCCTCCCCTGTGGTTGTGCAGTATTGTGTTCTGGTCGTAATGATGGGTTCTGTGCCTCCCAGTCTCCCTCCCAGCAGGACACACACATAAAAGGGTCCTTCTCAGGGCAGCCGTGTGTGTGTCTGTGTGTTACGTGTTGTTTTCTGTGTGTGTTTGCATGTGTGTGTGTATTTGTGTGTGATTCTAAGAACATCATTTTCAGCAGTGCATGCTGATTGGGCCTCATACTGAGCGCGTGTCCAACCCATCAAGGTTCACATTGGAACGCTCGCTCTCTCTGTCTCAGCCTCTATCTCTCTCACCCTCTCCTTCGCTCCCACCTCTCTTTTTTTTCCATCTATCTTTCTGTTCCCCTATTTCTCCTCTCTGTATGACATTTCTGCTGTCCTCACACAGCTTCTCTGCACTTCCCCCGTGTGTGTGTGAGCTATTGGATTTTTACCAGGGTAGCCTCTCCTTTCACTATTGCAAATCGAAGCAGACACACTTGAGAAAACAACAGTTCCTGTCAGAGAAAGTTTGGATCCACACAAACACTGGTCCTCATTCACCGACCGTTCTTAGGAAGAAATCTCTTCTTAAAGCCTACTTGTGGAGTCTTAAGAAGACTCTTACACTCAACAGATTTTCTCATCTAGCATTTGTCCTTCTTGGTAAGAACGAAATCTAGGAGCTCACTGAGGCACATTTGAGTGCTGATTTTCCTCTATCAGTTTCTGTGTTTTCTTTCATCCTGTACCTTTGTTTAATTTGATAACTTACATCAAAACATAAATGAAATAATGTCAGCTTGATATATCAGTTATACAATGTCGGGTCAAAACTCCAAAAGTAATTTTTGAGTTCTAAAAACGTACTGATAAAAGACCAGTGTGTGTTTTAAATATACTTTTAAAGATTAATTACAACTTCACAGCTGCAGGTGTTAGAATAAATAAACCATCCAAACAAATTCCTCCTGATCAAATATGAGATATGGTTGGCGTCTGTTTGTCCCCTTCAGATCTGCGATTGACAAATAATTTCACATCATCTGGTGTGTGTCCTTTTCTCTTCACAGCATTCACTGTATGAGTAAAATCAACCAACAAATCAGACTGAGTTTCAACTACAGATACTTTTAAATGAGGAGGCATAATATGGATTTTTTTAAGCTGATACCAATAACCGCTTACAGCCTGCTCCTGATGGCTGATACAGATATGCTATCATGGGGCCGTCTCACCAAACATTTTCACAACAAAGTCAGAAGTTCATGTCTGTGCTTAAACTTATGTCACTTACGTGGTTGAATCAGCCTGTGAATGTGTGTAGAGATCACATAATACAGAGGAAGTAGGGCTGAGTAGCAGCTACTCAGGATACTGTGCCAAACACGCCATTAGCTGGGTCATCAAGTACTGTAAAGTCACTGATTGTGTCATTGATTGCTTAGCTTTGGGTTGTCTCTGCTAAACTTTCTGCAGCTCTCAAATCGGCACTACAGGACACACAATTTTTAGCTACTTATACTTGCTGCGGCTACTGCTACTCTGTATTTCTTTGATACAGTTTTGTCATGATGATAACTTTTCATTGGACTCATAAGATTCGCAGTGTTAAAACTTTAGGACTTTTTTCCTCCTCTCTGCAAGTTGCAATAATGTTGTCCTTCTCTGGAACTGTGAAAGACATCCACATCGGTGTGTTCTCTCGTCACCTCATTACGGCTCGTTCTTCCCTGTATGTGAGAGCAGATAGAATACCGCCACCTACTGTGTCAGAAGGTTTTTGTTAATAAGTAAATGAAGGCAACTTTTATTGGCTCTCTCTACTTCTCTTTGTGACCCTGTGTAATTTCTGTGTGTGCACATGACCCTGCAGTATCATGCTCTTATATGGGCATTGTAGGTGTACCATCTAATTAGGAACAACTGGCTGTGTTTGGATAAGTTTGATCCAATCCATCCTTGAGTGCAAAAAGTCGGTTCCAAAATCCAAATCGTTCTTACTCAGATTTAACTCTTTGAACATCTGGGCCCTGGTCTATATCGTTGGTTAAAGCTCAATTAATAAACCGTATTACTCAGCTGTGTATGATACTTGATTCTGATTAGTCAGAACCTCAACACATCAGTGATTAACTCTCAACAGCAAGAGGGATGCCACGGGCAAGTGGATTACACCCATATCTAATCAAATCAGTCCATGGAATTGGGGCTGGCATATTTCACCTCTGCCTGTTGACAATGTGGCAAACTGTTAGTTTCTATGAGCAATTTAAAGTGAATAAGAACAAATAAGCAGAATCATGTTTGAACTCAAGATGTGAACAATTAATTGAGTATTGAGACATTAATTTTCAGGATGCACTCGAATACAGACATTGAGCCACCAAAGTGATCGTAACACCCGGCCATGTGAACATGTTTATTTTCCTCAATAAGAACATTTTATTTTTAATTTATTCTTTGTTTTCTCTTCATGTTCTGTAGCAGTGCAATACCATCAGTTAAATGCATTTGGTTTTTCAGAAGATTTGTAATGGAGAAAACTTTGAATTTGCATTCATAGTTTGAACTTGACTGGATTAAAATGTTTCACATAGGTTTCAAATAGGTTCACGTTTCAAGGAGGTTGATAAGAGTCCGTTGTCAAGGAAGTGTTACCAATCGTGGAATCAGAGGGCTTTTTTTTTAAAACTGTATTATTCAATCATCTTTAAATCAATAACATGATTAATATTTTGTGTCAGCTTGTTTATGGCTCTGAGGGGGTGATGATGAGGGTGATTGCACATTATCCCTCACATGAACCTTAGGCCTCTACAAAATAACAATCACAACATTCTCATAAAGACATAGAGCCATGACTTCAGACTGTTGTCTTTTTAGTACTTACATTTGAATTGTTTTGGTCTTTCGTTATCATGTGTGTTTCTTCCTCTTATGCATGATTTAGAGGTCACACTCTTCATCGTAGGCTTTGTAGAAATACTGCGTTTAAGTACAGTGAGGCCTTTAGCTGGAAAATTCAGTCTCAGAATAAATGTTCGTCTATGGTTTCACTTTGAGGACAGACTACAGTGTGAAGTGGGGAATCTGTTTTCACTGCAAATAGATGCACAAACATATAAAGCCTTTCTGTACAAGCTGTGTCTCTAACACACACACACACACACACACACACACACACACACACACACACACACACACACACACACACACACACACACACACCCAATGAGCTTAACTGAAGAGAAGTTATCCCTCACTATTTCATTGGCTTTATGGGGGCATATTTACAGACCATTCAGAAGGTGGTTTGAGATGATTACCAAAACATATCTCCTTCCTATACTCCCTTTAGATGCCTGCATTTGAATGCTGACACCTAGAAAAATATAGATTGGGAATATCAGTAATCTCAAGATAAACGGAGTCTGTGGGATCAAAAAAACATGCCAATGTGGGTTATTTTCATAAATACTTGTTGTATTTCATGAAATGTTAATATGCACAACAAAAGCAAGCTGCATGGTGCTGCAAAACTTTGTGTCTGTTTGTGATTGAATATCATAAGTGCAACAGGCTTTGTGATTTAGACCTTGAGATGGATCTCATAGTGGGGAGAAATATGTACAACTCAACGCGATTAGGGGTCGCAATCCATTCTTAGTGAATCCTCCCCTCAGAGATTCCATGGGTGGTGCCACATTAGCCATGTCCAAAATGATGACATATTATTGACAAGTCTTGATCTTGAAAAGATGAGTTGTTATTAAAAAAATTAACCACCTTACTGTTATTACAAATAAAAAAAGAACTGCCGAGGCCAAAAATGTAGCATAGCATTAGTTCAGGCAGGCCACGATGTCAACGTCGGCCCACAGAGCTGCTCTTAAAGCCAGCCCTTATCAGCTGACGGCTTGGCTGATAACATTTGGGCATCCAATTGACAAATAGCAAAAATTGCAATCTATTTGAACTGCTTCAGCCTGCCTACTCTTGCTGCTTTCTGCAAACCACTTCCAAACCCACCTCCACCCAGCTCTTCCTTTTCTGCTGTCTCTGATTTTACCAGTGTCTGTTCTGTAACAAAGGGGGTCTTTGCTGCTGCTCTCCCTGCCTTGGCTTTTCATGTATGCATGAGAAAGAGAGGGGTGTGCTCTCCCCACCTAAGGCTTTGGAATTCCACGTAGGCAGGTGGCAGGGCAGGGAGCTCCCAGAACCGAGCCATACTGCCAAATATAACTTATTGCATGCAAATAATAAATTATTGTGACAATTGTGGTCCTGACTGAACTGATTTTTAAACATGTTTACTTCTGTTTTAAAAAACAGCATTCCAATATGGGCTCTGATGGGGATGTCTTAGCTTTTGGAGTCCAGTGGACACTCGAGGAACTGCATTTTTTGGAGTGCCTTCATTCTGAAAAATGGTGGTCGCTGCTAGGTTATAAACATTTGTGAAATTACTTTACATAAGAGATGCAATTGAAATGGTAATGGCAACTCGTGACTTTATAGGGTAACTTTTTATTTCTTAAATAATTTGGAAGTGTAACACAGCCCTCCTCAGTTAAATACACTCTGAGTTTGCAGCTGTAGCCTTATTTGGTATCTAATGGTTGTTAAAGGCAGCTGAATTACCATCCAAAGGGCTTCAATAAACAGTTATTTAGTTCCCGATCTGACTGTTAGGTCTCCTGATATTATAAAGCTATCCGTGTTTCCTACAACTAATGTGTTCAGTGTGTAAACTAACGTGATGTTTTACCTTTGACTCTTTTGTCCTCTCTTAGGTGTGTTGCCGTCCTCAGCACCCCTCTTCCCTTACCCGCCCTCCCCCACCGACTGTGTTGAAGCTCATCGGGTTTGCTCAGTGGACCCTCGGTGCGAAGCGATGTACCGGGGTTTGGAGCTGTGTGCGGCCGACGCTGCCGTGTCTCAGCTGGGTGAGCAGGTGGCTGCAGAGTGTCTGGAGAGACAGGATGCCCTACTGGCCAGACATCCCGCTCTGCTGGCCTGCAAGTGTCAGCGCGGCCTTCGCAAAGAGGAGCAGTGTCTGCGCATATACTGGAGGGTTCGTCTGCTGCCAGGTCAGTCAGGGTGTGTGTGTGTGTGTGTGTGTGTGTGTGTGTGTGTGTGTGTGTGTGTGTGTGTGTGAGTGCATGCAAATCTGTCGGTTGGTTAATCTGGAAACCTTGGATCAGTTCCCTTCAGCTGGAGGTTTGGTTGAGGTTAGGGGTGAAGTTTCATGGATTTAAAGAAGGGTGAAGCACATTATGGACAGGGTGAAGGTTTATCAAAGAGCTTAGAGGTGCATTGAATTAAATATTCATAAAACCAAAGGCTCAAATAATTTCTTTGAATGTGAAAGAGGTTACTTCTGTGAACCCACAGAGACTTATCACCACCTATACAGGTCAGCTCAGCTCTGTGAGGCTTTTTGCCATCACTTCAGATCATTGTTGTGGTTTGAAAATGTGGTCAGAAACTTCCTGTATCACTTTGAGGCATGCTTTTCAGAACGAGCACTTCAAATTGTTTAAATAGTGCTTTAAATTTGATTGTTTGAAAACACTAATTTACAAGAAAAACTCTCAAGCTTCTTGAAAAATCTTGTTTTATGAAACCTGTTGGGAAAATGTTCTTGCTGCACGGATGCACCTGGAAGATTCTTGGATGAACAAAGTGGTGATTACAGGTGTGTCTGTGATGTGCGTGGGTGTGTCGAAAATGAGCCAACAGTCTATACTCAGTCTGCTGAATTACTAATATGAGGGTGCTATAATGGTACTTTGTTGTACTGTAAAAAAAGGTGGGAAGCCATGGAGGCTGTCTTCAGGCACAGTAGCTTGAGTCAAGGAATAGGATTAAAAAACGTCAGGGCATGATGTTTAAAAACTGTATCAGGAAAAAAAAAACGGCTACCGGCTTCTACCCTCACAAAGTCTTCATCGGGGCTTGTTGTGAAGTGGAGTACAAATCACATCATTATGTACGCTGATGACACAACTGTGGTGGGCCTAATCCAGAACAACCAGGAGTATGCATACAGAGAGGAGGTGGAGTTTCTTGTTGACTGGTGCACGAACAACAACAACCTGGTACTGAATGTCTAGGAAATGTTCATAGACTTCAGGAAGAAAAGGCCCATTCATACCCCGATCTACATCCATGGAACGCTGTGGAGGCTGGGCAGAGATCTTAGTTCCTGGGGGTTCATGTGGCTAACAACCTGTCCTGATAAATGCACACCTCCACTCTGGTGAAAAAGGCTCACCAGCGCATACATTTCTTGCGCCAGCTGAAGGGACACAACCTCAGTCCACCCATCCTCACCACCTTCTACAAGGGTACCATAGAGAGCGTGGTGACGAGCAGCATGTCTCTCTGGTAGAAGAGCTCCACCTCCTCAGACAGAAAAGCCCTGAGAAGAGTTGAGGACCTGGCCCAAAAACGCCTACTGGCTAAAACAACCAGCATCCTAAGAGACTCCACCCACTCCGTCACAGACTGTTCTCCCTCTTGCCTTTAGGTAAGAGATACAGGAGGTTGTGCAGCAGCACTGTCAGGTTCAGAAAAAGCTTCTAGCCCACTGCTATTACACTGCTTAACAAAACAACTCTCCGCTGACTGTGCTGCAACAAGCTGCTCGGAAAATGTGCAATATTATTTATTCATGACTGTGCTGGCATTTTTAGTATCTAGTATTCTATTGAATCACTGTTTCTATATATTTATCCACTCATCCTTTATGTCTGTGTTCTTTTAAATGAGCCATGCTCTTACTTCCTTTCCGCCTACATCTCTGATGTTTTGTGGAATGACAGTAAAGTAAGTAATAACTCCTGGGAAGTTCTAATATATCTGATTCTCATAACCTGGTAACAGTTGCACAATGCCTGAATTTTCCAGCTCCTGGACCTATACAGGTCTGATACCAAACCTCCCAATAATATCAAATCTCCCATTATCTTGAATCTTGAAGACTGCCTCCATGGCTTCCCCCATTTTTGACTGTCACTTTATTCTTCAAGAGCACCTAGGTTCTACCTGGAGTTTACCACATGACCGCATGGTAACTTTGTTACTTTGTCATACTGATGGACCAAATAAGCTTTGCGCTGATCTGGAGATTCTTGGCTGAAAGATTTTCATAGGGGGGATGATTGAAAATGTTTCAGGACAAAAAAAAAACAATCTATGATCATTGCTTTGGCAGCACAGTAAAGAAACAGTTGAGGATGCCTTGTTAAAAAAAATGCAATTTTGAGTCTCCCTCTCTCAAAACTTTCCACACAAACCTGGTTCTACTGTATCCTTATTATCATCATTACTCTGAACAAGACAAAGCAGAAGTGAGTTTCAGTCCCAAAGACCTGAGTCTGAAAACACACACACACACACACACACACACACACACACACACACACACACACACACACACACACACACACACACACACACACACTCCCTCTCAGGGTAACAGAGGTGTATCGGGAGTGCTGGTGTGATGTGTGCATCAGTAAGTGAGCTAACACTAGCCAGAGGACCCGTCCTCCCCTGTGGCCTATTAGTCAGTCGAGCATTAGTGTAATTACACACTCTTCAGTTCCCAATGCTGCTAGACTGCTCTAGCGTGTCATTACCATAAATATATAGCCCAGAATAGGATTTACATACATAAACACTTTACATGCCATTACATTCTTGATTGAGTTTGTTCTTTGGAGTGTGTTTAAATAATTTGAAGGAACAAACGGCTTGTCCACTAGTCAATCAGGGCTCTGCTGATGGGTTTTACAAGTGGACAAAAGCTGTCTGCAGTTACATGAAATCACTCTGACATGAGTTTGCATTCATATCTACCTCATTGAACCCTCGTTTAGACACATTAATGAGATTCAAACAACAAAGGAGCAGCAGCAGGTTGTTTACTGTGTTCTTACAGCTGGAACACTAAACCAGCTGGTTTGATACCTTTTTATGGAGGCAAAATTAAAATATCAGGGCTGTTAAACACTTACTCTATTTAATCTTAACTGACAGCAGAATTTCAATGGTTAACTAGTTTTAATTGTATGTTTTAAATTCAATTATTTTATATAAGTCCATATTAACAATGTAAATCAATTATTAGCAATTGCTTGATCTGGGAATCAAATTAATGCAATAAAATTTACTCTATGATCTGGACTTTTATATTTATCGTTCTAATGAATTCTGCACTGCTACACCTTGGTGGTCTGAAACTATGACTTATCCCGCATTAACACCAAACATAAACGATCCCGTTATTTGCGCCAACACAAGTGTGAGTGTTTTGTATGTAACCACTGTGAATAACTCGCTCAATAGGCGCATCAAAATCTTGTGTACGCGAATGCCCACAAAGCACAGGGGGCAGTGCTAATTGCCTAGTTCAATTGATAGCTGGAATCAAGTGAGAGACAAAGGTTTTCACAACTTACCAGATAATCCAACCTCCTCACTCACTTTCCTGAGCTCCTGTTTATTCCTGAAAAAGTTGGTGGTGTCACAGAGTTCAGGGAAGCTACACAGGAAATTCAATCAATTTGTCTCTGCCGGTACGTACGTCACATTATATGTCACAGGAGGATCTACACGCTGATTGGCTATCACAAAGGAAACAAATAATATGCATATAATTCGTGCCATATAATTTACGTAATTCCCGACAAGAGCACTTGTCTACTTGCGTCTTTACATTGACTTTACATGTAATTCACTCACAGGAATGATTTTATTTCTGTTTAGTGCTGTAGTGACTTCATTTCGCCAGTCGACAAATCAATAAGCCACAGAGGGGCTGCTTGGCCTGGACTTACTGAGTTAACGCGTGTCCTCGTTTTGCTTTGCGAATAAATCAATAAACGATCCGGTCCACACTCCATGCATTGATAATCAAACTTTTTTTTTTACACACACTAGACAATAAAGTTCTGTCGAACTACATGCACTTATATCCACACATAACTTGCACAATAATCAACAGGCTCACTGATGTAACGTAACTATGAAGGTCAAAAACTGTTTGCTTTCGCCCGGTAGGCAGCTCACCTGCCGCTAATAGTGTCTTCTTCTACTTATACCTTGAAACACCCGCCACCTTCTGTGTCAACAAGGAAGTGAAACAAACAAAATGACACATTCCACACGCAATACACCGATACAAATGTGGCTATAACAAGTGCTAACAATCCATTAGAGGAAAGAGACAGCTTCAAAGTGCTTGTTCTGTAAAATCTAGGGTTTATTATCATATATTTATTATCAAAATTTAAGAGTCATTTCTACTTTCTTGCCTCCATATTGAGTGATAAGAGCGTACTGTCTGCGCATGCGTTGGCGTTGCGTCTCGGCCGCCAAGTGCTCTGTGGTGAACAGATTTTTAACTAACTTTTAACCGGTTTTACGCAACTGTTTTTACGCTGCGCTTTTTAGACTCCAATAGCTTTTAACGATACATTTTACTGCACTTGGGGTTTCAATAATCAACTCCCTGGATAATTGGTTATTGGAGAAACAAACCGGGCATACGCTCAGGTAAACATGGCTCCACTTACCTCACCTTCTAGTTGCCAGAGCTGTGTCAGTCTTGGCCAGAAAGTCCTCGATTTTGAGCAAAGAATATCCACACTCTTCAAAATCCAAGAAGCCGAGAAGTACATTGACACAATCCTCACCGGCCACAGCGTCCACACCGCCGGCTGTTGCTCACGCCGCTGCTCCTCTTCCTGCCCCAGGTAAGGCTCCAGAGGACCGCTGGCTACGGCTCGGGGCTAAACCCAAGGCTCCGGTGAGTTCTACCCCACTTCACATGGACCCCTGGACTGTTGTGGAGTACCACAATAAAAAGAAAGGGAATATATCCTATGATCAACAAGATCACCAACAATGGGCACGTTCTTCACAACCTGGTTGTGTGCAGTTCACCCCTCGTCCTGTCAGACGCGGCCCTGGGCAGGGTCCGGGATCGGGAGAAACTCCCGCGCGGAGGCATGAGCCCGGTACCAGGAAACAGCTTGATGTCACCATTTCTCCACCCCAGGATCTCCCGCTGAGCAACAGGTTTGACATCCTGAGCAAGCAGGACTTTCCTCCTCTAGTAAAACGCTCCCCTGAGCTTTCAACGAAAGCCAGCAGGTCTTCTTCCGCCGCAGGCTGCTAAAAGAGGCCGTGATGAGGAGAAGCTCGGGAAGTATCATCCATCCAGAGGCAGCGAGGTGTCCCTCCGCTGGTAAGGAGACCAGTTACCCGCTGCGACACTTCCCAGCCACCACCACCCGTCCACAGCGCGGCCTCCGCGGCGACCACACAGCTCCTCCATCAACCCTCATCATCGGGGACTCCATGGTAAGGAACGTAAGAGTGAAGGGGGCTCTCACCATACCGTTCCCAGGTGCAACTGTGCAGGGCATTACGGAAGAAATTCCAAAAATCCTGAAATACCATCCTACTGCTGAAAAAGTCATCATCCACACAGGAACCAACGACATCCCCAAACAGCAGTCCGAACTTCTTAAACGGGACTTCCTCACCCTTTTCAGCACGGTCAAATAGTTTGACATCAAAGTCATCATCTCTGGCCCCACCCCCACCTGCGGCCGAGGTATAGGGTGGTTCAGCAGGCTGCCCAGCCTCAACACCTGGCTCTCTTCGGTCTGTGGGTCCCACAACATGGGCTTCGTGGACAATTTTAATCTTTTCTGGGACAGGAGGCATTTGTTCGGGGCAGACAGGCTTCATCTGAACAGAGCAGGTAGCCGTCTGCTGTCCGTTAACTTGGCATACGGTAAGCAGCACGTCCCTGACACACCCACTGCACACCACAACAAGCCCGCACCTGCTGACCAGCCCGTCTCTGATTGATGTCCCCCAGGTCCTAGTCACTACGATTTTAGTTCCACTTTTAACAGTACTACATGCTTTACTGGACTCGGACCCCCTGATCCATCCAATAACTCATCAATTCCCACCATCATCACTAAAAGACAGCACATGGAACACAACACAGAACTGCCAGCAGGGGCTAATTTAAGAAACCTCAGACCCATTCTCACACATAAAACACCATCTGCTACTCCAACACATTGAACAACTTCACCCAGAACACTGCACATGGCACTCTTGAACACCAGGTCTCTCTCAAACAAAACATTTCTCATTAACGACCTGATTTTAGAGGACAATATTGATTTTATGTTTTTAACAGAAACCTGGCTCAGCACTGATGGACCTGCAACCCTGCTGGAAGCTTCACCACCTAATTACATTTTTACACATTCTTTTAGAAAAGATAAAAGAACAAATCCAACGCGACCCTGGAGAAACAAAGATATAATCCAACTGAAAAGAAACTGTCGAGTAGCAGTAAAGAAGGTGAAGAAAGAATAAACTAACAGTTAATTGTCAAATTTTTAAGAAAAGAATGAATATCTACAACAAAGCAGTAAAACAAGCAGGAAAAGATCATTTCTCAAAGCTGATAAATGACAACCGCAATAACACAAAAATCCTGTTCTCAACAATCGACGGTTGAATTAATTCTGCTTTTAATCAACAGTGCAGTGTATATTCAGACGCAGCATGTGAAGATTTTGCAGTCCACCTCACAGGTAAAATAGAGTCCATCCGGCAAAATCTCTCTCACAGCCACCCAAGGAAGGTTAAAACCCCAGAGTCTTTGTTTTTAAATGTGGAAACACTGGAGAAGTTTGTCCTGGTTGATGCTGACATGCTTGGCAAAGTTATTTCCAAACTTAGCCCAGCAACCTGTCTTTCAGATCCAATCCCAACATCCTATTTTAAAACAGTTTATAGCCATTTTTATCCTGAGTTATTAAACATTTTTAATTATTCTCTTCAGATGGGTGTTTTCCCCGCTGCTTTTAAGACTGCCATGGTTAAACCTCTTCTGAAGAGAAACAATCTGGATTCATCCATGCTTGATAATTACAGGCCAGTCTCTAATCTGCCATTTTTAAGTAAGATTTTAGAAAAGCTTGTTTTTAATCAGCTAAATGATTTTATGAACTCTTTTAACATTGGTGAAATCTAGTTGTCACACAAATCACAGCACTGAGACTGCACTGGTCAAAGTTTTAAGTGATCTGAGGTCCAACATGGATCAAAGGATGCCCTCGGTTCTTGTGCTGCTTGACCTTAGTGCAGCCTTTGACACTGTTGACCACACAATTCTTTTAAACAGACTTCACAATTTTATTGGCATCTCTGGCACTGTTTTTAACTGGTTTGAATCCTATCTCACTAACAAAGAATTTTATGTCAGCATGGGTAAACATACATCAAAAAGTTACAAAATTAATTGTGGGGTTCCCCAGGGTTCAATTTTAGGCCCAACTGTTTTTACAGGGTTCCCACACGTCCTGGAAAACCTGGAAAACCTGGAAAACAGTTGACCAGTTTTCTAGTACTGGAAAACACCTGGAAAATGCGAGAAAAAGTAAAATGTCCTGGAAAATCACATATAGTCCTGGAAAATTATTCCAACATGGTTGCGTGCGAGCTGACCCGATTAACAAAACACATCCCCATTCATTGAAAGTTGAGTGGACGCTGTGCTGGAAAAGACAGCGACACTGCGCAACTTTTTTCACATCTTTTCTCCTTCACTTCATAATCATGCATTCACAGAAACCGGGGGTAGATTGTTTATGTTTTATGGTACATTAGGCTCAATTACCGTACTCTAGCTCAGTTGTTCTCAAAGTGGGGTCCTGGGACCCCTGGGGGTCTGCGAACCATAGCGTGGGGGTCCATGAAATAATTTGAATACATTTCTAGTAAATCATAAAATTGTGCTGTGTCTTTACAAAACAGCATACACCATTGTTATGATGCCATTTGGTGGCTCGAAGGGATATGTGAGTCTTGTTACTGTTAATTTTCTGAAAGCGTTTAAGATCAATTACTTGAAAAGTATAAATGCTGTCATGTTGAGTCCACAAGGAATGAAATGACCCTCTGTTTTAAAGTATACAAGTGGGATTTACTTGATTCAAATTGTTCAAGTGTTACTGTTTATCACTATGGTACAGGTCTGAAGTATTTACATTGATATGTTTTACAATACAAATAGTTCCAAGGGCAACTAAGAGTGCAAATGGTCGTAAGCATGTGCTTTAGTGATGGGGAGTTGGGCTCTTTTCAGAGAGCCGGCTCTTTCGACTCCCGAACGGCTCTTAATAGGATCTTTTGTAGCCGTATATTTTACCTTAACTTTGCAAAAACTAATGGTTTGTGTGATGAAAACCCTTTTATGTACAGTGTTTTTATGAGAAGACTTATAATTGCCCAATTGTGTGCATTTATTCTGTTACAAAATCATTCTCACCCTGATCCTAGGGTTATGATTAGGGTTAGGGTTGTGATTAGGGTTATGATTAGGGTTGTGATTAGGGTTAGGGTTGTGATTAGGGTTATGATTAGGGTTGTGATTAGGGTTAGGGTTGTGATTAGGATTAGGGTTGTGATTAGGGTTAGGGTTGTGATTAGGGTTATGATTAGGGTTAGGGTTGTGATTAGGGTTAGGGTTGTGATTAGGGTTAGGGTTGTGATTAGGGTTATGATTAGGGTTAGGGTTGTGATTAGGGTTAGGGTTGTGATTAGGGTTATGGTTAGGGTTGTGATTAGGGTTAGGGTTGGGGTTAGGGTTGCACTTAGGGTTAGGGTGGGGTTAGTGTAAGGGTTAGGGTTGTGATTAGGATTAGGGTTGTGATTAGGGTTAGGGTTAGGGTTGTGATTAGGATTAGGGTTGTGATTAGGGTTAGGGTTGTGATTAGGGTTAGGGTTGTGATTAGGGTTATGGTTAAGGTTGTGATTAGGGTTATGGTTAGGGTTGGGGTTAGGGTTATGGTTAGGGTTGTGATTAGGATTAGGGTTGTGATTAGGGTTAGGGTTGTGATTAGGGTTAGGGTTAGGGTTAGGGTTAAGGTTAGGGTTGTGATTAGGGTTGGGGTTAGGGTTAGGGTTGTGATTAGGGTTATGGTTAGGGTTGTGATTAGGGTGAGGGTTGGGGTTGGAGTTAGGGTTGGGGTTAGGGTTAGGGTTAGGGTTGTGATTGGGGTTAGGGTTAGGATTAGGGTTAGGGTTGCGATTAGGGTTGGGGTTAGGGTTGTGATTAAGGTTAGGGTTGGGGTTAGGGTTAGGGTTAGGATTAGGGTTAGGATCGTGATTAGGGTTAGGGTTGGGGTTAGGGTTAGGGTTGTGATTAGGATTAGGGTTAGGATTAGGGTTAGGGTTATGATTAGGGTTATTATTAGGGTTAGGATTAGGGTTAGGATTAGGGTTAGGATTAGGGTTAGGGTTGTGATTAGGGTTAGGGTTGGGGTTAGGGTTAGGGTTGTGATTCAGGTTAGGGTTGGGGTTAGGGTTAGGGTTAGGGTTGGGGTTAGGGTTAGGGTTGGGATTAGGGTTAGGGTTGTGATTAGGGTTAGGGTTGTGATTAGGGTTAGGGTTGTGATTAGGGTTATGGTTAAGGTTGTGATTAGGGTTATGGTTAGGGTTGGGGTTAGGGTTATGGTTAGGGTTGTGATTAGGATTAGGGTTGTGATTAGGGTTAGGGTTGTGATTAGGGTTAGGGTTAGGGTTAGGGTTAAGGTTAGGGTTGTGATTAGGGTTGGGGTTAGGGTTAGGGTTGTGATTAGGGTTATGGTTAGGGTTGTGATTAGGGTGAGGGTTGGGGTTGGAGTTAGGGTTGGGGTTAGGGTTAGGGTTAGGGTTGTGATTGGGGTTAGGGTTAGGATTAGGGTTAGGGTTGCGATTAGGGTTGGGGTTAGGGTTGTGATTAAGGTTAGGGTTGGGGTTAGGGTTAGGGTTAGGATTAGGGTTAGGATTGTGATTAGGGTTAGGGTTGGGGTTAGGGTTAGGGTTGTGATTAGGATTAGGGTTAGGATTAGGGTTAGGGTTATGATTAGGGTTATTATTAGGGTTAGGATTAGGGTTAGGATTAGGGTTAGGATTAGGGTTAGGGTTGTGATTAGGGTTAGGGTTGGGGTTAGGGTTAGGGTTGTGATTCAGGTTAGGGTTGGGGTTAGGGTTAGGGTTAGGGTTGGGGTTAGGGTTAGGGTTGGGATTAGGGTTAGGGTTAGGGTTAGGATTAGGGTTAGGGTTAGGATTAGGATTAGGATTAGGGTTAGGGTTAGGGTTAGGATTAGGGTTAGGGTTAGGATTAGGGTTAGGGTTACGATTAGGGTTAGAACCAGAACTAAACTTAAGCACACAGAACCAGAACCAAACTCATGGAAACAGAACAAGAATCAAACGCAACCAGAACCGAAACCAGAACAGAACCAGAGCCGAACCAGAACCGAACCAGAACCCTACCAGAACTGAACCAGAACTGAATCAGAACCGAACCGAACAAGAACCGAACCCAGAACCGAACCAGAACCGAACCAGAACCGAACCAGTTCGAGCCAGAACCGTACCAGAACCGAACCAATCAATGAAAATGTCCTGGAAAATTATCTCTGGAAAAGAGTGGGTTACCCCTCGGAAGTGTCATCAGGAGGCACGGCATCAACTTTCCTAGCTATGCAGATGATACACAGCTCTATATCGCCGTGCCTCCTGATGACCCAGGAACAATTGACACACTTTAACTGTATTTTAGATATTAAGTCATGGATGGCAGAGAACTTTTTACAGCTCAACCAGGACAAAACTCAGGTTTAAGTCATTGTACTGGACCTCTTAATTTATTAATAATTACTTCTTAATTTATTCTATTTTAAGTTGTTTTTCTTGTACATCACTTTGTGTTACAATGTCATTGTATGAAAAGCGCTTTATAAATAAAGTCTGATTGATTGATTGATTGATTTTAATTTAAATGATAACAAAATGTGGAGCACATTTCAATACAGTGCTTAACAAACATCAGCACTCCATTGCTTCAGTGACTTGTCATGAGTCATTGAAAACTGAGGAATGAGATGTTAAAAGGAAAACTGTGAATTTGTCACTGAAGCTGTTTAGAAGTTTTAAAGTAAAGTATTTTAAAGTAAAATTAGCCGTTCCAAAGCACAGTGGTGTTGTTATTTCGTTGCCAAGATGACAGCAAGAAGCAGCGGCTTAACTATGGTGTGCTGAAACAGACGAAATAGCATTTGATTTAAAAAAAAAAAACGCTTTTATTTAGGATCTTAATCTCATTGCTATTAATGTGTAGTGCCTTCTATACCCTTTACCATAGTCAATGCCTCGGGTTCATAAACTTAAGTCCCTTATGTGAGTTAGTTAACCCTTTATTAATTCAGTTTTCATTTGTTTCTTAACTTTTACATAAAAATGCTTAAATTTGTATTCACCTTTCCAGATATTTCAGGGCTTCTTTCCTTGGATATTGGTGTTATGTTGGCGGTTTCCCAGTATTGGTTATGTTTGTACCTTCATGTTTGTGGATTTGTGGTTTGTGGTTGTAGATTTGTTTCCCCATCCCCCTTTGGCTCCCGTTTCAAATGTAATCAACCGTTTGCCAATTTTATTTTATCGCTGTGCTCTGTTTTTTTCCAGGGGAGGATGAACTGGAAATTTCTCCCTATGATGACACGCTAATGGACACACGCATGGCTTCCTTAGTGGCAGGTAAAACACACTCTGACACACACGCACACACAGAATCACTGTTGCGTTCATTGTTATGATTGGGTAGTTTGTGTCAGTGTCCATCACGGTAACACACAGAATAGTTAATGACAGACGGCTCTATAGCTCCGTCTCACTAGACATACACAGTGAAACAGCTCAATGAATCACTAAACCTTGGACTTGTTAATCAATATGTATCAGTCAATACAGACATAATAACTCCAGACCAGCTGAGGACACTGCTCTTTTTATTTGCCTCCTCTGCTTCAGCGCCTATTTATAGCCTCAGAGCAGATAAGGATACCGTAAAGGTTCATAGGACAATGATACCTGCTATAAGTTGGATTTCAACGGCAATCAACAAATATAATTAGAGTTCATCACCAAGCTACCACATTACAGTTAGTGGAAAATGGGGCCCTGTAACCACAGCTGGTCAGGTTACCACACAATCTTACGGACATTGACAGACTCATGCATCAGGATTTATGCATTTATACATTCATAGTTTTTTTATTGTATAATCACAGTATTGACCCTAATATACTACCTTAATTTTCCTTGGAATACATCTGAAAAGTGGGATCGTCTCACGGCCAAATTCCACCAGATCTGTGTCCAGTCTGTCTCCGATCTGTCACTGCGCTGGATCTGATAAGTTTCTATTCTAGTCCATGTGTTAACTCCTGCTGGATCCGCTCCATCCTGTTCTGGCTGCATATCTGATCCAGCATGCCAGAACTTCTATTTTTGCCATATCTGCACAGAGCAGATCAAGCGGGACAAGAAGTCAGGCACCAAAACAACATAACAACATCTGGTTAATTTTCAGAATGAAACACTGTTTTATCGCCAGATCGTTTTTCACTTAACTACAACAACAAACTGTCATGATGAGCAGAGCCAGGCCTGGAGTGGACAGTTCAGAAGTTTTCAGAGGCAGATAGAGACAACATGGATGACGAGAGGAGGAGGATAATCGTTAATTCAGTGATTACCACGGGAAAACCTTGGTCACATGACTCCAGCTGTTGAGCAGTCCTGCTCCATGCTGCGTTCCAGAAATGCAACCAGTGAGTTTTGACAGACAGCGGATTGGAGACCGACCGGACACAGATCTGGTGGAAGTCCTGTGTCATGTTCAAGGTCCTGACTTTTTAATGCCATTATTCATTGACATACATAGACGAGCGTACCCCTCAGGACTGAGGCCAACCCTCACTCACAACCTGTTATCGTAAGGGTAGACCCAATTATCCAACAACTGATGCAGAGTTATGATGACTATCATAGTAAGATAATGGTAATCAAAGTTGCAAACATTAAACAACTGTCACTGATCTGAAAAGTCACCTGTTGTTATTTCACTCATATGACCGCTGCCTGAAGCTGTAAGATTTAGCTTCATGAAGCCACACATGGTTGCTTTGTGTTTGGCTAACTTGTCTTTTCCTCAATCCTTCAGCCTCATCCTTCATGCAACTGGATGGTGAGAATCAGTGCCTGAAGGCAGCACAGGACTGCGGCCTGTACGAGAAGTGTGGGTCTCTGCGATCAGAGTATGTCCTCGCGTGCACAAAAAGGATGCAGGGGACCAACCGATGCAACCAGCACAAGTGCCACCGAGCCCTGAGGCGCTTCCTGGAGCGGGTTCCTGAGGAGTACAGCCTGGGAGTGCTGTTCTGCCCGTGCACCAACACGCTCTGTGGGGAGAGAAGGAGGAAAACAATCGTACCCTCCTGCTCCTACCAGGAGATGGAGGGTCTGCAACCCAACTGCCTCGTTCAGCAGAGCTTCTGTCGTAGAGATGACCTCTGCAGGTGAGATGAAATGATCTGTATTTATCTGAGAAAGAGAGGCTGCTGGAAACCTGATTCTATATACAAAAACATTTAGAGGGTAAAGACATGGCAGACATTAATCCTGCAAAGAATGAAGGGTTTCATGCAGGTGGTGTTGCTACCGATAGATTCATTCACCTAAAGACTTTGTTTTGGCTGTAAATAAACAGGATGCAAGTTTAAGGCTGTTAGAAGTTGGCACAAAATAACACACCGTATACTCTATCTGGAACTGTATAAGGAAGGAAAGATGAACCATCAGTGGGTCAAAACAATTAGGAAAGAAAAGGTTGAGTGTACATAAACTAAATGTGTCAGCACATCTTTCAGAAACATTAGTAGTAAAACCCCAACATACACATCCAGATTTCTCCTGTTTGATGTTGACTTGTTGTTTGTGTTGTTGCCAGGTCCAGACTGGCTGATTTCCTCAACAACTGCCAGCCATCTCCTCTGACGGCCAGCGGCTGCCTGAAAGACTCGGCAGGCCTGTGCCTCCGAGCCTACGCTGGACTCATTGGTAAGGATGGAGGAGGCAAAGGGGGGGAGAGGGGAGCAGGGTTATCTGGGGAGGGAAGATGAGTAGTTGAATTAATAAAAACAGATGACAGCAATTTACCTACAACCAGGAATTTTGGCAGACAATCCAGTCTGTATGCAGGGTGCTACTGAAATCCTTAAACAGAAAGCCTTGGGCGTTTAAATTATGGACACCCATCCAACACAGAGACATGTCAGTGCGGCAATAGCAAAGGAAAATGTGATGATTAACTTCAATTGATTCAAAGCTATGAAGAAAGCAGAAATAAATAAAACAAATAATCTAAACGTGAAGATTCACTGACAAATAAAAGCAAAATTTCAATAACCTTACAGTAATATCTTAGAGCCATTGGCTATCATTCAGCTATTGATGCCTCTTGGAACAATCGCCAATTTTCAGGCACTTCTATGCATCCAGCAGATAGCGATAAACAACTCCCAGCCAAGACCTTCTTTTCTGATCACTTCATTGTTAAAAATCCATTAGCAACTTAAGAAGCGACCATGTCTTGAAGCAAATTCACAACTCTAGATGTCTGCAAAGCAAATGCTGTCATTTCTTGGATCATTACATCCCCAACAGGAGGATATAAAGAACTCACCTGTTTCTGGTGAGTCTCACTCTACTGTTAATAGTAAGTTAGACTGGGACTTCACTCTGGCTTACTTCAGTGGTATGAACCTGAAAAAGGAACAGATTTTATTGTAATTAAGGGGTCTTAAGTTTGCTGAAGCAATAATAGTACTTTTTTTATGTTGCACTTTTCAATACATGTTACCAAGTGCTTCACAATGGGCAATAAAAAAAACAGAATGTAAAGCAAAATGAAGCAATAAAAAACTTAAAAGCATACAGACTTGTAAAACAGACCCAAAAAATCTAAATTATAATTTGATAAAATCACACAATACAATTTTTCCTATAAAAATCTGTCTGAAGTAACAAAATAAAACACGGAACTGACTCTGCAAGTCTGATCTCCTCCGGCAGGCTGTCCCACAGTGAAGGAGCTCAGACTAAAAAAGCCCTGTCCCCTTTGGTTTTCAGTGGGGATCTTGGAACAGTTAGCCAGAAGATCTCAGACTGCCTCCCTCTCCAACGATATAGATAGGGGCAAGTCCATGTTTTGCTTTAAAAGTTAATAAAGTAATCTTAAAATGAATCCTAAAATCAACACGCAGGATTAACTTTGACTGAGACATGTGTACAGAGAATTACAATAATCAAGATAGGAGGATATAAAAGCATGTATGAGTTTCTGAAGATCTTTAGCCGACATTAAGGACTTTACTTTTGATATATTTCTGAGCTGATAAAAACAAAACTGGACAACTTTTTTCTCCTAAAACACAAATTCTGCTCAAAAATTACACCAAGGTTTTTGGCTGAGGGCTTAACATGTCAATTCACCCAGACAGTTATGAAGATGTTTGATTGGTCTGAAATGATGTTTCTGTCAGCCAACATCATGATGCTGATTAGTAAAAAATGAAAAGTCAAGCTTTGTGAGGTCTTTAAACAAAAGAGGAAGAAGACAACTTTTAAAATGTTGTTTGCTTAATGGAGACTGGATCCATCATTTCTTATGCATTCTAGGAAGTCAGGAAATCTAAACACTGATTGTCTTTAGTTAAGCAGCATCAAGCAGATTTGTGTCAGTGTAAATGTTTGATCTTGAACAGATTGTTTGAAGAGATTGTTTGAGAGAAATAAAGCCTAGATGTCATGATGGTGGATTTCATTCCACCTGCTTTTGCGTTTTTTTTCTTGAAAACACCAAAACCTGCTGATATGAGATTGTTCAGTACTTAGTTTATGTTACCTCAAACGTACACCATCTTGGTGCAAAAACTATAAATGGAGATCACCTTACTGTCTAGACCTGCATTCACATGCTCCTTGAATTGTCCTTATTTTTACAAGTCCATTTTCTGACTTTGCTATGCTCACAAGCTTCAAGTTTTAGAGTTAAAACAACACAGACACTACTACAATGATGTGTTAGATGTTACAGATAAGATGTAACAAGTAGATAAATGAAATATACAACATTTTCTCCTTCTCTGAGTTGTTGTCTTAACTTAAATGAAAGTTATCCTGAATAACTTCAGATGAAAATCTTTTTTTCTTAGATTTTTAACAACATCTGAAAGCAGGGAGACTCATTAAAGGGTTTTATTTTTTTTAAAGAAGAGAACTTCAAAATAAACAACCAATAGAAATAAACCATCCAGAAACTAGAATGAAAAATTCTTTGTCATTTGTTTTTTTTAGAATCAGTCTGTGAGAGGATGGAGACTGGAGGGGAGAGTAATAGGTGCAGAGGCGGGTGGTGTGTTACAAGGTGATCAGATGGAGGGGGGAAAGATAGAAAGTGAGGATGCATGACAGCTGACGAGAGATGTGGGTAGAAAAGCTTTCTGCTCGCTCTGACAATGATGGATGACTTTTCTACGGGGCTCCGCTCTCTTAAAGATGCAACCTGCATAACCCACTTCATGACAGAAGGGGGCATTGATTATGTGTGAATATTGGGGGTTACTTTTACTTCCTCAAAATATCAAATGCCCCAACAAGGTTCCGCTGCTTTACGTTGGGGTCTTGTCTCACCATGAGAGGGATTCTATTTTGTTCAACAATCTGTTCACTACATATTTTACCAATTACTTAGCTACCAACCAAAGACAAGAACAAGTTGACACAAAATATTGATTTAAGAAAGTTTTTTTTTACAGCTTTGATGAAGTCCTTCTGATTCCGGTTAGTAGTGCCTCCACGGAAATGGATTCTAATCAGCCTCCTTGCGGGAAGATTCAACGTTAAACTTAAAATTTCTTTTTACGGTCAAGTTCAAACATTATTCTGCTCATTTGGGGTCCAGTAGCTCCTCAGGCTACTCTTCAATCTGTGCTCTCTAACTGTCATTATTTCCCCACTTTCAAGACCAGCCTGAGATGACACTAGCGTTTTTACCACAGTGTCAACAGGCTGAGGGGAAATGTGTGTAATCAGCTTGTCCTCGGCAGTGCTTTGACTGATGAGAATGAATCACTGTTATTTTTTGGGGTTTTGACCAATCAGAATCAAGTATTTCACACAGCCGAGTAGAACAACCCAAATTCCCCCAAAAGATGGGACGCTGTGTAAATTGTCGATACAAATAGAAGGTAGGTAGTAAGGACTGCAGGCAGACCAGACCCCTTGTGCAAAATGTGGTTTGGCATTGTCTTACTGAAATATGTAAGTCTCAGGATGAGGGGATGTGGGACACAAGTGCAGACCACGGGGGATCTTAAAGTAAATACCCAAAATAAAAAAGGCTAACACCAAGAGACTCCAAAACCTAAACAAAGCTGTACAACGATAAGGGAAAAACTGAAACACCACTGCCGAGCAACTGACAGGAAACCAAGAGGGAGATCCAGGAAAACCACTTGAAAAAACTCAATGGCTACTACAGTTGCCTTAGAAGAGAATGACAAGACTGGAGTAAAGAGTAGACTCATTGAACTTCAACTAAACTATTTTCTTACTGAGACATGAACAGAGAGGACAAATTATCAGAGAGATTTTGTGGTGCTTAGGCAAGCTACTCAACGTAGAGAACACAGAAGAGCTCCTCTCACTACCTCAGACCTTGAGCTAATGAGTCAGCACAGGGCACTGGAGTCCAAGAGTATATATAAACTTCCCACACCTGCTCCAAATCAGGGGCAATCAGGCACACACACCTGACTCTGCTCTGGGATGATTCCTTCACTAAAATCAATGGCTGTTTTCGAAACGGCCTGCTATATACTACCTACTAATGTAGTAGGCAGTAGGTACTGCCTACTACACACTGCGTTTGAATTTGGTATGTAGTATGACTATTCTGTTCGATCTGTGCTGCAGTACGCTGGGCCAGACGTCACTGAGTTTTTGGTTTTGGAATGTAGAAGTAAACGCTGAAGCTGATAGAGAAACTGCCTCTTTAGCATCCACTTATGATTTAAAACCCTAAAAACTGAGTTGCCCTGTCAAAAAAAGAAGAGGAAATGAAAAGAGGAATGAGCGTTGTGCATTGTGGGAAACAGTACGCGAGGCAGACTGGTCTGATGCATACTGTGACATTTTCCTGAATCAGTAGACATCCGGGGAGTTTTGGCATACTGCAGATTTTGCTCTTGTTCCCTTACTACATACTACATACTGAATTTTAGCCAAATCAAAATATACTGCTAGTATAGTAGGCGGTTTCAAAAACAGCCAATGAGTCACATGTAAGGTGGTCCCTGAAAAGTTATTGTCTGGATGGCAGCTTATTTTGCTCCAAAACCTGTATTTCTTGTTCAGCATTAATGAAGCCTTAACAGATTTGGAAGCTACTCTTACCATGAACGCTTATACAACCCCATACCATTACAGATGCTGTTTTTTTTTTAACTGTGAGCTGATAACAAACCGGGTGGTCCCTCTGCTCTTTAGAGTGTGGGATGTAGCATCCTTGATTTCCTCAGGACAGTTTTCCGCCTCCCCTTAGTCCATCTTTAATGGGCTCAGGTCCAGGGAAGTCACTGGCATTTCTGGATCATGTTTATATACGGCTTCCTCTTTGCATGGTACCGTTTTTAATCTGCATGTTTGGATGCAAGAAGATCTGTGTTCATAAACAGAAGGTTTTGGAAGGGATTTTGAGCCCATGCAGTGACTTCCACTACAGAGTCATATCTGTTTTAAATGCTATGCCACCTGAGGGACCAAAGATCACAGCCTCACAGAGTGGTGAACCTCATCCCATCTTTACTTCTGAAGATTTGGCCTCTCTGGAGTGTCCATTTTTTACTCACTCATGTTACTCTTGTTACTAATCTGTTACAAATAAACTCCATGTGTTCTTTTTTTCAGTGTTACACAACTTGTTCACTGTTTTGTTGGCCAATATAGTTATATTTTTAGTTTTTTAAACATTATACATTGGTGTGAAGATCAATAAAGACTTTTTCTTGAAGCAAAAGCCATCCAACTAGAATTCCTAGTTGAATATGACGGACAACCATCTGATGATTAAGGAATGCTTTTTTTACATGCAGAATATGCAAGCTCAAAAGTTTTTGAAAAAATAACCAAAAGTGTCCTTGTAAAAACTGTTAATAGGCTCAACAAATAGCAAAAAAAAATTGATTAGTGAGCTGCACAGGAGTCTGAAGCGTATTTTTTAACCCTAAACAACACCAGGCTATTTATCTCCCTTTACTTCTTTTATTAATGCTAAGCTTGGCTAATTGTCTACTCCTGCTCAAAAACGTAACACAACAACTTTAAAGTGGTATTGATTTTAAACCAGTGTTTTTCCACTAGTTTCTTAAACAGTGTTAATTTTGAGAGTATGTTACACACATCTTTGGTGTTTGTTACTGCAGCTTCATCCAGGCCTTCACTTTGAGTCATAACTTGTGTTTTCTGGCTTTGGAAAGTGCTTGGATGGCAAAAAGCAGAAAAACATTAACTGCTAGTTTCAAAATGTCCTTCAGCTGGTTTAGAGAAAAAAAACAGAGTCTGGATCCAGTTTGTCTGCAGGCTTTGTTTCAACCTTGTTTGGAGTGAAACACTTTTCTCTCTTTGTTTCGTGCCATATCGCAATTTAGCTGACTCCAAACTCAAACATGCTGCAGAATCCTGCAGAGGCTTCCAGTCTTTTTGACCAAGGTTTAGATTTGTGTCTGTTGTGTATACATCTCTGAAGTCCTCTCATGATGATTTATTTAGTTTACAGTAAAACATGAAGGTACATTGACTTGAAGGAGGCTAACTTTTCCCATCTTTGCCCTCTCTGACCTGCAGGAACCGTCATGACTCCGAACTACATCAGTAACAGCTCTGCAGACGTGTCTCTGTGGTGTAACTGTGAGGGCAATGGAAACCATTGGCAGGACTGTCTGAGGGTGCAGCGCATGTTCACACACAACAGCTGCCTGCGTGAGTCTGCATGTCTCTCCTGTTCTTCTCTGTTCATGCAGTGTTTCATCTGTGCACTGCTGGTTAAAGAAGACATTTGATTTGTTGTCTAGTCTCAAACTACATTGATTCAGTGATGATGTTTCAGTCAATATCAGGTTATTTCTCATTTTTTGGTTTGCAAAACATTTTTCAATCTTTGTTTTTTTGTTGTGATGTTTCCGTGCCCTGTCTGCTGCGTCAGACTGGATGAAAAATGTGGGGAAAGTTAGGGGCAGTTACAGTCACATCTTAAAAACAAACCAAAAAAATGTCACCAACAATTTCTAACATTTATATTAATTTTATAAATTCAGTTTTTATTTATTTATCTAAGGACCAGAATCAAGAAAACAGAGTAAACATCAAAGATTCTCTGAGGGACAATTCAAAGAGAATAAATAAAAAACCTCATCATCGTGATGTCTGCTGGATCCGTCAGGGTGGCCGATCTCCTGCAGCGGCGCTCACAGCATGAACTGAACTCTGCCTCTTTATGTGTCAGATACTCGCCTCAGCCTCAGCATGCAGAACCATCTTACAGTCTGGATCTGCAGCTTTAGGCTTCTGCAGGGCTCCAGACGTGCGAGAAGAGGGGCCTGAGGGTAGAGCCCTGCAGCTGTCACTCAATCACAGCAGCTGTCAATAAGCCTGTCGATACACACTGAGCCTGTATGTCCAAACACTAAAGCCAGGATCGATGCGTCAATGCACTTCCCATAAAGCCCGGTGATTTATCAACCTGTCGACAGCTCCAACAATAAAGCTGCCACATAGATATGTAGGTTCACGCCCACTGAGATGCAGCATGCAGGCTGGCCGAGAAAACACACACACGTGCACACACATGCACACACAGAGGTAGTGATGAGGCTGTGTCTCCATGCAGGTAACTCTATCAGTTGGATGGGAAGCCCCGGCTCCCTGCCTGCAGACATCACCCCCCCTCCGGCTCCCAGACCCTCCCCGCTGGTTCAGGAGGACGAGCTGCTGAGCAACAACCACCTGCCTGAGCACAACAACATTGTGAGTACACTGCAGCAGTCACACTTTCAATTACCTTTGAGACTTTGATCCCCGGGCCTTTTCTATTAGCTTTGGTTAGAGCTCATCTTGTCACTGTCACACACTCTGTTCTTTATTATTCTATTTGTTTCATCTCCATTGCTCAGCCTTTTATCATCTCGTTTATCATCTTTGCTCTTTTCTAGTTTGTTTTTTTAGAAGCTCAAAACACATTTTCCTTTTGATTGTGTCAGCATAAGAGTGGAAGCCCTGTGCAGACATGTAAACGCAACTACACACCAAGTGTAGGTAGAGGGATAGTTCATTATTTCAGGAGTCTGTATGATCTAAAACAAATGGGTTCTTTGACAAAGTCCGAACGTGCACACTTACACTGACAATGGCGCGAAGGTAAGGCTTTGTTAAAATGAATTAAGTCATGTTGTAAAATTGACCCCCTCTGCAGTAGGCTTGGGTACCGAAAACTGGTTCCACTTATGAACCGGTTCTAAATTTCTTAGATTTGTGGATTGGATAAGCAACGTGCTTTTTCGTGTCCACTTTTTGGTTCCAAACAGCAACATAAATGTTTCAGGATTAAACCTCAGTAAGAATTCTGCAGTCCACAGAAAGTTTTATTTCACCTTCCAGGACCTGCTGCATCCGTGTAACATTACGTCACGTGTGACGCAGCATGTCAACAAAGTCACAAGTAGAGGCTCATGGTAGCAACAAACATTCCAAAGTTTGGCTAAGCTTCACTAAAAATAATACAGACACAGCACAAGGGAGGAAGCACGTCTATTATGACACTTACTTCAACATGGTGTTAATTTGAGGGACTGCTCTGTCTTCGATGTGTGTCTGTGGTGTCATAGTCATAAAAACGTCCCCTGCACAGCTATAGTAACGTCCCATCACACTAAGGTAGAAAACACAGCTGAGCTCACGTTTGCATTTATATAGAGCTAAACGAAGCTTGTCTACAAATATTTTCAATATGTTTTTGTTAGATATGAGTTCACAGAGCTCCCCTCCATCCTCTGTTCCTATGTGGAGTCCCTGTTGCACAGAAACTCAGTTCACTTTAGAGATGAAGGGTGAGATGAATGAGGAGGAAGTGGAGGAAAGTCTCTTTCTGTGTAGTGAAAGAGTGGTGATGGGATTACACCTCTTTGCAACCGTTTAGTCTCCAGCATTTAGGTATGCAAAATGCATTATGTATGATAATATTAGTTCATATTGTAATATTTTTTTTGTTATATTTCTATTTCATTTATTTTAATAATTATGATTTGTAAATTTCCTCATTCTATCCCAATAAGAACGAGCAACTGCATCAATAGGCAGAACCGGAAACGGAACCAGAATATCTAAAATTGAAACGGTGCCTAACCCTACTCAGCAGCCTAGCTTCCACCCTCCTTGTTTCTAAACAAAGGGGTCGAGTTGACCAGGACTCCTTGTTGACAAAAACTAGTCCCATATAAACTAAAGCTGCTCACACATTGAAGTATCACAACAGGGCCATGACAAAGTTCAGCTGTCATGTACTTACACATTAAACTCCACAATGGTGTAATATTCGTTTCCCAGTGCGTCATCTCATGTTGCATTACAGCGTTGCTCAAGTGGCACAGCAGAAGCTCCACAAACACACACTCAGACCTGCACATACACACAGCGCTGTTGCCCCCATTACGCCTCTGCTACTTCCTCTGTTGGAGGATTAGAGGAGTGACTTCAACATTACCCCTCTGTGTAAATTGCATACAAGGACTAACACGTGTGTTAATATTCCGCCTTGAACTGGCTCATGTAAGAACCCTAAAACTACCGCTGTCAGAGGTTCCCTGCAGAGTTTTTATCCTCGAGTGGTTCTGTGGAGCAGTTTGGTGTGAGAGGGTCCCTGTTGTGTTTGTCCCGTGGTTGTGTACACTCATTTCAGAGTATAAACATTAGAGCCGCAGACGTTAAAAAAAACAGCAGAGGATTTTAAATGTACTTTGAATAAACGGCAGTTTTGATGAGTATCTCTGAATGTAACAAAGAAATGTCCTCAGGATAACTTCAGCTGATTTTCACATCTGAAAGACAAAGATGTTCAAACGTAGTTACGTGTGATGATTTGTTTACTTTAAAATATTTATCATAAGCACTGCATTATTGACATTAATAGAGTTCTTAATATTTATTCACATTTCCCTGAAGGCCTCTCCTGTGAGGTGACTGCAGTCAGAATAAAACTCCTCTACAGCTGAAGAGACAACAATAAGCAGGACTGCAAACAGGAAAATCAGATCTTTGCGTGAGGAGACTTTTAATTTGAAAGGCTGAAAAGTGTCTCTTTAAAATAAAGCTTCTGTAATACCTCGGAATGATCAGATTATTGAGCTTTGTCATCCTCAGGAGAAGTTTTAGCCTCTCATCGGTGTTAGACAACACAATAGTGAGTCAGCGTTTGATTAGAAGATTAAAGGAGCAGCTGGGGGGTCGGAGTTATCTCAGCATTTTGGCAAGTCTTCAAAAGATCCCACAGAGTTTGTGAGGTCCACCAGGAGCTCTTCTCAGGATCGCAGGAGTCTTCATGATGGAAGAGATTTTATTTCAGATACAGTTTGAGTTTTCAGAACTATGAACAGACATAAGGGTTCATGTTCACACAGTCTCAGAGCCCATCAGCTCATGCTCATTGTCTCCATATCCAGAACTGGACAACATCTACCAGTTCAGCAACTGGTTCAGATTAGATAAATATATGCCCCTTGTCGAACCATGAGATTTGTCCTTGTCATGACTTGAACCTCCACTTTCAACAAGCTGCTCTCGTACCTTCACAGACTACTATCAGAGTTTCTAAGCTTGGTTTATTCGGGTGAAAGCCTCTCTCATTCATGTGCTGACTCACAACTTTGTAAACTTCTGTGTTTCTGAAGCGGTGTCCAACATTTGAAAAAACATGCTCCTCCATCAAATGTCCACAAGGCATTTGACCTCCTCGCTGCTCCAAGTCAACTCACAACTCATTTTGTTGGTTGGCTAACAAGCTTTAGTTAACGTCTTAGAGCCGGTTTCCCAAGATGCTATCAGAGATGGCATTAGTTAACCTGTGCAGTGGGGAAAGGAAGCTGTGATGTAATGATGTGCAGACTGTCCTGCGATAGTGTGCAGACTGCACTTTGAACGCAGAAATACCAGAAAAACACAACAAGGCATCAGTTTATTATCTGAATCAGAACAAAGCCCACAAGTTTTCAGGAGTGAAAGCATCCTCAGAGAAGAAAGTGTTATAAACAGGGAAATATCCCCATCTGTTGTTTCCTCCCAGCTGACTGAAGTGAACCTGTGGAGAGTTGTTGTTGTGTGTGTTTAGTGTCTGCAAACCGTCTCACCTCGAACCTGTGAGCCAGTACACCATCCACAGACAGTGAACAGCAGTCTGTAGTTTCAGACTAGTGACAGTGTTTGTTGTATAGAGTTGCTAAAGTGACCATAGATAAATGTTAGCATGCTAGTGTTCACTACAGTTAACTCACACATGCCCATTCAGATATTTACAGAGCTGTTCACAACGATGAGAGAGAGAGGACAACATCAGCAGCTGGAGAGAAACTGCTGCAGCACCTTTTCTCAGAGAGTTAGGAGTGTTTGCTTTGCCACTATAGAGCTACAACTGGCCTTAAAAAGGTGCCGGTGTCACCGCTCAAGGCAGACAATCATATTGTAGAGGGAGCAGGACTCGTCACCTAGGTAATGAAGTAAACGGATGCTTGTCAGAGGATGTTAGCAGACACAGGAGAATGAATTTGTGAGGGATCATCTGTTAGTTGCTGTGATAAAATAATAATAAACAAGCAAAGACTGACATACGATGTGCTTTTATTTTGGAAATATCACTCTTGATGTAACTCTGTCTCTGCTGTTGTAAGATTTGACTTTGCTTTTGTTTAGAAAAGAAGATACAAATAATCCATATTATCTAATCACATTACTTGTTGTATTGTAATGCAAATAGAATCAGCAACATGGTGTTCTGCTTTTGTTATGAGTCAGTTTTATTGTATCATCCCAGACTTCAGTGTAAAGAAGTCTGGGATGATATGCTAAAGAAAGTCCTGAAATAAAATAAAGAATTAAAACTCTGGAGATACACAATATGCGGATGAGGTGTTGGAAGCCTCAGTCACCTCCAGCTGAACTCAGCATCAAAACCTGATGAAGGCAGTTGCAAAATAAAAGCCTCATCACTCAGTGAAATTACTCTTTGCAGCTATTTTGATCCTTTTCACTCATTGTATTCTGTTTCCTGCTCTCATGATGACTGTGTCCTGATTCCAGACACCCAGATTCAGATCTGTTTTCACTGTTCAACACTACAGAAAGTAGGATTTTTCTCCTGACTCTCAACAAAAGCTGACCCAGACTGGAACAAAATCGATCCATCGTGGTTTGATCAGTTGTCAAAACATGTTAAGAGTATAATCAGCTCAATGTTTCTGATGTTTGTCCCAGACTCCTGATACAGACGGTGGTCTGAGGTCTGTTTGCCTCCTCTTTTTAAGTCAATTGAGGTGTTTTTTTAAATCAGACATACGTAGCATGTAATGATATCCTGGGAAAGGGTAACTGACTGAAATCATAACATGTTTCATGTTAGTTTCTTCAGATTTGACTGAGATATCTCTATGGAAAGGAGTTGGAGTTATTACTCTGATTTACATCACTCAGTGTTTTTCTTCAGGTCAATTTAATGGAGGTTAAAACTCGGTCTGGACTGATGGGATCAGTCACACACGAGCATGGTGAATACTTAATCTGTCTGCCTGCATTTAAAAAGGGCATAAGTAAACATTTGTTTTGAAGACTTGTTTCTCTGCACCTTCAGTTAAAAATAAAATCCTTCAGTGTCACGCTTTTTCTTGAAAAATTAAGTAAATTGATGAGATATTTTTATTCACATGAGAAACTGCAGTTTTTAACACTTCCGCTTGGGCCAGTGGTTGCTGTATGGAAGGACGGTGACCACACAGTCTCATTTCAGTCTGGACTGTTTGATCTGTGCAGGCTTTGGTCCATCAAATAATTGTATCAATAAGTTAAATCATTTCTTAGCAGAAGGAGTGACTGTAACCAGCTGAACTTCACCAGCAAGCTCCAAACAACATGTCCTGTGCAACATTGAAACAAAATCTGGCTTCACTTTTGTACAACAGAAGGAGATGGGACTGTGTTGTCCATCTTTATAAACAGTCATTGCTTAAGACCTCCTTTGTAGCAAGAACATTTTAGGGGAAACACATCTACAAAGATGGATTTTACAAAAGATTTTTGACTCTGGGGTGGATCTAGGTCCTTGTAAAAACTTCGGTGCCTAACAGGTTTGTGTTTTTGGGATCCGGACCAGACTTAACTTCACCCAAACAAATGTTTGAGTCGTCCTGAATGTGTCAGGTTAACGTCTCACTCCCAGGCCTCACATCGTCTGGACCATTCTGGCCTTGCAGTGCTTGAGTTCCTTCTTGGTGGCTCATGTGTATGTCTGCCAGCTCAGTAATGTGCAGACACTAACAGACAGGAGCTGAAATGTGTCGGACACACACATATGTTCAGCTCCTGGCTGTCCTTGTCCAACGCTGACCGTTAAACGTGGTCCAATCCAATCCTGGTCCTGGCTACTGTAACCTTGGCCGGACCACAATCTGCCGTGGCTGTGGCTCCCCGGCTCCCAGCATGCCTCACTGCCAGAGATAATCTGGGCCGCCAGACAAGAGGGGATTCCAGCTCTCTCTCTCCCGGCGAGCGGATTAGATGAGGTGTTCGTTGGAAGCAGTGCATCAGTCAGGCTTCATTAGTATGAATTTATTCATGCCCATATGTCTACCCCTTTCTCTACCTTCCCCAAATCCCTCTCTTCCCACCTTCTCTCCTCTCCTCACTTCCTCCATCCTTACTTTACTTCTTCTTCTCCTTTAGTGTTTACTTTGTGTTCTCACTTCATTCAGTCTTCTCCTTGTTCCCTCTCCCCCCTCCCTCCCTCCGTACCTGCTCCACACCTCTTCATCTGTCCGTCACTCAGCCTCCAGTCTTGTCTTTCTGAGGAGCTTTGGCTTGTTTCTCTAAAGTGATTTTTCCAGAATTTGAAAGGTTTCACTTCAAAAAGCTGAGGATCGGCTCAGGCAGAGGAAAGAAAAAGTGCGTCACTTAGAAACATAGATTACTGCTCTTTGTTTGAAATGTTACGTTCCCGCAAGGGATGCATAAAAAAATAGAGTGGGACAGGGTTTGAACCACGGTGCTATTGTTTGTATCATTTGATGACACTTTATTTTGTTTGGACTGAACTACATTTAGCTTATCAGTTCCAGTCAATTGGAGGACGTGGAAGTATAACATTTTGAGGGACAACAGGATTGGTTTAATGGCTTTTGCACACTGAGTCCACTTTTTTTTTCAGATCCACAATAATACACAGAAACCTTGAAGAATGAGTCTGATCCCTTTTCTTCTTTCATTTGTTGCAAAAATGTGCAGTACTAAACAAAATTGAGTCATCAAGCGAGGATGACTTGGTGGTTCTTTCACTCATTGAAAAAGAAACAGAAAACACTCTGTTAATCCACTCCAGAAAACAAGACGAGTGTAAGGAGAGTTTCACCTGCTGATGAAAGAGCTGTGGAATTACCCCCATCGTTCCAGATGTGTTTCAGGATGTCAGTGGTCCAGTTTGATACACTTTTAGTGATACTGGAACCAAACATTTGAGAAATCTCAAATTGATTCCAAAAAGCAGTTAGCAGCGTGTTTGAGGTACACACAAAGGCACAAATTAATCCAAAATGTTCAATGGAAGAAGTGCGCATAGACACCTGGATCTGTTGATATTCAAACAAGATCATGTTGTTCATGTTTTCTCAGCAGACACAGCTCACAGCATCCTCAACGAGTAGGACTGTTGCAGCAAAACGCAGAAAATCAAACCTGTTTTGACAAAATAAACAACAGACCAAAGTGTGCAAACATGACTGGCACGTGAGTTTTTATTTATTTTTAAATGCACGGTAAGGCACCTCGAAATATAAATAAGACAAAAAATATCAAATGGATGATTTAGTTACATTTCTAAATACATTTCTTAGAATTTAAATGAACGTCTTTTCTTGAATGGATCAATGTCGTAGACATTGAATGGCTGGTACTTATACAGCTGCTCCTTTGATGCACTCAAGGTTATGCCTACGTGTTTCTGTGTATCCATAAGAATAAGTTAATATTCCTATCACTAATAAGGACGCACAACTGCACCTCGTCTTTCCCAGACACACTCCATGTGGTGAATTCACCCGGAAGGATTACTAGTCACAAAACATAATGCCCTCCTAATATTCACGTCCCTGATGTTTTTCAGCTCTGTGCAGTTTGCTCTTGTTTTGCACTTGACAGTGGAGATGAACTGTAAGCAGCCCCACTCTCCACAGTCCGCTCATCCTGATAGAGCTCACATCAGTCCACGTACAGATGAAGAGCTGAAATGTGAGGGGACTCTCTCTTTTTCTCTTGTGTTTAGAAGTTAAGACTTGACAGATGTGACTCAGTGAAATGTTTTTAAAAGTTTCCTCTCTGGACCGAACCAGTGAGAGGAATTCATCCTGATACAAACACTCTCATCCAGTGTTTGTTGTGGAAGCTGTTTTAAATATAGTCTTAGTCTCATTTCTTCAGCTGGCTCTATTCCGAACATTTGGGTCTAGTTTTAGTTAAATAAAAAGTAGTTACATATTAGTTTTTACTTTTAGACAACAGAAACACCTTTACTCGTGTAATATCCAGATTCCTTCCCTTAATGAGGCCTGCACTCTCCCACAATGCAATGATGTTGTGCAGCCCCTGCTGCTCTGTAAGGAAAGGTCATTAAAAAACAGATAAAAGTGGTGATTTAGAGACATTATCTTTACTCTAAGTCAAGAATACTTTGGTCACTTTGGCTTTATTCATTTTCCATGACTTTAAATAAAGTCGTCTCTCACTGAGTCAACACTTTCAATGCAAGACTTTTACTGACCCAAGATCTTTGTGTGTACTTTTTTGACAGTAAAGTGAAGTATCCAAACTTAGTCTTGTGTTATTTTGTAGTTTGTGATCCCGTGTTTCCAGTTTAGTTATACTTCCTGTCCTTTTGTTTTTCCCTCCTTTTTTGATTAACCTGATTAGTTTCACCTGTGTCCTCTGTCCACACCAGATTATTCTGTGTATTTAGTTTATCTGTTCCCCCTGTCCTGGGTTGGAGCATTGTAAGTCTTTCTTGTGTTCATATCGTTTCTTATCCCAGTGTTTCCAGTGGGTTTTTTTCACTCAGTTTCTTGGACATTTTAGTAAGTTTTGTTTGCACCTTTTGTTCTATTATTATTAAAAAAAATGTCTGCACATGGGTCCTCCTCATTTTTTTTCCTAATGTGAAAGAAAATAAAGATTTAATAATAAAAGAACAAAAGGTACAAAGAAAACTTCATAAAATGTCCAAGAAGCTGAGTTCAGAAGAAAACACCGGAAACACTGGGATAAGGAAACACTAGGTACACATGGAAGACTTACAATGATCCAACCCAGGACAGGGGGAACAGAGAAACTAAATGCACAGAATAATTAACACAGGTGTGGGACACAGGACACAGGTGAAACTAATAAGGTTAATCAAAAAGGAGGGAAACACACAAGAGCAGGAAGTAAAACTAAACTGGAAACACAGGGATCAAGAACTACAAAATAAAACAGGAAACAAGACTAAAATAAGAAACAAAAGAAAATACACAAAGGTCTACAACAAGAGACATGGATAACTAAACCCACGGACAACAAAGGATAACTTATAACAGAATAAACAAGGTCAGGAGCCAGTGCATGAACCACAAGGAAAAAACTAAACTAAACATTAACTTGTGACAAAAATCAGTCACTTTTATAACAGGAAACCTTAACCTTCTCTTGAATTGTCATGGTATATGTTGGCATTTCAGCAAATGTTATGTTATGATGGCTTTCATTTTTTTTAGCAAGACATGCTGGAATATTTGAATACTTATTTTCTCGTACAATATTTTTTCACTAATACTTCCTTAATACTTATTTTTGATGTCCTGTTTGTGTCATGATTTACATTCATGTGCACACAGTTCATTTCTAAATGGTGATCATTTTTGATAATTCAGAAGCATCTAATTTGGTAAGTGTGTCTGTTTCATATCGATTGATTCAGTTTAAAAACTTTGGTGTCAACCATCCAGTATTGTGATGCTCATTTTGATATAAATTGATATTTGTTTTTACCTTTTACATACATATAGCATATTAATTCAGGGTACAAATGTGAGTGTTATTGCAGCAACAGTTAATTCCAGCTATTAACATTTACGTTACAAATAATATAAAACACTGTTTTTAATGAGTACATGTACAAGCAAACTTTATACTCCAGTGATTTTGAAAGATTTATTCAGAGTTTCTTCACGTTATTTCTGTCCTCCGATGTGTTATAAAGTTAACAGATCAGAGGAAAGGTCATGAGACTTTGAAATAATGTGTGATGACTCAGAATAACAGTGCAGGCTGGAGGAAAGTTTAAACTCAGACAGAAGGTGCTCTCTCTTCGGCTGTGGATTGTCTGTACACAAAAACTATCAGAATCTATTTCACAGTAATGAACTAAATTATCGTCACATCACTTTAGAATAAATTAAGTAAACTCTAACAGTGATGTGTTTCTGTACCCTGAAGGAGAATAAGATGGCTGTTTAAAGCCTCTGCGACTGTCAGACGAGATGATGAAAAGTCAAAATAAAAGTCAAAAAGTGTGAGCACCCAGACAGGAGCTGATATCGGAGGCAGTATTTCACTGAAATGATGGAGCGATGTATTATTATCAGAAGAAGAACAATCTGCAGACTATAATCCAGCAGCAGCCCAGGGCTCCTCCAGATGTTTCTGCATCTCATCGAGGATAAACAGCTGGGCGTCTTCAGCACTCAGCTCCAATAAAAACTACACTCAGTCATATTCATCAACAGCTTTAAAGTTTTAAATCAAGACTCCCCTCCATCAAAGAGTTCACAGATTAACTCATGGAGGACGAAAAATCAAAGTTATGAGCGAAAACAACGTTTTAGATTCAACCCCGGAACTACGGAAAAAGCATGATTATAAATCAGATTTTATTAACAGGTCTCTGGAAACCCTAAAAAACAACATCCTGCAAGAGTTCATGGGAGACTGTCATTATGAATTTCTGTTGAAGGTACAATCTGTAGTTAAGGGAATATTTAGTGATATCTAGCGGTCAGATTCTGGTCTACAACGCTCCCTTGCTCACCCCTTCTGTTGGTGAAGCTATGGAGGCCTTTGAGGACAAGAGGCTCCTGTGATGCATGATAAACCATTAAAAACTTCATCAGTACAAATTATTTTCTGCACAACAACCACTTCCTTCTTCTTCCAACCCCATTTCATATGGCCGCTCACCAAATATAAAACATGTATGTTGCTAGTTTGTCTGTTCTTTGCTGCTATAGAAACATAGTGGTGCAAGGTGGAAGCTTCCTATGTAAATTTAAAAGGCTCATCAAAAGGATTACTATATTCAGATGATTATACAATAATCTAAACATACTTATGAATAGTGTTTCCATTTCTATCAGGTCTTTTCTACTTAATGCCGCTAATTACTACACTCTGTACCTTTACAATTAATGTCAAATGGAAACTACTTCAGCCTGCAGCACTCAAATCATTTTGCAGTAGAAAGCTAGTGCCCTACATGTGGACATCCTACATGAAAATGCTGAATCTGCAGACAAGGAGCTGGATTTTAGAGAGAGAAGTGCTCTGGTTTCTTTTTGTAGTACGTTTGAAGTCTGAGAACTATTGACCCGATCAGGAAAACAGTTGGAATGTAGAGCTTAAGTAGTCCAATCCACTGCTGTAATGGCATCCTGGCTCCCATATGTATCTTTTTAAACAGATACCTGCATGCGAGAGAAGCTAACAATCTGTTATTGACCCTGTGTTGGGTTTGTTGGGTTTAGTTTTCGGGACTTCTTAGAGTGCATTAGAAATAACGGACCTGACTTCCGTTCAACAAACATATTAAAAGTAGTTTTCTTGTCCTGTTGAGGACAGACCTGACAACCCTTGACATTTTGCTTTTTACTAATCTGCATCATGATGTCGTCTTTCAGTAAACTTAAGACCTCTTAAACTTAAAACCAGATTCGGTTTCAGGTTAATTCTGCTGATGTGTGCCAGAGTGAAGTGTCTGTGTAACATACTGTATACGGTGAATCTGAGACTCACCAGAAACAGATGAATGAGTACTCCTCTGCAGATTGCAATGAACCAAGAAATGACAATGTTTATTTTGCAGACGTAGCTAGATGGGAGAATTTCTACCTGAACACACAGTCGCATCTCAAGTTGCTAATTTGACTTTTGAAAATGCAGCACACAGAAAAACAAGCCTTGGCTGAAGGTTGTTTATTGCTGACTGCAAGTTACTCTTGAATGTCTGAAGCTCATTCCACGAGGTATATATTGTTGTCAGATGACAGCTGACGAGATTTGAGATTATCATATGTACTGATGATGTTTTTATATTCCATTAGGTACAACACAATAACACGCAGAAGGTTGTGACATATCTGAAGGTCGTTTTTCATTTATCCCAGTGTTTATTGATCAAAAACACAAATAAAGCGAACAGAGCCTCAGCCACAACTTCTTATGACGTTTTCATGTACTTATTGAGGATGTATTCTGTGGTGGCTGTAAAAGTTATCATAGGACAAAGGCCTGAGGTCAGGTGACGGAGTTTTCGAGTAACATAGTGTGTTCAGCGTCTGTAGTGTTGTTGGATGGTTGATAACCCAAGTACCCAATTTAACCACACTATAGTGTTCTTATTTAAACCTAAACTTTCATTGTTTTTTCCACTGCAAAGTCCACGGGAGCATAAGCCTGCCAGAAAAGGTTGCCTCACCTTGACGGAGTGTTCCTCTTGTTTTGCTGGTGCAGTCATGTTTTTATGAGGACATTTCCTGCCATCTGTGGGGGTGCTAGTTTGGCAAACATTACTGCTGGTTGTGTTTATTCTAGAGACAAACAGTATCTGTTTTGTAGAGGTTAGAGAGCTTCTAACTGCTCATGCCAAGGTTAGCCGGATTGAGCCTCTAGAAATACATGAAATAACTCACCACAGCCATAAAACAATAATTCAGCTTCTCTTACACTGTGCATATCTCGGGCTAAATAAGAAAAATTTTAAAAAGCGATGAAAGTACGGGATGGTGGTATGTGGAAGTGGTAAACAAGGCACCACACACTGCTTTCATGTGGTATTAGATAAAGGGACAATGTGAACATTTGGTTATGCGAATGAGAATCCCGGCTAGGTGAGCCAGACCCCTTATGCATAGAGAACGGGGCTCCTACTGTCAGACATGGTTGGGTTCCAGTAGCTCCTCTAGCTGCAGAGGCACAGCTAGATGGGTGGCCAGGGTTGCATGAGCCCCGCTTTGAAATCTGATTGGCCAACTCAAAATCCTAAACTATGATTGGCTACTTGCCTTTTCAGAAGTGGGACTCAATGTTAAAATCAACTGTCCAGACTGTCTTGTAACAGGCTGTCAGTAGCTTTCTTTAGATATGAAAGAGTAGCACTTATTATTTTGTTAGTAATTTCCATTCTAGAACATTTTTAGCACATCTTTTTCAGAAGAAAGGCACGCAGGACAGGAATCAATCCAAAAACTGTGACGAATAAAGGGCCTTGATGCTGCAAATGTTACTAGTGCTCTATTTTGCAAGATTTCTTTCTCTAATGAAAGCCAAAACACTGCAATCAAATTCCTGCAGACTTGAAAGGGTTAATAAGTGGTATCCATTTGAATGTGTGTTTGCACAAACATCATGTTACTCTTGCATGTCACACGAACCAAGTACCTCTGGACACATCTCTGTCAGGCTGCTGTTTCCCCACTCTCAACACCTTTTTTACCACAGTGTCGACAGGCAGAGGTGATTTTTTTCTGGACTCCTCTCTGTGAATTGAATTGATTTGATTTGAAGTGTGTGATTTTTTTGCTTAAAGCTTCAGTTACACAAAATACACCTGATCACATTTAAAAATACTACTACTACTACTACTACTACTACTACTACTACAACATTTGCTTTCACCTGGGTTATGGAATTTGGGATAAATTAGCGAAGAAGTGAGTTTATTATGGCGCTTCAACATAACATATACATAACTTCAGACATGGCCTGGTTGAAGATTATTTATGGTTATTTCTTAGAGAGAGTCATATTATAATAACAATGACATGGACAGGATTATTTGATTAAATATGTCTGGAAATTGTTTGAAAACGTGACAGTTTTTTGGTACTCAAATCTAATTTTATATCCAGATTACAAAGACTTTTTAGATTCTGTTTGATTAACTTTCATTTCACAACGAGGATTGCATTTTTACAGAGTGTGAAGTACAAAGAAGGCTTACATTTTGACTTGTACTTTCCCTGGCACAAAATGTTTCTGCATGAAAGGCTTGATTAAAATATTCTTGTTCCATTTTTAAACTCCTTTTTGCTTTTTTCCAAATATCAAGAGAGATGAATGTTTCAGATGACTCCAGGTGAACATGAACTGCTCTACAATGTGAAAACATCTTTTCTGAGAACTGCCATCTCAGTTTCTTCTCACCCTGTCTTGTCCCTGTCAGGTGGTGGAGAGCGAAGAAGAAGAGGAGCTGACTCAGACAGAGCAGGAGGGCGATGAAGGTGGTCAGTTTGATGTCATCCCGCTGTACTCGGAGAGAGCCACCATCTCCAACCTGGGCTCCCCCGGCACCGGAGGAGCAGCGTCGCTCCCTGCAGGTCCTCCTGCACCCGCCCTGCTTCTCCTCCTGCTCCTGAGCGTCTCCTTCAGCTGGGGGTAGAACAGAGGATGTAGAGAAGACGCACACACACATACACACACATAAACATGCACATGCACACTGTCACATATGATGGACCTGCCAGAAAGCCTGGACTGATGACTTTGAAATGACAGGAAGCAAAGTGAAGAAAAGGACTTCACATTTAGTCAGTAGCATCTCCTTGATTCCTCACTTCTTTCCTTGCTCCCTTCCTTTCTTTTTTTGAAAATGGCACTTTGTTCAGCGCTGTCTGACTGCAGCTGCAGTGATGTGTAATCGTCCTGGAAGCACAGAAGACCGGGTCGAGGTCTGGGTGTTCACATTCAGCCATTAACCAATGAGCTTGATGCAGATGTCTCTGTCACAGATTCACAGAGGTATTCTGCTCAGATTCTGGTTCTACACACCGACATTAGCCTGATTAAGTTTGTTAGCAGGAGAAAAGGTTGGCCTGTGGATGATTGCATTCTTGAAAAGGAGGTCATAAAGTTTCTACGAGTAACTAGAAGATCAAAATGCTCGTACCAGCGTCCTGCTGTCAAACACTGATCACTTTAGCTTGTGAATGAACTGTTGTGCTGCAGACAATTACATATTATATCATATTTATTATAATTATCTGAAGTAACACTTGACTTAGTCTGGGTGGAACCTCAGGGTGAATCAAGGCCAATATAACAAACACTGTACCTGAGTGGTACTTGAACTAACCACGGTAAGCTATGACGTGAGAACACAATGACTGTTGACGCGCTTATGATAGTTTGGACAGGTTTGTACACGTGACTCTCTTATTGGTGGCGTGAGTTTCTAAACATGTCTCCTAAGTTACTCAAAATAAAATCCATCAGTCTGAAAAGCTTTACTTTGGATATGACAAAGTATTTACTATTCATTTTATTACAGAAGAACAAAGAGAGATAAAAACACACAAAAATACAGAGCAGTCCTGTCAAGGTTTCACCACGGTCTAACACATGATCCCTCAGTTCTGCTTATAAGCAATCCGTTGGTTGTTCACAGCGCCTCCCAGTGATAATAACAAAAGGAACAAATATCGGCTCCATGGTTTAATAATCTTGCAGTTCTACCCTACGTCCTCTGACAGAACCTGAGCTCCATACAAGCTCAGACAAAGGTTAGTGTGGCCAGTTAAGACAGGAGATGGGTTTTCTCGCTGCACTTCAATAAGGGATGGACCTCTGACACAGCCGATCAACTGCTAGAAGTCAATCAACCAATCACGCTCTGAGACTGGCACAGAGGTTTTTAGAGGATTGAGAGAGAGAAAACACTCACACACACCCAACAAATGACAGTTGAGACAAATATACAGCACACTACAACTGCAGTCACAGACAAACCTGTGTGAGCTCTTATTTGAATGTAATGCTCGATCATTATGAGGCTAAAACACATCACCACCACTCACGTGGAGCAGGTCATCCCTCTAGCTGTGTTCACACATGCACAAAAGTGATGAAAATTTCCTGAAATGTTCAGGATGAGCTGCGTGTGTGAACGCAAACAGTGAGATTTTTTCTCACCCATCTTTACCCGGACTTTTCTCCTGAAAATGTATTTCCTTTCGTTTCCTTTCATTTTAAAAAAGACCAGTCACACTCTGCACTGATATAAAAGCAAACCCAAAATCTTGTGACTGTTTTGATGCAGAGAAGAAAAAAAAACGCTAATGAAAAGTTTGTTTTAAAGTATTTATTTTATGCTGAAGCCGATGGGTCCGCAGGAAACACGACCAATTCAGGATCTGAACCTTGTGCTTGGATGTGAACACCCACACGTACAGGAAGGCTTTACAGCTGCAGTCAGACCTTATGGTTGTTGTTTTTGTTTGTTTGTCTGTTTGTTTAACTTATGAATGAAGGCTGGTTTTGTCCCATTGGTTGCGACTCACCTGTCTGTGGATCATACAGGGACTGAAGGTGTGAGGACGCTGATACACGATACATCCTTCAAACTTTATCACAGTGATGAATGGAGCGATCGTCTTCTCCCCGCCGCTGAGCTGAATGACAAATGACACACTTGTCTCTCATTGTTTAATGAACATCAGGTGCCAAGTGTGTCACGCCTGTGTGTGTGTGTGTGTGTGTGTGTGTGTGTGTGTGCAAGGATCAGGCACGGGGATTGCAAAGAAAATTGAGTAAAGCTTTTTGTTATAATTTGAGTCTTGCACTTCATCGTTCCCACCCACGTCAGCACAGCCACACAAACTGAACACACACACGCACACACATGCATTAGCACACATACTGCCTGCCGATGCAGCTCTTTCTTGCTTTATTGCTTTATCCCCGTCCCTATCTCGCTCCCCGGTGACTCAGGGACCGAGACCTGCGCCGCCACAGGCACCGATATGAATAAAGCCGTCATAATAAAAACAACACACCAGAAACAATATGAGCTCTAAAACGGCAGAACAAATCAAATAGCTCCCCAGCAGGCGAAAAAAAAAAAAAAAACTCACACACACGCTACTTCTGACAGCGACACACAGACAAAATGAAAAGAGTTGGAGAAGGAGTCGGAGGGAGAGATTTATGGAGGAGAAATTAGGGGAAAAAATAAGGCCAAGTCCCTGTGTGGTCTTTGTGCGTTTGATGTTTTACTTGTTTTTAGTTGCCTGGCTGATAATCAGTCCCTGACAACATCTCTTTATCATCTGACAGGCTCCTGGGGGGAGCTGTGTGTGTGTGTGTGTGTGTGTGTGTGTCTGTTTCAGGGAGGGGGTATCAGGCAGTGATAGAAATAGTGTGTTGTAGCGAGAACAGAAAGGACCCTGGAGCACAAACATAGCAGAGAGAATCGCCCGCTCTTGATTTTCTGTGTCTTATAAATCTTTTGCTGACACTAATTTTTTTTTCCTATTTCTCGTGAGCGCGTAAAATTAACTTCCATCTGCAGGGGCACCGGTGATGGTAGAGGGCAAGGAGATGGAGGAGGGAGAGAGGGAGGGAAGGAAGGAAGGAAGGAAGGAAAGAGGGAGAAAAGAGAAGGAGAGGGAGCAGGAGAGAGAGGAAGATGGTCAGGAAAGGAAAGAAAGGAGGAGGAATGAGAGTGAGCAGACGAGAAGAAGGAGACATGCAGAAACAAAGAGGAGGAATGAGGATTGGTTGGAGGACAGAAAGAAAAGAGAAAGGGGGTGAGACATAGGAGGAAGAAAACAAGAAAGTTGACTTCACAAAGCACCTAGGAGACGAGGGATGGGAAGAGAACTGAGGAAAGGAGAGAGGAAATGGAAGGAGAAAGCTGGAATAAGATGGAAGAAAAGAGGAATATGAAACAGAGGAATAGGAAACAGAGGAAAGGAAAAAAGGGAAGGATGCAAACCAAGAGGTGCCAAAGGGCAGAAATGACACAAAGAAGAAAAGAAAAAACAGTCGAGATACAAAGGAAACAAGAAGAATAAGAGGGGAAGGAGACAAAAAAGGTGGGAAGATGAGGTCATAAAGGAGAAAAACTAAGAAGGGGAAGAGAAGAGAGGATAATGAAAAGGGGCAGAGAAAAGAAAAAGGGTAATGAAAAAGGGAAATCAGGAGAGTAGGAGAAGAAGAAGAGAGGAAGAGAATAGAGAGGAGAAAAATAAAGGGAATAGGATGAGGGATAGAGAGAGGTGGATATAAAAAGAGGAGATTTAGCGAGAGTTGGAAATGGGAGGGACAGAAAAGAAGAGAGATGGAGAGAAGAAAAAGAAAAGAAGGGGAGCAGAAAAGAGGAGGAGTGCATAAAGGGAAGGATAGAAGAAGGAGGGAAAGGAAGTCTGCTTTGCTAAACCTCCAAGGATTCAAACTACAAAGAGAAAAGAAAGACTGAACAGAGAGAGAGGTGACAGGTCTGCAGTGTACCTGAACCCCTCCTTCTCTTTCTACAGGCACCGCTGTGATACACAACTGCAGAGTAACACACGCACACACACACACACTCTCTCTCTCTCTCTCTCTCTCTCTCTCTCTCTCTCTCTCTCTCACACACACACGCACACAGAGTCTGAGAGGCCTGTGTGTGTCTGAACACACCCCTCAGACAAAGCGTGTGTCAGTCAGAGAAACAGCGATAACACACTGAGTAAAGCTCTGCCGGCTCACCTGAGATACCTCACCTCTGTGTCAGACTGAGCAGAGAAAAGTGATGTTCTGAGAGGAGGAGGAGGAGGAGGAGGAGGAGGAGGAGGAGGAGGAGGAGGAGGAGGAGGAAGACTGTGTCCCAGTGTTAACTAAGAGTCACAAACAACAATCTGTAATCAGTGTAATCTAACCCACTGATTACAATGAAACATTCATCCTTTCTAATGACTGCAAATGTCTCCATGAGCTGCTTTCATTAAGATGAACACAGAGGCATCATCATGGAGATGAAGGTGAGGATGGATTTGAAAAAGTGAAAGAAACTTCTTCAGCACCTTTAAGGTGGATTCAATAAATGTTGTGGAAATGCTAATGGCACTTACTCACCAGGTTGCTGAAGTGCGTCTGCCATTTCTCGTCATGGGTGTCCTTCAACGAGACTTCATAAAGGCAGGGATGTTGATGCCAGAGCTCGCAGTCTCATTGTTCCATCTCGTAGCAACAACTTCATCATTCCCCCCGTGACCTTTGCATGTGCAGAGCGCTCCATGCTCTCATTGTTACCAGGGACTCACCAGATCCGTTTCCCCACTGTCTCCAATCCGATAGGGTCAGGCTCTGTGCTCTCTTGTCCGTCAACACCCACCGGTTGCGTTTTCAGACCTCAGCACGGAGCAGGACCGCCGGATACCTGGAGTCATGTGACTGAGGTTTTCCAGCAGTAATTATTGCATAATGAATATCGGTCAACCAGAAGATGGTCCAAGCTGGAAGGGGGCTTATCCCCATCTACTGTAGTGGAGGAGGACATACTTTTATCAATTATCGATTCTCGCCAGTCCTTGTGCACTGGGACAAAGAAGGTAGTCCAATGAAATCACTAAATCCAGCCACACCCACAATCATGCAATTTAAAGTCTGACTTTTAGCCTTCATGTCGCCAAACGCAGCAGTTAAGAGTTCAAAATTCAGCCCCTTAGCAGTCTTTATTAAATGAGAAATGAGATATGCAGATCACTTTTTTCTGATGTAAACATTAGGACCTTAACAATGCGCCTGATGGGGAGTCCTTGGCTTTTACAGACAGTCTCAAGTGGACACTCAAGGAACTGCAGTTTGTTGGGCTTATGCATTGTTGTCCTTGTGAAAACAGAGGTTACCTCTTAGTATAGTCGACAGAAACTACTGTATCCTGAAAAATGACACCAGTGATTCTGTCAGTGTTGTCTTGGAGGAATGTAAAGGCTTTTCCTGGTTTAACAAAAAGTGGATCTTACTTTAAAAAGAAAGTCTATCTCTGCAGGGATCTTTACTGTAATGTTGTTATACACTTAGAGTAACAATCCGAGCCTGTCAGGGGAAAAACAACAACCTTAAGTGGATGTAATTTGATTGGACATGTTGTCTTCAGGGACTACAGTTAAAGCCACTTTAGACTATATCGGAGCAGGACTAGAAACATTTAAACCTGCTTGTCATTTATACAACTTAACATGTAAAAACCCTCCAAGGTATATCTGCTCAGGGACAGTAGCAGTCTGATAACACTGAGCAAAGTGTCCCCTGGCTGCTGAGCTGTGTCTGTAACAACAACACAATTCTCTTCTAAATTTGACAAAAGTGAGCATGTGGTGTACAGTGAATTAGCTCAAAAGGCGATGAGCGGTTTCCTCTGACCTGCGAATCGCTCCCTCCATCCATCCTCCGCTGTGTTACATAGAATTAGAAAGCCAGGTCAGAACTCCCCAATACCCCCACCTCCTATAACCAACTAGTGGGGTTAATTGAGGTCAGCAGGGGGAGGGTGGGCGTGTGATTGACGTGGCTGGTGGGGGCTGGAGCGACGGCCTTTTGCCAGGCCCTGTTGTTCGTTTTAATTGTTGTCTGGGCTGTCTGTCGTCAGGGGCAGACACCCGGCGACAGGAGGACAAGAGGGATGGACAGAGGGAGAAAGAGAGACAGGGGATGGAAAGAGAGAGGCGGGAGTGGACACCGGTGATTTACATTAATATGTACTGAAATAAACAAGCGGAGAAGCCATGCGTTAAATCAACTCAGAGAGAGAGAGACAGAGAGAGATAGGGGAAGAAGCCTGCAGGGTGAGAGAGGAACAGAGAAGGCGGATGTGTGTGTGCGTTCTTTTTATTGTTCTATTACCGTGCAGTAGATTTACACGCACAAAAGCGCACACACACTCACACACAGCATGTCAGATTTGAGAGTCTAGTGTGTCTGCTTTCTCTCTCCAGTATTTTAGTATTCTAATCCATCATTGGCCTGACATGGGGATGCTGTCTCTCTCTTTTCTCTCCGTCTATGTCTCTCCCTCTCTCTCTCCATGCTGCTGCACATACACGGCATCCAAACGGAAGATAAAGGCAGAGCAGGGGGAAAAACAAACTCCACAGCAGGGAGGGCTTTATCCAGAGAGATAAAGCGGTGGAATAAAGCAGTGACGGGGAGATATAGAGGAAGTTGAAGAGATGGAAAACGAGGGGGAAAAAAGAGGTGGAAGGGGATGAAAATGCAAGTGGGAAAGGAAGGGAAGGAAAGATGAATAAAGGCAGAGGAAAGAGGAGGCTGAGGGGTTGGAGGGACGGGTGAGAGAGCAAGAGGTAGAAACGGAGAGAGGGGGAGAGAGATGTGTGTGTTGCAGTGTGTCGGGGCTGAAGCCTGAACCTCCCTGCTCCATTTCACACTCTGTAGGTCCTGACGCATCGACGCTCAAAAAAACACGCACACACATAGACACACGGGCTCCATCCTTCTTCGATTTCTAATACACAAACACACACTAGTATGCCGCCATTTCTCAGGCATACACACAGATAAACAGAGACGCGCAAAGACACAGTCACAGCACAGCTGAAATCCCTACCGCTCTTGCACTTGACTCTCTGCCTCCGTGCTTTTTAATCTATGACACCGGGTTCAAAAATATTAAATAAAAAGTCCCGTCTTAAACATTTAAATGCTTTTATAAAAACACAGGACATTTACTTTGATTCTTCTCCCCACAGCTGCTATTTTGCACTAGTGGCCAACTTTGATAAATCTGTCAGAGAAGCACAGAGGCGAGTCCGGTCAAGAAGAGCTGATACAACTAAAAAGTTAATTACACGACAGAATGTACTGAAGGGAGACTGCTGGCGTCCCTTAGGGCCCAAATTACAAAAAAAAAAAACTCAACATATTTCTTCTCCCATCTGCAGTGAATCCACTCACTAAAGATCTATAACTTAAGATATTTGGTCCTACAAATAAAAGTTTAAAGAGGTTTGTTAGTAGTCTCAAAATTACACCGACACTGCAGCAGTAAGACACCTTTTCCATGCATTAAATCCTGATTATTCTAGCCAAAATATTCCAAATGTTAAAGTCATTGTGAGGAGGTTTCTTGATGTTTTGATTCTGGTGTCTCTCGGGTGTGAGTTTCTTGGTTAAGACTGCATTTCCTATGAGCACCATCACCTTCTGTGGTAAAGATGTGTCTCTTGTCAAAGTTTGCGTTTTTTTGTTGAAGCAAATTAATGAATACAGATCATCTTTTTTTGTTCTAAGCAACTTTTGCAGGATGCATAGTGATAAGCTAATTTATTGATTCCTATACACATGGTTCAACTCTTCAGTCCTCAAAGAGCAGAAGCAACATTAAATCCTGTTCATAGACATTTAGCTCTTTTGGCTAGCAAAGCCCTGGTTGTTGAATGTCTCCATCTACTTCAACAGAAAACGTACGTCTTTTAGCTTATCCTGCTTCAGTATCAGCTATGAGGACAAAAGAAAAAAACTCCTCCTTCTTGAAAACTCTTCCTTGATAACTAACTTGATAAGAGCTCTGAACAGAGACACTTCAAGGGTGAGTGATGAATCTACTCAGCTTTATTTAGGAAAAATCTGACCCAACACAGGTGCTAAAATATAACATAAAGAAATAAGACATTTTACTTGTGGGTCATGAGCTGGCATGAGTGAGACTATTTCAAAACCAGTTAAAAACTCCTCACAGTGACTTTTAGCAGTGACTGGGTGACAAATATCTGAAACATGGGAATTAAATCAAACTATTAGCCCTTGGTAAAGGTTTTATTATTTACTATTGAAATGTTTTTATCTGTTTATAGATGTAAAAATGTTTATCTGTATTGAAATACAGTTTTTTAACAGTTAATGCACTACACAAATCTGGTTATATGAAAAGCTGAAATTATAAGATTGATTTAAAGGGTCATTATTATTATTGTATATTTATGTTGCTGTAACTCAGGGTCACATGACAGGATGTTGATTTTTACATTTGTATGTTACTGAATGTGTTTAGCCAAGCTACGTAATCTGAACCAGAAGCAACGGGTACAGCAAGCGCCTGTAATGTTATATATAAACAAAGTAAAAATCTTTATCAAAGTTAGATTGACTAAAAACAACAGGAATCATTTTTCCTATATTTGTGTGCCTAGCTAAAAGTTGCGTTAGCTAGGCTCTGTAATGGCACTTTTAATAAACAAATTCCTCCAAAAACAAAGTGTGACACAGCTGCAGCTAAATCGATGTTGAAAATAAAATAACAAGCCATTTAAATACAAAAGAACAAACAGTTTAAAGTTAGCTTCTTACCCTAGCTACCAGTCTCTGTGTTAAGCTACGCTAATCACACCTGGACCTACTGTATCTCTATGAACAGATTTTACTCTTATCCATCCTCTTAACTGACCCTGGATAAGATGTTTTTTTTTATCAGTCTTGTGTTATTTCTTACAAATTATTACTACCTGTTATCCAAGCCCACTCTCAACTCCTCAAATACAGCAGCTTGGACATTTGAAGGCACCAAGATGTAGATTTAAGGACCTCTGTAGAACCATGCCTGAATGCTATTCTCTCCCTTTTTTGTGTTAGCATTTAAAAACGATTAGCATGGGACTAAAATCCTAACACCCTGGCAAAGAAGTGCATTTTAGTATTAAGATGGGCAATGAAGGAAGAGTAAGTAACCTTACTTCTTGCTCTAAACTCATGTGGCAGCAAGACTCCTAGAGTCTCCTAGAGATGCGATCCAAGAGCTGTGTCCTTAAACTGCGGCCTCCAGCTCTAAACACATCATTTTGGTTTGAGAAGCGATATTTACGTTGCTGTAAAGTCACACCAGACACCATTCTGAAATAGAGTTTTTGAGTGGAGGCATGTAAAGCTACCACAGAAGTATCAGAGTGACAATATAAAGCCTAAAAATGAGCAGAATACCCCCTCTGTAATTATAAATACTAACTTCACTGTCTATCTGGATGATGTTAACTGGACCGCTTAAATCTGAAGGTGCATCCAGGAGTTGCCTACTTACTGCTGTATTATGAAGCTTTAACCTGATATTGCATATTAATTGCTGTTCATTTGAGCACAGAGTGCCACAAATGAAAAAAAAAAAATCGATGCTCCTTAATTTATATTTTTCAAAGCCAGAGCCAAGCTGCTGTATTTCATGATTTGGGACGGTCATTCATATGAGGACATCATCTTCAACAGTCTCACTTTGAGTTAGTTATGAGGAAAGATTGAACAGGTAGCCTTTGTGGTCCTGTGGTTATTTGTCCAGTTTAATGTATAACTTCATCTCATTGTTTGATTCAAAAACTGTGTAATAACTTCAGTGAGCACAAACCTCTTATTTCTACTCACTATTTGCAGTATTGAGAGTCGCAGCAGTGACTCCTCCCAGCTTTGCACTTTAGTTCTGTTAATCTGTCATCATGAGAGCATCATGGGAATAAAGTGTTCATTGGCACTGTTCTGTATAATTTGACCGATTCCCACGGCTCGTATGAGAATATTCATGTTGTTGATTTGAGTCTCCACTTATGATTAAATATGTAGTGAATGAAATGTTTTGGACCTCCTGGAGCTTCCAAAAGGACCCCCCAGGTATCTCCTCATGGACTCTTTGGCGCTCTTGGAGAACCGTTTTACAACATGATGTTTCTGGAAAGTGTTTTTTTTATTTTTTATTTTGGGCTGAGGTTGAATGTTTGTCTGAGCACACACACACAAATGCACAAACTCGTCATCGCCAAGCATTCGTTGCCATGGCTACCCCGGTCTCACCTGGGTTGCTGCACCCCGGGTGATCCCAAAAGGTAAATGGAGCTGAATGATCTTCGGAAGTCTGATTCTTTTCAATACGGCAACACCTGGCGAGGGGGCGGTGGCCATTTTGATGGTTCTGTTTTTTTCCTCCCTCTGCTTGACTGACTGACTGCACCTTCCCCTCCTCCACCCTCCTCCTCCACCTCTTATCCTGGCAGGTGCTTGGCTGAATGGGACATCATCGCCGTGGAGATTGAGGCGATGACACACATACACAGGCCCACACTCACACACACACTCACACACACACACACACACGCACACACACCGACACACACACCGACACACACACAGGACTCAGAAATGAGACTGGCTTTGGTGAGCGGCTGCACAGTCTGACTCGATGAAAAGTTGTCTCTCCAGAGAGGAGACAGGCGCTTGGATTGAGCTGTCACAGGAAGGGAACTCTGCTCTGCTCTTTCATCCCTCTGTGTGAAAACGGACGCATCTCTTTCTCTTTCATTCTGTCAGATGTAAACCTTTCCTTTGGGTAATTCCAAACTAAAGCCTGAGCTCTGCAGACAAGCAGGTGGAGATAAATGCACTCCATTTAAAGAACATTGACGAGGATGAAAACTCTCCTATATCCCCCTCCCCCCTGCTTTCTGTCTAAAGCATGTCAGTGTACAGTTTCAGAGCGAGGGAGGCTAACCTCCATAGGGCTTCCCTCTCTCTCTCTCTCCCATTTTAGTGTGTGATCCATCGTCACGCTCCTGTGCTTTCTGCCTGTTGGACTGTTGGTGAAACTTTGACTGTTTGAACCCCAGCCGGGCTCTCCTTCACACAAATAATCAAATTAGTCGATAGAGATCGGTGGTTGATTGGTTTTAAACTGTGTTGGTGAAAAACTATGTATCTCCGGGGGGCATATATGCCAACCCCGCATGAAATCTTTCTTTTTCTGATCATTTGTTGACATTTTGCCCTGCTGAATGTGCCCATGAGGGGATATGAAACAGTCCTTGCCTCTGCTGTGTTCACCTGTGAATAATAAAATAAATGTACAAGCTGACATTTCCTTACCTTGACCCTCAGCGTGGTTCTTCCTCTCTAAGAGCTCTTTACAGATTTCAGAGTGGATTTGGGACTCTTATATCTTGGTGTTCATTTTGAAGAAAATGTGAGTTTAAACAATGACTTTTGGATTTATTTGGGGTTGGCTGCTTCAACACCAGGAAGCAATGCTGGAACTGGAGAACTGTAAGAGTTCCTCTTACAGAAGTTATCAGACAATGTAATCCTTCATTCACTTCAAAGAATCATTTGTGACACTGCTCATTCCTTTCTGTGTCAGGTGCTTTCTTCAACTCCATAGATGTGATTATATGCTCTGTATGTGTAGCTCCAGTTGTTACGACTGCATTGCTCTTTCTGGACGAGGTTACTGTTTAAAGGTTGGCTTTTTTAACTTGTTGTAATTCATGGCCAGAAAGCTGGAGCAATGAATAAATAAACAGTCCAGAGTCATTGTAAGGACTGAAATTACGAGGCTTTCTCCTGGTTAGAGATACAAAGCTGTTATGAGTTAGTCAAATCTATAGCAAGGATTTTTCACCTGATGACCCAAAAAGGAACTCCAAAGTTAAATCTTGATTTTGGAACCAGTGGCCATCCCTACTAATACATGGCCCAAATATTTATCTGCAAAAGTCCGGCTAACTATGAAAGTTAAAAAAAAACAACATCACAATACAGAGGGAACCACGTACATGATTTGTTTTGTTATTCAAGCCACAGACTGTACACAACATGGACGTAGTCTTAGTGCTTAATTGGACATAGTGACTCCAACTAACACTCCATTAATCTAGAAACATCCAGAGATGGATCTGAGTGGGGTGGCAAATAGCTACAACACATTCATCTGTCAGTCAAATTGGCCTTCCCATGCACAATTCATAGCCTTACTATAATCAAAACAGATGAGTTTGAAATAAATTCACCCTTTTACAGTTGTCACAAATTCACCAACATTTGTACCAAGCAGCAAAACATCTGTAAAAATAAACTCTTCAATATGGACTCTTTTAGGATTTACTTTGTTGGGCCTCTAGTGGACACTTGAGGAACTGCAGCCTTTTGCTCCCCATGGCATTCTTCAACACCAGAGGTTGCAGCTTGATTCAAGCACTTTTTTTTTCTTGTCCAAACCTGGCACCTAAAATACCAAAGATGCAACTCAACCCCAACAGTTCCTGGTGTGTTTATTTCTTAGTGGCTAAGGTAACATTGAATCTATAGCAGCAATGAACAGCAAACTGCAGAGGTCTGGTTTGCTCACTTCTTCGCAACTGCTCAAGAACAGAGTATTTTTCCATAGCCGTATAAATCCTGATTCAGGTGACATCACTTTGAGGACAATTCTCTTGAGAAACCCCATTTCCCTCATATTAAGTATTACTCTTAATGTCCAATACAAATGTTTCCCCTTAAATAGACTTGTCCTATGACTTTGAAGTATATGTGGAAAGTAACATTTTTGAAAACATCCTTGTACATGAAACCTTTATTTCAGAAGCCTGATGGTGACTTATTTTCAGCTCTCAAAAGTCTACAAGATTTGTTTCTTGCTGTTAGGAAAGGACCCTTTCCTCCTTTAGACTACAGGCACATGGTGCAGATTTTAATGTGAGATGGTTTCACACACAACACTTTTAACTTCTTCCCCAGGTTAGCCAGTACATAATGATTTTCTCTGCCTTGATACAAGCAGATATGCAGGTATAATAATGAGCTGGATAATGATCCGTAACTTACAGCTAGAGCAACCAAGAAAGTTTTATGTGCAAACATTTGGATGTTCTTTATGGGCAAAGTCTGGCACTTGACCTCAGTCCACCTGAGCATCTGTTTCAGTGAAGAAAAGATGGAGAAAGTTATTGAAATAAGTAAAGACTTAATGAATGGCAGTCTGGTAGAGGAGAGAGAGACCAGCTGATGCCTGTGAGATCATAAACTAAAAAGATGAATCTATTTATACTTCCATTTTCACCAGTCAGTCCAGCACTTCAACTTCATAGTCGCTGTTTTGGATCCAATGTATTGGATTAGAATCATGTTAAATACTGTGAAACTAACATGACTCCTCCTCTTTGTCTAAGTTACACCCTGTCTAACATTGTAATGCTGTAATGAAACACCACTTTAGCAAGCAGACGGGATGAGCTGTGATCAAACAAGAGAAACATATTTCTTCTTCTTAAGGTTGTTGTTCACGGCCGACACGTTCAGCTGATCTTGAAACAGCATTCTGTGGTGGAAGATGTCAATGTGATAATTCACCTGCCTGCACAGATGGAAATAAAAGAGTGAGGAAGACGAGGTTGTTAACATATTGTCAGACTAAATAATGATAGACACCGCCTGAGCAGAGTGTCTGTGAAGGCCGGGCCTCAATGACTTCTGTGCAAAAGCACAACCTCATAAGATGACCAAAATCCTAACATGACTTTGATTGAGAAATTATTTCTTAGCTATATAAAAGTCCCCTTTTCTAAGTGTAGCTTAAGTTATCTTCAAAACTCAGTTAGCCATGCAGGTAAAGGTACTCTTATAGCTGACTCTGCCCGGTGTCATACTATGAATACAGAGAGTTGATCTCTTTTATCCCTCTTTCCAACCCCAACTCGGTCTGAGCAGATGTGTGTCTATCATGAGTCTGGTTCTGCCCGAGGTTTCTGCCTGTTAAAGGAAGTTTTCCTTGCCGCTGTAACTAGGTAAATACTGCAAAGTGCTCTGCTTATGCTGGATAAAGATGAGATCAGATTGAGTCCTGTCTGTATGAGGGGACTGGATCTTATCCTGTCTTGATGTTGGGTCTTTGTTAATAATTTAACATAGATTATGGTCTAGACCTGCTATGTTTGTAAAATATTCTTAAGATAATGTTTGTTGGGATTTAGCGCAATACAAATAAAGATCGATTGATGAGCTACAGCGCAAAGCTAGCACAGCAGCTACCGTCATTTTAATCTGTTGTTAAAGCTCTTGTGAAGAACTCTGAGTCAATTTTGGCACCCCCTGTGGACAAAGCAGTATTGTATCAGTATCTTTGCTGTCGTTTCATAGTAAAATGTATCACTCTCCCTCTTGCAGCAGTCACAGGCATTATAAATCCCAATCCAGGCCTTGATTATAGAGAACAGCTCCATTGAAAATAAAATTATTAGCTCATAGAGCCATTCTTCAACAGAGAGGTGAGTACGAACAATCAAGAAGACTTTGGCGAACACACACTTTTCAACCGTTATTGCAAAAGTAATGTAACTAGTTACTTTCAGCAGTGAGTAACTTAGTAAATTCATGTTTTATTTTTCTAAAAAGTAAATAGTAATGTGTATTGTATTACTTTTTTTGAATAACTACCTTACTGTGTCACTGAGCACCCCTTGAAGCCTTAAACAAGTGTTTAAAATAGATTTGTAGCAGTTATCTTTTACTGCTGTTTCGGCTTTGTCTTATTTTCTTCACATCATTTCTGTATTTGCAGCAGGTTTGCTGTTGATGCAGTTGTTTCAGTGTTTTTTCATTTAAAGGTTGTTTCCATTGTTGTGTTTGTTTTAGACTTTTGCGTATGTTTTTCAAGTTGCATAGTTTATGTATTAGCAGCACGTTTCCCCTAATGAAGATTGACTGGGCTGTTGCAGATCTTCCGCCCTTGTCGTCCACAGTAAAAAAGTGACAAAACACAGTGCAGCTTCTTTTCTTGCCCTGGATTTAGAAAATACACATCAATGAACAAAGACGTTAGATGGTTAGGAGACTGACAGTCAGAATAACTGTTGTTTTGCACACGTTAGACTGATGTGCTGCATACAGATGGACCACCAGGACTAAACATGTCTATACATCTGCAAAAGTCTGCATTAATCAAGTTTCCAAAAGACAGAGTGATATTCACACTCTTGCCGGGGAGGGTATTCTGCTCGAACATATGGCAGCAGTAATAGACGAGCACATACATAATGATGCACACGTACTACATGCAGGGATCGCTATAATTTGAATCGACTTTACGGGCAGATTGATTTTCCTTCAGGCAGTAGTTTTAAGCACAGGACAGATTGCATCCCCCACAAATGGCCTGATACAGCAGGATGAAGTCTCAGTAACAATACCTTGAGTCCTGCATTCAGCTCACTAAACAGTCTGCTTCACAAAACAAACCCTTCTGAGCTCTTCTCACAGGTTCAATCCAACGCTGCAAACTTTCCTGAAGCTTTTCTCTTACTGCATGTTAATGTTGGCCTGATGTAGTACATAAATCAAGTTCAATAAAAATACATTAAAATTGGATTTGTGTTAACTCCTGTCTGCTCCCCATCTCGTCATCCCGCTTGCCATGGGAATTACTCCTGTCAAACTGTGACGAGAATGAGTCCAAGGGTGTTTTTAATAGAGCCTGTCAGTGTGGGACTGATGAAAACACACTGATATCTGAAAACTCATTTGATGTTGGCACAAAGAAAACAAGCACACTCACAGACACATGCAAACACTGGCAGAATTGTGGCTGCTTGTGTTTCTATACTTACAAGGACCTGCCGTTGATCAGTTCACTCCTGTATCCCTTCCTCAAGTCTTTAAAATTGAGTCTGACACCTTTGGAAAAAGAATTAACAGAGCTTTCCTTCTAAAAAATACTCTCAGGGAAGCATCAACTTTCTTCCACCGTAACATAAACCTTTATTCAATAACAATCACTTGTGGTTACCATTGTGGTATGCAAAGATGGATGATGCATCTCTGCACCTTGCCTCCACACATTTTCTATGGGGTTGAGGTCTGGAGACTGGCTAGGCCACTCCAGGACCTTGAAATGCTTTTTACGGAGCCACTCCTTCGTTGCCCGAGCGGTGTGTTTGGGATCATTGTCATGCTGGAAGACCCAGCCATGTTCCATCTTCAATGCTCTCACTGATGGAAGGAGGTTTTGGCTTAAAATCTCACGATACATGGCCCCGTTCATTTTTCCCTTAACACGGATCAGTCGTCCTGTCCCCTTTGCAGAAAAACAGACCCAAAGCATGAGGTTTCCACCCCCATGCTTCACAGTAGGTATGGTGTTCTTGGGATGCAACTCAGCATTCTTCTTCCTCCAAACATGACGAGTTGAGTTTTTACCAAAAAGTTCTATTTTGGTTTCATCTGACCACATGATATTCTCCCAGTCCTCTTCTGGATCATCCATATGCTCTCTGGCAAACTTCAGACGGGCCTGGACATGTACTGGCTTAAGCAGGGGGACACGCAGGTCATTCATCAGGTCCCTCCGTGTAGATCTGGGATTTTTGCTCACCGTTCTCATGATCATTTTGACCCCACGGGATGAGATCTTGCGTGGGGCCCCAGATCGAGGGAGATTATCAATGGTCTTGTATGTCTTCCATTTTCTTACAATTGCTCCCACAGTTGATTTATTCACACCAACCTGCTTGCCTATTGTAGATTCACTCTTCCCAGCCTAGTGCAGGTCCACAATTTTCTTCCTGGTGTCCTTCGACAGCTCTTTGGTCTTGGCCATGGTTGAGTTTGGAGTCTGACTGTTTGAGGCTGTGGACAGGTGTCTTTTATACAGATAACGAGTTCAAACAGGTGTCATTAATACAGGTAACGAGTGGAGGACAGAAGAGCCTCTGAAAGAAGAAGTTACAGGTCTGTGAGAGCCAGAAATCTTGCTTGTTTGTGGGTGACCAAATACTTATTTTCCACCATAATTTACAAATAAATTCTTTAAAAATCCTACAATGTGATTTCCTGGATTTTTTTTCTCATTTTGTCTCTCATAGTTGAAGTGTACCTCTGATGAAAATTACAGACCTCTCTCATCTTTCTAAGTAGGAGAACTTGCAAAATCAGTGGCTGACTAAATACTGTTTTGCCCCACTGTATGTGTCGAGATGCTTATTCAAAACTATAATCAAAATCAAAGCGAAAATTTAACTTATTGTGTGGTCTTCCATGTTGTAACCGAAAATGAAAGAAGCAGGAACTGGAGTCTGTTTTCTTCTGGTAGACGTAAATACGTCACGCCCGCCCCTGTCCAATAAGATACCTCCACAACCCCCAGACCTTAAGCGGAATTGAATAAAGACGATGAAAGGTGTTTTCCATGTAAACCTCAATTCGGAATTACTATTTCCATGTAAACACGAGGAGAATACTTTAATTCCAAATTATTGAATTCTGAACAATTCATTCTGAATTAAAAAACATTGTGTAACCATGGCCAATGGCAAAAAAACATGTTTGACAAAAACAGAATTAGATCTGTTTTTTGATGCTAGAGTTGGACCCGTGTCCGATCTATTAACGTTGTGGGGGCAGTTCATGGCTTGATCTGAAAAGGCAACTGGACTTGCTAGAAATTATCGAAGATGTTTCACCTCCCCTTCGAAAGGCTTCTTCAGTTCTGACCAGACTGGGGAAGAGCTTGAAAATATAAGCCTCTAACAGTCGTGGGTGTGTTTACGTCGTCACACTGGGTCCTATGGTTCGTTATCCTGGTTCCTGGCAGTCGTTAGCTTACCTCATGGCAGTTTTCAGGTGATGATGGTGGGGAGCAGGTTTATGACCAATACTGCCACCAGCCAGTAGAGAGAGCTCCACTTGGAATAGTTGGCGTCACTTTTGGGGAGCTGTCATGTCTTACATCTTGTTACCAAGCAGCAACCTCCAGTTTTATAAAAAAATAAAGGTAGTGTAGAAGTCCAAAAAACTGCAGTTCCACAAGCATCCCCTGGAGACTGGCTCAAAAAGCCTAAGAAACCCATTAACTCCCTTATTGAAATGCCTTTTTCAGAGCAGAGTTAACATCTTTACAGCCTGGTACATAAAAACTTTAGGTCTGAGTAACTAATTTCTTTATTCCTACATAATGTATGGGGGAAGGCTAAATGCCTGCCTCAACTGCACCTCTGTCTCAAGCAGGGTCGAATGAAAGATAGACTGAGTCAGTGGTTCCAATATGGCCACCACCATCTTCAGTTTTATACTGAATAGCCTCTCAGATTGTTAAATATGGCTTTTCTAAAATGTGTCTTTGAATTGTTTATCATCTATAATACTCCCAATATTGATATTGGGGATATGTTTCAGTGTTTTTTCTGCCTTTATTACGAGGACAGGATGATGGAAAGAGTAGGAAACTGAGAGGGAGAGTGAGGAGAGACGAGTTAAAGGCCTACGGGTTGGAATCAAATCTGGGCCGTCCGTCCACCTCAAGGACTACAGCCTCTGTACATAAGGCACCCAGTTCAACCACTAGGATAAACTGGTGGCCCAGTACTTCAGTGTTTGTTTTCTGTTATTGCTAATGTTCAACGACTCATGAAACTAGACATACATATTAAATCAATAGTTTGCTTATATAATATGTGTTATTTATAACATGGACATTAATTAATGCATGTTTCTTTCAGTGAGCTTAATTCAGTTTGCTTTAAGTTCATTTTTACAACAACTGGAACAGAAAAGGGGTATGAGCTGTAGAAAAACAGTTTTTTTTTCAGTCAAATTAATTCATTAAGAGATTCATTGTTAATTATTTTAATTATTAAGGGAAAAGCCAAGCCTTTTGAGACACATCAGAAACACCGCATAAGTCTTTAAGCCTCTGAGTGTGTGTGTTTGTGTGATTGACAGCTGAACCTCACAGAGACACAATATCAACAAACTTGTGCTAAAATCTTGAGCTTTAAAACAAAACGTTTGTTGGTAGTGCTGATGCAGAATAAGGACCTCAGAATTCAGTACTCCAGCAAACAGTGCATGTTCTGCTTTTTGAAAGACGATGTTCAACCCATAACAAACCAAAACTGTCAGAACTCCTCTGAGGTGATTGTTGAATGGTTTATTGAGCAAGCTAAGGTGTAACAAGATAGGGATAGTACATGGTGAGCAGGTGATTATGTAAGAATTATAATCCTGACAGTGTGAGCAAGACCCAAATGAACCACCTCTTCCTGATACATCATAGACTTTTTATTCTGCAATCAACTGAGGACACAAATATTGATTTTAAAATGATTTATTAAACAGCTAAAAAAAATGTTCCTCTGATCCCACAATCAGGATTGCTTCCATGGAATAAGGGTTCTTATCAGCCTCCTTGCAGGACAATTCAACATTAAACTGAAAATGTCTTCACGGACAAGTTAAAACATGATACAATTCACATTAAACGGAACAAGACAAGACAAGACAAGACAAGGTGTAGGACTTCTGCAGTAATATTGATGTTGAAATTCTTGTCCTCATTCAGCTCTCCTTCTCCTCAGACCTTTGACGTTGAATCACCTTTAAACATAAATGAGGCAAATGTCACAACTTTGAACATTGTTAGTGTCATCACACATCTATGCCTGCTAACTGATGTTATTTCCCACTCTCAAGACCAGCCTGAGACAGACACTAATGTTTTTATTACAGTGTCAACAGGCAGAGGGGGAATGTGCGGAATCCTTTTTACAGGCTGATTTAATACAACGTGTGATCCGATTGTCCCTGGTGTCACGCTGGCTTTTGGAAATGAATCACTGTTATTATGGGGTTTTGACCAATCAGAATCAAGTATTTCACACAGCTGGGTAATAAAACCGGCTAAAATGTAGTCCCGGGGGCTTTAATTGCACCAATCTACAATATATGAACATAGCAACACAAATTACATGATATAAGAGGACAGATGAGATGAGATGAGATGAGATGAGATGAGATGAGATGAGATAAGAAGAGGGGAGATGAGATGAGAGGAGATGTGATGAGATGAGATGGGATGAGGTAAGAAGAGACGAGATGAGAGGAGATGAGAAGATATGAGATGAGATGAGATGAGAGGATGGAAGATGAAATGAGAAGAGATGAGATACTGTATGGGAGGAGATAAGATGGGATGAGATAAAAAGAGAAGAAAGGAGATGAGAGGACAGGAGAGTAGATGAAAGGAGATGAGAAGAGAGGACAGGAGATGAGATGATATGAGAAGAGAAGAGATAGGGGAGGAGATGAGACGGGATGAGATAAGAAGAGAAGAGGAGATGAGATGAGAGAACAGGATAGTGGATGAATGGAGATTAGTTAAAATGAGACTTTTTTAGATGTCCTTTATTGTGCCTGAGGTAGAAATTAGTCTTGGGCAATACTGCAAAAGGAATATACTTCTCAGTACAACTTAATTCAACATAAAAAGAGAACAAACACACAAAAACAAACATTAAAAAATCATGCACAGATAAAACCCTGGAAATACATGAAAAACGTAAATATGGACATCCATGTAAAACATAAGAATGCTATATAAAAAGAAAACAAGGGTGAAGCCGTGGTCACATACCAAACCTTAGACTGCTCCATCAGGGATGGGGCTGGCTGGTTGTTTTTTCAGCAGCGTGATTGAGGTTGTAAGGAAAGGCAGCTTAAATCTGCTGATCATACACTCAGATGCTCTGTAGAGTCTGCCTGAAGGTAACAGTTCATCTTCAGGATGTAACATGTGTGAGGGGCACTTTGTGATTTTATGTGCAAGTCTTGTCTGAAGGGACATTTGGTCTTTCCTCCTGAACACTTTAATGATCATGAAATAATATAATGATTTAATCCAGTGAAGACAGCATGGAGCTTGATTTCATGTGCAGCCGAGAGGTACGTGACTTCAAATATAGTCGCAAAAGAAACGGTGGGTCATTTCCTCTTCTGTAGTGGCTTAAAGGATGATACAGAGTATCCTATGCTAAAGGAGATAAAGAAAGCAATGAAGCTCCTTTCCTTATGATTTGGGGAATTTGAACAGCTCTTATCATGGCTGACATTCAAACACTCAGGGTTATTTCACTCAGTTAGCAACCAAAAAGGACTATTTGACTGCAGCTTATGTGCACTCTTCTGTACTTCGTATGTAGCAGGAAATAAACATTTAATGTCACTCTGACTTCAAATAAGAAATTCATTGAAAGTCAAGTGTCTTATTTTTTTATGTACTTCCTGCTTTGGTCATCCTTCCCCGACAAAGAGGAAAGATTACTGAATGCTTAGTCTCATCAAACGATCATTCATTTAAAGTTCTGTGGTGTTTCACCTGCAGAGAGACACCCTCTTTGTCACTGGCTCCTCTTTCATATTATTTCTGCTTTTAAGGGGGGGGGGGGGGGGGGGGGGGGGGGGGTGACACAATTGGTCATCACCAGCTGTTAATGTATTCTGACTAATCCCACGCTGTTTGCAACTCTGCTGCAGTAACGCTGTGCACCTCAGGCCACAAAAATTACCACAAATCACTCGCCACACCCTGTGCTCCTGTGCTGTGCGCCATTGATTCACGATGATAGAGCCCCAGGTGTTCAGAGGAGCAAAAATAAAAGCTTTCATAAAGTGACTTTCTGTTGGATCGCCTTTGTGTCGAAGCGATTTGTGAGGAAGAGGAGAAAAGTGATCATTTATAGAAGTGTAATGGGTTATTCATTTAACTCTAAAGCCCAAAGTCTAAATGCTAAACAAGCCTCTGAATGTCAGACTAATAAGTTATCATTGCGTGTCCTCACAAAGATAGAAGAACCTGAACAAACACACACACACACACGTACACACACATTTCTCCCTGTGAGGTCAATTCTGAGGGCTATTAAATAATCAGACGGGTTTCTTCCCCACCGGCAAAAATCAGAGCCAATCGGCTGCTCCTCACATAACCGCTGTGTGTGTGTATGTGTGTGTGTGTGTGTGTGTGAGTGTGTGTGTGTGTGCCTGTGTTTTTCTGAGACCGCGCACAATAGCAGGCAAGATCCTTTATATGACAGTGTGTAGGTGTGCACCCACAAAAACAGACATCTCTGTTTTTATCTGTGTTTGCATGTGTGTGTTTATGTGTTTGTGCGTGTGTGTCCTGCATCTCTCAGAGCTGCCATGTCGTCTCTGAGGATCGGCTCCAGAATTAGCGCTGAGTATTTTCAGCCTTCATGGCTCATCTCTCACCAATGACCCTGTTTGAATTCAGGCCTCAGCTTCTCTTTACCTCCAAATCCACCTCCATTTCCTTTGATCTCAATCACCGGCCACCCCCCACCTCCAAACACACACACACACACACACACACACACACACACACACACACACACACACACACACACACACACATTCTTGTTTTTGCCCCTCACGAGGTCCACCAGTTTTTTGCTCATTTATGGGGTCCACCCTTTCCAGTGGTCCTACAGTGCTGTAAAAAATCAGGCAAGATAAAAAAAAATTCCCAAACACAAAATCACTTCAAATTAACAAAATTTTAAACTTTGTCTTCCCGCTAGTTTTTTGGTCACTTGTGGGGACCGTTTCTAACATAAGGTAGTTGTGAGGTCCAGTGTCACACACACACACACATTTCTTGTTTTTGTATATTTGTGGGGTTCCAGGTTACTATCTGGGGCCCATTAATGGTCCCTACTGCACACAGACACTGACTGCATTAAGGATCTATATTTCAAATTAAATTCTCTTCTTTCTTGCTTCCTTCATTCCATTTATTTTCCCTTTACACCTGAAATTTCACATGCCTTGTTAGCTCATTAACTACTGTATGTGCTATCATCTTAACAAAGGATCATCAACGATAAGACAGGGTAGTAACATGGTAATCAAATAACCCTGGAGTTAAATGTAAGCACAGTTTTTCACATCACATACGTTAGCCTAGTTCTACTCTCCTAACACTGTTGATTCACCGCGCATTATCATGAAAAACAAACTTAAAATAAGACTTGAGGCAGCTATGCTATGAGGCTAAAAATAAAAGGAAATGCTTTCAACAAGTAATCCTGAGGAGCATGTATTTATTTTACCAACAGGTCAATGATCAGACTGCACTTTACACAAAACAAAAAAGTGGTAACCCTTTGAGTAACACTTTGTTTAACGCGTATCTCTATAACGTCATTATAAAAATATTTATAACGAGGTTATAGCACTGTATAACTATAGAAACACTCATAAATGATCTTAATGCTATATAACAATAATAACTGTTATGATTGTTATAAAGCATTATAATAATTGATGAGTGTTTATAACTATATGTGTACAGTGCTATAAGGTCATTATAAATATATTTATAATGCGTTATAGAGACAGGTGGAAACAATACAACAAAACAGACCTTGAACAAAAAAGTGTTGGAGGGCAAACTGAAAACATGTCTCCATACTCCCGATCAGTGAACTGCTTTCATTACAATTTTCTTCTCATGGCAGTTATTCTATTTTTGATTAAATACTTGACTGCTTTCCAGTCTGTTTTTTGCAGCGCTTGCGGTACTACAGAAATGCAGCGCTCACAAGTCGCTTTACCTGGATCATCTTGCCTCACAATGAACTTCTTCAGATGTTTTTCTACTGCAGCAATCTCCTCGGTTGTCCAACGCTGTACAGCAGCTTGCTTACCTAAGTAGACAGAAAGAGATTACATTTTGATTGCGCCACATGCTCATCAGGAGCAACTGAGGTTCAGTATCTTGCCCAAGGATACTTCGACATGTAGCCAGGGGAGGATTTGTGTTCATTAATAATGTTGACGCCTTCAGTGAGAATCTATAATGTAAATAGTCATGAAAATAAAGAAAACCCATTAAATGAGAAGGTGTGTCCAAACTTTTGACTGGTAGTGTATATATATATATATTTGAACCATTGTCACACAATGGGCCACAGTCCCTTCCTGGGTAGGAAGCTCTTTTAGGTGTATTAAGAATTCAGGGACATGCTTTTATTCAGCGATATTACCATCAACACCTTAACATTAAAAATAATGGAGTGGCACTGGCCCAAAAAAGGATGTAAGTCCCAAAGCTTACCTCTCTTTCTTGCGGACACACTCTTTTTTTGGACTTGTGATGTGGAGGTACATCCTTGCAGGGATGACATGCTGACCTCATCTTCTGACCACTGTTGTTCTGGCATACTGACATCTAGACACAAAAAGAACTTTATTAAAGAAAGAAGACATCAAATACAGAGAAACTGTCACTACAGTGATTATTATCTTGTAATTTATAAGATCATTTAGTATATGGCATTTGTGTCTCTTAAATCCCCCCTCCAATCATCCTTTGTGTCTCTCTTAAAGCGTTCTCAGTGCTCTTTAAATTGGGATTATGAAGTTTTTAGCCAAAATCACAAAACCTGCCATTTCCCAGGGCTCTTCTTCTGCAGAGCGCCAGTAGCTCATTAGTAATGTGTCTTTGAGTCGTGGGCGGAGACGGCGCTGCTCTGCACCCTCCCCCATTCACGCGGACACTCCCACGCTGCTGAGAGCTAGGTCTTTACACTAGGTTGAAGGTTGAAACCCTGCAGCCCTTCCACCACAGGTTGTTGCATCACAACCCCAGTCTGTCTGAAACTGCCAGTGTGCGTCTGCGTTTAGTTCACAGCAATTTGAAGGAAGAAATATTCAGAAATGCAATGTCACACTTACTTTTCTGCTGATATGTCCTGTAGCATCAGAAAATGCCACATGAACATCTGAACAACATGAAAAACACGATTTTCATGGGAGGGGGTCTTTAAGAGGTAAAGATCAATCTGCTTTCATCGTTCAAGCTCACCTGTTGAAGACGCTGCCTGGCTTTGGACATGTGATGTGGAGGTACATTCTTGCAGGGATGACATGCTCTCCTCATCTTCTGACCTCTGTTCTCCTGGTAGACTGACGTCTGGAGACAGAAAAGGTTTATTCAACCATGCAAGACAGACATGTTGACCCTAATATTAAGTAGTCAGTAAAGCTAGCTTGATAAGGATATTAATCAAATAAATGTTGTGATTGTGACAGTAGTGTTCAAGGGTATTTAGATTTTTAAAATGATCCGTAGTAAAAATGTATGCCATCGCCAAAGGTTCACACTGCAAGACAGTATTTTTAACATTGGGATTCTGTATCCATCAATGTCACTTTTGAATAGTGAGCTGTTACTCAAATAATAATCATGAAGGGGTATTCGAGTACTCGAGTAATCGTGCCCATTCCTTCTAAAAACTTTCAAAAGAATCTGAATATGTCATATATTCACAATAAAGCCTAAAAAAGGAACACACTTGATATCAATTTACAAAACAAAATGGGGAAATAAAATTGAGTCAGTACCAGGCTCACTAGCAAAAACAACAGACATGTTCACAGTCATAGACACACATACAAGAATCAAAAAAAAGGCTTACAGGGTGGCAAGAGCTTCTTCTCAGCCTCGGTGAATCCCTTTCAGGCTTAGAAATGGAAGTGCCCTCTGTGCTGTCGTCATCTGAATCGTATAGACACCCAGCAAAATCTTGTACTCTATCCCACTGAAGAAAGGGAGACATGGAGATATGATTTTTTCCTTTTTGTTGACACAGTAGAAAAACAAATGGCAATGGAAAGCACCCATCAGCTAAGTAACCACACTGTTTTAAATAAGTTTTAGGAGCTTACCATGAGACTTTTTGTGCGTCTCAGTGATGGAACAAGTACATTATCTGATTGCTCGTTGGAATGGTTGCTTGGAGAAGCCTCATCGCAGGTTTCGTTCACAACACTTTCTGAACCGTACGAATGATTAGAAACCTCTGGTCCACTATCCATCTGCAAAAAAAAAAAAAGCTATGTACAAACATTCATACATACATACATAAATGCACAATCTATTAAAACCAGAAACATGTTTATACAATTGCTTGACTAAAAACATTTGAATTAAATTAAAAGCATCAAAGGCATACCAGAGTGTTTTCTGTTATCTTCCTGAGAACATCACGGTGTGGAGTGGGACTTTTGTTCTCCATAAAGTCCTCATCAGTTTCATCACTTTCTGAATAATCAACGAGCGAAAACCCTTGGACAGTAAAAACCTAAACATAGATAAACAGAGAAAAGTGAATTTATGGTGGTATCTGCTAACTAGAAAAGTTACCTGAAGCAAAAACTGTTTCCCTCTGAAAGCACAGCATGGTCTTTATGAGGTATTAGCACCTTCTCATAACCCATTACAAGGGTTTTCAGTGGGTTACATTCTAAATATTGCTTTAAAACATGTACCAGCTCAGACAGTGTACAATTCTTAATGTTAAAATCAAAGTTGAGATTATGCCAGGTGTGGGACAGTGGCATAAAAACAGTTTCAGTGAGAACCATACGGGAGGACCCCATAAGGGTGAGACTAGAAACATACAAGTGTGTAACAGTATCTTACCTGGTCCCACTGGGAGAGACTAAAGGAAGAGTGTTTCTGTGACATAAATGACCCCATAAGGACAAGACTGGAAACGTGTGTGTGTTTGACATTAACTGGTCTTCATCACACCACCCAATAAGTTATCATGACTGCATTAAAGTAATTTGTGAACACTGGCCCATTTCTGTAGTAGAACAACATCACATACAAGTCACCACAGATATTAGTGATGACTGTGTCTACAATGTCATTTTACCTGTGGTTGAGTCTCATCTGGCTTTGATTCCTTGTGGAGCATCTGATGTACAGGGCTGGTCTCTGTCTCTACTGCAGGAGTCTGAGGGTCTGTCACCTGAAATTTAGATACCAGAAGAGAAGATCCTTAGAACTGACAGAGATTATAATTGTATGTAGATACATTCACAGCAGGCTAATAAGGTTCCCTAGTGGTAAAACAGGTTCTGAAACAGTACAGACCATCAACCTCAGAGCACAGCATGGTCTTTATGAGGTATTAGCACCTTCTCATAACCCATTACAAGGGTTTTCAGTGGGTCACATTCTAAATATTGCTTTAAAACATGTACCAGCTCAGACAGTGTACAATTCTTAATGTTAAAATCAAAGTTGAGATTATGCCAGGTGTGGGACAGTGGCATAAAAACAGTTTCAGTGAGAACCATACGGGAGGACCCCATAAGGGTCAGACTAGAAACATACAAGTGTGTAACAGTATCTTACCTGGTCCCACTGGGAGAGACTAAAGGAAGAGTGTTTTTGTGACATAAATGACCCCATAAGGACAAGACTGGAAACGTGTGTGTGTTTGACATTAACTGGTCTTCATCACACCACCTATTAAGTTATCATGACTGCATTAAAGTTATTTGTGAACACTGGCCCATTTCTGTAGTAGAACAACATCACATACAAGTCACCACAGATATTAGTGATGACTGTGTCTACAATGTCATTTTACCTGTGGTTGAGTCTCATCTGGCTTTGATTCCTTGTGGAGCATCTGATGTGCAGGGCTGGTCTCTGTCTCTACTGCAGGAGTCTGAGGGTCTGTCACCTGACATTTAGATACCAGAAGAGAAGATCCTTAGAACTGACAGAGATTATAACTGTATGTAGAGACATTCACAGCAGGCTAATAAGGTTCCCTAGTGGTAAAACAGTTTGTGAAACAGTACAGACCTTCAACCTCAGAGCACAGCATGGTCTTTATGAGGTATTAGCACCTTCTCATAACCCATTACAAGGGTTTTCAGTGGGTTACATTCTAAATATTGCTTTAAAACATGTACCAGCTCAGACAGTGTACAATTCTTAATGTTAAAATCAAAGTTGAGATTATGCCAGGTGTGGGACAGTGGCATAAAAACAGTTTCAGTGAGAACCATACGGGAGGACCCCATAAGGGTGAGACTAGAAACATACAAGTGTGTAACAGTATCTTACCTGGTCCCACTGGGAGAGACTAAAGGAAGAGTGTTTTTGTGACATAAATGACCCCATAAGGACAAGACTGGAAACGTGTGTGTGTTTGACATTAACTGGTCTTCATCACACCACCCAATAAGTTATCATGACTGCATTAAAGTTATTTGTGAACACTGGCCCATTTCTGTAGTAGAACAACATCACATACAAGTCACCACAGATATTAGTGATGACTGTGTCTACAATGTCATTTTACCTGTGGTTGAGTCTCATCTGGCTTTGATTCCTTGTGGAGCATCTGATGTGCAGGGCTGGTCTCTGTCTCTACTGCAGGAGTCTGAGGGTCTGTCACCTGACATTTAGATACCAGAAGAGAAGATCCTTAGAACTGACAGAGATTATAACTGTATGTAGAGACATTCACAGCAGGCTAATAAGGTTCCCTAGTGGTAAAACAGTTTGTGAAACAGTACAGACCTTCAACCTCAGAGCACAGCATGGTCTTTATGAGGTATTAGCACCTTCTCATAACCCATTACAAGGGTTTTCAGTGGGTCACATTCTAAATATTGCTTTAAAACATGTACCAGCTCAGACAGTGTACAATTCTTAATGTTAAAATCAAAGTTCAGATTATGCCAGGTGTGGGACAGTGGCATAAAAACAGTTTCAGTGAGAACCATACGGGAGGACCCCATAAGGGTGAGACTAGAAACATACAAGTGTGTAACAGTATCTTACCTGGTCCCACTGGGAGAGACTAAAGGAAGAGTGTTTTTGTGACATAAATGACCCCATAAGGACAAGACTGGAAACGTGTGTGTGTTTGACATTAACTGGTCTTCATCACACCACCCAATAAGTTATCATGACTGCATTTAAGTTATTTGTGAACACTGGCCCATTTCTGTAGTAGAACAACATCACATACAAGTCACCACAGATATTAGTGATGACTGTGTCTACAATGTCATTTTACCTGTGGTTGAGTCTCATCTGGCTTTGATTCCTTGTGGAACATCTGATGTACAAAGTCCCCTGGTTCAATGGGCTGCATGGCAAACACTCCTCTTCCTGCAAGAATATAACAAAGTAAACACTTCATTCTGGGCAGTCTAAAAGACGACGTCTCGTCGATGTATTACCTGCAGACAATGCTCACTCTCCCAGTTGTGATGGGGACAGCAATAAGAGGTATTTTAGCCTCCTATAAGAGGTCCCTCGTGAATAAATTCATTGATATGCAAGTACAGTGTATATCTGCAGTATTTTTCAGCAGTTTAGCCAGTTGTAACTTCCTTTTTTTGGAGATGGGCCCTCTCTCATTCTTGTTTTCTCTGTTCCGTTCCATTGAACTGAAAGTGCTGTGAGCTATCTAGTGCAGGTAACACACCAGTAAAGCGTAAGTACATCATACAACCAAATTTCAACAAGATGAACTATCACTGTGACTTTTGACATGCAACATGGACCACAAGTTAGAAATTAATGTGGTAAAAGGATGTTCTAGTCTACTGCCCTTAAATTCTGCATGTACTGAAACTGAAGAACTGAAGAGATTCAGTATAATAGCACAACACTGCAGCCTTCATAGCTCTTGGGAATGCCAACAAAACCTTTTTTTTTTATATAAATGCAACACAGAAATGTGGAATACTTTAGTTCATTTAACCCATGTTTAAACCCATGTTTAAAATGGGACCGATGTGGTCCATATAATCAGTACTTGTATTGACATAATTAATGTATATCAGACTGATGCCACTGATCCGTAAACCAATCCAGATTCTAAAATAAATAGAAATAGAGAACAAGAAAGTGCAACTTAAGGGTTCCTGTACCATTTTAAAAATCAAAATTACAGCTTTTTGAAACCTTTAAAACTCAGTAAAATAAGTTAAGACCCAACAGGCTATGGGGAACAACAAGGAAATAACTGAATTCCATACATGTGAATAATGACGTCTACTTTTAATATTTTGTAATGCAGATGTCTTATCCCTCTTCACTATCTCTCCTCACCTAGTCTTTTCATGTGTTCAATTCGCCATAACCCTATGGAAACAAAGGTCCCCAGTTGGGGGAATCTGAGAGATACAGAGCAAAAAATTGCACTAATCATGACAGAATACAGCCATGGTGAACATCAAATTAGACAGCATACTCTGGGTTGATTCATTTTCAGTTACTTTATGTAAATTGTGAGACTAATGTTTGAATAATGGCTCATAGTGGCAGATGGTTCCAAGCTGTGACAAAAATGGCATTTTGGAAACCTTGCCTGAACTTTTGGTAGTATAATGTCTCTATTTTTGTCTGCTTAACTTTATCAGAATCAACCTTTGCAAAGACAATGTCAATATATTGTACTATAACTTGATAGGGGTTTAACGCTAGGGCTCCATCATTCTAAAGGATACTCATCCTAAATAGTATTTTTTAAGGCGAGACTGAAATTAATTTTGTTTGTGCTGTGTGTCCTATCTTCATTTACCCTTCATCAGTAACACATATACCGATATTTACACATCTCAACAAATTCTCAGAGTGTTCCCTTTACTATGACACACAAGTATTCAAATAGACCTTGTGGTTGCAGAGATATACTCATTTTATCATGGGTAAGCAATTTTCAAGCAGAGGCCTAAACCACAGCAAGGCTAATACCACAGCAACACTGGATATTTTAGTAGAATATTTTAACAAAGCACTCTGACTACCTTGCCTGGACTGTAAAATATCACATTCATTTCTATCACTCTGATTGAAATTCTTTTACAAAAGCAAAAAAGCCACACATACCCTGAAACACAAATAAACTCTGCCCTTATATATCCACTTCACTGTTTTGCTTTTGAAATGCATAAGTTGGGTCAAGGAACCTTCTACCACTTACCTTTGTAACTGTCGACGAGTCTTGACATAAATCCAGACTTGTCAGTGCAAGACAGAATATATGTCATTGCATCATCTACAGGCTTGATTCTTCTTCTCCTTCTGGACATCATGGCTCTGTGAAAATAATTTGAATAATTACTACACATTCAGTATAAGAGAATTGTTCATGTCATGTTTATATTGTCATGAGTTGCCTAGATTGCTAGCTGCTGATATAAAACAATTCTTGAAAACAAACAGCAGTGTTTCCCCTGGCTTTACAGCATGCTGCCCTCTTCTCTCTCTGTCTGGCTATAGGTGTGTGTTCACGTGTTTGTTTGTGTCTACATCGGTGCAGAGCTTCACCAATCATTAAACAAAGCAGAGAAGTGTAGATGCACGACGATGAAGATGAAGACCGTCGGACATTAAGAGTTCATATTTTCTCCGCTGTGTGTCTAATCTTAAGAAATTAAAGCTCTGCGTTCCTATGACAGGCTGAGTTATTATCTGAGGGGCTCAGTGTTAGCTTGGTCTCTACCTGCAGCAGGTGTGCTGTGTGAATCAGTCTCCTCTTCATTGAGGATTTTTACCTCCGGTGTGCGTTAGTGACAAAAACACAACCGGGGGACGTTTGTTTAATATTTGACGTTTTTGTCGCTCTCACCGTAAAAAGCTCCGCGTCAACAGCTTGATTTAATCCAGTTTGTTGATACATCAGACACATTTAGTAAGTTTAGATAAACTCCTTGGCATCCAGGAGTGCCGTCAGCTGACTGTTTGTCCAGAGCTCCTGTTACTGCAGGTGCATTCAGGGACCGTCGTAATAGTGCAATGTGAGAATTAGATATAGTGTTCACATGAAGAATGTTTTCTTTTTGACTTTTTTGCAGGCTAGATTATTTAACAAAAGATATTACAAAAGCAAAAGTGTTAAAAGAGTGAAATGTTGCCGATGTTATTACTTGGTAGATAGATAGAGGCTGTAAACCTGGGGGAAACACTGGTAGTAGTTGTAGTAGCAGTAGTAATAGTAGCAGTAGCAGTATAATAGTAGTGGCAGTTATAGTAATAGTAACGGTAGTAGAAGTAGTAGTAGTTGTAAGTTTCCACTCCACTGAATCACGGAGCCCCATCAGCCTGAGCGATAGCTCGCTGCAGAGCTCTGATTCTCGGCTAAACATTGAACGCAACATGCACGTCTTTTATGTACCGTTTCAGAAAAACATGCACACAAACATGATGAGCTCAGACCCGTGTCTTCGGTAAACACAAACTATTTCTAAGGCTAGAAGAGTCAAAACGCTACCAAATATAACGGGAATAGTATCAAACTCTCACTGACAAGTCAACCTGATGAAAACAACCAGAGCTGAGCCAGCTGAGCCAGCTGATACAGTATTACAGCTCCGAGACACAAACAACACGGAGTCAACATCACGGGATTTATGACAGCATAACTGGGGAGGGGGGTATGTTGGCATAAAATATAGTCTTATAATAAAATGCTCACCTGTTGTGGCTTGTGCTAGGAGCCGGCTAACATCACAAACTAAGCTCCGGTCGCAGGTTTAATCCTCTCGATCATAATATGCACATACTCTTGGGATGGTCTGATTTAGTGATCTTCGACATGGCATGTTTGGGCCGCTCTTGCGCAAACTATGTTTAAATTATAGTTAAATGGACACTATGATAGTAAAGAGGAGGTCTCCCCGGTAACATTGATGTAACATGTGTCTGTGTTTACTTTCTGTCCGTGACGTCATGACGCAGGGAAGTGAGACACTACGTCCATAGGAGTTGTATTGAAGATCGCTAGCTGCTACTGTTAGCACCGCAATGCTAATAATGGCTAAAGATAAACTTTGTTACATTGGTTGAAATAGTCTTTACATAATGGGAGCAATCAATACACACAAGTGATCTGCAAAAATAAAAAACAACAGACCACTTTAGCAGCTGCCAGCCTGTGCAAATAAAATCTAATAATTTAAAAGCCTATTATATAGCTAATGCTAGTAGCTAATTGTAGCAGCTAACAGTTATTGTAATAAAGTAATTAACATCACAAAAATATAAAGAATATAAATTGAACAAAATCATGCCTACCTGTTCCATGCTGATATATCACTTAGTTGTTGTAAATGTGGTAAAATATTCAGAGTTTCAAGTTAATATTCCATCTTCAGCCATGTTCCTCTCTGTCTTCTGCTTCTGCTTCTTCTTCTCACATTCACGGCAGATCGCACAGCAGAAGCAATCTGATTGGCCAAGAGATAAATCCAAGGGGCGGGACTTCCGGAAGTGTGTGCACACACTTCCGGAAGTGTGTAAAAGTGCGGTGGCACCTTACAGGCGGTAGTTGGCGATCGTGAGAAAAAAGTTTACACACACTTTTACACACATTTCAAGTTTTTGCTACCTTGTGGGCCAAGTGAAGAAAAAGCATGAGGAGCATCAGGGAGGGCCACTGAGCTCATTTTGATTGAAATCGGAGTGGGGCCCACCATTTTGGGCCCCACACGGGTGTTGGGCCCCCCGCCGTTGGTGTGCTCCCGGTGCTGGGATCCCACAACGTGACAAATGCAAGTGCACACACACACACACACACACACACACACACACACACACACACAGAAACATCTCCTGCTTTGAAAATCCTGCTGTTTTCCTTTATTCCTCCTCCCTCTTCGAAGTTTGTCTGATGATTTCGGTTGTTGATATTGACACAGAAACATTAGATAGGAAAATAGGATTTCTTCTTGTAACATAACAACATTCAGAGGGACCTACTACCTCAGTCCACCGTTTTGCTTCATAAAGTTACTGCAGTGATTATAGAAACAACCTCAAAAATGTAAATCCAGGAAATAAACCACAGTTTATTTCACAAACTCTCCCCCCAAACTATGAGACTGAAAATAAAGACGGACGTCAATGTTTCCACTTGTGTTGCCAGCTTGTTCAGTGCTAAATCGGAAACAAAGTGCTTTGTAATGAGCTCTGTGCCACAGCGGTGTGGGTCTGATGTGTGAATGTAAGCAAACAGATTTATTCAATCCATAGTTAAACTAAAACTGGCGCTGGTGGCCTAGCGGTCTAAGCACCCCACATACACTCCACGTTGCAGAGGTCACCAGTTCGTCTCCCGGCCACGACCATTTGCTGCGTGTCATCCCCTTCCTTCTACTCCCCACATTTCCAGTCTCTCTATAGCTATCCTATCAAATAAAGGTAAAAAAGCCACAAAAAATAACTTTTATATGTACGTTCATATTAATTAATCTCTCTTTCTCCACAAAAAGACCTCAAATTACACCACAGAGCTCCATCTGAGAATGATTTACAATATCTTTATGAAAGAAAGTGTGAAACTAAAATGTCTCATTTGTTGTGTTATGAAGATGAGACGAATATAGTGGATATAAATGACTCAGCTTTTAACTTGAGACCCCTGTAACCCCATGATTGACCTCCAGCAGTGTCTGGACTCAACTGTGAAACCCGCTCTCATAATCTTTGAATTAAATGACAAGATAAATCACAGGTTCCAGCCTTAGAATAAAAATAGATTTAAAAAAATGAATTTGAAATCTCCAAATGAGGCATGACTCACCAAGTTTACTTTTTCCTTGCTGCTCTTGACAGCTTCAAGCAGTCTTTGGGGACAAAAATACCTCATTATTGCGCGCACCCTTTGCTACAGTGGCCTTCTTGTGTATTTCTGTGGCAGCATGCTGTGTTGGGCCATGCTCACAGGCTTCCATTGAGTCCTTGTTTAACCCAACGTCTTCTTTGCTTACCTTTATTTGTTGTAGCTGCAAAGTTTGTATTTTTAGCCAGTTTATCCATATTTTGTTCCACACTGTGCGCCACAAGCTAACCAAAAACACAATCGATTAACAAAACTTACTAGGTGTACCTGAACATGTGACGAGGCCTGTGATTGGATGACAGATGTCACTTGATGGATCTGATCACTGCATGATGGGCTGCTGTCTGTCTCAAAGCTGATCTGGAACCAGTAAAGCTGGATACACATTACAAGACCATTTGTTTCCCCCTTTTGACTAAAGTCAGCAAATGTCAGATTATGTGATAATTCCAAATATTAGTTTGTCAGATTTCCTGTGGTTTGATTTCTGCAAAGAGTGATTCTACTTCCCCCAATCTGCTCGGGAGATGCGCTGATTTCAAATATTATTTTACGATATTTACGATCAGAGCACACAGTCTCTAGATTGTCACATGAAATGTAATGATATAGAAGCCAGCTCATTGAAGAAGGAAGCACAGCAAGCACAGCCATGGCAACAACAGTGAACCTGACGCATATGAACGACAGAAATGGGGGGCAACGTGTTAATTTGTGGCAACAACATTAGTGTATATGCAACATACCACAATCGAAGTGATGAAGAGAGAAGTTGGAACAGAAATTGCGTCTGCATGGAATGTGCAAGTTAACTTAATCAAATCAAATCATACATTTTAATAAAAATAAATCATTATCATAATCGGCTGAGATTTCATAAATTTCTTACTGTGTGCCAGGCTTTCAGTATCATCTTATGATTACAGAGATACAACGTCAATGTACGGGACTAGAGGAAAAACCACTTCCACTTCAGTTTGAAACCGGGATACAGTCCACAGAAAAACAGATTCCTGTAGTGGTTTGAAACTGATTGGAAATCGTAAATATTAAACATGGCCATTATCTACAATCAGGTATCCTGATGTGTGGAGGCACAAATTGTAGACTTGGAATTTGAAACCAGGACCCTTGCATTGAAAGGCAGGCACCTCTGTTTGTCTCTTTAAGTCTTTACATTTATATCTTAATAGTACTCCAAAAGCTCAGCTCATCTCCTTTGTGATTAAAACATTTCATGTTTACCACCAAATAGGTCTCTGTCCAGGAATTGAACCCTAAAATATATCACTGAAAACACACTGTACCTGCCACCTCACCACAGGCCTGCCTGGCAGTGCTTACCTAACTGAGATTTATGTGTTTTCATTTGAACATTATATTGGGATACTTTAAAAGCACAACACCAGAGGTTGCTGCATGTTTCAAACATCACAAACATGATCAAATAGATATAGTTATAAAATAAATGATCTACAGAGACTTGAACTGTTTTGTTCCAGGCAGTCACTGTGTTTATTTCTGTTGCACAGTTGGACATTTCAACATGGGGCTCTATGGAGAATTACTCCCTTTTGGAGACAGCTTCAAGTGGCCACTCAAGGAACTGCAGTTTTATGGAGCTTACATATTTCTTTAGTATTTCTGTCCTGAAGGTTTCCACTTCAGATCTTACTCAAAGAACATCTTTATTATCACTTCACAGTATCCAAATCGTGAAATCATTGCAACTACAGTGGGCCCTAATAAACAGGATCAGATCTGACCTTCAGAAAAATGACATCATCAGTCTCATCTATAAATATGTTTTCCTACACTCTTTACATTCTTGTTTTTCATTAACATCCCTCCTCTTCTACTTCTCCTCCTCCTAATCCTGTCCTCATTGCCATCATCTACACAAACAGAAGTAATTCTCCAGAGCCCGATGGACGAATGCAGAGAGAGGGATGACGGCGAGCGAGGGGTGGATGAGTAGTAGGCGGAGGAAACAAAGTAAAGCTTTTAATCTGTAAATGGAGAAGGGTAATGGTCATTTAAGCATTAAGATATCCCCTCTGTCCGTCTGCTCCGCTTGCGTCTCCTTAATGCTCCTTAAACATTTATGAAGGCTGATAACAAAGAGGGAGCGTAGCTACGCAGAGTAATCAAATCACTGCTGGTTATAGGGCTCTACTCGGAAGAGTGAGGGAGGGGGAGACAGAGCGAGAGGGAAGGGGGGAGGCAGGGTATTAAGAGGAGAGTGACAGTGTGAGAAATAGAGATAGAAAGGAGAGAAGACAAAGAAAAATATATTAGCTCTTAAAATAGTCGTCTTCAAATGTGCAAATAAAGTGCAGCGTGTTGCTGTCAAGGAGAATATTCCTTGATGTATTTTACTCTTTCCCTAAACACATTTCTCTGTCTCTCTCAGGGATTCCCCCAAAACACAATTTACTTCTTTTACTGAGTGTGTTCGCTGAAATTCATGACTCCCTACATTTACAGCTGAAAAAAGGAGGATTTTACAAGTGGAGGCTGAGAGAGCTATTAGGTTAGAGAACACCCTGATGTGAGTTTATACTGTTACACCCAAGGTTTAAAATATGACAGAGTCAGAGCTGAGGTGCTCGATCATCTTTCATGAAGGACAAAAAGTGTGAAGGTTTGAGACTCCAGTCGGCTCTAATTTTTCAAACACTTCCATTGTTTGATCTGTTACATGTATTTTCTTTGTTATCTTTAATAACATGCAGTGTCGTAGAAATCAAGGACTTGAGGCCCACATGAGTCCTGATTTTCAGGGACTCCTGAGAAGACTGTTTCTGTCGATCAAGAATGTTTTATTGTTTTTTATGAAAGGCTCAAACTATTTATTCAGTTTCAACAATGGCTGACACGTGTGTTCCCCTGCATGCACATTCACATGCCACCCTGCTCAGCTACAGCTCCTGACAGTGATGTCAAAAGAGGCACAAATACAAACAAGAGCAGTGCAACATGTTCAGAATGGAAAAGATCCCGGGGTGCAACAAATCACAAATGTCACGGTTCAGATTCTTTTCAGATCAGCAAAAAAAAGAAGGAAACAAAGGTATTTATATAATATCTCATTATTATTTCTACTCCTCAATACACCATGGCTCTAACTGTGCATTTTAAGGCACAATGATTCAAAAGGTAAGTGTTATTTCAATATTGCTGTAACATTATATTAATAAAATCTAAACTGAAGAAAACAGATGGATCACTGACACAAATCGAGAATCGACTAAACTTCATTGTGTATCAGTGCTCCACATTTGTGCACTTAGGGGTCATGCAGTGTTCCTGTGCTCATATTGCTGTGACTCAGTGAATTAATTTAACCCCTGAGCCAAACCAGCCCCCCAGGGTATCAGACTGAACCACAGAATGAGACTCAAATACAATACTCATGATTAACAGGTTCAGTAGGCTCACAGTACAGGCAGAGGGATCCAGAAGTCAAAGACACAACACTGATCGTAAACCTCTGAGGGAAACATGAGCAATACTGACACAAGGTACAAGAAGAGCTGGCACAGAGGGGAGGGTGAGTTGAGCTTAAATACACACAGGGGAGAGAGGATAAAGAGACACGGGTGAGACTCATCAGGGTCGTCAGGGGAGCGGGAAACAGGGGAACAGGAAGTTTCCAAACAAAACAGGAAACACAAGACGTGAAAATGAAGTGAAGTAAGAAACAAAAGGTAACTTGTTACACAGAAGATGCGACACAGGGTACATTAATGTTTTGGACAGTTTTGCTTATAAGATTATTTGGGGGCTTTTATGCCTTCATCGACATGATATCACAGAAGAAAGAGAAACAGGAAACAGGATGGGGATGAAGGGCTGAGGGATTTGAACGCAGGTTGCCAGTTTCAACGACTGAAATTTATGCAATGAACTCCATGAAATAATCATGACAATATAGCAGATAACCTTTTACACTTAGAAAGTGCTGCCCTTCAGTTTGATGTTAATGTTCATCTATTTATGGAAGTGTTAGAACAGTGGAGTATGAGGGACTGTTCTTTAAAGAGGGAGTATCATGCTTTCTCATATTTTAAAGTAACAATGCTGGAAGTCCAAACGAAACATGCGCACATTCTCAAATTGCTATGTATGGATATGTTGTGGTAATCAATGAATGTGTGTCTAAACTGCTCAAGACAGTCCGCTCTTAAAATATTACAAGATCTTGAGGTCATCGCAGAAGGATCCCTTAACTGTTTTGTACTGCTTATAGCTCCACCCCCAAACAGGCCTCTGCAAGGCTAGCCAATCAGAGGAAAGAGGATTTGTGAAGTGTGGGGGCACTTAAAGAGACAGCAGTTAAAACCAAGTGTTTCAGACAGAGGCTGAAATTAGGGTTTTCTAATACACCATTGTGAGGAAATCAGTTTGTTTTTTTTGCTATAAATCATGTAACGTTACAACAGAGGTACCGGGAAAGTATAAAGTCTGAAAAAATGTTTAATACCCAGTCTTTAAACTTTAAATTAACTTTATATCAATATTTGCTTCAACTTGTGTATGTCCTACAGCCTGACACAATATAGACTATTTCACATATCCATGGCATTGGCTATATTTCACATCTATGCGGATAACACCCCTTAGACGGTGTTAACGAGGAGCAGAACCTCTCTCACAACATAAGATAAAATAAAATAAAAAATGTGGGGGTTATTGGATGAACAATCTGCCTGTCACATTCATTACCGGCCACTCTGAGAAACAAGAAAGAAAAACTCGCAAGCTGGCATCCATTGCCATGTGACGTTTCTTGCTGTTTTTGTAAAGAAAATGTGCACATTAAAGATCTTTGCTCTTCTTTTAATAAAGAAATGTTGTCTGCTTCTGATAATCTGCTGCTACAGCTGCATCCATGATAATCACTTTACAAGCAGACATTGATTTGACTCTCTACTTACCCAACAACTAAAACATGCTCATACTTATCGTCTCTGTCTCCTGAAATGGCTCTGATTGGTTCATTCATTCTCTTACCAGGAACCATTGTAGCATCAGTATCAGACATGGAATCTGGTCAGTCCATTTGCTTTCCAGGGTTACATGTCTTTTGTTGGTAACCGGGTAATCAGAAGGATGATGTATATTGAGCAGGTGGGTATGCAAAATAGAATCCAGACAGCCTGACATGGGTTAAGTGTGTCAGCTCTTTCAGGAACCTTTGACTGTGTGAATTCAGACTCATTAGTCTGTCCTGCCTGGCAGCAGAGAATTTCCAGACATTGTTTGAAGGATTAGACAGTGATGGCACTCACAATCATTAAGAGGTACCTCTGTCTGCTGCACATGAACGTCAGGTATTGGCCTGAGTCACCTACTCTACCCACGCAGCTTCGTCTTAGACTATTCTTGTCTGCACTCTAAGTTTGTTGCAGGAAATATAGCCTGTGTGGACTTTACAGCACTACCTGATCAATACAAGAGCATTCATTCATTTCTGAAAAACTATTTGATTCAGAACAGTGATGCTACCACCAAGGTACTGAGAAATGTGCTGAAACTTTCTATATGTACCACTGTCACAGCCCAAAACTGGTGTTAATTTGACTTCAGGAGTTAGATGATTAATTTGTCTTGGTGTCTGTTTGGCATCACCAGAGGGAGAGATTACTTCCCGAAGGTCAAACTAAAACAGAACTAGTTTTCAACACAAAGTTTACAATGTTCATCTGCAGGACCACCTCGATCAGCTCAGTCTGTCTACAAAGTTCAGAGCTGTGTACATTTTGATCAGTGATCACAGAGGTCGAAAACCTGGGGCAAGTTTTCAAACAGCTTCCTATAACAACGAGACGCTTCTGGTGACGAAATTCTAAGAAAAGTCTTGGAGTCATGATGTTTTCTTAGAACTTCTTCTTAAAGGGATATTTCAGTGTTTTTGAAGTGCACCAAAGGGAAAAGCTTAGAAGCTTCTGTGCTGAACTGGACAGCAGGAAAGATTCTCACTCTGACATAAAACTCTTACAACCTCACTTAAAAAAACTGAAATATCCCTTTAAAGTTAAGACTAGATCCTGGTGTAGATAAAAGATACTCACAAAGCACCTAAGACCCTTTAGGTGAAGGACTGTCAGCAGCAGTGTAGAGTACAGTTTGTGAAGCAGAAGAGGAAATGGAGGAAAGACGGGGAGATAGAGGAATGTTCTCCAAACACTGAATGACAATGAGTTAATTAAACACTACAGATTGGATCGTGCTGTGATCATGTTTGCACTCACATATCATCGGAAATGAAAGTGAACATGACACAAAGATATTTAGCACAACTGAAAAGCTGCTGCAGGTTCACATGTGATCCTGTTCTCACAGCGGGTGAGCCTCATTTCGGGAGGCCTGTTATTATCAATGTAACAAATCTAAGAGAGTGCAGAAAAACGTTGACAGCAAAAAGCTACACAAATGGTTAAAACAACATTAGAAAGTTAATACTTAACATGAGAGATCATACTGCAGCAGCCGTTTAAAAAGAGACAGAGCAGCTGATGTCTCTCTGATCTGATGCAAAGCAAATGCAGATCACACACTAGTTTATAGATCTTAGACACTGTTTGTAAAGGGGTGAAAATATAAGAAAATGAGCAAGTAGTCAGCAAACATACTTCAGTGGCTGTAAATGAGGTTGATAGACTCCACTCTACTTCTGGCAGCATTGTGGATCAACTGACCACAGCTTGTGAAAGAAAGTGTCCTACCTAGCAACAGGGTCACCCAGCCTCCTCACTGAGACAAACGTTTCTGTCCCTTCCTCACTCACAGATACTCTGAGATTGTTCCTAAATCCCTCCTAAGCCAGGACCCTTTGCTCAAAAGTTTGAAGCTTAGTTTGGAGCTCTCTCACAATGCTTCTGACTGCTGGCACAGATGGGTACTGCAACTGTTGCCCCCTCCCAAATGCAACTCCCAGAAGTTGTCTTTAAGAGGGGAGCCTCAAAGAAACATAAACACAAAGCACTTATTTTAGATCGAGGTTGAGCTGTGATTCATGAAACACTACTCCAATGCTGTAAATTAACTGAATAGGTTATTTCTAATGATGCAGTCCAGCTGCACAGATCCACACCAGGCTGCATGCGTACTGAGCATCAAGATGTACTTGTCTTTCTCCGAAGGCAAATCACATTTCAGGTCCAGGTTTGATGGAGTCAGTGTGTCTTCCTGTATTTCTTTGTATGCTCCTTTATGTTTGATTGGACACATCATCTCTTTGTTTGTACAGTATTCAAAGCCATACATGAACACCATCATGACGTGGTATCAGTGCTTCCTGCCCCCGGGCGACACACACATCCTCCACAGATTTTTAAAGGAATCCTTTGCTTCTTGAAAAGCGGTAAACATTTCATTATGCACGATCAGTTCTGCATGAGTCACGTTTAATCACCCACATTTCCTGGAACATTAACCCACTGTGAATATGACCACTGACAGTGTGGGCTACTCTACACTCAGGACAGACACACTCTGAATCAGTCTGTTATTTTTTACTAACAGAGCACCACGACGATGACATCATAGTTTTCTGAAAAGTTGAAACTCTGCATTTAACTATTTTTGCACATTTTGCCCATTGTAATGCAATTTAATGTATTATTTCAACCCTTGAAATCTGTAAAGGTAAAGTAAAAAAAAGATAAAAGGATTAAATTGGTATCATTACCGGTTCTTCAGTCAGATTTTGCACATCAACACAATGATCCACGATTCTGAATGTAGTTTTCAATATCTCCTCATTTTGTCAGAGATTATACATTTTGATATTTTCACCTACAACAAGAATACAATGCCTTCTTTAAAACATTGAAATATTTTTACCAAGCTCTCTTGAAATACTTTTACTACTCTGATTGGTCAAAATACCACAACAATGGCCATTAATTCTCAACACTGGAAACAAACATGATTAAACACGTCACACCAAATCAATCTGGAAAAAAAAGGAGTTTCATCACATTTTCCTCTCTGCCTGTTGACACTGTGGTAAAAATGTTAGTGTCAGGCTGGTCTTGAGAGTGAGGAAATAATGACAGTTAAGCCTGGTTTATACTTCTACATTGACCCTAAACTGTAGTGCTGTGCTGTGCTATGAGCACAACACGCTTGTGAGTTGATGTGTCCGTATCACTCTGCTATATTCTGCCGAAATGCTTGTGCAATGTGGTCTCTATGATAGTTGGGTCGCCTGTTACCGGTCACAATACATTTTCTGCCTGCTCTTTCAAATGGATTCTGAGTATACAGTATAATGTTAAATTGGAGCTGATACATGATGCTGTTTATCATACAGCAGTTATTATTAAGTAAGAATAGAGAGGAGACGTCAGAGGAGATGAAATGTCCAGCGACCAATCACAGGGTAATTTTGATGTGTAGTTACATTTGGGAGAAGCTGTACATCAGGCTAGGTGTGTAGGCTTCTGCGTTGGAAAAGGGCTACGCAGACCCACGTCATAGGCTCAACGCAAAGGTACAAACCAGGCTTTAGTGGGGATAGATGTGAGAGCAGCCTTAGAAGCTACTGGACCTCTGAGAGGGAAAAGTGGGAGGGAGCAACATCCTGTCCTGTAATCCAGACAACAGCAGAGCTTGTGAGAGCATCTCTCAGCTGCTGATCTCTACAAAGTCACTTACACCATAAGTAGTATTGATAATAGCAACAACGTTCAAAGTTGTAACATTTGCCTCATTTATGTTTAAAGGTGTGTCGACTCAGAGAGGAGGTTCTGAGTGAGGACAGAAGGTGTGAGGTGAGATAAGTTTTATAAGTGTTATTCTAGCTATTGTTTATTTTTAGATTGTTTTTGACTGGATTATGGTTCATGTAGTGGTCAAGAATCCCCTGATTGTGTGTTAGATTACATCAATCTTTTGCTCTGTGTGCTACATATTTTAATAATAATCTTTATTTATATAGCACTTTTCAAAACATTTCATATATATTTGCTTTACAAATAGGAAAGAAACTAAAAGACAATAAAAGAGAAATGTGAGGAAGACAATGAAAAAAAAACAAAAACTGCCAACACCAGTTTCCCGTCAGAGGTCTTGTCGTCCCCGGCTCCCAGGCCAACACTAGCCCCTGGTTCTCCCGTCGGCTCCCAGGACGACACCAGCTCATGGTTCTCCCGTCGGCTCCCAGGACGACACCAGCTCATGGTTCCCTTGCTGTGCACCACGGACCCCCTCCTCCCACCCAGCTTTGTGTCCCCTGAATGACTTTTTTTTTGTTTAGGGACTTCTGGGATCCTTCCCTTGAGAAGGGAGTACTGTCATGAGTCTATGTTTAGTTCAGTTTTCCATGTGTTTCATGCCTTGGTTTCTCCTGAGTTTATTCTGTATAAGTTATTCTTTGTGTCCCTTGTGTGTTTTGTGATCCATGTCTCTTTTTGTTATTTCTTGTGTTTATTAGTCTTGTCTTGTGTTCTCTGTTTTATAGTTCTTGATCCCTGTGTTTCCAGTTTAGTTACTTTCTGCCCTTGTGTATTTCAACAACTGTGTTGATTACTCTGTGCAGTAAGTTCCTCTGTTTCCCCTGTCCCTCGTTGGATCATTGTACGTCTTCCTTGTGTACAGTGTGTCCTGTGTCCCTGTGATTCCCCATTGTTTCCTTTTGGGTTTAATGTTTGGACATTTAGGTGAGTTTTGTTTGTATCTTTTTTTTATTAAAACCTTTTTTATTTTAAAATCTGCACTTGGGTCCTCCTTAGAAAGGAAGATAATAAAGGTCAAGACAAGAGGTTAAGATAAAAACAATTTTGGAATACTAAAAACAACAAAATATGAAAGATTAAAACAAAGAACAGATAAGTAATATGAAATGTGAAAATATAAAAGAATAAAAACCTGCCAGTGATACCGCCTGAAAAATAATAAGTATCTGGATTAAAAAACCCTCAGAAGACATCTCCTGTAAAAGCGCATTTATAAAAGTATGTTTTTAAAAGACATAAAGAGAGGCTAAAACAGGAATAATGTGGTCTCTTTTTTTGGTGCTTAAAAGTTTTTGTGAACCAGAAACCTTATTCAAAGCTTAAACAGTACTCAGGGAAAACCATTGAAGAAAGCTGGTTTTTCTCTGGAGGTATCAACATATGGGAGGTGCTAAGATATGTCAAAGCTGGGAGAGGACACTGAAATAAACTCCGTCTCTTATTTCCTCATAAAACAAAGCTTTAAGGGCTCCATAGCCAGCACACGTTTATGATTGCCTATATAGAAAAAAGGGCCAAAATGACATCAAAGGTTACAGTAAGGCTTATTGTCTCCCTGTGTTGTCATGACAACATATCCAGTCTTAGACAGCGTCAGCTACTCCGTCTTCCCTTACGTCCTTCCTCCTTCTCCGTTCTCCCCTCACATCCAAATTCTCCCCCATGAGCAGTGAGGGTCCTGGTTTGTGCTGATTCTCAGGAGATGTGGCTGAGACAGCATGGCCGGACAGCAGTGAGCGGGTCGGGACAGATAAAGATGAATTTCCTTCCTAAAGCAGGTTGAGATAGCAGCAAAAGTACACTCCCTCATATAAGATCTGCTGGGCCTGTATGTTGGCAGCAGCTCAGCCAGTCATCCAGCCGGCTTGTGAGGAGGTGGGGGGGGGGGGGGGGGGGGGGGGGTGAGGGGGTTACTCAGGGTTAAATGGAGCCAATCACAGACAGAAAAACAGCATTACACACCACATTAGGCATCATCTCAGCACTCTCTCTCCTCCTTTCTCCTCTGTCTCTCTCTCCCACTCTCGTCCTCTCTCTCCAGGTGTGCAGCCAGCTGATAGTGTCGGCTCTATTTGCACATTCACTTGAAATTCTCCAGAACTAATAGATTCTACCAGATTCAACTAACTCAATACTGCTGATCTGCAGCTTATTACAGCCAACCAGCCAACGAGCCGATCATTCAACCAACCGGCAGGGCCAGGAGCTGAGGCTCAGATACACTTTGAATATGAAGCCTGCGTCTGGACTCTAATCTATAAAGTCAATCCTGTATTATTGTTTTACGATAAGCTGAGGCCGCGCAGAAAGCTTAATAACTGCTGCTGGACGAGTGCCTGCTGCACAGCAAACACACTCCATCTCAGCAATATGGATTCATCTTATATACTGCTGTGGTCAGACAAACATACAGATCACCTGCACAATGCAGAGGAGGAAAACATTTTGAGGTGTGGAAAAGAGATTCATGTCATGGACCTGGAACAGCTTACAGTCTTCATGACTCGACACATGCAGGATGTCATGCATGAAAACCCATGTGTGAATTTTAAATGAAGTCAGTGTGACTCTTGGACAGAATATGATGCTTTAGCCACACAAGCTGGAAAAAAACTTCTGTGTTAATACCTTCTGTTTAGTCTGTTTTAACCCTCTATAACACTAAGGAGTCCATCAATGTTTGTCTTATTGTGATGACATCCTTTGAAGGCACTGTGAGGAGTTTTCACGTGTTGATTCTGGTGATGCCTTTTGATGAAATTGATGTGCTTCTGAGATGAATACTGCATCTCCCATGAGTACCATCACCCGGTTTTAATCAAGGCAACTTTTATCAGGATGCAGAGTGATGTGTTGATTTGTAGCTATGTCAAATTATTAACTGTAACGTAACTACAACTAAACTTTGTAAACTGATTTATTCCTGTTAGCTTAAAAAAGGTGAGCAGATGTAAGGGTTCAACATTACCTGTCCCAGCCTTGGTGTCATGATGCCTGTTTAAATAAATATGCACACAGTTTAACTTTTTAGTCCTCAAAGAGCAGTGAAGCATTTAATCAAGCTAGCTAAAACAATAGCTCTTTTAGCTAACAAAGCCCTTGTTGCGTTTTTCTCTTTTCTTGTATCTTTATGCTCCGCTTCTCTGGTTTCTTTTACCAGAGAAGAACTTGTTAACATTGGACAGTCCTCTGCCGAACTTTTTACACCGGTTTTCATTGAACCTTTAAGTTACACAGAGATTCTTGCTGGTGGAGCCGCAGCTCTCTATGGTCTTTGCCGGAGACGCCGGCGCCGGGGCAAGCGAGCAGGCGTGCTCGTCAGACTGAGACAGCGGGGGTTACGCAGTGCGCTCCCGTCCATTCACCTGGCGAATGTCCGCTCCCTGGCAAACAAGAGGGATGAACTGCTGCTCCTCAACTCAAGAAACACGGACTTTTGCAGATCCGCCGCCCTGTGTTTCACTGAAACCTGGCTCAGTGAACACATCCCAGACAGCTCGCTGCACTTACCGGACTTTCAGCTCCACAGAGCGGACCGCGTAAAGGAACTCTCTGGGAAGGCGAGAGGAGGCGGAATCTGTTTCTACATAAACGAAGGTTGGTGTACAGATACCACAGTGTTGAAGAAGTCATGCAGTCCAAATCTGGAGACTCTTTTCATAAACTGCAAACCCTTCTATTCGCCGCGGGAGTTCTCCTCCTTTATTCTGGTCGGCGTCTACATCCCACCTCAGGCCTGCGTAACGGAGGCGTTACAGCACCTGGCTGACCAGATTACAGACGTGGAGAAAAAACATCCTGACTCTCTGCTCATCATTCTCGGGGATTTTAACAGAGCAAATTTAACCCACGAACTACCTAAATACAGACAGCATATTAAGTGTCCCACCAGGGAGTCTAACACTCTGGACCACTGCTACACAGTAATAAAGGACTCATATCGCTCTGTCCCCCGTGCAGCTTTAGGACTATCTGATCACTGTTTGATTCATCTCATCCCGACCTACAGGCAGAAGTTAAAAACAGCTAAGCCTGTAGTTAGGACTGTGAAGAAGTGGACGGAGGAGTCAAAGCAGGAGTTACAAGCCTGCTTTGATTGCACTGATTGGAGTGTTTTTGAAGCTGCATCAGGAAACCTCAATGAACTCACTGACACTGTGACTTCATACATCAACTTCTGTGAGGACATGTGTGTGCAGACCAGGACCTTCTGCACATACAACAACAATAAGCCCTGGTTCACACCTCAACTGAGGAAGCTGCGTCAGGCCAAAGAAGAGGCCTACAGGAGTGGGGACCGGGACCTGTTCAAGCAGGCCAGAAACAAACTGACGAGAGGGATCAAGGTAGCTAAGAGGAGCTACACTGAGAAGTTAAAACAGAGCTTCTCTGCCAACGACCCCTCAGAAGTTTGGAGAGGCCTGCGTGAAGTTACAAGCTACAGGAGACCCTCCCCCCACCCTGAAGGTAACAAAAGACTAGCTGACGACCTGAACAGCTTCTACTGCAGGTTTTCACACCCCACACCCGAACACTCTGATTTACCTGGCCCCCCCACAAGCCCCTCCCCACCCCCCTCTGACCCCCCACCTGCGCTGACGATCTGTGAAGATGAGGTAATCCAGCTCTTCCAGAGACAAAAGACCAAGAAGGCTCCAGGACCAGACGGCGTGTCCCCCTCCTGCCTGAGAGTCTGTGCTGAGCAGCTGGCCCCCATCTTCACAAAGATCTTCAACACATCGCTGGAGCTGTGTGAAGTGCCCTCATGCTTCAAAAGCTCCACCATCATCCCAGTCCCAAAGAAACCCACCATCACAGGACTCAATGACTACAGACCCGTCGCCCTGACGTCTGTGGTCATGAAGTCCTTCGAGAGACTAGTGTTGAGCCACCTGAAAGACATCACAGGCCCCCTGCTGGACCCCCTGCAGTTTGCCTATCGGGCAAACAGGTCGGTGGAGGATGCAGTCAATATGGGTCTGAACTACATCCTGCATCACCTGGACTCCCCCAGGACCTACGCTAGGATCCTGTTTGTGGACTTCAGCTCTGCGTTCAATACCATCATACCAGACATCCTGCACCAGAAACTCACCCAGCTCACAGTGCCGGCCTCCATCTGTCAGTGGATCACCAACTTCCTGACGGACAGGAGACAGCAGGTGAGGCTGGGGAGCATCAAATCCAGCACCCGGACCATCAGCACTGGCGCCCCACAGGGATGTGTTCTCTCCCCACTGCTCTTCTCCCTCTACACCAATGACTGCACCTCAGGAGACCCCTCGGTGAAACTCCTGAAGTTTGCAGACGACACCACCGTCATCGGTCTCATCCAGGACGGAGACGAGTCTGCTTACAGACAGGAGGTGGAACAGCTGGCCCTCTGGTGTAGTCAGAACCATCTGGAGCTGAACCCGCTCAAGACGGTAGAGATGACAGTGGACTTCAGGAGAAGCCCCCCCCACTCCCCCCCCTCACCATCCTGAACAGCACTGTGTCTACTGTGGACTCTTTCAGGTTCCTGGGATCCACTATTTCCCGGGACCTGAGGTGGACCTCCCACATAGACACAATCAGAAAAAAGGCCCAGCAGAGGATGTACTTCCTGCGTCAGCTCAGGAAGTTCAACCTGCCTCAGGAGCTGCTGATCATGTTCTACACCTCCATCATCCAGTCTGTTCTGTGTACCTCCATCACTGTCTGGTTTGGCTCTGCAACCAAACTAGACAAACACAGACTGCAGCGGACTATAAGGACTGCAGAGAAAATCATCGGTGTCGACCTGCCCCCCATCCAGGACTTGTACCGGTCCCGGGCCAGGAAACGGGCAGGGAGCATTACCGCTGACCCCTCACACCCTGGACACAAATTCTTCAAACTCCTCCCCTCCGGCAGGCGCTACAGATCACTGTGCGCCAAAACAACCCGCCATAAGAACAGTTTCTTCCCCCAGGCTGTCACTCTGATGAACACTAAACCATAACAGTGTCATACCTGTCAGATCAATACTCTCTGTAAATATACATGTAGATATACAATGCAACAATTCTCAAGCAGAATTCCATATTTCTATTTTTTGTATTATTTAACTTCTATTTTATAATGTAAAACTACCTCTGCAACTCACCACTGCACTTTATCATATTATTTTAGCCTGTACATATTAGTCAAGCCTATTTGTTGTTTCTTTGTATTTATAGCTAAGGTTATTGTTATTATATTTTCATTTTATTTTTTATTGTAGTTCTTATTCTTATTCCTATTCTTATGCCTTGTACAAAGAGAGCACAGTTTACCAAAGTCAAATTCCTTGTGTGTTCAAGCATACTTGGCGAATAAAGCTGATTCTGATTCTGATTCTGATTCTGGTTGTAGAGTTTCTCCATCTAAAACGATACCTCAACAGAAACCGTGCATCTGTTTGATAATCCTGCTCCAGTGGCAGACATGAGAACAAAATGTTGTGTCAAAATAAAATTATCTGAAGAAAGAAAACTCCTGCTTGATAAGTTACTCCTCTCCGACAAACTTTACCAGCAGAGTACAGAGTACCGGCTCTAAACTCCTCACAGTGACTTTAAAGTATCTTTAAACACTTTATATCTCTTTGATCTAATCTGTAGTCTGTCATCTGTAGAATAATGTAGTCATAGGCATAAAGTGACTTGTGTGTTTGTTTTCTCTCTGGTGTAGGTTGCTATCCCTTCATTAACTCTAATAGCACACCATGAGTTGGTTTGTTGACTAGAAAGTTTAGGAATAAAAGTTAAAGTCAATCCAACTCCAGTGCTCAACTTGTCCACAAACACTAGAGTGTTTGATATAATTTAAGCTGAGTCCATCAGGTATGTCTTCAGTTTCAGCCAAGTCATTAGGCAGCTCTCCTGAATTTTGCCAAAAACTAATGGTTCCTGTTTTCTCCAACACATCTGATCCAGTCTTCACCATATGTGAAAGAGAGACTCTCTGGATAAGTGGACTGTTTAGGTGTGGGATGCCAGGGAATTTGGTAAAAAAAAGAAAAAAGAAGAAGAAGTGAGCTGACTTGATCTGTCTGAAGATGAGCACAACTAGTCTGCATGAACAGAAGTTCTCTGTCGTCCTTTAAAGGAGAGTTTTACCTTTTTAAAGTCCAGGTTGTTTGTTGACTTGCAACTTTTGAGCCCCCATCTCTGTATCAAAAAAGAGTCAGGGGTTGATTAGACATTAATCACTGATGAGATGACAAGCGGACAGCTCTAAGTACAAGGCTTCGGGAGTCCCTAAATGCACTGACCACTTGTGATCAGATCTCACCTTCCTGCTTTGTGTGCAAATAAACACAGAGCAACATTAAATCACATAAAACCATGATGAAGGGAGATAGCCTCATTCATTTGTAGAGCAGGAGGAACAGAGGAGCAGGTGATCACAGAGGGAAGTGAAGACGTGATGTAAAACTATGTTAGATAATGAAGCCTGATTCCTTTCTACAGTTATGTGGATTATCAGTAAAATATAAGAACGACAACTTTTAACTCTAGTCAATATGTGTGCTTCCACCAGCTCCACTTTGTTGCGTTTCTACTTCCGTCTAAGCATCTAGCAACCTGGAGCCATCTACAGCAGATTCACAAGTCTTCTATTTTTGATGGATTCACAGTGCATCATTCAGCACAGAGCAGAATGAGTGAGACAGGAAGTCAGACACCAAAACAACATAAAAATATGTGTTTCATTTTCAGGATAAAAAATTCTGTGTACACAAGATCGTATTTCACTGAACTACAACAACAAATTGTCATAAGTCTAAATTCTAGTGACAATAAACAAGAAATATGATCAAATAAATTCCACACTCAATAAAAAGCTTTAATTTTTTTTTTTTTACCCTGTTTTTTCTTTCCTTAACTTGTTTTACACACTTAGCCATCACTTCTGAAATAGTCTTTTCAATTCTTTAATACAAATCTCCTGTTTTACACTTATTTGCTTTAGCTGCATACATTTTTCTTTTTATTTACTCATTTATCTTTGTAGTCATAGCTTTGATCATCATCTCCCTGCATCATACTGTCCTTTATTTTCTCTACTCTCTGAACATCCTTTTCTTTGCACAATGAAAAATCAAAACAGTAATTAATCTAGAAAACTGAATTTTATGTGTGAGTATGTGCAGAGTTATTTTGAAGTCTGAACTATGAAAGAACTGAAGCTCTGATCAAACAACCAACCCCACAAACTATTCAATCAGGAGTTACTCCTTCATTAGCAAGCACTAGCTGTGCCTCTCTGAGGTTGGTTTAATCTTCATTTTGATATCACTCTGTGATTTTGGTGAGTACGCTACTCCACTAAGGGGTTTCTTTTGTCTCAGGATTAAGTGTGTAATGTTTATAATTAGGTCTTAATATGTTGTGCTATTACTTACAGACAAAGTTAACAGTTAAAAGTACTGTTTTGATCAATGTGGAACAAACTTTTGTACTTTTTAATAATAAATTCATCATCAATAATAATTTCTTATCAAGTAATTTTATTTTGAAATTGACAGGCTACTCTATGTGGTTCCTGTATCATACTGTCTGGGTTGCTACACTCAGGTTGATGCTTGCTGGACACAGGCTCTGTTGAAAATAGACTCAGCTCTTATTTTTAGCAGAGCAGAGCGGAGAGACACTCCCGGGATGAATCTTTAACGCTTGCTGTAGAAACATAAGTATTGACAAGAGGGGACACACATCAGCTTCACACATGTACAAAGTTAAAACTAAAACAGACGGCATGCTGTCTGTGAAACTTCTGCCATCCAGGTTGTGGAAACTTTAAGTCCAACCCAAACGGCAACAGGGCTTGTTTGAAGTTCTTGAGAACATTTGATAAGAGGTGTGATATGTTCAGGAACCTCAACCAGTAGGATTTATCAAGAGGATTAAACTCTGGATGCTTCATAAAAGTGGAGTAACTACTGGTGATATCTGACCACCTGTGTATAAGGACTGTTTCTGTGTACGTTCATGGGCATTAGTGTTTATATCCTTCTTCTCATTTCACAAGTTCATTCAAACATCCAAACCTGTGTTTTCAGTTATGAAACAAACTAAGAGGATTTTCTATCTGGATTCTAGGACTCAGTGAACAACGTGTACTGATTAAAACTGCATGCATCGATTCAATAGGCATGGAAGCATTTCGTGTTAGTGACTAAATAAACGCAGCTCTGTCACGCTCAGATCAGTGACTGCAGAGCGTTTTGTCTTTGATAGCGTTGGCACTACAGATGCAAACAGCGAGTGGGTTTTCTTTTAGAATTACTCGGTGGGTAGACGAGTCTTAATTGTAGCTGTGTGAAGTGTACACGGCTTGACGCGCTTCTGCTTGACTGCCTGCAGCTGTATTTGTAAGGTAAAGATGGACATGCAGGTGCACTGCCAGGGTATCTATTGCAACTACTAAACAGCACATCCAAACTCAAGCTGCTGCTGACATTATTACCTCAGTCCTCTGGTGTATAAAAGTGTGAGTAACCTGTATACAGATCACTGTGTGTTCACAGAGCCTTCCCCGCTCTGTCTGTAGGGAGGTGAGCATAAAAGCCTAAACTAGACATGTCGTCACTCAGCTCACAGAAACCACAGACGAGGTCTTCTCACTTGGTAATACTCCACATGATTCATGTGAACAATTCTTAATATAAAAACGAGGGCACGGACCGAGGGATGATCAGATCGTGTCAGCCTGGCTTTGTTTAAAGTTCTCTGTGAGGTTGCTCTTCAAAGTCAAACAGTGAAAAATAAACAACACAGTAGCAGCGTGAGGGCTCTGGGCAGAGTTCAATCATGTGCAGGGGATCTTTGTGTGCCCTGTCTCCTTTCCTTCACATTACAGACTGAAAACACAAACCAGACAATGTATTTGATAAACTTTTACAAGTGTTACTTATACTGTAATTAATTTTAATTAGACACACTGGATGGAGAGTGCAATCAGAGTGCATTAATAATTTAGTTATTACTGTTGATGCACAAAGCACATTCGTGATTTGAAAAACAACCCGGACGGTTAACAGCAAAACAGATCTGAGATCTTTGTAATGTTGATGTAACCCTTGTTAAATATAGAGCTGCTAAATGCATTGCATAATGTCTGAAGAAGAGGTGGGACAAATTATAATTACAGCAATATCTTATCATCCTATGGAAGAATAATAGGGCGATGGATGAGATGAAACAATTTGAAGAAGATTTTTTTTCATTGTGGACTTTGAGAAAACGTAGAAATTTTAAGAATAAAGTCAAAATGTCCGCTTACTTAAACTCTCCCTGTCCCATTAAAGTTACTAACCAAAGAACTTTCTGGAGTCCCTGAGCTCCCCTGTCTCGTACATTCCTCTGAGTCGCTGCCGTAGACGGCCTGCTGCTACGGACGTGCCAGACTCCATCTGCTACAACTACTACTATCTGTCTCATCACTATCATCTCTCTCTCTTCATCTCCCTCTATCCCTCTCTCAAACCCCAACACCGTCTCAGCAGAAGGCTATCTAACATGAGTCTGGTTCTGCTCGAGGTTTCTGCCTGTTAAAGGAAGTTACCTCTGGGGACAAGGTTGTAAGCCTTTTCCAAATCCACAAAGCACATTTGGAGTGGTTCAGCAAACTCTCACGCCCCCTCCAGCACCCTTGCAAGGATATAGAGTTGGTCCACAACCAGGACCAAAACGGTGTTGTTCCTCCTGAATCTGAGGTTCAACCAACAGGTTCTCCTCTCCAGCAAAAGCACTGCACATTGCTAAAGATTCTGTAACCCCTTGTTCTTGGTTAATGACCCTCTCCAGCTGTTCTGGCTGCCGGTAACAAACAGGCATCGGCTTCATTTCTTGGAGGTTGCTGCTTGGGTATGCCGCACAAGGTCAGCAAAGACAAAACGTGGCGTACATGCAATCATGTCATCAGTGCATTTGTCCTTGCTTCAGTGTTGTAGTAATTTAGTAAATGTTATCCTGTCACAATGTGAGTGGATTTGTTTCTAATCACTCTTTCAGTGTTCCTGTGATTCCCCTAGAATAGAAACCCATCTGTTTGTCTTTAATGTAGATAACTAGACATCAGCTGACATTTCCAACAAGATCTACAACCTACCTGGTGTATTTATTATCCAATCAAGCTGTAATCACACTGACAGCGGACCAAGTGTGTGTATTATGCTGCCGCTGCTGATACACGGTAGCTGTTGAAATGTTAATGTGTTGTCATAATAAAGGCTTGTACATTAATCAGTGTGCTCCAGACGATTAGTCCATTCAAAGAAACATGAGATACCTGAAGATAAATGTTGTCTAGAGCCCGACTCGGCTTACTGAAAATGTCTTCTTCGGGGTTTTACATCAGAGGAGGACAGAGAACACAAGACGAGGAAAAGTTCCCAAACAGATGCTCCTGAGTGAGTTACCACTAATGTTTGGGACAATATGTTACCGTGACGCTGCGCCATTTGTTCTGTTGAAGAATGGAGTGAGATGAAAGAGGGATGGGGAGGAAAGTATGACCCGTAGAAATGAAGATGACACGGAATAAAGAAGTAAGGGGTGCCAAGAAGAAAGGAGGAGGAGCAGGTACAAAAGAGCAGAGAAGAAGAAGAGGGTGAAGACAGAGAGGTAATGAGGGGGACAGTGGAGAGAAAGAACGACTACAACGCTCATTAAAGAAGAGAAGAGCTCCATTAAACAGCAAACCGTCCGTGTGTCTGTGTGTGTGTGCGAGTGTGTGTTTGATACGTGTGTGTTTGTGCACTCCAGTGGCTGCAGGGCTGTTGTCTGTAGCTCATAAGTATAATGATGGCACATAAAGGAACGTCACAGCATTACACACCCTCTCTTTCTCTCTCTCTTCCTCTTTCTCTCTCTCTCTCTCACACACACACGCACACACAGGCAGTCCGGACTGCAGTAGCTTCTAATTACATATTGATACAGCAAACAACAGAGAGCTGATATCAGAACTAAAGCTGTCTGAAAATAGGATAGTTTCACACACACACGCACACACGCACACACGCACACACACACACACACACACACACACACACACACACACACACACACACACACACACACACATAAATTCATCCACTAAGACTCACCAGCAGCAACTATTATAATGCCTAAAAATTAATGAGCTGAATTGTAAGTGTAATACGACGATGGCTTTGCATCCTGACGAGAATCCATAAAGCAGATCCTTTATTCTGGTTTTATGAAGAAGTGAAGCATTGCAGAAAACTTAATAACACTGTTTGCCTGACTGCCTGCCTACGTGCCCGACATCTTAGCTGCAGCACACACACACACGCAACAAAAGAAACTGATTGAACTACTTGTATTCAATCTCTGAATCTTTCTCCATTTCTACCCTAAAACAAGTGAAGCAGACTCAGAGTGGGAATGCAGCTTTGACACAAGTTTAATTTCTCTGTAACTTTCATTGGCCGATGCCTTTTAATCTTCTTCTGGGAAATAATAACGTGATTGCTCATCACGGATCAAATGTTGGTGAACAGAGCGCAGAGTGGGCAGTAAGGAGGCAGTCGATAGTTATTGGTTGATGTCACAGCTGGATTTGTTTCTTTTTCTTTTGCCCGAAGAATATCTCAGGTTTTTTTTTTTTACTTTAAAATACAGTTCTTCCATTCAGTCACTTCTTCAGACTATAAATTAGTTTCATTGTCTGCTTTACTTTGTCTCTGTGTCCAGTACTGTCCCTGAAACTACCTTAAAGGAGCAGTTCACCTATTAGCACTGCTGTTATCAATCAATCTTTATTTGTATAGTGCCAAATCACAACAAATGTTAACTAAAGACACTATACAAACAGAGCAGGTTTAGACCGTACTCTATGTTAAATTATTGACAGAGACCCAACACCAAGAGAGGATAAGACTCAGTCTGATCTCATCTTAATCCACCATGAGCAGAGCACTTTGCAGCATTAAGCTAGTTACAGCAGCAATGAAAAACTTCCTTTAACAGGCAGAAACCTTGAGCAGAACCAGACTCATGTTAGACGGCCATCTGTCTCGACCAAGTTGAGGTTGGAAAGATAGATAGAGGAGTTATCAAGGACCTGGAAGCCAAACTTTATGAAACACACGGATAAAACAGCAGTCCCAGTAGAGAAGTCAGTTATTCTCATATTACTACAGTAGAAGTATCTGATACTTACTGTACTGAGTTTAGAGTTGTAGTACTCCAGTTCAGGACTTGGACTACTGATGTAAGCGGCAACCTCCGGCCATGAGAAATTAAGCCAATGCAAAAGTGTTACAAACTGCAGTTCCTTGAGTGTCCACTTGAGGCTGGCTCCAGAAGTATCAGAAATCACATACATACCAATTCAAAATAGATGATCTTTACAGCAGAAATAAACATGTTTACAGCTTGGTACAAAAAACTAGTTTAGCCTGAATAGCTCATTTCTTGATCTGCACACTGTACGGTGGATGAATTTCTTGATTTCTACCAGTTTTGCATAATAAGAGGCACAGCTGACTTGACTGAGAGGTGGGGCCACTGTAGCTGTTAGCGAGGAGGCTCAAAGCCCGCCTCTTTACCTCACACTAGCTCGACAGAAGTTAGGTTGACTTCAGCATTTTCAATATGGCTCCCGCCGAAGATACGCTTCAAAACAGCGCTTCAGAAACAGCTGGGTGACGTCATGGAGACTACGTCCATTTATTTTACAGTCTATGGGAAAAACGTCCTCTTCTATTACTTCATTTAAAATATCAGGTAAATAACAGTCTGCCTGTTGTGATGCTAGTGTTCACTGTTTAAACATATTCTCTGATTCGACTCTGTCCGGTATGTGATAGTTATTTGTAACACCCTTCCAACACATACCTTACACTGACTGTCTTGAGTCAATCAAAGGTCCCTTTGATTTATATTTGTGTATGTATGTGTTACTAAACTATATCTCCCTGAGTTAAATGATTAATTCCAATAACCTGCTTGATTTTGTTGTTTTTCTCTTTAAATTGTAAAGAAAACTCTCCCTTGGAAATGCTCATTTTAACATCCAAGTTAACTTATGACTCCACATCACGGGGTTACTTATGTGAACTTAATTTATCTGCTAACCTTGTACAAAAAAGTAAGACCAGAAATAAACAGATGACCGATTATCTGAATGATAATTGGTCATATAAAAGTGATGCTTAAAAAAACAAGAGAAGGCAAAGGGACAACAGGATCAATGTTCAAACAGATAAAATCATGTTTGAGAAGCAGCATAGGGCAGAACAGATTCTGCTGCTGTCAATAGAGAACAGCAGAGCCAGAAATCTGGACTTTAACAGTGTTTTCAGACTTTTCTGAGCACCAGGCCTGCAGGATGAGCTTCTTAGTAGTGAGTACAGGTTTCTCTTACAGTGATAAGAAATGCACACCTACAGTCTGCCGTGCTTTCATGATTAAAGTTAAAGTTTTCATGCAATTGTATCAGGGCCTGTTATCTATAATGTTTGTGCATATTTAAAGCTCCTGTGCTTTACTGTGGCTGTGTTTTAAGCTCATCAGTGTGCAGTGTAAGCTTTCTTTTGCTCAAAGCTCTTTCAGATGTTTATAGTTTCAAGAAATCAGGCTGTGATGGTTTGAGGATGGCTCAAAGACTGGAGTAGATAAATGTGTCACTGCGGCCGCTGTCCATGGTTCTGATCATTTGCTGGTTTGGATGGAATTGAGCTGTGAGCCTCTACACGGTGACATAAATTGTCTGCTTTAAGACTATTTGGAGTGGTTGTGTGTGTATGTGCGCACAAGTGTGTACTGCTGTTCATGGCAAGAAAGAGGGCCCACAAAATAATTTGCACCAAGGCCAATCCCTGTTATGTTGCTGACTTGGACTCAATCATTCAGACTCTGAAGATGGAAAGGAGGACTGGGGCTCACTTTTTGGTCGACTGCAAGATGGATAGAAACTATAAACATCAAGTATGATGTTACCTTGCCCGGGCACAGGGACCGAATGTGTGAGGCCAGTTTGTATAAGCAACCTTCAGTGAATACAATGTTTAATGTCCATCCTAACGTAAAGCTTGTGTGGGAGTACGTGGGTAGGGGTGTTTCTATGGTTAAAAATGTAGGCATCTATTTTCAAACGTGAAGGAGGCATAAATAAGCCTGACCTTAGCTTCATGCAGGAGATGTGTCAGCTGTGTGACAGTTGCAGAAAGACTTGATTTTCATTTTGGCGTGCATGTTTACTGACCCAGAGCCAGCTGAGAGGATCAGTATCAGCTTCATGTCATTATGCTTACAACAAAGACATATCAAGGACCTGATTAGCCTAGCTCGGCACAGAGACCGGGAGCAGTAGGAAACCGCTTGCCTGGGTAAGATTAAAGGGAAATAATTAGCCCTCCAACATCTCGAAGGCTGTCTGAAAACCTTTACAACAAGCTGTGCTTTTACAACTCAGCCGAGTGTTCGCAGCGCTGAGCTCTATTAGCCCGCAGTCACACAAAAGAAATCGCTGCTGTAATCTTCACACTGGGTTGTCTTTTCATCTCTGGTATAACATCTCTCAGCTACATTTATCCTCAGTGGCTATCTAAGATTTCCTTCTTTCTCAAAGAAGAAATCAGAAGTGCTTTTACTCAAGTACACCGTGATGTAATTGCTGCAGATTAAGATCATTAGACCTACCTCAGCTTTTGTTACGCTGTAATTATCAGACAAGGATCTGAAATTACATTTAATTTGAAATCACATTATTACTGCAGCCATACTAGTGTCCCATTATGTATGGTGATAATTGTTTTTATCATAGACTCCTAATGCACTTAAGATACATTAAAGTGCTCTATTTATGTGACCTCAGAAGAAAGGTTTCATAAAAAAGAAAGGGACTGAGTTTCAAACGTCGAGTTAAATTAGAATGAACACTTCTTAGAAGTTTGTCACTCATATTTATCTAATGTACATATTTCCTTCATATTTTAACTTTTGTCACGGCTGGCTCAAAGCCAATGTCAAAAACTGAGTGGAGACATGGACCTGCTGCCAAAACACAATTCATATTTTTACCCAAAGGCAAATAACTCAATTAAACATCATGAGGTGTGAAAGTCAGTATGTCAGTACTGTTAGTGTGTGTGCATGAGTTAAAGTATGGTGAGTGAGGTGTTGGATGTAAATGAGAAAATTAAACTGAGGAGTGTGGAGCATGTGGAGCAGCATGTTCTTGTCTCTCTGCCTCCTGACAAAGAAGTGAGGGATGCTCTTGTGGATAGACTGGCACCTGAGAAAGAAACCTGCTGTCCAGCAGAACATTTAACAGGCAGTGTCTTCTCACTTTAATGATATGAATAAACAGCTTATGGAAGCAGCATTTGGGCTTTTACTATCAGCTGTAAGGATTAACCCATATTTAAACCACCTCTGCCTGATGACAAACCTGTGAATAAATCAAAAGTTAAACCAAATTGGTGCTGAAATGTTATCATGATAGAACACAGTACATCTTCAAAATATTGTCTATTGATAAACATATTCAAAGTGGGGCTATCCCAATTACTGGTATTGGCGATAACCATCTTTTCAAAAAATGTAAATGTTAATATTGTGCTAAAAATTAGCATACAGTAATACCGCATAACTAGTTATTGGTTCATAGAAGGGATGGTAGTGGCTTTTGCGCTGGATACCGCCTGCTGTAAAATGGAAGATATATTAAGAAAAAGGAGTGAAAACAAAAGAAGAAGAAGACTCTGCCGTCAGCTCGCCAGCTAGCCTTTATGGAAGTGTGTGGCTTCTACTGCAGCACAAATCATGTCAGAGAAAATGACAGATCAGACTCTATCAGAACCCCCAAAAAGTTTCCTCCCCAGATCAGGTGTTTACGGACACTCCAGTCTGCAGGAAATTTGGAACAACACGAGTGAAATAGGGAGAAAATTAAAAGTAGACAGAGAACAAGCTAAAGACATGATCAATGGACATCAGTGGTCAGTATTTTGCCAGAGAGGTGAATAGTAAAGTTGAAGATTCATCCGACTGATAACGTTGTTTTTTGCTCTAGGTTTTAAATAAATATAGAGAATTATGAGGGGTTTTTTGGCCACGTTAATTGTGAGCTTAAATTCTGATATCGTCACAGCCCTAATTCAGAGCTCCTGCGAGGAGTGTTAAGATGTTTTTGAAGCATACTGAATTTAAAAGTGATGCCTCTGAATGACCTACCAGAGCAAACCAGACCATCAATTTCAAAATGGATCAGGGGCATCATGCCAGCCAAATTTTTGGGGGCACAGTCAGAGAAGGGGTTCTTCCCAGAAAAAAGAATGTAATTTTGATTTTTTTATACACAGATATTAGAACACATAGGTGCTTTAATAAGTTCTTTACATAAACTTGATTGTTAAAATCTGATTTTGTTACTTTTATATATCACGTCAATTTATTAAGTTCCTCTATTATAACTAAAGATAACTAAATCTTACTTAGTGCCCTGGCATGTCTATATTAAAACTACTACTGTTATTAGCTCTTAATGATCATCATCCTGATCATCTTTAGGCTTCACTTCTCCTCCAACAGCTCTGAAATGGTCATTAAAAAAGGAAGCAAAAATGACCAGAGATACAAATAAAAAGTACATTTAAATGCTGTATGCTTCTGTTTCTCTGCATGTCAGGCGGAAATAATGTCATTTTAACTTAACTACATTAATCTTGCTGCATGTTACTGTTTGGATTCAGATTAATGATATTAAATGAAATGAGCCATGTGGAGTAAATCACAAGCTTAACTACAGTTTAAATGACTGAAGTTGGCTCATTCCTTACCAGCTGTAACACTTTGTTGGTAAACACAATGATGAAATAAATTTTGTAAAACTGTAATGTAATAGATATGATTTGATTAGAGTCATTATACAGAATAAGTAACACATTTTAGGGTTATGGAAATACTAAGTTACTATTATTCCAATAAAGTTTTGAATGCAAGACTCACTGTAACATTCTTCTATATCTCTATACTGTGGGCTTTTACTTTTTTTATTTCCCATCATTTAAATGATATTTATTTCCTACAACTGAACGTTATCTCGCCAAAAGTAAGCAAACCTACCTCTACATCATCAGCCTCTGAGGCTTTCTGCTCTTTATTTAATAAAGGAAGAGATGTTCTCTTCATCCTGACCTGAAATGATCAGGTAGAGTGTAGTGCTTTTCTAAACTTCACCTGTGATACTGTGATACTAACAACTGTCAAAACTCTCACTGTCTTCAGATTCACACAGCTCGAAACTCTCCTTAGGAACATTAAACGGGATTATAGCACGTCACAATTTACGTTAGCTAGTGAGAACAGGGCTTACGCCACTCTACTAGAAGAGTTGATCCCCTGATAAACACCTCAGCAACAGACGTACAGCTACCTTTCACCTGCGTGTATGTGTCTGTGATTACCTGCTGTCCAGAGATGATCCCATGCAGGGTCTCAGTTTCGCAGTACATGATCATATCAATAACCAAATCCATCCATCCATCCATCTTCTTCCGCTTATCCGGGTCCGGGTCGCGGGGGCAGCAGTCTCAGCAGGGAAGCCCAGACACTCCTCTCCCCGGCCACTTCCACCAGCTCTTCTGGGAGGATACCGAGGCGCTCCCAGGCCAGCTGAGAGACATAGTCTCGCCAGCGTGTCCTGGGCCTTCCCCGTGGCCTCCTCCCAGTCGGACATGCCCGAAACACCAATAACCAAATCAATTAATTAAAAATAAGTTACATTTCAATTTATTGGATTACAGCATCAGTTATTTGTGTTTTATTGTTGCTAAGTGTTGGTTATTAGGCATATATGAGGGTTCAGAGCTCATGTCCGATGGATGTTCTATATGGCAGGAACTCTGGGATGTTACCATCCAAACTAGCCAGCGAAAAAAAAAAAAACTTAAGTTCTGATGGAGACTCGTTCACAGAGAGAGCAAACTAAAATCTATCCAAAGATCCAGATGTGGAGTAATGAGATGGATGACAAGCTGCAGCATGCAGTAAGAAACATTTTTTATCTGAGTCAACAGTATGAGCATGTTAAGACAATGTTACCTCCAAAACATGGTGCACCTTGTTGTTCTTTTGTATAGAATTAAAGCAGTGCTGTATTTAATGGTTTTTGGCTACCACAAAATCACTGGTGTAGATTATTGGGGGGTCTGTACCTTTATTATGAAAAATATAGTAACATTTATGCCCTAAAGTTTTTAAAGGTGACATATCATGCAAAATTGACTTTTGAATGGTTCTCTACCTGAAATATGTTTCCCTGGCATATCTACAAACCCCCCAAGAATGAAAAAAATCCATTCTGCCCCTGTTTTGATTTCTACACCTTTCTGTAAATGTGTCTAAAACGAGCCGTTTCAGACTTCTGTGTTTTTGTTACGTAACAACAATATCCGGTCTGTCACGGAGTCAGAGCTCGGAGCTTGTTCAGCCCATAGACTGTATAAAATAATACTGAATCCCTCCCCCGTTTTTCATTACCTGCACAAATGTGTGCTAACAAGGAGCTTAGGAGGGAGGCATGCTAGTTGTAGGCTGTCTTAATAAACACAAAGGTTGGTTTTACTCCCCACGTCTGCAGATTTGAAGATCTAGTGGATGATTTTTATTTGTCATGGATAAGTGCTAGCGCTAGTTAGCATAGCTACATAGCTACATAGCTACATGTTCATAGCTGTAGCTGTGTACCAAGACACACGTCTACATACTGACAAATACAACAACAAGAAACACTAAATCTGTGACCAATCCTTCAGAAAGGTCCTACTGCCTTTCTGGCAGAGGTCGGTTTTACTCCCCATGTCTGCAGATTTGAAGATCTAGTGGATGATTTTTATTTATCATGGATAAGTGCTAGCGCTAGTTAGCATAGCCACATAGCTACATGTTCGTAGCTGTGTACCAAGACACACGTCTACATACTGATAAATAAAACAACAAGAAACACAGAATCTGTGACCAATGGTTCAGAAAGGTCCTGCTACAGGCGCCTCTCCGTCAGGATCAGATTCTGGATCAGATTCAGAGGGTTGAAGTAACGTGATCTCTGAGCAGCCGTGTATGTTCAGCCAACATGTAAACATTAGATCAACGTGCTGGAGAGCCGAGACCACATCCACTTCCTGAGGGGGCGTGGTCAGAGAGAAAACAGAGTGTTCTGAGGAGGACTGAAGAAGAGGATTTTTCAGGCATGTCAAAATCTGATTTCAAAGTGTTTTTTTGAGCATAAACTTTAAAGCCATGTTTTGGGACCTCTTAGACCAATATATATTGATGAAAAAAGCGTGATATGTCACCTTTAATGCACATTATTTTTTAGAAGTTTAGTGGATGTTCAGAGTTTTCAGTCAGAAATGTCGGTAAAGCCAAGTATATTACAGACTTTGCTTATCCAAAAACTGACATCAGGGGGTAAACTGAATACTGATCAAGTGTTAACAAGTACTTTCGTCTACTTTATTTTATTTATCTGCATTTGGGTCCTCTTCCTCTTTGATTTAATGAATTTGTGACAGTGTGGCTGGATGAGGCAGCACAACGTTATCTTAAACTGGTCAGCTTTGTGAACAAAGTGGAACACTTCAGGCTGTGACAACTCTTTTACAAAGTCTGCATCCAAGACTGTCTGGAGGCTGTGCATCAACTCAATGACCAAAGTTTAATTTGTTGCCTGGAAACAAAAATAATTAGCAGGACTAATTAAGCATATCGAAAACCAAGGCCAAGACAGTCAGTGTAAAAAAAGAGTTCATCATTATGACTTCCATTATCATTATAACAGTGCTGCTATGCACATGAACAATCTCACCGCGTCGTTTTTATGTTTCTGTTCTATATTTGTTTGATGAGATGTGTGTACTTTGTATCACATCAAACACTAACTTCACACTCTTTATGATGGATGGTAAAGTTTCTCTGAATCTTAATTTTGAATCTGAATATCTGCCATACTGAGCATATTTAAAGTTAGATGCTAAATGCATTATTTAATCCCAACCTCAGAGATTCCTTTGATGCCTTTCCTTTCTCATAGAAGAGTTTTTTCCCCACAGGAGAGCATCTGGTGTGTTATCTCCCAGTCTTAAATCATGAGGCGGTGTGAAGGGATCATTGTGGCAGGGTGGGGGTGGGGGGCTTAGAGCAGACGACACACTCCAGCACTTTATAATCTTTGTTTACTCGCTGGGATGCAGCCCGTCCATCTCAGAGAAGCACTCTCTGGGTTTGTTGTGCTGCAGAAAGTGCCCCTAAAATTGCAAAATTTCACAGCATTTCCCATTAATGGTGTTTTGAAACCAGACTGTGAACCATGTTGGGAGTAACACAACAGCAGTTAGCCAAGAGGAAATTGGTGGACTGTTGGGTCACTAAATGAGATTAGTAAGTGCAAACAGGATAGAAATAGGCATAGAAAGCCTCCGTATCAACAAACAATGTACAACATTAACATGCTTCATCTCAGGTGTATGAACTTCAGGTATCCACAGGAACATTGCAACATACTTTCAAGTAAAACCATGTCTATTTCAAACCAAGTTACATACAACCCAATTCAAAATAGTTGGGACACTGTTTAAAATGATGATTAGAATATGATTCAAATCCTATATTTAAATGAAATGAATGCAAAGACAACTCATTAAATGTTAAAACTGAAAAACATAAGATCCCTCAGAATAGTACATAATGTTAATTTCCGTGACCTCACAAATTCATTGTTCTTCAACTCCAAAACCTTGAAATTATTTGACCTTGTGGATTTAAAAAAACAAACAAATAATGTATAAGGCAAGAACAAATCTGCTGCCAGGAAATATCCAAAGATTGTTCTTTGAAAGAGAGAGGGGTTATAACTTAAGAGGGGAGTTCAATTTAAAGATTATGAGCATTCGGACTACATGAAAAAGTTTTTGGATTTAAATCTGTGGTGTAATATTGTGGAACAGACTCGATATGGAGCTACAGCAATGCCAAAACATAATCCAGTCTATATGAAGTATAAATAAATGACTTACATGAGGTACAGGGAGGAAGGAAAGTGTTGAACATCATAAGGTTTTTGCTTTGAATGTACTGTATGAGAAATTTGACGATAACTTATGAAGATTTGTTATGGCAGAAAATAGTGATTAAAGGGATAAGATTAGATAGGTTTTAACTTCTTCGTACTTCTTTTCGTACATGTAAATTGTAATGTTTCTGTGCTTGCTGAAGGAATTGATTGTTTTTGTTCTTTTTTTGTTATTTCTCCTTTTTTACTTGTATGGTTTTTCTATTTTATTTTTACATGTTTGAAATAAAGACATCAAATCAAATTTTTTAATAAATTAAGAAAAATATGTACTTATTTTATGCCAGCAACATGTTTTAAAACAGTACATGGACATGTTATCATTATGTCGCATCACTTCTTCTTTCAACCACACTCTTTAATCTTTTGGGATATCAGCGGACTGGCTGGTCGTACATTATGTCTGTCGTATCTCTTACGTAGGACTTGGCTACGTCCGACTCTTTGACCTGACCTGGGTGCACCAAGCCGGATTAATATCATCCTGGTCTTATCATGCAGGTTCATGTGAACATTCGCGAAGCAGTGAGTGTTCTATCCGCTCTCCTCTTCAGTCTGCATATCAGTCTTAAAGCAATGTTGTGGCAATGACCCTCGCAGATGCTGGCTTTGAACTGAGTAGAGTAGAGTAGAGTAACACTTCAATGTCCCTGTAACTGTGCGCTGATAACAAGCCGGGTGGTCCGTCTGTAGAGGGGAGGATGCAGCGTCAATGATTTCTAAAAAGAATTACAAATTTATGTTACAGAGGCTATGGTGCTTAGGCGGGCAGCCCTGGTTTAACTTTGCTGTAAAAAGTTGTCTTAAACAAGGAAAAGTTGTATTGAAAAGAAGATCTGTATTCATTAATTTGCCTCCATAACAAATGGGCACTTTGACAAGAGATACATCTTTACCACGGTGGGTGATGGTGCTCATGGGAAATGCAGTCTTCATCCCAGAAAAACACGCTGATGTCATCCAAAGGGTTCACCAGAGCCAACACAACATGAAAACGACTCACAGGGTCTTTAAGAAGTCTTGGCTTCATAAATGTTATGCAGGTAGATGAAACAGGAAAGGATGAGGAGGTGTGTGATCTACTGCAAATTGTAATACATGTAAATAAATGATACAAATTAACCACTCTCTTTGCTTTAGATCAAAGTGGCTGACTAAAACTGCCTGTTTAAAAAAGTAATGGAAGTGACAAACAGGGATTCTGGTTGAAGTACAAGAAACCATCAAATAAAAAGGATGACAGGTGAAAAAGAAAGATGAAGAGAAGAGAGAAAGGTGACAGAGAGAATAAAGAAAAGCAGGAAGAATGGAAAAAGATTAGTGGAAAAAATCTAGGACAAACAAATGGATGAGAGATGAGAATGAGATGAAGCTGGGATGGACAAAAACTATTGGGAAAGACATAAAGAGGCCATAAAAAAAGATGAAAGCGGTGTTATATATACATATGTAGTGGACAGGCGGAGTGGGTGTGTAAAAGGGTGTGGGTCAAACAGAGTGGAAGATGGGATGAGTAAATAATGAGATGGAGAGAAAGGAAGCGGGTCCTTAGCTAAGTCAGCTGGCGTGTACTGTAAATCCCTCCAACCTGTAAATAATTCATAAACACTTCTCTCCATGCTGATGATCGCTCTTATTTTATCACTCACGTCCACTACACATCGTCTACTTGACTCCTGAACTTAGAGTAGCACATTGTACTTTTGTTCATCAAACACACACACAAACACACACACACACACACACACACACACACACACACACACACACACACACACACACACACACACACACAAGGACACACACTGTCCTCTGCATCAGTCCTGTCTCTCTTTATTAGCTCTTACTTTATTGCTGATGCTTCATTGATCAATATTTCACTGCTTCACTTTTGTGAACGGCCGGCTCTCTGAATATGGTTCTCTGGTCTTAGCATGACTGGACAGAACTGAACATGTGCTTCAGTGACTGGATCATGACACAGACTGAACTGGACCTGACTGAACTGGACTGTCTTCGATTGGTCTCTGCATGGCCCTGGAATTGCAACAGAGTAAAAAACAAACAGGTTTTTCATTATGCATGAAGACCTGGAAATGTTACGTACGATCTGAATTCATGCCAATGATCCAGTTAATTCTGGTGCCAGTGGCCTAGCAGGCCAAGCACGCCCAATATAGTCCTCGTTGCAGTCTTCATTGCAGAGGTATCTCATTGGACCCTTAACCATGACCATTTTTTGTATGTCTTCTCCCACTCTCTACTCAACACATTTCCTGTTGTCTTCTTCTTCTCTTCAGATGTCCTATCAATAAAGGCGAAAGTGACCCAAAAATCTAACTTTAGAAAATACATTTTTTGGGAGGGTTAATTTTGTGCATGAGATAAAGGATTTAAAGTGAAGCCAAAACATTTAGAGCTCCCCCTGCTGTCTGGATACTAACTGGCAGTACAGGTCATAAAGCCTGCCTCATCCATTAAAGCAGATGGGTAGTCTTTCAAATCGAAACACAAGTCAAATACATTTTTCAAACATGGTATCTGTAATTATAGTAAATTCTTATCATGCAGATTTTTGTCAGTGTTCATTTTTCTGAGAAGTTTAATTTCCAGTACCTTCAAATCTTGGATATAAGTCGCTTATAAAACATGGACGTCTCATTGACATCACCCATTGGTGTCCGAAGAGGAGTTTTGAAGCCCATCGGTGGTGGTCACATTATTGGAAATGCTGACTCAAACTACATTTTGGACGACTTGGCAAGAGACAGTGAGATGGAGTTGAGGTGGGCCTTTAGTCCACAGTGAGCCTTTAGTCCACTGTGCCCCCCCCCCCCCCCCCCCCCCCCCCCCCCCCATCTCTACTCCACAAAGGCGAAAAGCCCCAAAAATTGTAACTTTAATAAAATATAAAAAAAATATGTGGGGTAAGTTGGGGATGACATAAAGGCTTAAAAGTGAAGCCAAAACAATTAGAGCTCCCCTGCTCCAGCTGTCTGTATACTGACTGGCTGTTTGCTAAGACCATAGACTGTATAAATAATGGAGGTAGTCTCCGTGATGTCACCCATCTGTTTCTGAAGCGCTGTTTTGAAGCCAATCGTCCACAGGAGCCATATTGAAAATGCTGAACTCAACCTAACTTAGTGTGAGGTAAAGAGGCGGGCTTTGAGCACCCTAGCCAACAGCTACTGTGTTCCCGCCTGTCAATCAAGTCAGCTGTGCCTCTCATAATAGGAAACTTGTAATCTTAATATCTTCAAAATTACTGTGTTAAATTACTCAGCATTTTACATTGGTGCATTGGTCACACTAATGTACAGGACACAACTTACGTTTTGGTTGACAAAAAGGTATTTAAAGTGTGTCTTGTACTCTGGATGTTACTTAACATGATGATGCAGATTTAAGAAGAGTAAAATCAAGTGCTTTGTCAGGTCTGTACTCAAGAAGAAAAGCAGAAAACTTGTTAGAGTGTTTGTTGAAAGAAGTTTGGATTGATCTCTCTTAGTGCTGACATCAGGAGAACCTCAGCATTGAAAGGTTTTCATGACAAACCTTCAAGTTAATGCAAATGTTTGGAATGTAGTTTTAAGTTCCCATGCTGTGTGACAAACTTTCATCCTCACAAACTCACTGCTGCTGTGTCCTCAAAGGGAAAAACATCAGTTCACTCTTTTGACTTAATGGTAATTGTTTTTGGCCGTTGTTGTTTGTGGAGGTTGGAGGGAGAACAAGTTTCCAAAGTGAACCGAGCAGACACCAAACAAACAACTGTCCAACACAAATGTTCTTTTTTTCCCCCAGATGACCCTTCTCAACAGAAAAAGAAGATGAGGAGGCGGTAAAGAGCAAGTGGAAGTAAAGTGTTTGAGGAGGAGGTGGAGGAGAGGGAGGAGGGTGGATGGAGTTGAGACGGAGCCAATGAATGAGTGCTGTGCAGAGAGAGAGGAATGATTTGAGGCCTGCAGGTGTTTTCATATCCTAAAAGAGATCGATATTTGCGTTCATTCTGACGCTGACTGTACCGCGCGGCTCCAAATAAATAACCATAATCACAAAACGCCCCGAGATTGACTCTCAATAGAATTATCATTCTTTTCTCTTTGGCAGATTTGGATATTGCTCCTTCAGGGTTCTCAAATGACTTTGTTGTCGAGTGTGCTGTGGGTGTGTGTGTGCACGCTGGTTGATCTGCGTGTTGAGGGCATTCAAATTTCACTGAGTCAATGAACTATGGGCATTATATGAAGTGTGTGTGGGCAATCTTGTGACAGTGTATAGATCCGTGCTGCTGTGTGTGTGTGTCTGTGTGTGTGTGTGTGTGTGTGTGTAGCCATGGGCTGTGAACAACAACAGGCCGCAGTAATTGAATCTTCATCTGAGCCCTTAAGTCTAACCATTAGACAACGATAACACACACACGGACACACACACTCTGCTCGTTCAGTCTCATTACAGTATGAGAGGAACAGAGCGGTAGCTGAAGTGCACAGTGGTAGGTTTTGTCTTCCATCATTAGGAGCTGATGGCCCACTGTGTTGGAGCCCCAAGAGACACAAAGAGAGAAAAGTGAGAAGAAGAAAGTGAGGAAAAGTTGTTTGATTGTGTTTTTAACCTGCGATTAATATGTAATCTGTGTAAGGGAACATCTCATCGGGATAAGAAAAAGCCCATTAATGCGCGCTCTGAATGCACACAGCACGCCGTGTGATGGAATCTGCCAGAGCCAGTCAGGTGGAAATGCAATTCTCTCAGTGTGTTTCCTCGTCCCGGGCAGAGGTGTCGTCACTGCAGGTGGAATCTGCCTCATCGCTGCTCAAACGACTCATCATCATCACCATCATCAGGGGCTGGAAGAACGCCCGCGCCACAGGTGGAGGTGTGATTGCCAATAACAATACAGCAGCAGTGCTGATGTGGTGTAGTGGAGCGGAGCACAGAGAGACCCTGGCCCCGTCCTCGCTGCTGAGTAGTGTGCTGCTGACTAATAATTCTTGGTCAGAGCTGTCTCCTCTCTGCGCTGTAGTCACCACTACTTTAACTGTTGTCTTAATGGAGCTGTACACCCCCATCAGCTCCACTCACACACACACACACACACACACACACACACACACACACACACACACACACATACACACACATACACACACCAGCACCCCTCCCCCGCCTCCCCCGTCCATCTTTCCCCAATTCTTATTCAGCCCCACTCTGCAAAAAGCAATGAAATGGAATTGACTGATACCCACAGAATGCATTACAGTTCATAATAGGATATCAATGATAATAAATAAACAAGACTAAAGCGCTGAAGTCCGGCCAGCGACACCTAGAGGACAAAAACAGCATCACACCGTACGCAAAAAAAACAAACACGTTTTGCAGAGAGAGAAAAGATGATTTTTTTTTTGTGTTTGAGAGATGGAGAGTTTCAGCAGACATCAAGTTAATGCTGATTAAAAGTTTCACGATGGTTCATCCTCGTTAGAGCGTGAATGTTGCCGCTGTCAGCACCTTTCTCAACCATCTGCCTCTCAGGTTACAACTTCAGGGCAACATTAATACATGATCAGGATGTAGTTCTGAAAAGGTTTTATAGAAAGTGTCTCATCATGGCCCTCTCACACATAAACTCCAGGTACTTTCTTGCCAGGGGATTGCACATTGCCCCCACTATCTGCTCCGTCTGAAGATCTAATTCACAAAGCAATTTGAGTTTAAGATACTCAAGCATAAACACAGCAACTACATTTTGTTCATTGTGCAGTTTGCTCTTGTTTTGCGTGTTTGTGGAGATGAGCTGTCAGCATCTCCACCTTTTACTGTGCAGAGCTGCGCCGTATGCTCCATTGCTGACAGTGCTCAATTCTATCCATGGACAGAGGATGAGCCGGGTAGGGAACACTGTTTTATGAGTTTACTGTGGAGTTAATTTATGACAGAAATCATAATGTTTTTAACAAAGCTTCCTCACTGAAGAGGGCCAACAAGAGCCGCTCTTTTAGATAAAAAAAAAACAGAAAAACACTACATCGTGAAACACATCAAAGTATCAGACTGATTTAACTCCTCATAGTCATAATGATTTACTGTCGAAGTGAATGGATAAGGTATTTTTTTAGTTCATCATGAGGTAGACTTAAAACAGGAACATAATATGTATTTTATTCTGGAAAAGGTTATTTTTAAAACATGTTAGCTTTTGGTATTTTCTCATTTTTATGAGTTGAGTGCACATGTGTTTGGATAGTCTAGCTGCATTAAGTATATTAAAAACCTTAATTTTCCTTAAATCTACACAACATAAGGGTAGAGCTTTTGGAATTAATGCTGTAGCTCTTACTTTTTTAATTTTAAGTTTTCATGTTAAATAAAATCTCTGCCTGGTGCTCATGGTAAAGAAAAATTTCAATATGATCTCTTTTATTTTAAATAAATTCAAATTTTCTCCAAAAATCACAGATCTCAAAATGTCCTATTCCCATCTGACTCCCTCTCTCCCTCTCCTTCCCCCTCTCTCTCTCATTCCCTCTCCCTCTCTCTCTCTCTCTCTCTCTCTCTCTCTGCTCTTTGATGAGTTTTATTGTTGTTTTAATGGCATTGTGGAATCTGCAGTGCAGCTAGACTGGACTGGATGGATTAAAGTTGAAAACAGGTAATGAGTTTCTGGCTGGCCGAGCCAACGCTCACAAATTAACAATATCACCGGGAAAGCACTTGTCTCCATCTCAGAGCCGCGATATGCAGGTGTTAATTTGAAAATGTTCCTGTCCTTTCCGTCTAAATCACTGAGCACAGAGTCCACCTCTAATTGAGACTGTCTACAGGATCTATATCTGAATCAGGATGTGAACAACAAAAACCTGTAAAATAATGTTTATGAGAATGTTTTTACTTTTTTGTGGAGTTCGCCCCGTGGCTTATTCATGCCTCTGTGTTCAGACATTAAACATCACACGGTTCGTCTAATGCAGTATGCTGCTTCTCTTCATTGAATGAAGAGACCCGTTCACAGCCTACGTCCTCAAAACTGCTCATCGACATCCAGACTAGTTAACAAACTTTAAACACAGGGTTAAAACTGATAGAAGCGAGAAGGTGCACGTCAGCTACGTGCGTAGGCCACGGTGTAGGTACGGGAGCTACGCGGACCCCCGGCGTAGGGTACGCTGTTGATTCAACGCATAAGTATAAATCAGCCTTTACCCTCTTCGCAGGGGACTTTCAGCTGAATGTGCAAATGGTTGTTGTGGTTACAGCAGCTGATGTTACACAGAAAGAGTCATCGTGAATGCATTGTAGTTTGTTTTATTTAATGTTGAGAAATACTCATGGGATTTTTTCTTTAATGAAAAACTAAAGGCATTTGGGAGGGACACAAATGCCTGAAGGTCACCAGTTAATAGGGTCACCATTTACACTGAAACACCAGGGGTGTCTGTGGCTGCAAGCTAGTAAACATGTCAACTGTGTCCAACTTCAGTTCAGTCAGGTTTTGACTAAAATATATTCATATTAAAAGCTGAAATTGGGGCACTGGTGGCCTAGCGGTCTAAGAGCACCACATATAGAGGCTACAGTCCTCGTTGCAGAGGTCGCCGGTTTGACTCCCGGCCGATCGACCATTTGCTGCATGTTCTCCCCCACTCTCTACTCCCCACATTTCCTGTCTCACTTCAGCTGTCCTATCATTAAAGGCAAAAATGCCCAAAAACACAACTTAAAAAAAAAAAAAAGCTGAAATTGTGAACCCAGTAACTACTTGAGAAAAATATAGAAACTAATTATATAAAACAAAGTACATTGTTTTCAACACTTTTTAAATAAAATCTTTTTTTCAATATATTTTACATCAAAGAACACCTGAATTAAATGTTATCACATGTGTTAATGCAGCACTTCTGGTGCAGTAATGTAACATTAATACCATAGAAAATTAAAACAAGCTGTAGTGTATTTGTTATTAGTCCATCTATCTCAGTTAAAAACATAATATATCCTCTATGGTTCAGCTGGATGGCGGCTCTGGTAATAGGAATACCTTCAATCTGTTATTGGTCTGTTTGAAGCGGACGCTTGCTGTCTACTTTTGAATAACTTTGTTCTGGACTGATGATCACAGTGTTTCTCTTCTTCCATCACCCTGGTGCTTTAGTTATGAGTGATCACTGGCCTCAGTCATGAGGGGTGCACTCACTTTATAGAAAAGTGACACCCATTTACTGTTGTGAACGTACAGTATATTAGCATTCACAAATCTAGACCCCGATTATCAAACAATCTCATTTTTTCAGACGTACTTCAGTGGAAAAGAAACATCTTATATTTGGGTTAGTACGTTATAATAGAAGAAAGCAGCACAAATGAATTCAGTCTATGTCTGCACAGAATCAACCTCTGAACTGCTGTCCATCTGTCTATCATTATCCATACAGAGTGACTCAATAGTAACCACGTTATGAACACTGACATTCGTGTCCTTTTATTTTGGTACTGATGGTGCCCCATACAAATTCATACTGCCGCCTAGCAGAAGTACTAAAATAAAAGCTTGATAAAGTGATACAGATATCCCAATCATAGTCTGTCTGGGTTATAGCCAGACTGCCCGCCGTAAAAATGTAGGCAAAGCCATTCTGGAGGCCATAAAGAGATTTCACGATGCTCCGAGACAGAACTGACCAAGTCGGTACAGACAAGCTAAGTTTCTATGTAAAGTCTGTATCGCTTTATCTAGCTTTTATTTTGGTATTTCCGCTAAGCTGCAGTGTGAATTTGCATATTGGCAAAATATTCCGGATCTCAGAGCAACATTTAACATTAAGATTTAGCATTTAATGTTAAGATTTAACAATGAACATTCATATCAAACATTTAACATTCATATTTTACAATTAGATTTATATTTTACAGTTAGATTTATATTTAACATTTATATTTATAGTTAACATTTATAATTATATTTAGTAATGTGTCCGGTGTGTATATAATTAGGGATGATGTGCACCATTGTAAGGATAAATAAAGATCTATCTATCTATCTATCTATCTATCTATCTATCTATCTATCTATCTATCTATCTATCTATCTATCTATCTATCTATCTATCTACTCGTCGCAAAAAAGATCGGAAATATTGCTCTAAATGTGATTAAAAAAGTGACTTCTAAAGATTCACACTACGTTTCTATGATGTTTTGGAGCTAAATGTGGAGAATAGTTGCTGTTATTTTAAGTGTGCACAACTTTACAAACGGCGCCACATAAACAGCACAGATCCGTTCATACATTAAAGACTTAAAAGGAAGATTACTTTATTAAATGAACAGTAAAAGTAATGCTACTAATCATCATCTATGTTAAAGGATTTACACATCCCAATGTTTCATATAGACCTCTTATGACTGATATATCTATACATGTGTCAAATAAACTAAGAGGATCTGAAGTGATTTTTAAATGAGGGGTTACCTGGACGTTTGTACCTGTGGGTTTGACAGGTGAGACAGCTGTGAGGCTCGTCGTCAGTGCCTGAAGTTGCTACGGACTGACGCTTTGAAAGGAAGGATTTCTCATTTGGTGAATATTCCTCATGCGTATAAGTGTGTTTTCTATTCGCTTGGAGGAGCTTAGACATGAGGAAACGTTGTGAGATAGAGACGCAAGGAGACAAATAAATTAATGGAGAAGCAGCCATGGACAGATTAAATACATAAACATACACCCATCAGCCATAACATGACCACCTGTGCTGAATAATGAAATTTACAGCTCTACCACATAGTAAACATCTACAAAGCTTTATTTCCATGTTTTATTTACATGTCAGGCATTGAATGTACTCTATATTTATCAGTGACATTTGACTCACTAACCTCCACCTCTGTCTTTGGGAGTTCTCAAAGGAAACTTGATTGTCCATTGTCAGCGCTCTGACTGTATAAAACATGGACATAGCCTCCATGGCGTCACTCATTGTTTTCTGAAGCTGATCAATGGTGGTCACTATATTGTAAACACTGACTCAACCTAACTTTTAGAGAACCTAGCAAGAGGCTGAGTTGAGGTGGACTGCTACAGTGTGCCGGCTTGTTATTAAAGTCAGCTGTGCCTAAAATTGTGCAAAACTTGTAACTTTGATATCTTCAAAACTAATGAGTTATAAAAATCACCCCCTCATGAGAGGAGAAATTAACTATTCAGATCAAATCTTTTTTTTTGAAGCATGCTGTTAACAGTTTATATTTTCGTTTTGGAGATGGGCTTTTTTTGAATGGGTGTGTATGTGGCCTCTGGGGCTTTTGGAGCCAGCTTCAAGTGGTCACTCGAGGTACTGCAGCTGCATGCCAGTTGTCTTTAAGTGTATATGTGATGTGATTGTTGGTGGAGTTGGTTACAATACAAGGGGCACCAGTTGAAATCTTGCCTAGGGCACCAAGTCGGTTAGGGCCGACTCTGTGCTTGACAATAAGCACATCATTTGTAAACTTTGGTTGTGTGTTAGAAACAATACTCATAGGGTGTAAGTTTGTAATCCAGCACTACATTTACACGATCACAGTGTTCACCAGGCCTCAGCGCTTTCTTTAGACTTTAAAAAAAAATCAAAAAATGAACTTTGCAGAATATTGGTGGAGCCCAATGTTTCCCCAATGAGACAGAGTAATGAACACAAATGTGAAAGTAGGATTTGAAAGGATAAAAACAAAAGTAATGACTTATTTTCTGCATGACTGGCAGCTAATAATGGCAGTTTAACAGAAAATGTGTTTCTGTGAGGAAAGTATGAATATTATTGTAATGTGATCGCACTGTAGTAACATCCTGCAGGCACTGCAGACTTATCACAGGGAGGGGGGTAGAAAGGTTGTGTTTGCATGAAGGTCCATGTGTGTTTCCCTCTGAGATCAACCCATCACTTCTCCTCTTCCTCCTCCCACTCCTTCATCCCTCTTTCCCGGCCATATGTCTCTATATTTGATGTGCGAATGTGTGTGCGTCAACACAGTGCTTCCTCATGTGTGTGTGTGTGTGTGTGTGTGTGTGTGTGTGTGTGTGTGTGTGTGTGTGTGTGTGTGTGTGTGTGTGTGTGTGTGTTCCCATATCGAGGAGAGGTCTTAATCAGATTGTGTAGCTGAGTGAAATATGAAGAGTTGGCTGATTTCATTAAGGCAGTGGAGTGATGGAGCTCATCACAGCTCAGCGACACCTCGGATTTCTCTTTATTTATCCTCAGCATTAATCCCACAAAAACAATTCACCTAAGAGCCTCTCTCTCTCTCTCTCTCTCTCTCTCTCTCTCTCTCTCTCTCTCTCTCTCTCTTTCTCTCTCTCTCTCTCTCATGCTTTACTTTGCCATGTGGAACGCTGAGGTGCACGGTTTATGTCTCAGCGCGCTTTGTTCCAGTGTGTGTGTGTGTGTGTTTGTGTGTGTGTGCAATCAAACAGAGCGCGACAGAGAGGGAAGTGAAATAGAGAGCAGATAATGTATATAACCGGTTTATTTACTTGCATCATTTTCTGTCTCAAAATCAAACTCTGCACACCAGGAGGCACGGCGGAGTCTGACATGACAAGAAAAACACCAAAGAGGCAGTCAGGGGGAGATTTAGGAGAGCAGCAGGGTGGAGGATTGGCTAAAGGACAACATACAGACAGAGAGATAGACAGACAGACAGCATTTGGGGAGATATCACCAAACTGAAACAACGACAATAGTTTCTCTTTTCGACAGCAGAGTTTAAAGGGGTTTTCTTTTTTGTATTCACACCAAAAACTCTGTGCAGCTTAGCGTGGGAGACGCGGGCCTGTATTCACATGCAAACACAGCTTTTGTTCAACTTAAACTGCAGACGAGTGCCGATGTCAAGCAGCCCCGCAACTGGAAATCAGATTTTCATGTGCTTTAATTTTCGAGCAGTTTATTGAAAACGTTGAAATGTAGAGTGCTTTTGCACTTTCTCGATATTGGTTCTCTTCAAACTTTTGGCAGATTGGAAAGATCTCATTGACATTTAGTTGGATGAGTTTCCACCAAAATTCATTTGGGACTTTCAGCTCCAGGATCTAGTTTTAAACATTCCTCCAGGCCTTTGGGATTAAACGTTCCTCCAGCCCTTTGTTTTCTTCATCTCCACAATGTCACAGGGGGAAGTGACCTAGGAAGTGACCTAATGAACCAGATGTTTATCACTCTGGAGTTTAGCTCTGATTGGGCAACAGAGTTAAGTGACTACTATGAATACAAATTAATAAATAACAACATAATCTATTAATCCTGGGTTACACTATACTTTGGACAAATATACAGCATGTAAACAACACATTAACATTTCTAGCCTCCCGTGAAGGACGCATCAAAGTGAAAAAAAACTAAACAAAACTTTGATTGTTAGTGTTAATGTGTTAATCTCAATGTGAATAATATCTGAAATTCATGCTTTTTTTTTGACTGCATACTTTTTTGAACATTTTGGCACACTACCATTGACCCTGCTTCCTGCTGCCCCAATGGAAAACAACAGCACCACTCTGCTTTTGAACGGCACATTTCACTTTGAAAAACTCACAGACAGCTCAGTTGACAAGTCAAAAGTAATCTGCACTTTATATCAAACAGAAGTGTAATATGCGTTAAAGTTAAGCATAGATGCAGCTAATCAGACTGATGTCAGCGGGCAACTGTGTCACAAAGGGCAGAGCACTATTTTGGAGTGTGTAAATAACCACAGACCTGAGGATCAAACTAAATCAAAGAAGTTAACAAATACTTCCTAAATGGGTGTAGACAGACTGCAGGCCATTTAACACTGTGGAAGACTCAGGTCTAAGGGACATCCTTAGGTCAGCATGTTCAGCCACATACCTTGGTTGGATTTAAAGGACTTTAAATCCAACCTCATAGTTTGGCTGTTCTTAACCTTTCTTCCTTGTGTATCTGAAACAGTTTGACCCGAAGGCTGAAGCTAAAACTCTTCTGAATACAAAATGGAATGAAATAAAGCGTAATGCACCCATTAAGAATTAGCAATGCATTGAAATGCAGTGTTTGGACTTTTCATTGCACATTTGATTTAGTTTTCATCCCCTCAGAGGAGAGTGAGTCCACCCAGCTAGCAAATTAAGCAGCGTGTAGCTGTCTCGCCTCTCGCCTGATCTAAGAATAGCCCCAGGCCCCCACCCTCCTACTTCTCCTCCTCCTCCTCCTCCTCCTCCTACTTCTCCTCTTCCTCCTCCTCCTCTTCCTCCTCATCCTCTTCCTCCTCCTACTCCTCTGATCCTCCACACCTGAACTGACTCAGTGGAACGCCGCAAGGAAATTATGGTAAATATTATGAATATCTGTTTTGAATAAAAGATCACCCTCTCACCATGTTAGCCTTCTTTTCATTATCAACAATTTGCTGTGAGACCGCAGACCAGGTTTCTGTGATCCACAGTCTTTCAGTAGAGTCTATGATATGGAATCTGTATGCATGGAACTAAACTTTGATATAAAAAGTCTTCTGGTTTCTGTTTGTAGTCTGATTAATATTGACTGATCAGATACCAACAGGGTTTGGTGTCCGCAGGAAAATCTGTCTGTGTGGAGAGCAAAAGCAGGAAGAACTAAATCCACTGTAATGACATCCCGTCTCCCCTCTGCAGAAATCTGATGATGATTTATTTCTCTCTATAAGCAAAGATATGCATGCAAGAGCAGCTAACAATCTCTCCAGATGAAATATTTACACTGAGCCACGTTTCTACTTGATGCTATTACTAAAGGCAATCCATGTTCAGATTTCCCAACGTCCTGTAATGCATCAGAAATGACGGATCTCACCTCCATTCAACAAATCTGGGATGGAAGCCCTGCTGTGGCTGCTTCAACACGTGGCAGCCTAGTCGAGTACCTTTTATGCCTTTACAAATTAGGCAGTTGTCATGTACAAATTATCCTTCTGAGTTAAGCGTCCTCTAGAGAAGTTAAAAAAAAAGAAACTGAAACCGTGTGCATATTTATGTTACTCACACATTTAGTGGAACATCGGAGCTCACACCATGACGCAAGGGCTGTAATGCGTCATGTTAAACCGGCATGTCTGCTCACCTTTTGTCAGCTAACTAAGGTAATAAATCAGTTCACAAAGTTAGTCGTTGTTACATAGCTACAAATCAATACATGACCTCGTCACTCAGCATCCTGCTAAAAATGGTCTTGAACGAAGAAAAGTAGAGTTAAAAAGAATATACACACTGATTTCATCCAAAGGTGTTGGTGAACAAGACATGAAATCATGATTCTTACTCTCAAAAGAAAATGTGCTGCATAGATTTGAAATTAAAGCTTCAACACAAAAGAACAAGTTGATTCTAACTTATTCCCAACCTCTGATAAGGCAGCCGATCAGTGTTCAGGATTTTGGGGTGGCCAATCAGGGGGGGTGCATGCCCCTGATATAGCCCTGCTGTCTACAAGTTATTTTTGTTTTCTTGTTTGGTTTGACACTACACCTTTAGATAGTAGGTAAGTGTGTATGTTAAGTAAGGTTTGATGTCCTAAAGTCTAGTGCAGTGTTGGGACACTCAGCCGGTCAATAAGGGAAAAACCGACTCTGATTCATCTCTCAGATTTAGAAAATCCTACATCTTCCACTTCTTTCTTTTGTTTTATCCCTGAAACTTCAGGATTCCCTCACTGTCTTACATTTTGTGTGAAAAACTTGATTTCTTTTCCTGGACTGTGGACCAGACTCGTCGCGTCAGAGCTGTTTTGACGTAATAGTGAGAGAAACCAGCAGGACAACAGGCGAGGCAACAGCGAAAAGAGACAGTTCTGTCATATTTGTGTGTGGTGTGTGTGTGTGTGTGTGTGTGTGTGTGTGTGTGTGTGTATGTGTGTGTGCGTCATCAGTCAGGATAGAGATGATGGAGTAAAGACAGTGTAAACACGGAGATGGAGGAGGGAGCTTAACTGTGTTCTCTCTCTGTAAGCAAAGACACACAGACACACATCACAAACTTACACTCACGCACGCACTCACACACACACACACACACACACACACACACACACACAACACACACACACACACACACACACACACAAACACACTCATATACACACACACACACGCACACACACACACCCAAGCACATACATACACACTATGACACTTGGATTCCATTAAAAGTCTCTGTCTCTGATCAATAATTTAATAACTTGAAAGGATGGAGGACTCATCGTAATCAATACAGCCTCTTCTTGTGTGTGTGTGTGTGTGTGTGTGTGTGTGTGTGTGTGTGTGTTTGTGTGTGTGTGAGGGATAGAGCCGCAAAAACAGTAAAGTTTTCTGTACATGCTCCTCATGCTAAGTGTGTGTGTTAGTGAGTGTGTGTGTGTGTACTAGTGAGTGTGTTCAAACAGAGGAAATAACTGACAGCTTTCAGGCTTTGACAGCTCGCCTCAGCTTTTTCAGTGTTACTCAGCAAACACACGCACACACACACTCTCTCACAGAAATACAAACACACAGAGCTCCGTCAAAGTGAATAGTGGGTCTGGTCCCAGCTGTACGGCTTGATGCTGCTTCAGAAATCTTTTGTTTGAGTCCTTCTTTGTTTTCTGACTCTGTGTTGCGTCGTCATTGTGTGTCTCTCTCTGGGGCTGCTATTAGTGCCTGGATCTGGATTATTTTAGACTTTTCAGTTCATACATTTCTATTCAAAGAGAACTCGGGGAGTTTTAGGATAAGTCCAACTTGAACAGAAACACACACAGCATGCACTGCTGGCTGTCTTTGTGGAGGACAAACAGAGAAAATTTTTGATTCAAATAGAACCGTCTGAAGACGTATGAGGAGTGTAAGTCAAATTTATTAAAAAACAATGTTGTAAGGCTCAGGAAAACTTTGGGGGTATCAAACAATTTAAAAAAACAGTGAGGAAAAAGTTTCTGCATTATTTTTAGAGCAATTAAGAGAAATGTTAATATCTGCAGTCTAAGCACGAACACTGTTATCAAGTCTTGTATGCTGAAAAGCTTTTAAATGTAGCTCCTTCGCTCTGTTCAAGATGTTATTTTAGAGCCCAACTATCGTCTAGCCCAACTCTATTCAACATAATCACCTGCTCAGATTCAATAGTTGGTAGCACTTCCTTGGCTACTTATGGACCCTATTTTAAGGAATCTGAACATCCTTCACTCGTTTCTGCAGCAATTTCCTCTTCTTCTCTCCTCTTGTCTGCTGGTGACTGATCAGCCATTAACCACCAATTTAAAGTTTTGTGCTCTCAAATAAATTGAGTAATTTTCAAAATATCCTCCATGTTGTTTATCAATGCAATTTATTTTGCAACATTGTCAACAGGCACTGGTGAAATCATAAAACTTATAAATGTGCCGGACTCCTTTCTGATATGACATGTTGTAACGAGTCGACTAGCTCAGCTCCTCCCTCCTTGTTTTATTGGGCCGGAGATTTATTACCGGCAGCTGCGGCACATGATGATGTCCATCTCGTCAGTTTTTGAATGACAGTAGAGGAAGTCATCTCCATGTAACCACGGTGGATCCCAACTCCAGTTCAGCGAGGAAGACTAAAAGAGCTGCTGTATCGCATCTGCTGATCTTAACCGCTTACTGACTGACTAACTGACTGACTGACTGACTGACTGACTGACTGACTGACAAGAGAAAATCAACAGCCAATCTATTTGCGTCTTTAATCGTTTTAATTAATGTCTGAAATAAACATGCTTTGTTTTTTAAACTGCGTGCTATTGGTGCCTTTTGGCACACAGCGCTTAAACAGCCACAGTGTCTTCCTGCTCCCCGCTGCCCTCCTGATGACCTGTGGATCAAACTAAATCAAAGAAGTTAACTACAACGCTTCCTCAAAAAGTGAAGACTCACTGCAGGTAAGTCAAGGGGGAGACAGATTCAGGTATAAGGGATGTCATCAGGTTGACCAACATATGCCTTATTGCGCGGGGAACAACAGTGTCATGCTTTACAGACCTGTACAACGGAGAAAACAACCGGACTGGAACTCCTGAAGAGTGCAAAGCTGTCTCATTAACCAAGGATCCCTGGATGTCTGTTAGTGATAAAAACAATCTCAGAAAACTACACACCATATTGAAACTGATTAGACATTTTGTACATGCACTCCAGCGTATTTCTTAATATGTATCAGTGTTATCCTTTAAAATAATAAACCCTGTATTTGACATTCTATAAGCACAGCTATGAATCTGTCTCCTCTCTCTAACAGCCAAATTCCCCTGGATCCGTGTCCAGTCTGTCTCCGATCCATCACTGCACCGGAGTTGATAGGTTTCTATTCTGGGCAATGTGTTAAAGGGGACATATCATGCTTTTTTCATCAATATATATTGGTCTAAGAGGTCCCAAAAACATGTATTTAAAGTTTATGCTCAAAAAAACACTTTGAAATCAGATTTTGGCATGCCTGAAAAGTCCTTTTCTTCATTCCTCATCAGAACACTCTGTTTTCCCTCTGACCACGCCCCCTCCGGAAGTGGATGTGCCTCGGCTCTCCAGCACGTTGATCTAATGTTTACATGTTGGCTGAATATACACGGCTGCTCAGAGATCGCGTTACTTCAACCCTCTGAATCTGATCCTGACGGAGAGGCGCCTGTAGCAGGACCTTTCTGAAGGATTGGTCATAGATTTAGTGTTTCTTGTTGTTTTATTTATCAGTATGTAGACGTGTGTCTTGGTACACAGCTACGAGCATGTAGCTATGTGGCTATGCTAACTAGCGCTAGCACTTATCCATGATAAATCATCCACTAGATCTTCAAATCTGCAGACGTGGGGAGTAAACCCGACCTCTGCCAGAAAGGCAGCGGGACCTTTTATGAAGGATTGGTCACAGATTTAGTGTTTCTTGTTGTTTTATTTGTCAGTATGTCGACGTGTGTCTTGGTACACAGCTACAGCTACAGCTATGAACATATAGCTATGTGGCTATGCTAATTAGCGCTAGCACTTATCCATGACAAATAAAAATCATCCACTATATCTTCAAATCTGCAGACGTGGGGAGTAAAACCGACCTTTGCGTTTATTAAGAAAGCCTACAACTAGCATGCCTCCCTCCTAAGCTCCTTGTTGGCACATATTTGTGCAGGTAATGAAAAACGGGGGAGGGATTCACTATTATTTTATACAGTCTATGGGCTGAACAAGCTCCGAGCTCTGACTCCGTGACAGACCGGATATTGTTGTTACGTAACAAAAACACGGAAGTCTGAAACGGCTCGTTTCACACACATTTACAGAAAGGTGTAGAAATCAAAACAGGGGCAGAATGGATTTTTTTCATTCTTGGGGGGTTTGTAGACATGCCAGGGACACATATTTCAGGTAAAGAACCATTAAAAAGTCAATTTTGCATGATATGTCACCTTTAAAGCTGGAGTAGGACATCCGGAGAAAGCCGCAGCAGTTAGCTTGATTTTGAAAGCACACAGCCGAACAGAGCCCTCCCTCTCCTTCAGAGCAGCCTGTAGGGAGAGGGGAGGGACCCGCCTCGAAACACATGAACACGCTGTGGCAGACTACAGCTGGAGGATGACGTCACGATAGCTAGCTGTGGATCGGCGAGCGATTGACTTTATTTTCATAGAAGGAAAACATGTCTATCTCCCATGTAAGTAAACCGCTTATATTACCACATTAAAGAATAATGTAATTAGTTAGAATGCACAGCATAGCCTGCATGTTAGCTCTACTTGTATTTGTTTTTATCATCTGAATACAGCTAGAGTAAGTTGTTGCTGCCGGGCTAATAACTCCTGGCTAGCCCGAAAGGTGGAAATAGTATTGTCAGCATTACAACTAAAGTCGGTTCTGAATGTTTATTTTGATTTAGCATCGCATTTCATGATGTTTAGTTACTAGACGGCTACAGTGCCTATACATTTATTAGTGTTCATCATTGTGTACAGTCTTTTTTTTCGTGTTGGAACTACAACATATTGGCTGTTTTTTGTGCTTGTTAGAGCTCTCATGATGACTGCTGATTACGATCCTGAGCCAAGCACCTCAGGTCGGAGAGGACAAGGCCGGGGTCGAGTGCAAGGCAGAGCCATACGAGCGAGAGGGAGAGCAACGACCGGGGACGAGCTCCAGATCCTGGGGACAGCAACAGAAAGTTCCGCCATGCTGCACAGACAGGTTGTTGTCTGGCAGCATGGAGCACTTGGTGCAGGTCAAAGAGGAGTAATACCTTATTACTGTATCTGGACTATCCGTGACCCTTACCCAGATCCACATGGACAGTATAAAGATTTCAGTTGGGAGTGAATGAAACTATGACATGATTACATACAATACTTTTATGGTGACCCTTTAGTTCCTTTGTATATATTGTATATTCATCTTCATGTAAAAAAATACTTGAGTGTGCTGTGTATACATTTGTTAAATAAATCTTTAAATTTACACTGGCCTTCTCTCTTCAAATTGCAAAATAGTTAAATCCATATCAAGTAACATACAACATTATAAACAAATAATTACAATATCAAAGAGTTGTTTTACATTTACTTTTATTAGAAAATGTATTTATTACAGAAATAAAAATAATGGCTGTTGAAGGTAAACATGTTGGCGTGGATCAACCCGCCTCCTGGTTCTCTTCTTGGGCATCCCCCCCAGCTCACGCAAGCCTCTGCGTCCCGTGTTTTAACGGTGTGGACGTCGATGTTTCCTTCTCGTTGCTATGAAAACACAGACAAGACAGCATGTAGACTTTATACAACAACCCATTCATGCTGATACAGAGCAACAGAAGAGCTACCAGCTAACAGACTGTATACAGGTCTCTATAAACACAGCTACAAGCCGTTAGCCAGCCGCTAGCATTAGCCGAAGTTATCGCTAGCTGTCTCATAGATGAACAAAACAATGAACACAAAGACAAAAGAAATGACATGATTACCTGTCCAGTAGAAAATCAGCAACTATGGCGGCGCTTTAGAGACCCTTCAAATCCTTCAGCTGTCTCAGAAATGCATCCCAAATATTGACTCATGTTTGTCTCTTCTTCCAGCGTTTTTAAGTCGTCTCCTTTTCCATCACAGTCTCCCTCTTCTTGCTCTGTGTAGCGGCAGAACTTGAGGGCAGAACTTGAGGGCAGAACTTGAGGGCAGAACTTGAGGGCAGAACTTGGGCTAAATCGTTGGTTTCTCTCTCTCTCTGACATGTTTATCAGGTGTTCTGCGTTAGTGAACAGCCTGTTGATGATGATCTCAGTCTGGTCACGCACACTCCGGTAAACAGTAGGTGTGTCTTTCGGCAGGTCACAGGTCATGACCGGCCGGTCAGCCAATCATTGCGCTCGGTGGCAAATGGCTGATTGGACGAACTTATTGCAGTCTAGCTGCTGACACAGACAAACTGAGATTTCTCATCTCAGTGTTAGATAACTTTGTGTATTACTCCCTATCGATGTATACATCGCTTTTTGCAAGTGATTGATAAAAATGTATCAAAATAACATGTCCTACTCCAGCTTTAACTTCTACCGGATCCGCTCTGTTTCATTCTGACAGGTCGGAGCCCTCCTGATCAGACACGCAAGACTTCTATTGTTCCCGGATGCCGGGGCCCAATGCATCAATCTTGACAGAGCAGATCGAGCAGGACAGGATGTCAGACACCAAAACAAAATTAAAACATCTGGTTAATTTTGAGAATAAAACACGCTATGTTATCACCAGATCGTTTTTTAACTTAACTACAACAACAAACTGTCATGGTGAGCGGAGCCAGGCCTGGAGTCAACAGGTCAGAGGACCATAAAGACAAAATGGATAAGGAGAGGAGGAGGATATTCATTAATGCAGTAATTACTGCAGGAAAACCTCGGTCACATGGCTCCATCTGTTCGGCGGTCCTGCTCCATGCGGCGTTATGCAAACGAGCCAGTAGGTGTTGACGGATGAGAAAGCAGATAATTCTAACTATGTTGCAGATCGGAGACGGACCGGAAACAGATCTAGTGAAAGTCCCGGGTAAGAAATTGTTTCAGACAACACTGGTGTAGCAGTGCAGCATTTATTTGAATAACAAATATAAAAGTCAAGATTATAAATCACGTTGCATTATATTTGTTTCATTTCCAAATAAAGACACTGGTAAGAATTGCTCTATATTGTGAATTGTTGACTTAAAAACAGCTCAAAATACAAAATAATGGAATATTAAACAAGAATGTGATTTATCATATTTAACTACTGAGATTAAGAGATCAATCTTGATTTAGAAGGTCATCATTTGATATTCCTTGTTTTGCCATTAGTTTGAAGAATCTGATGGGATATGTTGAAACTGTTTCAACACTTTCATCATTATTCAGGTTTCAGTCACTGAAACTTAGGTCAGGTCATTGGCACATTTTTGTGGCTTTGGTTGAAATGAGTCAGAGGATTTGATGCATTTGAAAACACTCCCACCAATGCAGATCCTGGTGGAGCATTTCTATCGCAGAGGTACATTTAAAGAAAAAAAAGAAAAGTTCCCGGACAAAGAAGTAAGCGCCTCGACCTGAAACTTAAACAACGAGAGGAGAAAAACCAGAGGAAAAGTCTGTCACATTAAATAAGTGAGGAGTGGTTGCCTTCAGATGTGGTTACCTGGATGTCTGTTTGTGTTTCAGAGCAGTCACCTTCAATTAGCACACACTCCTGAGCTGTGTTTCTGTTTGAGCTGGTTGCAGCGTGTACAGCTGCCCTCTGATGAGTAAGTGTGTGTTGTCGGTGTGGGTGTTTGATTGTGTACAGGTAAGCGTGTCCATGTTAATACCTCTGTCAGTAATGTTTGTGCATCTTCATTGTCATTCCGCTGTGAGTTAAGCAGTTTTAATTACGCTGCAGCATCCCTCGCTCTCTAACACTGCTCCATGTTCCTTTGTCTTTTACCTTTTTCTCTCATTTGATTCCCTTTTTTTCATCCTGTTTCTCATTCCTCTCTCCCCCTCTCTCTTTCTCTCTCTGTTTCTCTGTCAGCATCTTCCTCCCTTTCTTCATTTACAATCTCCCACACACTCCCTCTCTCTCAAATTCCATTTCAGTGTCTTGCTTTGGCAGGACATGCTGAGCTAGTGCCAAGGCAATAATGAGAACTGTCAAGCAGCGACAAATGAACAGGTGAGAGAGACGCAGGGAGAAAGAAAGAAAGAGCGAGCGAGGAAGACACAGAGAGAGGGAGAGAGAGAGGGACATGAATATGAAGTACTGGCACCGCTGTGACTGCTGACAGTCCACTCACGCATGCATGGACACACAAGTACGCTCTCGGAGCCCACGATGCAGGGACACAGCCGATAAACACACTCTGATACCTCTGATACACTGGAGCTGGTCAAGTCTGATGTTTTATGATAATGTTTCAAATGTACCACGATCAAAGACTTTAAAGAGTTTAGCTTTGTCTTATTTGGGTCTCTTCAATGAGATATGTTTGTAGTGATTAGTCCGTTTACTGTACGCTGCAGAAATGTCTTCATGCCTTTGTGATTTTAACACTAGTTTTATATTTTATTATAAACTCATCCTCAAAATGCTAAATGTTTCAAAAGGTTCACTCAGGGATTGTTTTAGGATCAGACCCAAAAGGGTGACATGCAGAGTTCCTTGTGAGTACTCAATCCCCACTAAACCGCTCACTGTACTGAACAACAAGACATATTTTTCTCCATATGTGATTTTCATTAAGAACATTAATACCAAGTAACAAGGGTTTAAACCAGAGAATACTTTTTTAGAGAAACGAAAGATGAAAAATACCCTTTTGAAAAATTATTAAAATGATCTCACATTAGAAAACCGCAGCTTCCTCAGGTTTAACCTTCAGATTACAAAGACGATCTATAACATATTTTATTTACCTTGATAAAAACATGTAAACAAATAAATAAAGTCAATAAAGTCAAGTCAAGCCAAAACTTACAGAGCTGCCCTGATCTTTTCTCTCTGTTTCTCCTGATTCTCTCTCTCTGCTGAGTGTAACAGTAATTAGCCTCTGCACCACCGTATGATGGTTAAGTAAAGATGTGTTTCCTTGTAAATGTGCAATTAAACCTCATAGTACTGAGCAGACTTCATCAAACCAGTAGACTGTTGTCTTGGAATTATGGGGCATACACAATACTTATATACGCACAACAACTGCCATAGTTAGAATTATGCTTTCAGATATTGCCACAATATTTTTCTTGGATACACAAAACAAATACAAAGACATGATAAATTATTGTGATACTAAATTACAGTGAAATTCAAAATAATCACAGACTTGTCAAAATACAACAGTTATGCAAATGACTTCAAAGACACCAAAAGAATGAGTGAAAAAAGATAGAAAGACTGATAAAATTGATAGGGCCTCTCTTTTGACCCTTTCTGTCTGATGTCCAACCTAACACCAGCTTCAGCAGGTCACTTATTCTAGCTACACACTAGATGACTTTTAGATCTTAACCAACCGTTGGAAACCACACACACAAGGACAATTCAGACCGATTTTTAACATCACAATCCTCTGAACACAAATGAGACGATTCCATAAGACCGTTAGACAATACACTTAACTTTTGTGGCAACAATTGCTCAGACATGAGATCTCAAAGAAGCTTCCGTGACCAAACGTGACTTCAGAAGATAAATAAACAAGGAAGGTGATTGACGCTGGCTGAGGAAAAAAACAAGGACAATAATGAGTGAATAATGCCACAAGCTGCTCTTCTTTTTCAATACCCCACTTGGCTTGGGGTATGTTAGTTTTTACTTTCACTGCCATGCTTGTGAGCTGTAAAAGAGCGCAACATCCGGTATATGACGCTTCCCAGTCTACTCCTCTCATTGATTATTGCAGGTATTACGACTGACCTGGAATCGCAAATATTAAACATGTTTGATATTTATGATTCAAGACTGGGGAGGCTCTGACACAATCAGGGGCAGTTGAATAGTTGTATTGACCCCCCCGGGAATAATGTGGACAAATAATCGGTAACGACGAGCCACAAATCAGGTCACTCCCCCCTTAGCCTGATGTGAGAACAACTCTCAGCGGTGCAGATATTTCAACTGAATTATCCCACAACTCGCTGTAGTCTGTAGATATTAGCTCACCCTTTTCACACAAACAGGGTTTTCCTGGGTCCAAGAACAAAAGAAGCAAAACAAATTCTCAATGTTTGTTGTTTTACCTGACTCACATAACTGCTGCAGGTGCATCCAGTGCAAAGATGCAAACAGATCAACTAAATAAACGGTGTGCATATTTTACACGTTTAGTACTGCTAAAGCTGCTTTGACTAGAGATGCAGCTTATGTCACAAACTCTTGTTGCAGGTACCTCGAGTTCAGATTTTTTTGTTTGATTACAAACACAGTAATGTGTGATGATAAAGGAAACTGAGGATGCGTTGAGAGCTGGTGTGTAGATCAGAAAAAAATGATCCAACCATGACTTAAAAGTGTTGAACTGTCTGAACCATTAGTTCTGGGATCCCTTACTCACCTAGTTCATGGCAGCGTATGTGTTTATTTGGGTTCAAAGCACTGTGTATTTCATTTATGATATGAAACAGGATGCGTTTCATATTGAGCTTACAGAACAGACAGCAGCGCTGCAGCGTTATGAGAGGCTCCTCTGTAATTTATCGAGCAGGAGAGTAAATATGAGACGGAGATTGAGAGGATGTTGTTGCTGTGTGACAGAGACAGATAGATGTGTGTGTGCGTCTGAATATAAACTATGGTGCATGAATGTGTGCATATGCCACACACTGTGCGGGTGTTTGAGTGTGAACAATTGACTACAGATGGAGTGTGTGTGTGTGTGTGTGTGTGTGTGTGTGTGTGTGTGTGTGTGTGTGTGTGTGTGTGTTTCCTGTGTGTGCTGACAGAGTCTGCAGTTTTAGCAGACTGGATTACTCACTCAGAGGCTCAACACACATTTCTTCAGCTTTTCATAGAGTGATACATACTGCTGCTATTTTCTTTTTCTTTTATATTTATTTGTGTTTGAGCCATTCTTATTTTAGTTTCCTGTTTTCATATAAACAAATGCACATTTTTCTCTGTTTATGACAGAGCACATAGTAGCACACAGGTAGGAATGCAATGTACACAACGGAAATAACTAGATATACTACTAAGCTTCCATGAGGCAAACTGCTTGTCCAGGTGTAGGGACCAGTAAGGACTGGTTCAAGTTTAGGCAACACATCTTGCTGTGAATTCAAATATGAACTCATTATCTTTATAAGTTCTTCTGCTGCATCATGTGACTTTCAACAATGCTAAATATAAGGGATGATGTATAGTGAACAGGTGGTTATGCAGATTAGAATGCAGACATGGTGACTTGTTCACTCCAGTTATCCTGCTTATTACCGGGCTACCAACTAATGACAAACAAGTAGACACAAAACATTGATTTATTCATTTATTGTCAATTATTTTCAACATTTGTTTATTTACAGCACACCGCTTAAGAAAATAGTCCCTCTGATTATGCAGTCGCAAACACTTCCATGGTGATGGATTTTCACCGCCTGCCTTACAGTACAAATGAACATTAAACTTTACATTTCGAAGCAGCAGCAACTTCTGCTGGAATATTTATGTTGACATTTCTGTCACCATTCAGCGCTCCTTCTGCCAACAGCTTTGATGCTGACAAACCTTTGAACATAAATGAGGCAAAAACACAACTTTGAACATTGTTGCTATTACCACTACTGCTAATGGTTTAAGTGACTTTGTGGAGATCAGCAGCTTAGACTTGCTCTCACCAGCTCTGCTGCTGTTACCTGGATTACAGGACCGAATGTTGCTCCACTTCATCTCTCAGAGATGGTTGGGGTCCAGTAGCTCCTCAGGCTGCTGAGATGGACACTTACATTTTTTACCACAGTGTCAACAGGCAGAAGAGAAATGTGCAGGAATTCCTTTCAGTGGATTTATCAAATATCAGGTGTGTGTGTGTGATCTGACCATCCTCTAACTAATTTGTTTTAACCCTAGAACACTATCGCCAGGTGATTTTCACCCGAACAAACACACTTACATGATTTTCATTATGTTGCGTTTGTCTGAGTGTCATGGGTCCCTGGTTAGCTTCATCGACGTCTTTGAAGGCGTGGGTGTTTACCTACTCCAAAACCCACTTTTTCTGACGGGCACGTGTTCGGGTGATTTTCACCTTTTTTTTTGTTTCTCTCTCCTGTAGCTGTTTGTGTGTCAAGGAGACTGTGCCTTCATCAGGGAAGTCACAAATGTCCCAGGAATGGGTGGACCCAACACCAAGTTTCCAGTTTCATAATTTTTTGTTTTAGAAATTTTTGGTCCCAAATTCCAAATTTTCAGTAATTTTGGAGCATTTTTATAGGTTCCCCCCATGATACAATTTTTTCATTTTGTTAGACATGGCACAGTTTAAAATAAAATAACAATCCTCTAATGTGTCATGTATTATCATATTTTGATATATTTTGATGTATTTTGATATATTTTGATGAAAAGTACTTTTTATTGGGTAGGGTATATTATATTGGGTAAAAAACACCCGGCGTTACTAATTTTAGCGTTAGTGTTCTAGGGTTTATTACTGTTGTCAAGGTATTGTGTGAGTCACATATTTAACACAGCTGGGTAAAAATCTGATATATCTACCTGCTCACTTTACATTATACCTTATTTAGGGCTCACTGAAGTCAGATGAAGATGGCCATGTGATTATCCTGAACTGACAGCAATGTTTTCAGAAGTAAACTTTATATAAACAGTTACAGCATATACATACAACTGACATTTAAAGATTCATCACATATAAAACCAATTAATCTTGAATATTATAGTAAGATAAGAAGCAGGATTGTATTTTGCCTACTCTCACAAAAAAAAGCAGGAGTGTCAGGATGGGTAATAAAAAAGGAGGATGCACATGTAGAAAGATTTATTGACAAAGGAACAAAAAGGCTAAAGAGGAAACAGATACTTACTTAAAAAGTCCAAGCCAATTAAATCCAAAAAGTCTAATTGAAACCACAGGGAATATATAAGGGAAATCACAGGGAACACTGGAACTAGATAGATACAGGGAAAACATAAAGTGACGCAACAAACAGATGACACAAGGGAAGAAACAGGGTATTCAAAGTGGAGGGAAACACAGGGGCAGGAAGTTAAAGTGAAACAGACGAATAGAGAATAAGAACTACAAGATAAAACCGGAAACACAAAAGACTACAGTAATAAAACACAAGACATGGATTACTAATAAACAACATGAGGAAGACAAGAATAACTCATAACTAATACAGAATACAGTCCGGGAGGTAACAAGACACAAAACACAAGGTAGATTTATAAAACAGGAAATCCAAATCAGATAACAACACAAAGGAAATCCAAAATGAAACAAAAGCAACTCATGACAAGCAGTACAAATAAGAGTTACCTGCTACAAATTATTTTTAATCTATTGTAGTATTTAAGCATAAGGCTTTAAATAGGAATATAATAGGAATCTATATCTGTTGTGTATCTCTTAGTTGTCCTTTTTTTCAGTTTTTGCCTTTCTTATCTCTCTGCTGTTGTTTGTTTGTTTATTTTCTTAAAGGGACAGTGGAAACAATACATCATGAAATCATGACAATGAAAACAAGAATACATCACAAGTTATACAAAAGTGCATTAAAGTGCTGTTCAGCATAATAGAGAGATATGTCTGGAGTTGGACCAAATAAACATGGACCAACATATCAATATGTCACACAAATAAAATTGCAGAGAGAGAGAGACAACAATGGATGTGAGGTCAATTGTATCACCTTGTAAAACCTAAATCCCCAAACAGTTGGGATACCGTGTAAAACGTTGATAAAAAACAAATTGACGGTTTGAAATCATTTGATGCCTATATTCACTTGAAAAGAGTGCAATGACAACATATTAAATGTTGGTTTATAAAAAAGAATATGTTTATTTGACATTAAACTCCAGAAACAAGGTAACCAAAAAAAGTGAAAAAGTTGTGTAATGCTCAAAAAACACGTAAAGGAATATCCCCTAACTAATGATGATAATTAGCAGCAATTAAGTAAAATAAATGGGAAAAGGAAACTCCGGAAAGGCTGAGTCTCTTTTAGAACTAAATGTGAAAAGGGAACTCCACTCTGTGAGGGGAAATATTTCAACAATTTTAGAACAATGTTCCTCAGAGTAAACATACAAAGAATTTGGCAATTTCATCATGTACAGTACATGTCAATCTTGAGAAATCTTTGTTCAACAGGGGTTAGGCCAAAAACTAATACTGGAAATCACTGCATAGGGTTAAAATCACTTTGAAAGAGGCCCCATCTGTGAACACAGTTCATCCTGCATCATTCAGGTTAAAACTATATCATTCAAAGAGGAAACCATGACATTATCCAGACACATCAACAACTTATCAGGGCCTGAGCTCGTTTATGATGGACTGAAGTGAGCCTGGTTTATTCTTCTGCGTCGACCCTACACAGTAGTGGTCAACGCGGACGTGAGCCCTACATACTTCTGCGTCGTCGTGTCCCTGACGCGCAATAATACTCCTCCGAAACATTCGAGGGCATTGTGGTCTCTCTGATAGTCGAGTCGCCTGTTAGCGGCCCCGCTACGTTCTCTGTTTACTTTTTCGCAGTAATTCCAATCATATTATGTGAATTTACAGCTGCTACATGTAACTCTTTATCATTATAGGAAAGAATAGAGAGGACATGTCGGAGGAGATGAAATACACGAGGGATGTGCAGCCGACGTCCATGATCCCGCAAGTGCTGTTAATGCGGGAAAGACAATGCCGCCGAGTGGACCAATCACAGGGCTTGCGTTCCACATCGATTTGACTTGTAGTTACATTTCGGAGGAGGTGCGTGTTGGCTATGTGCGTAGGCCTCTGCTTAGATACAGGAGCTTCGGGTTGTTTTGAGTGTGTTTTTATTGTTTTTTCTATTACATTTGTTTTTATGTCCTTGTTTTACTTTCTTTTTCCATTTTGTTGCAGCCATTTTGCATTATTTTGTTGTTTTTTGCATGTCAATTTTAAATAAACACAAAGAACCTGAGGAGAACAAAAGGAGAGAAACGACCTCCTCAGATTTATTAAAAGCAGAAGAGTTGTGGTTATTGGTCCTTATTTCCTCTCAGCTCTGCTCTAGCAGTTCAGTATATTTCTGACCCTGATGTTCCTGTGTGACGTTTTAGTGCCTGTTTCAGAGCGCACAGAGCACAGGTGGGAGGAGAGGATGAAGCTCCATTTAATCGAGGCAGCACAAAGAGCGGTGTGGGTATTTTGGTAGAGATTGGGTCTTCGACTTTGTGCTGAGAATAGACACTGAGCACCATGACTGTTGCTGGCACAAAGTCAATCTGCTTAAAATGTAAACAAACATTTTAAATGAAACAGTCCCAGCCGCAGGGTTGAGCTCAAATAAGCATCCAAAATTCAAAATGTGTAATGTGTTTAAAGCAGGAGCGACGGTAAATCAGTGTGAATTGATCTATAAATGAACAGGAGTGATTCTTACTCGATCTGTTGTCCTCTGCCGCTTCAGACTGCGTGAGGAGATTCTTTTAATCCCTGCAGACGTCTGAAGACAGCAGCACAAGTATTCTGATAATAATCTGCAGACTCTGATTGTTCAGGTGTAGTATCAGAGAGCAGAACTTGTTCACAGCACTGCTCACTGTTTACCTTCATTACATTAAATACAAACACCACTGCTCCAGAGGAACCACACACACTTCCACACATTTCAGCTTGCCTCGTTATATCTCTGCACTCTGCTGTTATTGTGAGAGACGTCAGATTACAGCAGATCATCAAACCTTTCCAAGTCTTCAAATTAAATCTCAGATGCATACTGAAGCCAACGCTGCTGTGTCAATATTTATGCTATGATTCAACCATTTAAAGCATGAAAATAGTAAGAGTAGGATTTAGATATCAATGGATTGATGGAATAATATACTGCTGCATGACACATCCAAAGGTTTAAATTGGAAAAAGAAAATGAGCTGGTGATGGTCACAATGTAATGTGAGTGCTGCTGTCATCTGATTAAGATATGAAATCTTGATTAATCACAGTAGAGGGTATGATTGATCAGGGTAACCATAGTTAGAACAATTCTTTAATTGTCAAATGTAAAAATACTTAAAATTAGCTACATTGAAAGCAAAGAAAGCTAATAGCACAGTGACCACCCATCCCAGAGTCAATGCTATGTGCTTATATTAGCACCCATGGGTGTGTTAGTCTGAAAACGAGGTGAAGTCAGGCGCACAGGTAGGGCATTGCTATCTTGAGGTCACCAAAGGTGTCTAAGTCTGCGTCTTAGACCACCAAAATTCTGGTCTAGAATCTACAGTTTATGCTGTTACAGTTAAGTTGAGTTTTATTAGTTATTCTGGGACAGAGGGATTGGAGTTATTTTTGGGGCGGTATTGCCTTTGTTTGATAGGACAGCTGAAGAAAAACAGGCAATGTGGGGAATACAGAGAGAGGGGAGAGACATTCAGCAAATGTGACCAGGACTACAGCTTCTGTACATGGGGGACACCATTTAACTGCTCGGCCAATGGCGCCCAAAAAACGACCTGTTAATGAAGTAGATAAAAACCTGTTTGCTAAAAGCTTAACCCCCAAAACCAAACCTGATAAGTGAGTCACACACCTTTTAATAATCAAGGGACTTTTTCCAACTTCTTTGTGCCTTGCACTTCACTTAGATTATGCGCCACGTAACTAGCAATATGTGGTCAAACACGCCCTAATTCATGTTGTACCACGTACTTTATACAATACGTTTTTGACCTTTTAAAGGGCCAGACAGCTCTTACGTAGCTCTTATGGGGATAGAGTTAGGGTTAGGGGGTTAGGGTTTAGGGTTAGGGTTTAGGATTAGAGGTTAGGTTTAGAGGGTTATGGGTAGGGTTGGGGTTAGGGTTAGGGTTGTAATTAGGGTAAGGGTTAGGGTTAGGGTTATGATTAGGGTTATGATTAGGGTTATGATTAGGGTTAGGGTTATGATTAGGGTATGGGTAACTGGCACAAAACAAGAGCAAACTGCATAGAGCTGCAAAACTTTGTCTGTGTGTTTGCATTTGGATATCATTAGTGCAATATGTTTTGTGAATTAGACTTGAGACGGAGCAGATAGCTGGATCAAATAATGTGGTGCCAATAATGGTGCTAATGGCAGCCACAATCCAATTTTATTGAATTCCCCAATAGATTCAAAAAGTTTAAAACCTATTAGAAAAAAAACACTGGAAATTTTTTTTATTTACATGAAGCTTTGTAAATGTCTGGGCCAAAGAAAAACTTATCTTTGGGATTTTTTAAAGGCAAGCAAGCTGTCTCTCCGTAGAGTGCTGTGTCCCTGTGAGGAAAGAATTAACCAATTTTCAACCTTCTTAAATATAGTTACATCAGCGTGTCACAGAACAAACTTTTGTCTTAGGATGTTGATAAATTATTTATTTTAGGATCATGTAAGAAGGACCCCAATGATCAGTGTGACAACAAATATTTTTTGCTGAATTTGGAATGTGCCTGGAAAGACATAATTTCATCCCATTTCATGTTTAGTACTGTAACTACTGTGCATTATGGGCTGTGGGGTGTTAATAGTTTTTAATGATATTAGCACATAGATATTGATGTTCACACCAAGGTTTGTTCATGTAAGAGCGGAAAAGTCCAAAACCACACATGTCAGAAACAGCACACACACACACACATCCCACACACACTTAAAGGTGTGAGCATGGAGTATGTGAGCTGTTGAGTAGAAGGAGGAAGAGGAGAAAGAGGATCCTTGAATCCATCCTTCAGACAAGCCGACAGCACGAGGAGGACAGAAGGCGGGGGACGATAGGGGGAGATAATGAAGGAGAGCAGGGGATGAATGGAGTGGCAGATTAGAGAGGAGGAGAGTAAATTGAAAGTATTGAGTGACTGGGAGAGGAGCGGAGGGTCGAAGAAAGAAGCAGCGGAGAGTGAGGCAACTTGGCAGTCAAAAGAGGAATGAGAAGCAGAGAGGCGAGAGAAAAGAGGGCTGAGAGCTGAGCAGGAGGAATGTTTGAAAGGAGAAGAGACAAGTAAAGGTGAGAGGAGAGACGGTGCAGGCTGCAGAGTAGAACCACATCAAAGAGGAGGCCGGCTGAGGTCAGAGGATGAAGACCTGAAAGAGAAACAAGACGGATGAACATCCTCAGTTACAATCAAGCCACAACCTCCAGTGTAGAAAAATGAAATCAATGCTGAACAGCAAAAAGGTGCGGTTCATTGAGTGTCCACCGGAGGCTGCATCAAAAAGCTGAGGAGACCCCGCGAAGGATGGGCAATACCGAACTTTAAAGATTCAATATGGGACCGATATTTGATGCAGTTTTATTGATACTGATTATGATTCTTCTTAAATGAGAATAAAATTATGAAAGTTGTCATCATTTAAAAAGTAAACACGACAGCAAAATATCCTAACATGAAGCAGGAATACCTTGATTAAATTGATATGAAATAAATAATCTATACAAAACAAAATAAAATGAAAATACCAACAACATAAAGCATACACTAAAACCTTTGAGTGGGACTGACATAACATTGGTCTATAAATCAGGATTATCCACCAAAGCGTTGAATTCAGGCTGGATTACAGGAACTAAACGTGAGAAAAGTTTTAAGAGGATCAAACAAAACAAAATATTTATCATGATTTTGATCAAATTTTAAAGTTAACTATCTGTATCTGGCATATTAGGTTGAGTGAACATTAAGGTTTCATAGAAAATAAAACTATATTCCCACCTCATATTTCACCAAATACCATCAATATTAAACAAAGTATTTGATTTTAAGCAACTGTGACACTCTTTTGTGTGGATTTGGCATCCACGGTGGACGAAGTATGCATCATATAGTCCTACAAAGAGCACTGGTAATCTGTAATTACAGATTATACACAAAAATGTAGAATCTGTGATCAGTCATCTCGATTTTCAGTATGGGAAGTGTTCTGGTTTCTGTTTGTATTGTGAGTAGAATTGACCAATCAGGTATCAGCAGGCTTTGATGTCTGCAGGAAAAATAGATCACAATGGAACAAAATGTAATGCAAGCTAACTTAGACCTTCGAGAACTGCACATTTAAGGTAAGCTAATATATACCTACAGTAAGAGTATGATGTGGTCCCAGCCATTTCTGTGAGCTGTGTACTGCAGAATCTGCTCACTGCACAGATGTTTTTGTTTGCATGTTGATTTACAGATAAACTCCTTATGGTTAGGAAAACCAAACCTAATTACAGATGAGTTTGTGGACATCAATGTTACCAGGCACACACAGCCTCTCCTTCTGTCATCTATATGCACTCCTGCTTGTGTGCAGGGGGAGTGTCACCCACGCATACTGTAACAACAGGGAGGTTGCGCCTGTAAATGAATTCAAGTTATTGGTTGCTTTAAAAGGGGGCGTTTTCCTTCTCATCACAGTAAAGTGGTGGACAAACAGCCTATCAGGGGTGGTCTTGAACCAGTTTGGGAACTGGAGTACTTGTTTTTAGAAGTACTTAAAACCTCTAAGAACGTAACTTAGAACATTCAAAATCATACAGAATATCAAATTGTAACATGTCATTAAGCATCACCAAAAGGTGGGTGTGGCATCTAACTTTTTGATTCAATCAAGTCAATCAAACTAAACCATGGCAACAGTCAAAGCGCAACACGGAGCAGCACAGAGAGAGAGAGTGTATTCAAAGCCTACATGTTTAAGCAGTTTGGCTCCAAATCTGAAGACAAAAACTCCAGCATCTGAGAATTATTTATTTCAAGTGGTCTCAGTGGAGGCTGGAGTGCAGGAAAGCACAGCATGGCTCTGGGTGCCAGACGGAGCCGTTTTTCTAAACTCTGAGCTGTTTGGGGTTAGTTAGTGAACCAGTCCTGGGGAAATAAACCAACAACAAAACTGTGGCCCTCTGTTTCCCCATATCCACAGCAGTTGGAAAATAAAAGAATGTCATCTTCACCAGTGGAAGTGGGACGGCACATACGTTCACAGCAGGGAGATAGCTATACAGACAGATAAAAGGCAGTGTGTGATTAGCAGACAAGTTAACAGCAAACTAAGGCAAGACTGAGAGGAGTTCTCTCAGACGTTAGGAGACAGACTGAGCAGGAGCGGATTAGTTTTGTTGAACATGTGTGGGCGTGACTTGTTGTTTTCTTTATGATTGGTTAAATAATTATTTTGTCTTATTATTATTTAAGTAAACCCGGCCTCCGACCACTTTAAATATGTGTCAGAACGTTATCAAAAACTTGACTGAGAATATTTCAACAATGGAATAAAGTGAAGTTCTAATATTCATAAACAAGTATAATAGTATGTAAATATATCTATAAATATCATAGTAAGGACGAATTTGTTGATTTGGGTTACCAGAGGCTTTAAGTATTCAAACTACTTTTAAAAAATTGTAGTACATTCACAACGACGAGTACAGTCTAGCTACAGATGTCCAGATTTACAGCTCCAAAATAACAGGAACAATATCAGGAATGACATACCATAGAATTTAAAAAAAAATCAACTGTCACTACAAGCACAGACAACTTTGTTGAAAATGCTCATCTAAAATAAAACAAATTTTTATGGCTATATACCTTGGCATGCTTTATCAGGCTGAACTGTGAGTCTTTGTAGGTCTTAATGGAGTTTGTGTGTATAAACAGAACAAACATTCAAAATGTCACAATTATTCTTAAATAAACAACCTTGAATATGGGGTGCTGACTTGGCTTGTGGTTAAGTCGAGTGCCCCATATACAGAGGCTAGTCCTTCAAAACTGACTTCTAGCCCTTCACCTTGTCATTCTCCACTCTCTTTCCCAGTTTCTTTCTCTTTCCACAGTCATATCTTCTAATTAAAGGCTTAATAATTCAAAAATAAAAAATAAAAAAAACACCTTGAACATGGGAGATATGATTGAGATATGGTCATAGGATGCTCATAGCAAACATTGCCACCACTAAATGAACCTGATCTGAGAATGGACAATCTGACATTTGCTCTATGTTCAACCATGGAGCCCTCCAACATACAGGTACGACAACACCACTTAGAACAACAGTTTACTGTCTTTGGGATCTGATTTGTGAAAAGAAAATTTCTTAGTCAACTTCAGAGCAAAGGTAGAGAGTAACAAGAGCGTTGATAGAAATGTAGTGGAGTCAAAAGTACCGTATTTATCCATCAGATATTGAGGAGTAAAAATCATAAGTTTAACCAAAAAGTATAACTCAAGTAAAGAACAGATACTGAGACATTATTGGTAAGTCCAGTACTCAAGTTAATTTACTATATTACTGTCCACCACTGTGTGAAAATTGTTGTATAAGGACACCTTTAGTTGGTACTTTCTTCTGAATCTACAAAGTAGTACAACTCTACTAGGGTCTATAAAAAGCTAAATGTTCAATTTGCGCTTTTTCTTTCAGGCATATTAAAAAGAAAACTTTTGTTTTGTTGTGCACTCTCTTCCCCTCCATTAGAAGGCTTTTATCTATCATTTTGATGGAGTTTGAATGCATAAAATATCATTTGATACTTCTGCAAAACCGATTTAGTTTTGGGCATATAGTTTCTGTCAAAAAGTCACGGCGGTGCAGCCGATAAATCAAAGCGAATTGACAAATGAAGGTAAAAATGATGAGAGAGGGGAGCATGAAACAGAGGAAAAGTAATAACTTCAGTGGAATGGGGTCAGAGAGGGAGAGAGAAAAACAGAAACATGGAAGGAGAGAGAGAGAAAGAGAGGAAGAGAGGGAGAATGGGAAGGTGGAGGATGAATCGACAGCGATGAATAGCAGTGCGTGGAGGAAATAGCCAGGTGAGGAAAGGAGGGGAGGGATGGATGGGGAAAGGGCAGAAAGAGAAGAATGATGGAGGGAGGTGGCGATGGCGGCGTGTGTGTGGGGTTGGTGGCATGGACTGAACGTGGGAGGGAGGGGGAGGGGGGGACCGGGGAGCCGACGGCGATGAGAACATTATGGCGGGATAATGAAGAGGTTCCACGCTGTCAGCCAACACCATTCACCCTGCATGGCTCTGACCCCAAAGTGTCAACAAGCTAAACGACCGAGCAGCAGCGCATTACACACACACACACACACACACACACACACACACACGAGCATGCATGCATACACACTCAGACAGACAGATAATGCTCAAAAATAATGTTTGCGAATTATCGGTGTATCTGCAAACATCTCGTACACAGACACGTTAATAACTGTTTCTACGTGATCACAATGCAGCGTTTGCGTGCATGTGTGTTTGTATGCGCATGTGTGTGTGCATGTAATATAATCACACAAACCTAATAATGAAACTGATTCACTCACACACTCTCTGACTGTGCAGCCGGCGCTCCGCTGTTTGTTTGCAGAGTAAATATCATCGTCTTTATTGGTATTCAGAACAGTAAAATTCAATAAATTGAGTCAACAGAGGTTGTTTCATAAAGCTAATCTCTGCTCACACATCACATCACAACACGGCACAATCACTGCCAGGAAAATGGAGTTTAGAGCAACTGAAACCTGCCTTCAGTACTTCCTCTATCTCTCTTTGTCTCTCTCTTTCTCTTGTCCGTCTCTCTCTCTCTGTCGGCCTGTATCTCTCTACCCTCCCAACCCGTCACTTTATCACACGTTTGCACACAGGCAGCGCTTCTCCTCTTTTATTCCTTCTTCTATGCCGCTCTATCTCTCTCCTCTCTCTGTCGTTTTCCTGGCTGTCTGATGCAAAGCCCTATCTGAGCGGGGGAAAAAAACGCTTGTTTTGTCGTTTTCCTCTGTTTCAATTCAGACTCCTCTCTGCTGTATTAACATGACAGGACAGAAACCTGTGTTGTAGAAGCGTTTACTTTTCCACTGTGATTGTGCGCTTTATGTACACGTGCTGACAGACAGCCGCAGCAGACTACAAGAGCATGAATGATTTATATTCTAACAATATGAGAAAATTGGTATTCATAGAAACCTGGCTTTCATCTGTAACAGGCTTTAAATAGAAGGGCCTTTTTTCCTAATTTCCTTTGTTAAGCCACGTTCAAACCAAAAGCAAAGCTAATTTTCACCCTGTTGCCGGATTGAGTTTTGAATCATCTGTTTATTTGTGTTGGTTAAATTAAACCTGCAGATCTTTCTTTTTTCAGATACATCTGATGGCCAGAGATGCACACAGCTCAGTGAACTACTCCTCCTCCTCCTCCTCCTCCTCCTCCTCCTCCTCCTCCTCCTCCTCCTCCTCCTCTTCCAGCTACTTGCGGCTGACCTGTGCCCAGTTTGATGACCTGTTAAGACCTGTTATACCTTGCAAATTGAGGCTGATTCAGACTCCATTTTTGAGTCACACCACCGGTATTAAATTGGGCTGAATATTATCTCCATCAGGCATTGTTTGCAGTGAAGCAATCAAGAGAACGAAGGCCAATCACGTCTTGATCAGCTGCTCCGGACCAGTGGGATAAATTCCTTGTATGTTGGAAGCTTTGGTCGGTTGACAGCTAACTCTCGCTCAGTGAAAGCAGAGCCACGAACCAATTCCACAACATCAAAGCTATTTTTTTCCTGATTGCGCCTGAACAAATTGTCGGACAGCGTCTTAGAGCACCATGAAAACACTTGCATGATGTGGACACCAGAAATACACAGAGACACACACTGATCAGCCTTAGCATTGTGACCACCTGTGCAGTCTAATAAATCCAATCAACTGCTGAACCACAAATTTTTCTTCATGAAGCTTCTGCATGTTCAGTTTTGTTACAGGTCTCAGTGTGGCTTGAAATATTATGTAATGCTATTTCTAATGTAGATTCTCAAAACGAATTTGTAATATTTGCTGTCATAAAAGTTGATGTGACAGAATATCTTGAGCTCTTTCAGCTCTGTATTAAATGTTTATGTTAGTATTCTTTTATATGCTTTCACAACAGCGTTAAATACGCAGAGATTTTCCCTCATATTGTTTGACTCCCTGCAGGAGAGAGAGCCTCTGCCTCTGCCTCTGCCTCAGTGTGTGATTTTACCATGTGCCCCTCTTCATCGTTATGATCAATGGTTGACAGGGACAAAGGAAATGTACTTGAGTACTGTACTTACGAACAGTTTCTTTATTTTTGGATAAACTTCTTACTTTTACTCCTCAACATTTGATAAAGAAATATGGTACTCTTGACACTACATTTCTATCACTGCTCTCATTACTCTCTACTTTTGCTCTGAAGTCAGCTGATGAATTTTCTTTTCTTTCTAAAATCTGATCCCAAAGACTGAAAACTGTTTTTGTGTAGCTCTGCCTGCAGTTCCGTCTAAGTGACATGTGGTACATGTACATCACACATCTTCATGAATTGCTCAAGGCATAGCAAACACAATACACATCAGTCTGATCAGGCAGTCTATTTAGTGGTGGTCATGATGTCTACGGCAGTACAAGTTTGATAAATTCTCCACATGAGCACCATGGCCATATCTTAAGCCATCTTTTTTTTAAGTTATATTTTTGGGCTTTTACACCTTAATTTAGGGAGGAGAGGACAGTGGATAGAGTAGGAAACTGGGAGAGAGTGGGGGAGTGACATCGAGAAAGGGGCCACAGGTTGGAATCAAACCCGGGCCGCCCGTTATATGGGCGTGCAAAGTAACCATTAGGCCAAATCGGTGCCCGTGTTTGAGGTTCTTGAAATGAAGAATGATTAGTACCGTTCGAAATTTTCACCACAGCCAAAAAAAAATCCCCATCAAACCTGAGAATGCATGTCGGGGTATCACGCTAAACATTTAGTTTTGTTCCTGTCTGTGCCTATTGTGACTTAGCTGCTGTTTTTATTCTCTGGTCGGTGTGTGTGTGTGTGTGTGTGTGTTCGCGCATGTGCGTGCGCACGTGTGTGTGTGTGTGTGTGTGTGTGTGTGTGTGTGTGTGTGTGTGTGTGTGTGTGTGTGTGTATGTGTGTGTGTGTATGTGTATGTGAGTGTGTGTCCTGATTTCCTGTGTAAGTCCTTCATGCGTATAAGCAACCAGCTTTAGTCTTCTACATTAGCTCGGATCAGTAGCAGGATTTCTCTGATGGACGAGTACCAGCAATCTGTCTCAGCTGTGGACTCTCCATCTGTCTCCACTGAGTCTCAGTTTCACTGTACCAAGCGAAGTTGTAGCTTATCCCAGCACTTTGAACACAAAACAAACAGATTTCACTGTAATATTATTGAGATAAAGAGGTCAAAATGATGCTGCTACATCATGATCCATGATCATATGCTGATCTGAAAGCAAGACCAGATGTGCTAATTGTAAAACCTTTTTTAGTTCTTCCGTTTGTGCGGAGAGTCGCATCCTGTCATGCTCAGAGAGGGCTATACACACACACACACACACACACACACACACACCCACACCTACACACACACACACACACACACACACACACACACACACACACACAAATGTGTCTCAATGTGTGATCTGCACCTCCTATACATCTTTACACACCTCTAATGCTCCCTGTGAATGTGATCCGTACACACCTTTACTCCTTGCCTACATTTCTCACTACATTTCAGTCAGAGTTTGATCCAATTTTAATTTGCTGTTGCAGAGTCATTACTTTCCCATGTTTACTTGTTGTCCTGATGAATTCAGTTTATCATACAATTTCACAGCACTTATTCCATCAGTGCAAGAGCTCACATCATATTCTACACTCTGCTGCTTTCTATTTTTAACAGCAAGAACAGAGGAGTTTATATCTTAGGCTGATAATAATCACGGTAAATTATTGAGACATTTTCACACACTAGTGATAAACACAAATTATGTGTTCATAGCAGACTGCAAAAAGCATTACCCAAGCAGCAACCTCCAGCTATGAGAAATGAAGCAAATGCGGGAGAGTGCAGTTCCTTGAGTGTCCACTTGAGGCTGGCTCCAGAAGTACTAGAAACAACATACACACCAATTGAAAAAAGCTGATCTTTACAGCAGAAAAAAAACATGTTTACAGCCTGGTACAACAATGATTTTAATCTGAATAGCTAATTTCTCTATCAGCACACACTGTACGAAGGGTGAATTTTTCATAACACAGCAGTTTCAAAGACTTTAAGATTATGAGTTTTCCATTATGAGAGGCACAGCTGACTTGACTGACAGGTGGGAACGCTGTAGCTGTTGGCAAGGAGGCTCAAAGCCCGCCTCTTTACCTCACACTAGCTCAACAGACCTTAGGTTGAGTTTAGTATTTCCAATATGGCTCCCACCGATGATTGGCTTCAAACAGCGCTTCAGGAACAGATGGGTGACGTCACAGATACTTTGACCATTCATTACACACACATGAAGCCCAAGGATGGCAGTCACTGTATCTGAATGTCCAACTTATTTACAGCTCATCTAACAAACAGGTGGAGCTGAAGCTGTTGCACCTGGCTAACAGCTACAACTGTCAACTGCAAGAAAAATTAGCCACGCTCCTAATTATGACAAATAATGCATAACTCAAATCCCTTCTTTACCCAATTGACCAGAGTATGAGACAGGTCTTTTTCCTTAAAATACATGGTATCATCTAATATTTGAGGTTTAGTGATTGAATGTCGATGTTCAATATAACAGTTGGCGCCAGTTACCTGTAAAGCAAGTGTGCCCCTGATGAATGGGGCCAGCCGTCAACCGCCGCCATGGAGCAAAGGGATGCAAGATGGAGAAACACGCGTATGATGAGCAAAGTTGCACTTAAGTAGGATAAGTTACCCGACAACTGAAGTGAGATGATGATGCTGGCAGAGTCGTTGTTAATGCAGCAGAAGCATGACGAAGGGTGAAGGGTTATATGCACAAGTAGCTGTCACAAAAAAAATCACCTTTAAATTAAATGAAACCTTAAAACTAAAGATGTTCTTGAGAGCTTTACATGAATAAACCAGCATAACAACAGTCCAGGTCCAAGTCCTTGTCTTCTCAGAATGATAGATGGAGTTAAACAAGAAGAAGTTAAAGATGATCTAAGACTCTCTGTACCTCACTGAGGACAGGAAAATTATTTATGAAGGTTCCTTTACTCCATCACTCTCCTTTTTGAGGAATAACATTATTTTAAGTTATTAAAAAATGAAGCCATGATGACATCATGTTGACCCACTATGGATTAAACACAGACTGACAAACTGAAGTGGTCGGTGGTAAAAGGACATAAAATAGCATTACTTCTTCATTCTTTTTAAAGTTTTTCCATTTTTTTTTCACTGCTTTCTCAGATTGTATTTCCCTGAACTGAGAATCAGAGCCTGGTCCATAGGTTTAATCCAGATAAAAATGATCTCACTTTGATAATCCACTGTTTTCTATCCAGGATAATGGAATCCAGCTTACCTTTATCCCGGTGTCTCTACTAAACTGCACAGGATCCACCTTGTCCAGACACACTCTTAAGGATTACCAAATCCAGATTAAACAGGAGGAGGCAAAATCCATACCAAAAGTAATAAATAATAATAGTGATAATGATAAGAAGAAGAAGAAGAAGAAGAAGAAGAAGAAGAAGAAGAAGAAGAAGATTATTATTATTATTATTAATAAGCAGTCACAAAGTTTGTTGCTGGTAAGGTATCTATAAGAGACTGATCAGCTGTTTATGATGTGCATTCACACCAGACGCAAACGATCGCGCTATTCGCGCGAACACAAACGCAAGAATGTTTTGTGTTTACTCGCTGTATTCGCACGAATGACTCACTCCATTCGCGCATCAAAATCGTGTGTACACGAGTGCCCAAGTTGTAATATTCGCGAGAGGGAGGGGGGGTTCCCACGCCACACTAGTCTGTTGTTATCAAACAAGATTGAGCTCGCGGACATTGAATGGGGAAGCCGGTTATGCTAAAAGGGGCAGAGCTAACTTCCTACTATTACCCATAGCTGGATTCAAGTGACAGACAAAGTATTTCACAACTCACCACATAATCCTCATCACTCTGTCCTCATAGTGAGCTCCTGTTTATTCCTGATCCCATAAAAACAGGTAGAGTCACAAAGTTTGGGGAAACTGCACAGAGATAGAATCAAAGTGTCACTTATATTCAAGATGAGTCAATCTTTTTTGGTCCAGACGTCACACCTCACGTCACCGGGTGATCTCCACGCTGATTGGCTATCGCAGCGCGATGGATTTGCCGGAGTTCAGATGTTTCAACTCTCGTGAATCATTCGCGTCGCCCAATTTGCGGGATTCGTGCCACCAGACCACTACAGACAGTTTATTAGTGTCTCTTCATTGACTTTACATGTAATTCATTCACGCAAATGATTTTATTCACGTTTGGTGTGAACGCACCATTAAGGGCAGCTGTCACTGTGTTCCTCTTCAGCACCATGGACAGTGACACTTATGTCAATTTTATCATTCAGTTGACACAAGGGAAGGAACATTGTTTATGGTCCAAAACATGAGGTGTCTGAAAAAAAAAAATAATAATAATGATGACCTTACTCATATAGCACCTCTCAAAATTTAGGTTTACAAAGTGCTTTGATGGACAAACAAAGATATACATAAGAACAAAACCAGAATCCAAAACACACATGAACTCAGAGAACAAAATAAGCCAAAGGACAGGCAGAAGAACCTGACACCAAAATCCCAGACAGAAAATAACTATAAGAACATAATGACCTGACAGCTGAATGACCCAACACAATGAGCCACATATTGACCCAACAACATGAGCTGAGACCAGGAGAACCAAAGATGAAAGATAATGTAAGAAGACAGGATGGTAAAAGCAATAAAATTACCTACAAATAATAAATAACAATCGTATTCATGTTTTGAGTAAGTATCCATGTCATAACCAGGGTAATGCTTAGATGCAATGTTTAAACTCCTTCAGGGTGAGACAACAGCCCTCTGCAGTGGTTGGGGTCCAGCTCCCTTGTTGATGTTGAACATCGTGTGTAATATAATCCTCCAGCCTCTCGTCTCCGTCTGTCATCTGTCCTTCCTCACTGTCACCTCTTCTCCTCAACAATACAGTATGTCTGTATAAGATCCACCTACTCCTCTGTCATCCCTCCTTTCTTCTCTCCCTCCCACTCTCTCCTTATTGTTTTCTTTTTCTCTCATTCCCCCTCCTACTCACTCCTCTCTTCCTCTCCTTCTTTTTGTGTTTTTGTCATCGTTAACATCAGGTGAAGAAAGCCAACGTTTGAAAATGAAAGGTTTTGTCGATCAGGTCTGGCTTTTCTCTCTTTCTTATCTCTATCGCTCTTTGTTTAGCCTCGTTCTCCTCTCTCTCTCTCTCTCTCTCTCTCTCTCTCTCTGTCTCTCTCTCTCTCTCTGTCTCTGCTCTCCTTTCCTCTATTTCAAGTGAGTTTATTTGTGTTTGAGTGTGTGTGTGTGTGTGTGTGTGTGTGTGTGCGCGTGTGTGTGTGTGTGTGTGTGTGCGTGCGTGCGTGCGTGTGTGTGTGTCTCACACTCAGGATTTTTTTAGAATCAAGATGTTTCATTAAGTGGCGTTGAGATTGAAGCCTCTCTCTCCCTTTTTCCAGTCTCGCTGATAGTTCCTCGGCTGCAGCAATCTGTGTATGTATGTGTGTGTGTGTGTGTGTGTGTGTGTGTGTGTGTGTGTGTGTGTGTGTGTGTGTGTGTGAGAGAGAGAGAGAGAGAGAGAGAGAGAGAGAGAGAGAGAGAGAGAGAGAGTTGTGGCTCTGGCTGGATGAGGAGAAAAGCCTCTGATGGCTCCAGTCACTCTCCCCTGAGCCTGCCGGATTAACTGGAACACAAACACACACTAACCCACACAAGAAAACATACACACACACACACACACACACACACATACTCTTACAGTATGCATACAAGCAGCAAAACATAACTATATAACTGCCAACTGTCCATGCATACATTCACACATTCACACAAACACACACACACATACACACATGAAGACACACACACACTTAACACACACACACACACACACACACACACACACACACACACATACACACCTAAACAAAATGTATGAAGGTAACTTGAATGGTGAAATGTATAAAAGTATTGATACTTTCTCAGTACTTCACATTTTCTAAGAGTATACATACTTTCTATTTTATTTATGTTAACTTGTTATGTATTTATGTATTTTATTTTTGCACAATAAAAAGAAAGCTGAACATCTTTGGTACTCAAAATGTAATCAGAGGAAATTTGGCATTTGATTTGTTGTAAGGTTTTGTGTTGAATGGATACTGATGACCAAAATGTCAACAACAAATATTTTCAAGCCATGGGCTACCATTTGAATGAAGTCCAATATACTGTTGCTATTTGGTGTATGTCACTCTATCCCTCCTTCAGGTCCTGTCCCTCTTCAGCTGTCCTGTCAAATAAAAGTAAATAAAATAAAATAATTGAAGCTCTTTTCACTCCTGATTTCTTACAAGAGTTAAAGACAGCCTACCACAAAATGTTCTTCTTCACCCACGTCTCTTACTGTGAACGTGAAGGCAGCACATGACGTCTCTGTGGAGTGTTGTTTTTTTTTTTTTTTAACTGTGTATCTATGATGTGTGATTGGCAGCATTCCCTGTGTAAATAAAAGAGTGGAAAAAGGAAATCACAGCAAGCCAGATAAGAGTACAAAGCAGCTTCAGCATGTGCACAAAGGTCACGCCGGTTTTGCGCTGATCACATGAATCAAATGTCCCACACACCCAAACACACACCCTGACTTCTAGTGGAAGGTATACTGGAGACTGTTTCACCTACTTTTGCCCAAGTAAATTTTCCAAAGATGATGTTCACACATTTATCTCACAACATGAAGTCCTGTCTGTCAGAAAATGCAAGGGGAGTCTTAACAGGACCTGTCATCAAAATCAAGCTGTGAAATTCCCAGTGTAATTTTGACGACATGACTTCAGACGAAGGACTGGAAACCTATGCTATGATGAGAGCTTTGACACTCATATCATTGTTGTATGTGACATGACAGATGTGTGGATGTCTTCAGTTCACATCTTGAAGATGATTCTCCCTCTTCAACCTCACATGATTTGATTCCTCCAGCTACATGTGAATCTTTCCAGGATAGCACCTATCTCTATATGCTATAAATATCATCAACGCAGCCCCCCTTTTCAAGGCGAACTCACATCAGCTCACCACAACTTCTTGCAGAGACTTTACACAGGGAGAGGCAAGAAAAAGTCTTGAGATAAGTCAGAGTGAAAAATGTGGGCTGTTTGCTTTCACACATACAGCTCACCCCAAACCTTTCAGGAAATTTTCAGGAGATTAGTGTGAATGCGTCTTTGGTGAATATGTTACCACCCAGTGGTGGATGTTTGATGGATGAGAGAAAGGAACTGTGTTGGCAAGAACTGGTAAAGGTGACCTTGCGACAATGGTGACATGAGTCGAAGAACACATGACACATCCTATATCCATATAAAAACACTTCATAGATACGTTAATACTGTTAAAAACTAAATTTCCCCACAAAGGGTCTTTAAAATGTGTAGACTTGTTTTCTTTAAATGGCCCACTTATTCAGGTGGTTTACAGTCAACAATAAAGTTTATGATCCTTCAACTTCTGACAATGTTTACTGTTAACATCATTTGCTTGCACTTCAATTTGTATGTACCCAAAATGTTGGATACTTTAACGGCCAAATTCCACCGGATCTGTCTCCGGTCCGTCACGGCACCGGACCTGATAGGTTTCTATTATAGTCGATGTGTTAACTTCTTCTGGATCTGCTCTGACTCAGCATGCTGAAGTCCTCCAGATCAGATGAGCAAGACTTCTTGTTTTTGCTGGATGCCGGAGCGCGATACAAACATCTCTACAGAGAAAATCGAGCTGAACAGGAAGTCAGGCACCAAAATAAAATGAAAAAATCTACTTGATTGTCAGAAAAAAACCACTGTTATTGCCAGATATTTTTTCACTTAACTAAGGAAACAAATCGTCATGATGAGTGGAGCCAGGCCTGGAGTCATCAGGTCAGAGGTTTTCAGAGGACCATAAAGACTAAATGGATGAGGAGGAGTCAATATCGTTGATTAAGTAAATACAGAGGGAAAACCTTGGTTACATGATTCCAGCTGTCTGGTGGCCCTGCTCTGTGCTACAAGAGAGCACGGAGCCGGACCCGAGCAGATCAGAGACGGACCGGTCACAGATCTGGTGGAAGTCTGATGTAAGACTTTTACTCCAGTGATGTTAGAATAGCTCACTTTCACTTCCATCAAAAGTCTTTCTCTGGTGTGATGTCTGGACTTTTACTCAAACACGGCTTTCAGTTACTTCACCCCCCACTGTTAACAAATTCACGCACACACACATTCACATATACAGGCACATTAATCCTAAAAAAACAAACACAAACCACCTATTCAAGGACACAAACAGCAGAACTGCACAAACACACACACACACACACACACACACACACACACACACACACACACACACACACACACACACACACACACACACACACACAGCAGACGTAAGTCACAGTGAGTCTGATTCCAGGAAGTGTTGCTCAGGCTGTTTTTAGTCCTGGACATTAAATATTTAAAGGGACCAATCACAAGGTTTAATTGAATCTGAGGCCCCTCCCTCCGGGGGCGACGGGCTACAATCACAGCCAATTAGAGGCAGATGAGGCTGACAGTAATGGGTGCTATCTCTTAGTCCCTGGAGAGGGAGAGAGAGAGAGAGAGAGAGAGAGAGAGAGAGAGAGAGAGGGAGGAGGGCTTGGAGGGGGGGGGGGATTAGGACCACCCATGCACACACATACACACCAACACACAAATCTGCACATGGAGATGCATATGTGTACAGTATGCACACACACTCCCTCAGCAATAATCATATTTACAAAGTGTGTGTTAGTCTCTTTGTGTGTTTTGTGTGTTGTGTTGGGAGTGGGAAGGGGGACATGCAAATCTACGTTAACCTAATTATTCTGTGGGTCCCCTGTGTTTTCTCATTAGAACTCAGTGCCAGCAGGGACTGGGGCGAGAGACACCAACTCAGAGCGAGAGAGAGAGCGAGAGATTTAATAAGGCGGATTGAGCTACAAATGAATAGAAAGCAGAGAAAAAGACGGAGCGATGCAGAGGGATGAGTGTTACACAGACACAGAAGACAGCTTGTTGAAAAGTATATGAGCCATAAACTCCCAGAGTGACTCATGAGGGAGGTTGCTCACACACAGACAAACACACACACACTTTCTCACATACTGTATATATATTCCTGATACCCATAATCAAAATTGCTTCAGTGTCTTGACTGTAAAAGTTTACAGTTTGATCATACAACTGCTTATTTTTAATCAATATCAAATTATAAAAACAAATACACACGACGAGTGTGAACTGAGAAAAAAGTTCAGTCTACAAGCACGTGATGACTGTTTCATATTCAGGATTTGACAACAACAATCAGACAGATAGAGCGTTTTGTTTGGCCTCAGAATTATAATAACGTTGAAGATGAGCTAAAATAAAAAATGTTATGTATAGGGATGTTCACAATTAATCGACTTTCGATTGATTGTTAAGAACTTACTCAAACACATTTTTTTTTTAGATTTTATATCAAACATCAAACATCATGTGGTCTCATATTTTGTTCCTATCAGGGAGTTATTTTTAGGTTAAAGTTTCGATGTGAATCAGCTGACTGAAGGCATTGCGCACAGTAGAGACGCTCAGCTGGGAGCTGTGGCTGAGTGACAGGTCTCCACGAGCTCTTTTTTTCCCTGCCGCAGGACTGATTATGAACCGGTTGCGCTCCCGGCTGACACCTAACCATGTCCATATGCTTATTCTTCTCAATAAGAATGAGTAGACAGAAAACTGGACACTATGAGTCTATATATATTTCAGTTACCAATGTTGTTTCAGTATGGAAGAGACTCTCAGAGAACTAATGCTGTCCCCAGAGAGGCTACATGAATGTTCTTTGTATTTCACCAACACACTAAAGTATTCAAAGTCAGCCTTGTTTATTGTTTTCATTATGCAAATTGTTCTTATTTGATGATGCTGACTGCATGAAATGTCTCAAACACATGATATGATATACTGTGCTGCTGGTCTGCTACTTATGGATTCTTACCCCGAGGATCCACAGGATGTGTGTGAGCCGCTTTCCGTCAGTGACACGGCTTTGCTCCGTCCGAGGGCTTGCGCCCTGCTCCACAGGAGGCGTGTCTGGAGCATAGCGCCAGCTGAGAGCAGTCAGGATCAGCTGGGTCCAGTAGAAAACTACATACAAACAATCATCTTAAAGTCCTGTTGTAATCGACATGGATCACAGATATTTGGCTGTTTGTAGCTTACATCCATAATCGATGAGCATTTGTGATCTAAAAGATCTTTAAATGGTTGAGAGTCTGTATACAGTTGTTTTTTTTAAATTGGCAGGTGTTGCATGTGATCCTCCTGCATAACTTCCTGTCCAGGTTGTTCTTTTCTGTGCGGATTGTCGCGTGCTGGGCGTGAGCTCCGTCAAAAATAGACTTGAAGCGTATCTCTGGCAGAGCGGTGCAGGGACACGTTCCCGAGACGGAGCTGAGACACACTTAGGCACTCTCTGTGGACACTAGAGCATTGACTAGAATGGGAACGTATCCATGCATCCCGTGGATTTTAGGAGTTACATTCATTGTGTCCTTCACTGAACAGATGATGTTACATCCTATCAACAACTCAATGTTACTCAATCCAATGTCACAGAGCTAACCAATCAATGACCAAGGAAAATTAAAAATATACACAAATAATTACTTTAATAAACTTATATGTAAATAGCTCACTGTGTAAATGCTGTAAAAATATTTTTAACCTTGTGGTGGGAAAAATACAGACATGATAGTATTTTGTTCTTGCTTTGATCAGAAGCTAGAAACATTCACACATACCAAACCAGGTAGGTGACCAGGAAGCAAGAGGTGATAAGAAACTCTCTTGTTTGTCTTACAGTTTTTTGAAGATGCTCAATGATGTGTTAATGTTATTCTCTGAAGAGGATAAGTACCGTGTTGTATCTTCACTCTGGGTCAGTTGAGCAGACCTTGTCTCGGTTGTTAGATCACTCTGCCATCTGACCGCTTTGCAAAGCTTACTGAAGGCCGGAATAAAGCTCACAAAGACAAACCATTGTTGTTTGAGTCTATCATTTCCAGATTTCCACCACAATTTTTACTCAAATACGTAGCTAAAATTTATGAACAGACTTTCATGTGTTTTTTTTGCAGACATACTGTAACTGGAGGGATGAATTTCTCTTCACTTTTGACCTGATCACTCCATCGGTTCTGTAAACAATGCAGCATTATGGAAAAGGACGTTTTGGCTTGAAGCCGATAATCCCTAGCCCTTTGGCTTCACCTGAATGCATACATAGTTGACCACTGTTTCCAGGGACAATGCCGAGGGGGTTGCAAAACTGGAAACACAACAAAAAGTCCCATCATTACACTGGTTACACGTTCTTAGATCAACTTGAACATACAAACTGTTGTTATTTGGAATCAATCCCACAAACTTCATCCTGCTACTCAAAATACCTATAAAGACCTGCTTCAGCTAATGCTTTTTTTTGTCCTGTTAAGCCTTTAGCTCTTGAATTCTCTTGAATGCAACCTTCATTGTAGTTTTTGCATTGAAAGTTAGATACAGATATGTGAGTAACAGTTTTTAATGTGTTTTGATGTGATTTGGGAATCGGGGAAACGAACAATTCAGCAAATATTTGGGACAAAGCAGACAAGAATAATGGCAGAAAAGTTTGAGCAACCCCAAGTGATGATTTAGACAAGGAGGACTGCACCAGCAGGAACTTAAATCTACTTTCACCACTGCTTGATACAAGAACATCATCTATAATACATCTGCAATATGCTGCAGAGAGAAGGATCCAGAGGGAAAACAGGCTGTACGCACACTCCTCCATTGTTTTTACTCTAACTCTGAATAAACTGATGACGGGTTGTTTTTGCACTATTGAACTTTGAGGGTTAACTTGCTGTCATTGAAGTATCACGCAAAATCAGAAATCTATGTCTCGTCTTACTCTCCTCAATCCAAACTGTCAGTTTAAAAGCTGATATCTTAACTTTTGTTTGGCAATTTTCAGCAACTCTTAAGTATTCTCTCTGTCTAAATCACTCCAAAGAGAGCAAAAACATCCATTCACAGAGAAAATTCCCATGCAGATCATCATCCTACAATGATTGACAGTTGAAAGGTTTATAATTGAATATGTGCTGCCTGAAAACAAAGAAATGAGACCACACAACAAAACTATCGCTGCGTATCCCCTCTGCAGTCTGTCTTATGTAAAATGAGGACACATTTTTATTTCCAGAGGGGAAATCTGAAGAAAAGAGACCAAAGAAAAAGTCCTCTGAAACTGTGACATCAATGAATCAGGACAATTTTTCTGCACATTTTCTCCTTCACCTAACTTCCTCCCTTCCTCTCCTTCATGCACCTTTAACAGTGGAAAACTGGTCAGCCCAGAAAGTCTCCAGAAAAAGTGGCAATGAAACACAAATACAGTATACTCAATCTGCTGGGTGCTGCTTCTGCTTTTAAATCTTGTCTTAAAGGGATAGTTCGTTTTAGATTAACTTTTTTGTTTTCAGTGGGGTTGTATGCAAAACGTGTGTATTCGAACACCGAAGCTGTCTACAAGAAGGGCCTGAGCTGGATGACGATTGCACTGGAGAATATCGATTTAAGTTTTAGATCCTCACAGATCACCTGACATGTTAGGAGGCCTCACTCGTAGCGGAGCTGGAAACCAGCTGGAGGATCAACATGACAGCTAGGCCTTCAACCACTGCAGTCAACTCCATCACATTTTTCAGCTAACTTTAAAAGTCCAAACCAAACACCAATGTTTGAGTAAGAGTACGCTCTATTTAGACATTTTTCAGCACTTTACTTTGCCTTCAGAAAGCCCTATTCACAGACACATTCCTCTGCTTGCAGTGTACTGATCACTTATTCTATATTTTAATTATTTTAATTAAAAATATATTCAAAAACCATGTAGCTGTAAAATAAATGAATGTTTGTATATTGTTGTGATGTCAGAACACGGAGGAGCCATGATCTGTTGGAACATTAATAATGGGCCACCCTCCACCTTTAATAACGCCCCTGTACTCATCAACTTTTTCAAGGCAGAGAGCTGAAGCAAAACTGTCTCTCTCAAGCTGTGTGTGCTGAAGTCAATCCAGCAGAAGGCTCAGTCAACCACACTTCCCATATCTCCTCCTGTTTGTCGCATGATCCTTCTTTGACTGCGCTCCACTGATTACATACAAGCTGCACCTCAGCTCACCGGGAAACCTGCGCTTCAAGGCTGCTGCATCTATTCGATAAAGAAAAACCTGCATGTCTGTGGATGCAGAATTCAACCTCTGCAGGCAGCACAGAACGTTAGAAATTCTTGGCCAAAAAGGCAATGATAGGCACGTTGAAATGCTATTGTGGGAATGGCTCCTTTAACAGTGCAGTTTACTTTGATCATATTTGATATGGACAGTTCAATAAACAGAGCTCCAATACAAAGCATGTAACTGATATGTACCATAAGGAGTTTATTGCTCATGTTAATTATTAGTTGGGTCTTTACATTTACAGTGCAGTTAAAATATACAGCGTCTGGTATCATAAAAGCACTTCACACTGCACAGATGAAGATGCAATTAAATAAGAATGCCATAGAAAAAGGTGCAACATTGCATACACTAATACAGTAAATTATTTAAATCACAAAAAGCTTAAACCACAGCCCCTGACCAAAGAAAAGGTTGTGTGTTGGCTGTGTAAGATGGAAATAGAAGCAGATTGTGACGATTTGAAAAACATTTAAACTCTATTGAATTTGATGCCAGCAACATGTTTCTGAAAAGTTGGGACAGGCACAACAAAACACTGAAAATGTTCTGAAATGCTAAAATAACAGGCCTGATGGTTCATCTTAAGATCAATGAGGTTAACAGGAAACAGATCAGTGACTTAATGAGGTGGTAAAAGATCATCTCAGAGAAGCCGACTCTCAGAAGCAAAGATGGGGAATCGTTCCCCCCTGTTAAAGACTCTGCTTTCACAAAGTGCACCAACTAAAGGAATATGTTTCAGTGATTTCATCATCTCCTGTCCATGATATCATTAAATGATTCAGAGAATCTTAACACATTTGGACCAAGCCAATACTGATCTTTAGGCCGTCAGTCGGCACCGCATTAAAACCAGACATGATTCTGTAGAGGAAATCACTGCATGGGCTCAAAATCACTTTGAAATCCACTGTATGTGGCTCCTTCCTTAGTGGAAGGGTCCAGGTGCTAAACTGGCCATGGAACAAGAAAGTCCAAGAAAGTCCAAGAAAGTACAAGAAAGTACAAGAAAGTACAAGAAAGTACAAGAAAGTACAAGAAAGACACATCCCACTTGAAAATAAAATAAGTTTATCTCTTCAGTTGCCAAACACATAGGGCCTGATCTACTAAGATCCCAAATAACGAGCGCTAATTTGCATGTGCAAATAATAATTTTGCACGTACTATTTCTGGGCGTGTTGCGGGTGATCTACTATGACTGCGTGCGCAAATGATAACGAGTGCAAAAGTGGTGTGGACCGCCCTATTTTACGAGGATTTTGCGTGTGCTATCGGCTGTCACTATGGAGAGTTTGAGAGAACTGAGTGGTCTTAAGCGATAAATGAAGTTTGAAGACATGGAGTTGGAGGTCTTTGTGGAGGAGGGAAATAAACACATCGGTGAACTCCAGCAGAGACATCTAAGCATTAGAAATATGGAGAGAATATTGTGTCTTTAATATGCAATCAAAAATAATGGATTTGAGAACAAAAAACAATTTTGCAAACAAAATTATGATTTGAAAAATATGAAATAATGCTATGAATAAAGGAAATATATTTGTGATTAAAAATGTATCTTTATAAATCCACTCTTTTTTTGTTACAAACAAAATTATTATTCTCACGAACCACAGATTCGTTTGCGTTTCCAGTTTTTGCGTTTGCGTTTCCAGTTTTTGCGTTTGCGTTTCCAGTTTTTGCGTTTGCGTTTCCAGTTTTTGCATTTGCGTTTCTACATAACTGTCATGGGCGGGACCTCCCCTGAGAGATGCAAGAAGCCTCCTGATTGGTCAGTCTCACTCAGAGAGACGGTGTGACAACTTCCGCCCCAACAAGTTGTTGCCGTGAAGGGAGACATATCAACATCGAGAAACAGGTACGTTTTGCGTAACATACTTGTCTATTTTCTGTCTTATTGGTGCTATTATGGTTACACTTGTCGTTCGTTCTTCCAGTGTTTTTTTCCCCTAACCGTTTTGGACGGCGGTATCAGACATTAACACTTAACACGCTGTGTGCTCGTCATTAGTGACTGACTTTATTACCGCCCGGCTTTAGTGACAGTTATCCTAATTTCATAGTTATCGGCCTGTTTATAAATAAATAAACGAACTTTTTCATTAGATATACAATCAGAACAAATCAGGAGGCGTGTGTGTGGATTGTTGAGGGGTCATTCCTCCATTAAGTTAAGTAAAAAGAAACTAAAAGCATAAAAGGGACATATTTTCACTGATCTTCAACCCTTAGGGTTTGATCATGTTTTATTTATCACTGTCGCTGGCACCAGAAAGCAGCATCAGGAAGCAGTTTACTGAGGTAACTGTTATTATGAGCCGGGCGGTAATAAAGTCAGTCACTAATGACGAGCACACAGCGTGTTAGGTGTTAATGTCTGATACCGCCGTCTAAAACGGTTAGGGGAAAAAAACACTGGAAGAACGAACAACAAGTGTAACCTTAAAAGCACCAATAAGACAGAAAATAGACAGGTATGTTACGCAAAACGTACCTGTTTCTCGATGTTGATATGTCTCCCTTCGCGGTTTTATCGACCTACTGGTTTCTACGCTAACTGGTTTCCATGATCCAGCTGTGTTGTATTTACTTACAGACAGGCGCTGTGTTCTGCTTCAGACACAAGATTCGCCACACATTTACAAACATATTAACAGAAGTTCTTGGGTCTCATCTCACATCTACTGAAGCAACAATGGTCGGATCAGTGAGCAGTGCATCACAGCTACCCACGAAAGTCATTAAATATGTAAAAATAAAGTATTTTCAAACTTAAACGGAGTTGGATTCGTTCCCACGAGAGCAAAATATGATTAAGTCAAGAGGCCGCAACCTAAGCTCGTGAGCCACGAAGCTCACATTGATTTAGTGATTCTGACAGGTATCAATCAACTACGTCATCATCCAGGTCACAGCCAGGGGACATGTTAGTCTGTGTTCACCTGAAACAACTGGTTTCCTTGAATTCATATCAGGAAATACTGGACCATGTTTAGCGAAAGTTTCCTCCAAACTTCGGCCTTATTAACCTCTGAACTGCAGCACACTACTACACCTTACTTTGTCACAGGTAAATACTTTATAACGGTGACCATCTAACCCACAGAACTCGGTTAAAATACACCTTTAGACGGTTTACGTGGAGCCGTGGGAACACAGTGCAGGAGGAGTTTTCAAGTCGTGTCTCAGTTAGAGTCTACTGCAGGAAGAATAACTCCGGTGAAGGAATCACAGGATCACAGACATCTACAAAAATATATGCAAAGACGAACAAAAACACAGACTCGATCTTACGCGAACAAAATTCACGAGTCCAAAAGTCTCATTCCACAAACATAACCACTATGCCACGAACTCTACTGAAATGATATAGCTCTGTCACTGAAATATTATACACGCTCACGTGGGGTAACATTTTGGTCTGTGCTCGTCTAAAACAACAGGTTACTCTGTGTCTGTGTGAGGAAATACCTCAATATATTTAGTAAGGTGTTTGTAGGTAGAGATGCTTTATTAGCTGCTGCCTTACAGCACACTTCAGAACTACACATATTCACAAAGGCAAAAAGTGACGAACATCAGGTAAAGTGTTACCTGGCGTGGAGTTCAATAATGTTTTAAATAGTGATTATAAAATACATTGCGGAGCAACACTGTCCTTTGTCTTTTCTTAGCTGTATTTTTGTAGATGTCTGTGATCTTGTGATTCCTTCACCGGAGTTATTCTTCCTGCAGTAGACTCTAACTGAGACACGACTTGAAAACTCCTCCTGCACTGTGTTCCCACGGCTCCACGTAAACCGTCTAAAGGTGTATTTTAACCGAGTTCTGTGGGTTAGATGGTCACCGTTATAAAGTATTTACCTGTGACAAAGTAAGGTGTAGTAGTGTGCTGCAGTTCAGAGGTTAATGAGGCCGTAGTTTGGAGGAAACTTTCGCTAAACATGGTCCAGTATTTCCTGATATGAACTCAAGGAAACCAGTTGTTTCAGGTGAACACAGACTAACATGTTCCCTGGCTGTGACCTGGATGATGACGTAGTTGATTGATACCTGTCAGAATCACTGAATCAATGTGAGTTTTGTGGCTCACGAGCTTAGGTAGCGGCCTGTTGACTTAATCATATTTTGCTCTCGTGGGAACGAATCCAACTCCGTTTAAGTTTGAAAATACTTTATTTTTACATATTTAATGACTTTCGTGGGTAGCTGTGATGCACTGCTCACTGATCCGACCATTGTTGCTGCAGTAGATGTGAGATGAGACCCGAGAACTTCTGTTAATATGTTTGTAAATGTGTGGCGAATCTTTTGTCTGAAGCAGAACACAGCGCCTGTCTGTAAGTAAATACAACACAGCTGGATCACGGAAACCAGTTAGCGTAGAAACCAGTAGGGCGATAACAGCGGCAACAACTTGTTGGGGCGGAAGTTGTCACACCGTCTCTCTGAGTGAGACTGACCAATCAGGAGGCTTCTTGCATCCCCCAAGTGAGGTCCCGCCCATGACAGTTATGTAGAAACGCAAATGCAAAAACTGGAAACGCAAACGCAAAAACTGGAAACGCAAACGCAAAAACTGGAAACGCAAACGCAAAAACTGGAAACGCAAACGAATCTGTGGTTCGTGAGAATAATAATTTTGTTTGTAACAAAAAAAGAGTGGATTTATAAAGATACATTTTTAATCACAAATATATTTCCTTTATTCATAGCATTATTTCATATTTTTCAAATCATAATTTTGTTTGCAAAATTGTTTTTTGTTCTCAAATCCATTATTTTTGATTGCATATTAAAGACACAATATTCTCTCCATATAGAAACACGATTTGGGAGGCCATCTGTGAAAAGGTGAATGATGTGAGAAAAAACAGAAGATCTGCCGATTAAATAAACGCATCTACTCTACTCCAAAATGCAATCAGTGTTTTGATGGAGTTTAGAGAGCGATTTGATGAGGCTAAGTCTGCCACTCTTGCTCTAGAAAAGTTAGGCGTCACTTGGATGAAGACAGTCGCCTCACTGTCCCAGGGAGCAACTTTCGGGTGAACGTTTTTAATGCCGGATATCATCATCCAGCAACTGTCTCAAAGATTCACCAGCTTAAATGGAACTGTGAACATGTTTAAGGCAACACACTGCTGCAAGCACGAGATGAGGAGTTACGCAGAGCTGCCTGGCGCAGCTCAGTGAGCGCTCATTCTCCAAGTTAAAACTAACTAAAAACCCCTTGATGAGCACGATGGGACAGAATAGACTGAGTGGACATGTCATGTTATCTATTGAGAATGACAGATCAAAGAAAATGGACATACAGTGCATCGTGGACAAGTCCGCGGAGCTTAAGGCTCGTCCAAACAGTGGTGAGTAGGCCTAGTTCATATTGATTTTTTGTTTGTATGTGAACATGTGGGCCGCTGTGCCAATTTGACTAAACTTTATAGCTGTTGATACAGTGACCTCATGTGCTCTCATTATATGAAAAAGTTAAAGTGGGTGTCAGAATGATGCGGTCGCTATCCGTGGTGCTGAACTGCTTTGAATTTGTGCTGTTTTATTATTATTATTATTATTTTGTTCTCTTGGTTTGATTGACTAAAACATTTAGTAATGCTTGTAAGCCCAGCTTTTGCGGGCATGTTGTAAAGCGATGTTACGATGAGCTTTACAGTGACCGCAGCCATGTGTGCGTAATGCTGTGCCAGTTTGCACCTGCCTTTCAAACGTGCTAAATAAAGACGCAAATACAGCGCACGCTATCTGTTTCAGGTTTGATAGATCACATTGCGTGTGCTAAATGTTTACATTTGCATCTCCTCCTCCCAGTATTTTGCGCGTTCTGATGATCTACATGTATTCTGCATATTCATGAAGGCAAACACGCTAAATGATTTGCGAGTGCTATTTTGCTCATTTCAAAGACGCAATCCTCGGTGCTCCCGGTTAGTACGTCAGCTTTGCGTGCGCTATCAAGTTTGCACGTGTTTTTATACACGCAAACCTTTAGTAGATCGGGCCCTTAGTGTTAATAAAAGAAGAGGTGATGAAACAGAATGGTAAACACAACCTTGTATCCAAACATGTTTCCAAACATGTTGCGAACATCAAATTTACATAATTTTCAAAAAAATTATCGTGTTTTCACTTTAAATATTATATATTTCTTTTCAATCTATTTGATATAAAATATGGGCGTTCAATGTTCTGGGCATTCATTGTATTCTGGTACTATTTACATTTTACAAAGGGTCCCAGTTTTTGTTAGAAATGGTGAGAAGCAGTCCAGCTTAGAAGCTTGAATTAACTTAGCGGTTAGTTAACATTTATTTTGAAAGATTTCATATTTACAAGTAATTTATTTGTCGATTAGTTTGTCCATTTTCCACTCCAAAGGTAAGATAAAACTTGTTTTGCAACTGCTCTAATGCATGCATTATCAGGTAGGATGTTGAGGATAAGTAATACAGAATTAGTTGCATAATTTGTGAGTGAGAGAGGTGATAAAAACAGAGCTGTTGAGCCGTGAACAAAAATAATAAAGGATAATCCTGATGATAAAAATGCTTAATTGTGAACCGTGATTGCAAACCAACAGGTTATAAACCCCCAAAACCAACAGAATTACAATTATTATCTAAACACCCCATAGCTGTTGTTTATTTTCCCTCTTAGCACTCACAAAAACACTCTTGTAGTCAGCGTCTGTCAGCTTTGCATGTTTTTTTCTGGAACTGGAAGCAGCTTTTTAAGAACATTGGACCACTGCTGCTTTTTCTCCTGCCAGGACTCGTTTAAAGCCATAGCACAGGCTCACAGGGTATAATGTGATACATGTCAGACAACATTCACCATATTGTTGAGTGCTGGCTGCAGTCAGCATGAAAATCACATGGAATTTGCCAAGTGTCTTTTGAAAAGCAACAGAAATGTTTGTCAAAGTTAAATGAGAACATAGGGAGGAGATTCTTTCTTATGTTAAAAGAATAAAGGACGATGTGAAGCAGAAAACTTGGATCAGAGGAGGACAAAAGGGAAAATTTGCTGCCACATGATGTGCATTCCTTTGTTGATGCAGTGACGGTGCTAACTGCTGTGGTGGATGGTTCCTGGGGATCTCACCCTGGTGTCACTGTCCACTCACTCTCAGTCACACAAAGAGAATAAAATGACTTACTTATTATAGACTTATGCAGACAAAAGGCCCTCTGTAATCCCACCCATGGGAGCAGAGATAGAGGGCACCATGCTAACACTTTGGCGTGCACTGTGCAGAGCGATAGCTGGTTGTGTTTACAGACATTCAACATTTGAGTCCAGAGCTTGATATCTCAAAAAGCACTGACCGGTTTTCGAGGAAAAGATGAGTTCATGCATAGTCTCAAAATATTTACTTTTCAGATTTCTCTCTCTCTCATTAGCACTCTCAGAGGGCCCATATTAAAAATGTAGTCATTGTTTTTTATATTCTTGAAGTTATAAATGTCACAAGTCAATGTGGGGTCTCTTTCTAAGGCTTCCTTCACCCTAAACTATATACAAAAAAAGTTTGGTCCACGCTGCAATGAGATACATCCTAATGCAGTCAAGGGAACCAAGTGACTGAGCACCATAGTCTCCCCCCAAGAAAGCCAAATCCGGATATCAAAAGGAAAAGTGCATGAGGAAAAAGAGTGTAAGAAAGCTTAAGGACAGGAGTCCTTTCAGACTAGATTCTGTCAAAAGATACGTATGCACATCTCAAACAGATGTGTGTAGCAACAACAAAAGGCATTTCAAGCTATTGATTTCCAGCATTACAGATAAAGTAGAAAGTCTGCAAAAGTTTCCTCTGTTTGTTTTGACCTGAAGCCTTGGGACTGTTTAGTGATATCCAGGGGTCAGATTCTAAATTGAGACCATGCAGTAACCTCTGTCCTTAAGAAAAGAAGCCAAAGCAGAAGTGCTAAAACTGCAGTTCCTTAAGTGTCTCCTTGAGGCTGGCTATGGAAGCACAGGAAACCACATACACACCCATTCAAAAAAGCCGATCTTTACAGCAGAAATGAACATCTTTACAGCTGGTTACAAAAAAAGGTTTTGGTTCTGTAGCTGTTAGTGAGGAGGTTAAAGGCCTGCCTCAACCCCACCTCTGTGCCTGTAGTTAGATCGTCCGAAAGTTAGGCTGAGTCAGCATTTCCAACAAGGTGTCCACAAATGAAAGGCTTCAAGACTAGGAAACCAATGGGTTAAATCACTGAGGCCACATCCATGTATCATTCCGTCTATGTCTGAAACTCTCTCTTGCTCACCCCTCCTGTCAAGAAGCTTCTGTTGCGTGATAACTATGATCCTCTATTTGTCAGGTTTTTACCATCAGGAACTATCAATACAAATTATTTTACACACAATAACAACAACTATCTGCTTTTTCATCGTCTTATATGTCTTTTGAATGGTGCATCTTTGACAGCCACTCACTAAATACAAAAAACGTGTACGTTACTAGGTTTGTCCATTCTGCTTTACTGTAGAAACATGGCGGCCTCCATTGAAGGGGACCTGCTACTTATGTACAGATAAAAGGTTCACTCTAAGTAAACTTAGACTTATGAACATTAGATTCTATGTACCAAGTCTGCTCTGCTAAATTACGCTACACACTTCACCTTTAACTCAAGACTCCTGAAATTCACAAAGTCTGTGTTCCCTGATTTTTTTAGGTGATGCAGAGGGATGCCATTTCTTGCATAGCTTTGTCTAGCATTACAGTGTTCACAACAAGCACGTTGGCTGATTGTGCGCATGTGTGTGTGAGAGTGTGTTGCCTACCCTGTGGGCCACACAGCGTTGTATGATTAATAGGCCTTTAAGTGTGATGAAGTGACTTTTGCCATTCCCTAATATAGAAGCTGTCATCTTTGTGTGTGTGTGTGTGTGTGTGTGTGTGTGTGTGTGTGTGTGTGTGTGTGCGTGTGTGCGTGTGTGAGTGTCATAAATGATTATTGCTTTAGGGAGAATCTATGCATGTGACCCCTGACCTCTGACTATGACTCAAAGATGGTCACACACTGACACACATGAACAATAGCTCAAATTCTCAAACACAGATTGATACACTCCAGCATGCACCTATATAAAGTCCCTCTCTCTCCGCACACACACACACACACACACACACACACACACACACACACACACACAAACACACACACACACACACACACACTCATGCAGTGGTAGGTGTCGCTGGGGAGATAATGGTGAGGTGACAGGTCAGGAGCTGGAGGGAGGGTTCGAGAGTTAAGAGGTTCAGAGGGGGGACAGCACTCTGGCTGATTGGTTATGGTCCCGTGGGAGGAGGGAGGCACAGAGACATGACATCATACTGTCCTGTGAGAGGAGGAGGTAGAGTGGGAGAGAAAGAGAAAGGTGAAGGTCAGGGGGTCAAGCAAAGGAGCATCGTACGGTGACAACAACACCATCTGCATGAGGTCAACATGTCATTATCACCAGGCATCCCAGTGAATTTACACCTTTCACCCTTTGCTCTTTTAGCCTCAGTAACCTGTCCGGGGAAAGAAAGAGTACATTTCTGTGAGGAGAAATCTGTTCTTTTTACTCAGGGCCTTACTTTTACATATTCTGGGTCTACAGGACCTTCCGTTTTGATTTACACTGGTCGATTGTGCCTACCTGTAGCCACCAAACAACTTTCAGTTTTGCAACCCATTACTCCCAATAAAGTATGTCCAATCAATGTACTTGTTTTGGTAACTATGCTTAGATTTTTATTCTGATAGCATTACAGACAGCATTTCTACAGACAAAGACCTTCTTTGAGAAAGAAATATTTGTTTCCAAACAAACAGCTGTGACATCTCTCCCTTAAAAGCCAGACTGCATTGAATCGATCCGTTAAAGAGAAGGAATCCTACTCATAAGAGACCTTCCTGTAAAGTGAACAGTGGTAATGTGCATTAGAATCCTGACAGGGTAAGCAGGACTCTGACATTGACATACTTTGAGCAGGTGCCTTCGCTTCCAAGGACTACCTTGCAGTCATGTTTCGTGGAGGCAAACTGAAACAATCAAAAAGAACAATTTCAAACTTTTGGAAACCATTGTTAATTCAGAACAAAGAATTTACGCAAATAATGGGCACAGGCTTGGAAATACTGGAGTCACCCTTTACAAGAATGATTAAATGACTGGGAAAATACACTTTTTCGATAGATTTCTGCAATGTCACAGCATTTATTTACATCCAGAGTTTAATTCATTTTCTGCCAAGATATTTTATGATGGGAGAGTCAGACCGCTGAACAAATTCTTCTTCAGCAAATTCCAAAGATTCTCAATGGGGCTGAGGTCTGGACTCTGTGAAAATGAAGTCTCATGCTCCCTGAACCACTCACTCACAATGTGAGCGCGATTAATTCTGGCACTGTCATCTTGGAATATGCCCGTACCATCAGGAAAGAAAAACTCCATTGGTAGAAAGACCTGGTCAGTCAGTATAGTCAGGTAGTCAGCTGACCTCATTCTTTGGGCCATAACGTTGCTGAACCTAGACCTGACCAGCTGCAGCTGCCCCAGATCATAACACCGCCCCCACAGGCTTGTAAAGTAGGCACTAGGCATGATGGGTGTATCACTTTGTCCGCCTCTCTTATCTTGATGCACCCATCACTCTGGAACAGGGTAAATCTGTACTCGTCAGACCAGATGACCTTCTTCCATTGCTCCAGAGTCCAATCTTATGCTCCCTTGGTTGTTTACTTTGCTTGATGCAACTTTGATGCAGGCCACTAATTTGACCCTCTGAAACAGATTAACATCCTTTCAATAGGATACGTCTTCCGACATGGTTGTTTAAGAAATGAGAAGCTACTCACTTCACCAGCTATGGTTAAATAAGTTGTTGCTAGCTGTAACATATTCATCACTGCAGTAATTATCCAATGGAAGGCTTACCTACTTGCTTTTGTTAAATCCAGGTGACAACTTTTTTGGGGGATGGGCAGTGTATATCCGTAGAGAGATATACTTTATTTGTCCCCCGTTGGGGGAAATTCTTTTTGTTACAGCAGCTTACAACACAGCACAGGGGAATACAATAATGTACTAACATAGTTAAAAAATACAATAACAATAGTAAAAGTAATAGCAATGACAAGGGTAAAATATAATAAAATAAAATAATACAAAATAGAATAAAATAAAATAAAATAAAATAAAATAAAGTAAAAATATGGCAACTATTACAGATATATACACACTATGTACACTTCTATCTGATAAATAGATAAGGTAAGTTATTGCACGATAAAAATTGCACCAGGTTATTTAAAAACAAACATACACAGTATGAAGAGCAGTGCGATTCAGATGGATACAGTAATTATTTGTGAATGTGCCAAGTCACATAGTAACTTCCATGTAGTGAAATGAAAGATGAGAACAGATGATTAATGGGACACAGCAGTGCTGGTGTTAAACAGTCTGATTGCAGATGGGATGAAGGACCTGTGGTAGCGCTCCGTCCTGCAGGGTGGGAGTCTCAGTCTGCTGCTGAAGGAGCTGCTCAGGAACCCCACAGCCTCATGCAGGGGGTGAGAGGGATTGTCCATGATGGATGTCAGCTTGGCTAACATTCTCCTCTCACCCACCTCCTCTATGGAGTCCAGAGGACAGCCCAGGACAGAACTGGCCCTCCTGACCGGTATGTTAAGTCTTTTCCTGTCCCTGTCGGTGCTCCCTGCTCCCCAGCAGACCACTGCATAGAAGAAAGCAGACGCTACCACAGTGTCATAAAATGTCCGTAACAGAGTCCTGCACACTCCGAAGGACCTCAGTCTTCTCAGCAGGCTCAGACGACTTTGGCCCTTCTTGTACAGGACGTCAGTGTTGTGTGACCAGTCCAGTTTATTGTTGAGGTGAACACCCAGGTATTTGTAGGTCTCCACCCTCTCGATGTACAATCCCTGGATGTTCACCGGTGCAGTCTGGGGTGTTTTTCTGCGGAAGTGGATCACCATGTCCTTGGTCTTGCTGGTGTTGAGCTGGAGGTGGTTTAGCTCACACCAGTCAACAAAGTCCATGATGACCTCCCTGTACTCCAGCTCGTCCCCCTCAGACACACACCCGACGATGGCTGTGTCATCTGAGAACTTCTGGAGGTGACAGCTCTCAGAGTTGTAGCTGTAGTCCAAGGTGTACAGAGTGAAGAGGAAGGGGGAGAGCACTGTCCCCTGTGGTGCTCCTGTGCTGCAGATCATCGTGTCAGACACACAATCCTGGAGCCTCACATACTGTGGTCTATTGGTGAGGTAGTCTGTAGTCCATGCAGCCAGGTGACAGTCCATGCCCGTCCTCTCCAGCTTCCCTTGGAGCATTAAAGGGAGACTTTTAATGCTGATCTGTATTTTAATACTGTATAATGTTACAATGTTGGATGTCCATATTTAATCTAGGCAAAGTGTCAAAACATGGGATTCAAGGATGTTTGCGTAATCCCGGGTCGTTCTATTAGGACATTGTCTATCACAGAGACACGCCCACCTGGAAGCTGAAAAGTCCATTTCACTGCTCAGCTTTCCCTCTGCTCTGCACTTTGTTGACTCAGTATGTCTCAAAAAGTTGATAATCAGAGTTCTTTTGGTTGTGAAGGACAGCCTCAGCTATTTTTTCTTCCCAAAGACGAAGGCACCAAAAAACTGCAGGAAGATTTAATATTTTTCGAGACAGCAGCGGTAACGTAGCGGTTTGTGCTCACCACTTCACTAATGACTCCTTTGTAAACAAAGGCTTGTACAAGCTGGATTTGTGTCTCAACTGTCACTGAAACCTTGGGCTGATCCATCTATAAAGAGCTTTCATGAAGGCTCAGAACCACGACAGCAAGGTAATGTAACAATAGCTTACAGCTAACCTCAGACATTTTCTGTAGAGGCATATCTTAAGGGTCGTTTCATGACTACAAAGCTGTGTGAAAAGTAACACCCACAAGCTGTGTCAAACTTTATATCAGGAAAGCAGCCAAAATGAAGAGTTACAGGCAGAGGCTGAATTTATGATTTTCACAGACGCCAGTACAAGATAAATAGAGTTTTTTTTCAGCTGCAATTCATGCAAAGCTACTTTATAGGTGTCCCAAACTGATATGAAAGGTAAAAATTAATTTATGGTCTCCATTAAGTGATTTTATTCCAGTACATATACCAATTAAAAATGATTCCAAGGTTTGATTCCAGCGTGACTCATGCCAGGGGATGAGCCTTAAAGTAGGACTGCACATTATACTGTCAAATGAAGTTTTTAGAAATCACAAACCAGCATTGAAAGTGGTGTACACAACTGCCAGACCCAAATTAGTGGGTACTGAGCATTTCTATAATAAATATAATCAAAACCCCAGATCGTTTGCAATGTAACCTCAGTCTAAATAGTCAGGTCAGGATGCATGTGGCTTTGGTGATACTCTTAAGAGATAATCGTCACAGTGCTGTGCCAGTGAGATGGGAAACAGCTGGAGTCTCTCAAAACAAATATGGAAGACTGCAGCGATGGAAGTACTTCCTCCTTGGGTGATCAGGTGCCAACATGCCAAATGTGGGACAAAGAGTATGTTTGTTTGGGACAATGAGGGTCATGTTACTATGATACTGAGATAAACAGTAGTTTAGATGTTGATATAATGTGAGTCTAAAAAATAAACATTAGTATTGAAACCCTTAGCTTTAAATATCAACATCCCATCAAAGCTCTCTTCAACTCTAGTTTAGCCCAATTAAGGACATGACTGACAGGCAGGAACACTGTAGCTGTTGCTGTGGAGGCTCAAACTCCACCTCTTTATCTCACACTAGCTCAGACAAAGTTTGGTTGTGTTCAGCCAAATTTCAAAAATAGGCTTCAGAACAGCGCTTCAGAAATAGATGGGTGACGTCACGGATACTATGTCCATTAATTATACAGTCTATGGGTGCAATAAAGTCAATAAGGAGTTTTAAAGATTAGCAAGCTCTTGATCCCACGTGTGTGCTGATTGGATAAAGAAAGGCGATAGCACTACACTTTGGAAAATGAGAGCCAATCAAATGTGGGATATCATTTCAATTTGCGGGACGCAGGATAAAAATGCTGTAAAATGCCTACACAATGTGGGACACCTGGTCACCCCAGTTCCTCCTCTTCATCTGATTCTCCTGCTTTCACCACACATGAATTTCAACATGAAACGTAAACTAATAATACTCCAGAGGTTGCCCTCTTTACTTCCAGAAACGCAGTGCGACATGTAACATCTTTGTTGTTCCTTTGCACATGGGTCAGTTTAGGACTGTTACCAGTTTACATGGGAATCTTTGTTATAAGGTTACTTTTGTCTGACCAGGTACCGAAATTATAGTAGTAGAAATTGGGGGGCGACATGCAGCAAAGGGAGTCAAACTAGCAACTGCTGTGACGAGGACCATCACCTCTTTGTATGGCGTGCTTAAACTCCAAGGCCAACCAGTGCTCCCATGTGAGAATTTATGCCACATTTGAAAATATGAACTGCCAGACAAAAAAATATGAACTGAGTACTTAATTCAAGCTGAGCATTGAGACTTGCAGTGTGAACATAGTCCAAGAATTAAAGCAGACGTTTTTTCCAAAATGTTGGAGACTATAGTACGGTTTCTAATGATTCTATTATTTAATATTAGAGTAAAATATTAATCTGGGCTGAAAAACTGTGAAAAACAACATATTGGAAGTTATTGTCTCTGTTATATCCAGTAATGTGATTGAATCTGTAATTTCTGCTGACTTAAAAGTACTTTACTCATATTTAAATAGCCAGAGGAACATGTCTGATATTTTACTGCCTTCATTATGCTGTAAATCTAATCCTGTCCACTGTTGCTGTGGAACATCTGAACATGAAGCACATCTCCTCCAACATACAGTCTGAATCATAAAAAATGAAGTGTTTGCCTCAGTTTTACTGCGGCACGTGGAGAGAGTGAGAAAATCTCTCAGTGATTTATTGGGAAGTAAAAAAAGATGGTGTCGATGGAGAGAAGAAAGAGGACACTATCTCTCCTCCTCACTACACACTGCTTAGAGCCCTGCTGCTTAATGGATTTAGAAAGAGATGGAGAATTGATAAATGAAAGGAGGAGGTGGTTAAATAACACAGGAGGACCAGGACATTCTGACAGATAAGAAACACATCTTGATCAGAGTTTGAATCAACTATCAGACCTTAGTCACATTAGTCCCACTGTACTGCTCACTGTTAATCTGTCTAGGATCTAGGATTTTCTTCATATTTTACTGAAATATGTTTGATTTTTGTCCATTTATTTGATGTATTATTCACACTTCATTAGGTCTGCAGACTTTTTTGTAACCCTTAGCAATCTCTGCACCCATCAGCTATCTTAAACAATAGTTTATTTCTCTAGAAACAAAGACCAGCTTCCCAGTATCTCTAGTGTAGCCAGCAAGACTTCCTTTTCTAAGAAGCCCCTCCAGTCACATCTGAAAAAAAAAGTGTGACCACGAGATCTTAATTTGTGGCTAGGAGTTAATAATGTTTGGTCAGGAGATCATTAAATCGTGACCACATGATATTTATTGTCAGCCATCCCCATGCGACAAGACTGTACAAGGGGTGTACCATTTCTTGGTTCATTCATCTGCTTCCTGTGAGTCTCAGTTTCACGGTAAATATTGAGATACACAGAAGCTTCACTTTGGCTTACTTCAGCGATAGGAATTTGAAAAAAAGAAACAGATTGTCTTGCAATTCACCACTACTTGACATCCCCTGGAGGAGCCCCTGTTCGTCTGTGAGAGGTGAGTCTCAGTTTCAGTGTAAATAGTAAGTTATCAAAAGTCACTGTAAAGAATGGGTCTTCAGTTTGCTGAAATAATGTCATGATAGCATTTTCCAATGGTCAAGCTTTGTCAGGTCTGTCCTCAGGAAGAGAAGAAGAGAACTTTTCAAATGTTTGTTTGTTGTATGGAGGTCGGGTCAATTGTTTCTGATGCATTCCAGGAAGTCTGGAAAGCTAAACCTTGATTGGACCATTAAACGTTTGATCTAGAAAAGATTGTAAGCTGCGCTTGCATCCAGATATCTGTTTTTACAGATAAACAAGATTATTGCTAATGAGAGTGTCATTATGGTGGATTGCGACCTGCCTGTTTTTGCTCTCCATACAGACAGTTTTCCCTGTATATACACAGAAGCCATTTGATACCTGATTGGTCAATACTATTCAGACTAAAAGCGTTTTACAGTCAATTTGGGTGGTGGTAGAACTTCTTCGAATATAATAGACCCTGATGTTTGTAAGGATATGTAGGACGAGGTTATAGTCATGCAAGTTTGAGGAATTTTGCTCTTATGTTAATCACCAAGTAGACAATTATTCTCATCTGCTTCTTTCTAGTTTAGTTTTTAGGTTTCTGAACAATGTTATGAGCTAATTTTAAAAGTGGTTGACTTTTCATAATCAAAATCTTACAGTCAAAATGACTGAAAGAAGCTCAGGACCAGACGAACGTCAAAAAAAAAATCAACAGCAGCTCCCAATAACACATATTCCGATCAACACTCAGTATTTGTGATTCTATATCGGCTGCTTTTTTTCATTGATGTCAGTCCTAGTGATCTACATTTTATGTTTGTGGATTTAAATACCAGTACTGTTTGTTCTGGTTATGCCTCTACCCTTCAACTGTAAGTGAGATTTTGTAAAATAGACTTCTATTTAAAACCCAGCAGATTGGGCGATCACACAAAATTCTCAGATGATTTTCCTCTCGGATTGGTAATGAAATGGATTTACTGCTTTGTGCTGCATGTCAATAAAGCTTACAGAGAAGGAAATAAAGAGAGGAAAATTAGAACGCTGGTATCAGTATTTATGGGATTCAAATTACTGATTCAACTCTAAGTAACTCACTGCTTTCAGTCGTTTAATGGACTTTGCGGCTTTGTGTTCATTCTGAATATCCACTCTGAATTCCTCCACTTTGTAATCTGTTGTTTCACTTATATCTTGCACAAGTCGTCCACCCAAGTAGCCAAATCCTGACAGAGTGGTGTCCCTCTGGAGTACAATGTGTCAGTCTGCTCACTGTGCTGTCTGTGAATGGAAGAAATAATAAACTGCTGACATCGAGGAGCAGCCCCGGGCGATGATACTGAACAGAGGAGGCTTCACATGAGGAGGATGTCACATTTGACTCATCAGATGACAGACCAGCACTCATCACAAGTTCACTTTCTGTGTTTTATGGCTCAGGTAATTGAATTTGACGTTTTGACCACAACAAGCACTGTGTTGTGCTTTTCTGTGTCCTGTGGTCAGGATATAGTCCTGACCACAGGACCATATCATGCTATAAATAAATGCATTTTTTGTGCTTACAGTAGAAGAAGTAGTGAGCTGAAGATTTTTGATCAAAGACACCAACATGCAAGGAACAAAAAAAAACAAAGAACTGTGAGTAAATTACTGTAACCATCTGTTTCAACTATGTGGGGTTTGCAATCCTGCTAGCTATACCCTTATGGAAGTTCAGCCAACAGTAATGACAGGAATTTTTGAGGTACCTGACTCATACACTCTGCAGGTCACTTGTCCCAAATTAAAAAGTTATTTTAACCAAACAAGCACTCCATATGATTTATTCACTGAATAGAAAAATGCCGTTTATTTATTTAAATCTTACTAATAAAGAAAGTGGCGCCACTTGCCTGGTCTGAGCTGGTATGCATTACACACATAGATTGTAAATAAAAATGGACAGCGTTGCTCCGCCTCTTCCCGTTGTACGGTTCTGAAGCCAAAAAATCCCGCTCCTGGGCGCCGCCATTGTGCAGCCAGACCTGCGAAACCACTGTAACGAGCTCCGCCCTACAGCGTAGCGTCACAAGACGCTGTGTGTCCTTTGAAGTTTCCCTCTAAGGCGGCTGTGAATCAGAGGAAACCCGGAAGTAAAACCCTGTTTTTTTAAACTCTAATAACTAACGAAAAAGAAACTTTTCAGGAAAAAGAGACCTTGAACACAAAACAGTCAAATAATAACTAAATATCACCACAGCATACGGATATGAGAAACATTCGTACGATATGTATTCATTTTTTTTAAGTTTGGCTGCTCCCCCTTTCAAATGAATGGGGGAGACAGATTTCTTGACCTATACTGCAGCCAGCCACCAGGGGGCAGACACTCTGCAGAAAGCTTCACTTCCAGCCGAGTGAGATGCACCCCTGATCACACATAGACTGTATATTAAAGCGGATGACACAAGTGTTCACTGAGAGTGAAGCCAGTGGATTTAGAGCTCCCTCTGTTGACTAGCTGTAGTATAGGTTATGAATCTGCATCTCCCATATTACCAGATGGAACATAGGTCAAACTCTAAATTTAAAAAACACATCATATAATTTATCCTCAAACATGGTTTCTGTCATTATAGTTAGTTTTTATTGTGATGATTTATGCTCAAGTGCTTATTTTTCTGGAAAGTGTAGTTTAAATTAGTTATTTGATTTTAAAAAGATGAGTGATTGACAGCTCTGTGGACAAATGAGGTTCCTGCAGTGTTCTGTATCATATTATCAGAGGAGAGGGGGAAGGGTTAGAGGAAACGTAACATGAAGTGCTGTGTAACATAATGTTAATGTATACATGCTAGTTGGTTAACCACCGATCAGCTGCAATAGAACACCACAGACTAGCTGCTTCAGCAAATGTGCTTTTATAGATATTCATTAAGCACAGATGTATTGTTTATTTCATTTTGTTGGGGTTTTGCAGCTGGTCTGTTATGATTACTTGCAGCATTAACCTGATCATTCCAGCTCGCTAGTAAAGGAAAATTATACAAGACATAATTTCATTAATCCCGTGGAGAGGAAAAACAGAACACATTTACAGACAACTCAGAGAGGGAAAAAATACTAATAACTACATCATTATCATACTTCATGTTTTTAGAAGGAGGTGATGTAAATGAATAACTTTTTAATTTTAACTATTAACAGGTAATAAACTGTAACACCAATTCTTTATTGTATAATCACAATATAATTGTTCGCATTTCAGGTATGCTTGGGGCTTTTCACATGAGGGGGTTTGGGCTCATGTATTAGGGATTCAGGCAATAGTTTGGAGTGGCCACCACCTGAACCCAATTTGATGGGACAATCTGAAATACTAAACTAATTGGCTAAATGCCTTATCGTTGGTTGGGTTCATGTGAAAATCAATTATTTTGCCATTGGTTGTGTCTCAACAACACTGATAGCTTTGTTTGCATTTCAGTGTAGCTTGTTTTCAAAGATTTCAAGTAAGAAAACTCATTTATTTCTGCTGTGTTGTGTTACTTTCTGAAGTTAAATAATTACACATAGGAATATAATATCCGGATGATAATTTAATGTGTGGAGTCAAAATAAAAATGATTGGTGGAGGCAGACAGGATGAATAAATGCTGTTCATTTATGTATCTGAACACAAATTCAGGGTCACCCCATTCAAAAAAGTCTAAAATCCCTGGCAGATAAGTGTAGGGGTGTGTGTGTGTGTGTGTGTGTGTGTGTGCATGCGTGCGTGCATGCGTGCATGCGTGCGTGCGTGCGTGCATGCGTGCGTGCGTGCGTGCGTGCGTGCATGCGTGCATGCGTGTCATAAATGATTATTGCTGTGTGTGTGTGTGTGTGTGTGTGTGTGTGTGTGTGTGTGTGTGTGTGTGTGTGTGTGTGTGTTTCAATCAATGGAAGTGTCCCTTTTTAGATTATACAATCTTTATTTTTCTTGAAAACATGAGGGACTTGATGGGGACTTGCGTCTGCCCTCAGAGACTTGAGTCTTGACTTGGACTTGTTAGTAAAGACTTGAGGCTTGACGTGGACTTGCAAAAAGTGACTTGTGCCCATCTTGGTGTTGAATGAATAGTAAATTATCTTGCCTGGATATATGAAAGTCCCTCCAGATTTTCATTGCACACTTTCTTTCAGTGGCTGGTCCATCTGGAAGTCCTGAAATGGGTCACAGCAATTACAACTTGTAAGCTGGAACACAGGAGTATGAAATTAAAACAACATTAAAGCTCTCTACTCTGAAATGACATCTGAGGAAATGTGACTGCTGGGATTTCTGGATGGAAAAATGCAGCCAGTAGCCTGTTAGCCTGCAATGAGTACCAGGGTAACTTTGAGGTCTTTAATCATGACTGCAAGCTCACATACAGACAGCTGTGGCCAAAAGCTTCTTTGATAACCCAATCAGAACTAAGACCTAAAAATTAGCTAACTTTACTGTTAGCTGGATAACATCGACATTGTCTAGAACTCAGAGATAGGTGTGCGATACCAAAGCTCTGAAGCTTATGTTACCCAGCCTGCTTATGTTGTAGCCTGGCCCTGCTTTAAAGACAGCTCAGAAAATTCAGTAGGCTTCATCCACCCATCACTACTGAGAATCAGCTTATGTTAAGGTCTCAATCACAGTAAAAAAAACAACCACAAAAACAACTGTGGCTGTCTCCCCGTTATGTGATGGATGCAAGATTTCGGAGGATACATTGTCATGGTTTTTGGTTCTGCCCTTTACTAACTGGTTTTTGGTCAACAATATTTGACTGGTGCTCTGAGGCCTATAAAAGACTCTTTCAGCCAGAACCTGGACTTACAATCATTAGCTGTTCTCAGTCCACAAAGGATCTCTCCTCTTCTGTGCAACGATCACTAACACTGGGGATGATAGTTGCAAAGCAACTTTTTCTAAGAGATTGGAAGTCCCTGTCCCCTCCTTCTTTTCAGAGATGGATCTCTAACATGATGTCAGTCGTACAAATAGACACACTCAGACTCCTGCGGTCTGACTCCATGAGGACATTTTCAGTCATCTGGAGGCCGTTTCTTGCCTTCTTGTATAAAGATGACGTGACATAAAAACAGAGCACTTTTTTAGATTTCCTGCAGACTTGATGCACAGCACCCCATCAGAGTACACTACATAAATAGCAGCTTATATGGTCTTTTTTTGCGTCACTGTTTTTTTTTCTATTTCAATTTTTCCTCATGTGTTTTCTATTTGTTTATTTGTTTAATTCATTGTTATTATTATATTATTTTATTTATTTTTTATGTTCTTATTTCATTAATTATGTCTGAGCACTTGTTTGATTGTCTTTGTCTTGTGAATATGTTTAAAAAGTTACAAATAAATAATTACACAAAAATAAAAACAACTGTTGCCAAAAGTTGTCGTTTTCTGCTTTGATTTTTTAAAATTTATTTCAGCACCAAGAAGACTTGTAAATAGTGACCCTATGTTTACAAAATCTGTTCAGTGACTAAACATCTAGATTTACTTCAAATGTCTCAAATTCACTCACCAAGATGTGTTAAAAATCACAGTCTTTAAGTCCTGAAATTAACATGACCATGGCCAGTTGTTCGCAGCCTCCTAACCGTCGTCTTTATGATTCAACACATATTTCAGATTTTGTATTCACAGGCTTTGAAAAAAGGTTAATTGGCATTATTTTCCTCAAAATAAACTATAATTGAAAGAGAAAAATATAATCCATACTCAGATCATCAGAGCAGGAATCTACACACAACAGGATCATTCTATATGAACGCATTTCTGAGGGTTCAGGTCAGGGCTGACAGTCAGGCATGTTTTTCTTTCAGCAGTCTGAATACGTGCATGACGGTAGTGTGTGTGTGTGTGTGTGTGTGTGTGTGTGTGTGTGTGTGTGTGTGTGTGTGTGTGTGTGTGTGAGAGTGTGTGTCTGTGTGTGTGAGAGAGAGAGAGAGTGTGTGTGAGTGTGAGAGAGAGAGTGTGTGTGAGTGTGTGTGTGTGTGTGTGCGCGCACGTGTGTGTGACCCAGCTGCTGTCGAGCTGCCCTCCCCCAGTCTCCAAGGACATTTGACCAACTTAGAGTCATCCTCTTTTTCTGCATGTCTCTGTGAATGTCTCTTAAATAAGCTGTTAGGTCGCCCCTTTTTTCCTGGACGTGTTTGTCCAGTGCGGCCCCCGTTTCTGTCTCAGTTTCTATCATGTATCTTTCATCTCTCCTTCATTTCTGTGTCCCTCTATTGAGCTAGTCGATCTGTTTGTCTCAACCTTTGTCAGTCTGTGTCTTTGACTCCCTCTGCATGTCTCTCCCTCCTTTATATCTGCTTGCATGTTATCTATCTCTTTCTCTTTTCCATCATATATCTTCATTTCTCTTGATATTAAAAATAAGAGCATTTGGAAAGTGATGTCTTATCATTTCACCTCATTTCCAAGGTTTGCATGCCCCCTTGTGGCCATGGAAAAAAACACAATTTAATTTTTCAATCATTTTCACTGGTACTCATGCACTGAAAATAGTTAAGGTTTTGACCTTACAGACCGTTATTTTCAGGGTAAAAAATAAATCTTTAAGCTTAAGTTTTATAACAATAAAAATGTTCCCAAAGCTTGTGATAAATGATAAGTCGTTTTTCAAATTTTCACATTTTTGGTTTAAAATTAAATGAATCCGCTCGTTTTTCGAGGTTAAACCGAGGCGGGTAATTTTTGACTCGGAAGATATAAAGTGTAAATAGAAAATGAGGACAACACAAGGGTTGAAAGCAAGTCAAACTGATTCCTGACTTTTATACTTTATTTTACATTAAATCATATTCATTTAAATAAAATAGAAGTACATACTTTTTTGTTTCATTGACATTGTTAGAAAAAAAAAAAAAAATTAGCCATTTGGAAAATAAAACTCTGAATTAAAAAAATCAAGTGCATTTCACCTAAAGTACTGAGTTAGTACTGCTTGTTCATATTCAGTCTTTAGATTCCCTATGCTCTTTACATGGTGTTAAAATACATGCATGTAGATACATTTAAAACCATGTATGGAATATACCTTGGACCAGCATCTCCTGTAGCCACCATGTTTTTCCTTTAATGGATATGACAAACTTCTCTTCTCCATGAAAGGAATCTGTTGGCGCTCTTTGCAGAGCATGAGAGAGTGCTGCATGCTCAGTGTCTTTGTCATTGTCTTGCCTTAATTTTCTTTTTTTTTAGGACAACTCATTTGCTAGAGTTTTTTAAGTAAACTTGTATTATCCGGGCCCAAAGTGAGGAATGAGCTGCCTTATCCCTGCCAAAGTCAACCTCTTAGCCAATCCTTGAACCGCACAGCCAGCTTCCCATTTAGGACATATGTAGGACAAGAGAACGTTGATCATATTCTTGATGATGGGAGGTTGTGGGTGAAGGCTGTGCGGCAGGTCATTGGCCAGAACCATCTCCCATGCATCCACCAGTTTAACATTAACTCCTCTGAACACAGCTCGGAGAACCTTGTCACGCTGAAGCGAGTACCAGTCACTGTTGGTTAGCGTCTCATAAAGTGTCAGAGCTTTGGGGTTTGCAGTCCTGATGACCACCAGCGTGCCTGGAGCCCTGTTCAACAGAAGAATCACCGCCTTGCGGATGTTCTGCAGCCGCCGGATGTAGAGCTCGATGGGGAAAGTGCTGAAGTGGGACCAGATGCCAATCACTACGATAGTGTTGGTGCCACCAGTTAACCTATCCAGTTCATTAGCAATGTAACGCAGACGACTGACTGGAATGCTTTGAAACCGAAGAGGAGGACCGTGGCAGCGATAAGTTACCAAGATGCTGTTTTCGAAGTCCACCATCATTAAAGGTCCTGCCTGCTTTGGACTATTCAGGTTTACTTCCTTAGCATCTGTAAGTACGACAGAGGAAACAGATTACGCTTTAATCTAAATAAAGTCAAACTTCTGCCAGAGATCTCTGTGGATCAGCTACCTGGTAGTGAAGCACCGATGTACTCATACCACTGCCTGACAGTGGAGTCTCCATACAGGTGGACCTCCTTGCCCTTCAGACACTGACTGATGGCAGAGGAGCTGTTGAATTGGCGAACTCTGGTGCCACCAAGTGTTCGCCACTCACCCTGGTAATAATATCCAGAGAGTTCAGACGTCCCGTTCCCTTTATTGATCCCGGGTTGCTCTGAGAAGTTTTGAAAAAAGTAAGGGTGGGGTGATTTTGCACTTAATCAGTCTTCAACAACAGATTCCATAAATAGCCCAAAACCAGGGTCTTCTCTTTCACCTCACTTAATTCACTTGGTACTAATGAGGATACAATGCTTAAAAATTAGACACAAAAGCTTTTAAATTACTTTTACAATAGTAGTATTCTATATTTATTGGGCTGTTTAGGGCAGCAGATAATTACAGATTTCATGCTTAAATGAACATCGGGGCAGTTTATGTGCTACTAAATGAAATTGACTGTAATGTATGGGGCGCCGTTTGTAAAGTTGTGCACACTGAAAATAGCAGCAACAATTCTCCATATTTAGCTCCAAAACGTCATAATAATGTAGTGTGAAGTTTTAAAAGTCACTGTATATTATATTATGTTATATCAATTTGCTAAATGTTAAATATGAATGTTAAATATACATATTAAATCTAAATATTAAATGTTTCAATCTAAATGTTAAATATAAATGTTAAATGTTGCTCTGTGATCCTAAATATCTAGTTTATATGCAAATTCACACTGCCACCTAGCGGAAATACCAAAATAAAAGCTTCATAAAGCGATACAGACTTAGCAATAGAAACTTAGCTTGTCTGTACCATAGACTGGGTCAGTTCTGTCTCTGAGCATTGTGAAATCACTTTGTGGCCTCAATAACTGCTTTTCCATCATTTTTACAGCGGGAAGTCCGGCTAGTAGCTTGTAAAAATTCACATTTCGTTTTACTGACGTTTTGTAGCTTAATGTGAAGAATTGTTGCTATTATTTTCAGTCTGCACAACTTTTACAAACAGCGCCCCATAATATTGATCATGTTCATTGGGATTAATGAGATTCCGAGACCTTTTAGTTCTACCTATTGAGTTTAAATCAAACAAGTGTTTGCAGCTCCTCTGTAGGTTTAGTTAAAAGTTGGTATGAGTAACCTTTAAAAGGATAACTTTACTCTCAGGCAACTGGAGGTGCAAATTGCACTTGATTAATGTTTGCGCTAGTGCTACAATTAGCTAATGCTCTTGTGTGATTTAAAAGGTAAGCTGTATGCATTCTGTCCTCACCATTTTAACTTTCAAGGTCTTGTGCTTATTCAGTTCTGAATCTTTATCACAGTAACGATGGAAGTAGGAAAAATCATGCCTTACCTTTCCTTTGTGGCAACACAGTGACACTGTCAGCTCCTGAGGCATTAATGAAGACTTTCATGTTGACATTCCTGAAGAAAAACTCACATGAGTAAGTCTCTCTTACACACACTACAATAATCATTGTTACTTAACAGCTGTGTTTAGTACTTGCTTCTGATTGGTCAAACCTCCAGGCAATAGTAATTAATTCTCAACAGCAAAGGAGACATCAGGGAAAACCAGATCACACACAAATAGTATCAAATCAAACAGTGGAAAAGAGTCAGGCACATTTCACCTCTGCCTGTTGACACTGTGGTAAAAACGTTAGTGCTGTTAGCTTTCTAAATCGACATGGATAATACTTTAATACTGGATCCTGTCCTGCAATCCAGACAACAGCAGCAGAGCTGGTGAGAGCAATACAAACCATAAGAGGTAGTGATAACGGCAACAATGTTCAAAGTTGTGACTTTAAGTCGTTTGGACTGAGAGTTGTATCGCTATTTTCAGAAGATCTTTCGACCCAACCTTTATCGCCTATAGTTCTAAAGTTGAGATACAAAGTTATCTCTTCTCTATGTGAATATCTATTGCAAGATAAACAAGTTTAAACATATTTTTTCTGTATTCCCTCACCTTTCAAAGAGCTCCTCCTCTTTAGCCTTGAGCTTTTGGTTGAATTTGCCTTTCATGTGGCTGATCCTGGCATCACAGCTCAGATTCAGTGGCTTGTAGCAGAACCAAGGCTCACCTGTGCGGAGGTCGGTGTAATTGCACAACGGCTGGCTGGTTTGATGTAAGCAAACATTACAGATGGTATGTTGAGAGATTGACCCTGAGCGGAAGAGGCTCTCAAAAAGAATCCTGTCAGGCTCTTCTCTGGTCAGCCTGCGAAGAACTGTGACAGCCTCGCTGGAGTGAACAAATATCACCTGATATAACAGAGAACCTTTACTTAGTCCAGTCATGTTGGTCATGTTAAGTCATACCTCAAAGTTTAAAGAACATCACACCAGAGTTTTTTTTACCGGGTGAGATAAGGTTCCTACTCACCATGTGTGGGTTCACAATATATTACCCTTAAACGTTACATACTACAAGATAACTGGGCTGATTTTGGGCCCAATTTCCCCCTTCTGACAAAAGTCAACTAAGTCATGAGTTTCTGATGGTTGTAAAGATTATCTTCCCAGATCTTCATGAAGTGTGAGAGAGGTAAAGAGGGATTTTGCTTCCCTCAAACTGCTCACGAGAAGCTCATGACACACCAATTTAAATTGTGAGTTTCAAACATGTTCAGTCTTTATGAATAGATATCCTTTACTCTTCTGTCTTTGTTGTACTTATTTTTTTTATATTGTTGTTAGTTTTAGCCTTTTTGACTTGTTTAATTCCTTTTCACCTTTGTAGTGTACATCTTTACCTACTTCTCATTTTTGGTGGTTTTGTAGCCCTTATGTTGCTTTACAACTTGCTGTTCCGTTTTTATTTTTTTATAAAAAAGTTTTGTTATTCCTTTTCATTTCTAATCATTGCATTTCTTACATTTCTCTTATTTTATTTCATTTTTATTTTCCCTCCTTTTTTCATTTGCAAAGCATTCTGTTACCCTTTTTTGAAAAGTGTTATATAGTTTAAGTGTATTATTATTATTATTATTATTATTATTGTTATTATCATTATTTTTTCATTTGTATTATAATTATTTCATTTGTATTATCATTATATTATTATAATGAATATTACTTTTATTCTTGTTATCATTGTTATTATATTAGCACAACAAATGCAGCCATGGAAATCATAGTAGACATGAAGCACTAAGTTAGATGGACGTCAAAAATGGAGGACCAACATGTTGATTTGTGGCAACAAGTGTTACAGAATGTGTCTGTAAAACATACACACTCACAATGACTTCACCTGTCACAAAAACTTTAAAGTAGATAGCCTTTAGCTTTACCTCGACCTGTGCGCTTCCTTCCCAGAGTAAAGGGAAAACAGCAGAGTAGGAGCCATTAAGATGATCCACCACCCGCCCAGCCACACCTGTACTGAGTGCTTTGTTGTGCAGCCGGGCAAGTAAGACGTCTCCACCTGACTTCTTGGCATGACCAAGGAAGTTGTACATTTTTATTAAAACCTCCAGCTGATCCCCTTCATGCCACTCTCCTTGTCCTGTCCTCCCTGGGAGGATGGTGAAGGTGCTGTTTGCAGGAGCACTGGTCTGCTCCAATGACAGAGGATCTGGCCAAAGTGGAGTTTCAGGCCAAGCAATAGAGTCCAATAAGAGGCGTTCCTCCAGAGCATCTGCAGGGGACAGTGACTTCAAAGTGCAGAAGTCATAAAGCATTGGAGGATCAGTGGACTCTTTCTTGGCAGAGTTTTCTTTAAGCATCATCTGAAGGGAGATGAGAGAGAAAAATGGTGGCTAGAGGCATTAAATCGGTTTATTAAAAGCACAAATGAGTAAACAAAAGGGAAAATGGAGGTTTTTCCTGCTCTAAAGCACAAATTACTTCATATTTTCATTAGCTGATTATCTGGAATAGCCTTGCTAGCAGCACGGCTAACTGAGATTTGTAATTAACTTAAGGTTACTTTAGCAGAGCCTTCTATCCATCAAAAACAACTTCTCAATCAGTTGTGTGGGTTTTATTTACATGGTTATATAGCCGTGTTTGGCACAGTAGACAAGAGGTCATGGTCCTCAGAGCCACTCTACTCCAGTGACATTTATCATTAGGTGGTATGATAAATGATAAATTCAGTGTCTGGTCTTTGCTCTGTCCTGTCAATGATAAAGCTGTTTCACTAAGCGCTCCTGCAGGCCTGGAGCACTTCAGTTAAAAAGTCTTTTGCAGTTGTAGCTTGGTGTGTTTTTGCTAAGCATCATTTGTGTATTTGCAGTACGTTTGCTGTTAATGCAGTTGTTACAGCTTTTTGCAGCTTGTTTTTTTTACTTCTGCAGCACGTTTCTGTTGTTGCGTTTGAGACTTTGCACAAGGTGTTGCAGATAGCCCTGCCCTTGTCAGCCACCGTAGTTTTTTGCATCACTGTGCATGCTCGATCGAAGAGGTTGTTTACATATGGTATTAATATTTAAATCCTCTCCTTCCATTGGGCCCCTGATCGGAAAGTTTTGAGCCAACATTATCCATCATTTAGAAGATTCAAGAAGTCAAAAACAAGATCCGTAATTAGTTCCCCAGGGAAGAAACCCATCCTATTACACCCTCATCCTAATTCTGATGCCCTATAGACAAGCTAATAAAAATGAACACAACCCATACAGCTTTGCCATTTCTTTGTCTAACCTTAACCTAATAAACACTAAATATAGATTTTATCTGAGACACGTTGAAGGACGGAGTTAAAACAGTGTCCTGTCACATTACTATTCAACAGTAAAACAAGTTCTCACCTCCAGAAGGTCCATGTGTTGAAGTATAAAGATGAACACAGCCAGAAACAAGAGGGCTGTACCAACCTTTAAAAGATTCCTGCAGACTCTTGGTCTTATTAAACTTTGTGGCTTCATGATTGGTCCCCCTCTGGTGTTTGATTAAAAACAGGACGTAACAGACTCCTTTTTAAGTTAATAATGATTCTTCTTCTGTATAAAACACAGATGTGAAATCCTCTCTATGCTCATAGTGTGACATGTCCAGTATTCAGTCATCAAACTAAGTCCAGTCAACAGAGACCATGACAACAAACGTGCCTCCAAACAGCAAGTGTACACCACGAGAACTTTGGTAGGCCTGACGTAACCATCAAATATTGACACTTCGGTAACAGACTCCTTTTTAAGTTAATAATGATTCTTCTTCTGTATAAAACACAGATGTGAAATCCTCTCTATGCTCATAGTGTGACATGTCCAGTATTCAGTCATCAAACTAAGTCCAGTCAACAGAGACCATGACAACAAACGTGCCTCCAAACAGCAAGTGTACACCACGAGAACTTTGGTAGGCCTGACGTAACCATCAAATATTGACACTTCGGTTGACTGTCAAGAGTTTATGGTTACAGGCCACATGTTTATTGGAAATAAGATTAGCTGGTATCAGAAAATGTCCAGATGTGATTTAAGGACAGAAGTTAAAGCTCTACACCGACAGAAGTTAAAGCTCTAAACCGAGAAATAGTACTTATGAAAACCTTACATTCTTACTTAGAACAGTTTTTGCAGGAGCCGTTTTGTTACTTAATATTTGTTATTACGGCCCCTTTTATTATCAGTAATTTGAGAGGGTGAAAATGTGATATATTCTAGATTTATTACATGTATAATGTTTTAAATTTTGATAATAAGGTCCAATCAGACAACAATACTGTAACAAAAAATATTGTAAATTATATGAATTACTATAAGTTAATAATTCTTCTTCTTCTTCTTCTTCTTCTTCTTCTTCTTCTTCTTCTTCTTCTTCTTCTTCTTCTTCTTCTTCTTCTTCTTCTTCTTCTTCTTCTTCTTCTTCTTCTTATTATTATTATTATTATTATTATTATTATAAAAATGTTGAAAAATAAAGAATATGAAAATAAATTAAAGTAATAAAAAAAAAATATTATAAAATATAAAAATAAATAATACAAATAATAATGTTTATAATGATATTACTATTACTATTTTACTGTTATAATTACAATGTATTATTATTAGTAGTAGTAGTAGTAGTAGTAGTAGTAGTAGTAGTAGTGGTAGTAGTATTACTATAAAATAGTAAGCATACAATAAGAACCTCCCAAAGTTTAACGTTTAGTTTCTTTCTCTGAGCTCCAGTACCAATGACTAAAACCTGAGTTTTGTCCTGGTTGAGCTGTAAGAGCCATCCATGACTTAGTATAGATCCTGGGTCATCAGAAGACACAGCAATATAGAGCTGTGTGTCATCTGCATAGCTATGGAAGTTGATGCCATGCCTCCTGATGACATACACATAAAATACACATATCAAAATATCAGAATATTTCATTTTGAGGTTGAGTAAATTACCATTCTTAAAGAATAAATACTGTGTAACTCTGTGATAGTCTGTTACACACAATAATAATCATGGAACTGCTAACTTGATAATTGTCCAGAAGGCCATCATGGACACCCTCCACAAGGAGTATAAGCCACAGAAGGTCATTACTGAAAAGGCAGGCTGAGTGCTGTATCGATTCAAATTAATGGTTAGGGATAGTTGACTGGAAAGAAAAGTGTGGTAGTAAAAGATGCATAGGCAACAGGGATGACCAGACTGAGATCATTTTCAATGAAAGTTTTCAAGAACTTTTGGATAGCTTCACAATGAGTGAATGGAGGCTGGTGTCAGAGCATCAAGAGCCACCACACACAGACATCTTCAGGACAGAGACTACAACTATCACATTCCTAATATCAAGACACTCCTGAACCAGAGACAACGTGCAACTGATGAGTTCACTTAAGAAGATTCTAATGTTTAATGTGTCAGGAGCAAGCGGCAACCTCCGGTCTCAAAATATGAACCTATGCGGAAGTGTTATAAACTGCAATACATTGAGAATCCCCTTGAGGCTGTCTGCAGAATCACCGGAAACCACATAGACATGAATGGGAAACAGACGATCTTTGCAGCATTAATAAACATGTTTACAGCCTAGTTCAAAAAACGACTTGGCTCTACGTAGGTAATTTCTCTATCGGCACACACTGTACAGGGGGGTGATTTTTTTTCTAACGTGACGGTTCAGAAGATATTAAGATTGCAAGTTTTTGCCCAAATAAGGACATGACTGACTTGGCTCCCGGACGGGAACACATAGCTGTTGGCTAGGAGGCTCAAACCCCGCCTCTTTACGTCACACTCTGCCTGGTGGAGTTCTGCATTTCCTGCCAACGCTGCCGTTGCGTTGCTGGGTGCTGCCGTTACTACGAATGTAGTAGGCAGTAGGTACTGCCTACTACCCCACTTTTTAAGCATGCTGTAATGCATGGACAACAGTTTCGTGGGTCTCATACAGCAGAGCTTTCTAGAACAGATGATGAGTTTTACAACAATGCTAGCTGGATTAGGTTGAATGGAATAAACACAAGACATATTTTAGTTATTTTAAAATTATTTTTTTTAAAGGAAAAAAAACTGTAATCAGCTCAACTCTCTTATCTCTTGTGCAACTATTATCTGGGCAAACAAGTATCATGAGTCATAAAGAGGGAAACAAACTTAGGGAAATAAATTTGCAACAAAGAAAAAAGATAATAAATGCATTTTTAAAAACAACAGATGAAACAAATGCATGATCCATGAATGCTTTTATTTTGAAGGCAGCATTACACTACTTCCCTATTTCCTCCCCCTTCACCAAGGTAACTGACCTGTACACACAGTTCACTGTGTAGGGGCCTTTCAATAGTTCTTAACTGCTGCACCTCCACCACAGGTATGTTATCAACAGCTTTATCTGAATGTTTAGGCTATAATTCAGGCTTATACATTTAATCAACAGTTTGTTTGTTTACTGTTTATTAAACCCTGTAGCCAAATGTAGACTGTATGTATTATATTTCATGTGTTAGTCTTTTCAACTCGGCTGGTATATAAAATAATGACATCCAAAAGACATATATACTGATATTCTAACAGAGCCGAGAAGTGTTATCAGCGTGTGTGTGTGTGTGTGTGTGTGTGTGTGTGTGTGTGTGTGTGTGTGTGTGTGTGTGTGTATGTGTGTGTGTGTGTGTATTTCCAGCCTGTAAAGATGGTATCAGGTGAGAGGAAGTCTGACATGGAGCGTCTTGGTGTGTTTAAAGAGATGAGCTACATCTCTATAGGAGACAAGTACACTCCTCTCTTCAACCGTGAGTATAAAAACTATTATTTTCATGCCTAATGACTTCCAAATAAAATGAGAGTAGTAAACAGCGCTAACACAGAAACATATTCGCACATATATGTAAATATGCTGTAAACTTAAACTGTCTGACAGAATTCACTGCTCGATGGTGACCTCAGTGTGAGGTCTGTTCATTGTCCGAAGTCGTAGTTTTCTGTTCTCATTATAAGATACTCTTTTAGTGAAGTGTCCTCTGAACAGTTATGGTAAATGTCTTTTACAGGTTCCGTTATACATCTTCTTTCAGCTGTGTTGCTAATCTGATTCAACCCACTGATCCATTCAAGTTTGCCCGCCATCATTTATGATCCAAAATTAACTGAAGCATCCTTGAAATGTTTGGGCTGGACAGTGACTGACGGGTTGAGGTCGTTCACATTTGCATCATGGATGGGAACATTTGTATAGATGTTTATCTAACTTATATTTTCATTTTTACGACTTATACCAGTATATTTGTTTTTAGTGCATGACCTTTATTCAAAATAAAGCAACAAGTATCAAATTGATGCATGAGTTTTTGAGACCTCTGCATCATCAGTGTGGCCACTTCTCTCCTGAGAAACCCAGTGAATACAACCAGGCAGATTGCATAAACGCATGTCCCGTGACAATCATAATGTCTTCTATGTAAAACAAAAGGTGGAAGTTTCAGCTGAAGGTGAACAAACAGGCCTGCCCACAAACAAAATTATGAATATAGAATCCCGCGCTGCGCAACTGAGCCACTGACAGGGCCTGCTTACACGCAACATGCTATACATCTCATTTTTGCTCAGATACTAAGATCAAACCCATCAACAGTATTCCATTCTTCATCATTATATTAACGCAGGAATAAGTCAGCCTCCAGGAATTCAAACATGTGCCTCAAACACCAAATACATTGAATTTACGCACCGCAGCCAATGCGCACTGACCAATTGATGTCTTCATAATAAACCAGTCAGTTGTTATTGTTGAACGGGAATGCATGTGCATTTTTGGAGAACTTGAATACTCACGGGGATGATTGCCAGTGTCTTTGGCAATGCCTGATTCCTCATCAGAAAATCCAAGTCCGGTTTCTGGTCCCCGTCCTCAGACTTTTCTTAGTCCTGGTCAGTGACAGACACTGCTAAATCTCTCTCAGCTCCATGTAGCAGCACCTGAATAAGCCGTACTTTGGCCTCCATCTCTCTCCTTGGCTATTTATTTATAAATTACAAACAATCCCCTGTGATATACACTGTTGCTAAGCAAGCGAAAACTGGAGCTCAAGACAGTGTACGTAAGGTCAAAGGTTAATACGGGCTGCGCAATTGGCTGAAAATAACCATCTGATTCTGCTCTTCATTATATTTTTTTTAGGGGGAAAAAAATGGTATTTATGATGTCTCGACTTAAATTGAACTATAAAGGACTCACATGTAAAATAACTATTATAATTTTAATTAATCTGCAGAAATGTCTTGGGGGGACTGTGAGGGTGCTATGGCTACAGGGGTAGCTGAGCACACCCAAGCCCCTCCTTGGCGCCACCTTTGAATGTTTCATTTAAGTTTGGTCATACTTTGACGGAAATATTTGAGTTTAAGGGTAACATTAAAACTGTGTTCCTATCAAGATGTGTGGTTCTTTTATGGGAGGTGATATTAGCTCTGAGAAGTGTTTTTTTGGGCTGGTTATCCCTTATTTGTTTATGAAGTACATATGTAGCCAGTAAATTGCATACAATTTGCAGGCCTACCTGATGTATCAAATATGGTATGACACCAAACAAAACTCATGAATTAGATGTGATCACTAATTTATTTTTGTTTTGCATTTGTCAGAGCTTGAGCAAGACAAATTATTCACATTTTCTGGAATAAATAATTTGATGCATTGGGTCTATAGACATTTAAAAATGATCAAGCACCCATACTGACTCTATGTTACATTCTTTGAAGATGGCTAGGGGATGAGGGGAGTAACAAGAATTAAAACCTGGAAAAAGGAGGGGAAAAAATACAAGCTAAGCTAAAACACGTACTAACAAACTAAGAGAAATGAACTACTCAAAATAAGCATCTGTTAAAGAAAAAAAAAGAAAAGAGAATCTAGTCACACGAATAAACGACCATTAACTCAAGATATGACAATCAAAAACTGTAAGTCCTCAAACAAACAAGTCCTACCAAGGGTGTCTTAAATACTGGCTGCCTCCTCGCTCCTGCCCTTTATGCTCTGCCCTTTATGCTCTGCCCTGATTTGTAATTGGGCACAGGTGAGCTTAACCACCTGCCTCACTGAGGGAGCGAGCAGCACCTGGAGTGAACACAGAGGAGAGAGAGACAAAAACAAAGTACTTCAGCACATAACATCATAGTACCGATCAGGGTATGACTCCCTCATCTGAGAAACACTCATATGGACAGAATGACAGACTGTTTCAGGACACACAGTTGCTCACATCTTAAGATTTTTAATGTTGATACCGCATGACACGTGTTGCTATTTGTGAAGGGACCTTTTAAAGATGATGGCATAGCATGAAACATTACGAGAAATAAAACATGATTAAAGTCAGATTAACGATTAAAAAGAGCAGGAGGGAAAGACATACGATTCATTGAAAGTATTTAAAACACATATCATTTTAATTGAGTTTAAAAGAAAGTTTGCAGTCATTAGAGTAAGAAGTGTACAAAAGGAAAGTTTTAAGCCTGGACTCAAAGGTATCAGAGTCAGGGATAGACCATCATCATTTAGGAGATCCTTCCAGTTTTGCTTCACTGTGTTTTGTTCTAACTGATTGATTGATGTCTTTATTTCAGACATGTAAAACAAATGAATAAATACCAACAAAACAAAATCAATCACTCCATCAGCAAGCACGGAAATATTTTAATTTACATGTGGTAAAAGGAGTAGGAAGAAGTAAAACATATTTAATCCTACCCCTTTATTCACTATCTACTATCTTTATTCTATACCCCTCATGATCATCAACTCTGAAAACAATGATGTCTTCTTTTAAATCCAGGTCCCTTCAACGAGTCAGCCTATAGTAGCCGCCAGATGCAAGCGGGTGTCGCTAAACAACGCTGTGCTCTGCAAGGCGGCTTCTTCGAAAAGTCCTTCAATCGCATATTTGAGCGCGAGGCCCTGAGTGACCCGTTGAAAGCGGCCCGACAGGACCGCATCCAGCAGACCAAAAAGAACCTGGGAAAGGCTTTCCTGCCTTCTAACAGCATCAAGAAGCCGTGAGAGAACACACAAACATGACAAAGAAATACTCCAAATATTAAAGGGAAATTCCAACATTTTTTAATCTGGTCCCCATTTCAGATAACTCCTGTAGTGAAACAGATTGTCAAAGTATTGATTAATCTTGGATAGAAGATGTGCCAGATCAACGTATGACCAATCAGATGATTTGTTTGTATCACTGCAGGCTCAGATAATGAGACTTAGTAGATAATGCTCCGTCTGGGTTCTGAAAAGTTAAATCACGGTTTTATCAGTAGAGTCTCATATCTCAAGTTAAGGTCCCTGTATCTGTATGCAGCCTCTCTGTAGCCTGCTGTTAGGTGCTAACTCAAACGGGTAGTTTGAGATATTGTGTGACTTTAAATGGCTGGCTGGATTCAACAGTATATTTGTTTAACTCACAAAAGCAAGCAAAAAAGTTCTACCTTTCAAAGTAGCAACAGACAAGCAGCAGTTACTGCAAGTTAAAAGACTGTTTTAGTCAATGGAGTCTGGTGGGGCTGGAGACTGCTGGGGCCAAGTTGGGCCACTTCAGTCAAAAAGTCTGGAAACGGCTGTCTGATCTCAAAATAAACAATCTTACTTAAAAATTGTCTATATTTTGTAGCATTCATTTTATGAATGCTGATAGAAATACAGATAAACAACTCTGCCTGTGGTAAAATATTATGCATCTGTAGTCTAAACCCTTTTACACTTTTAAGTAATTCAAACCCTTTGTTGGTTGGTTTGCAGAACATCAAATGTCAAGGTTGCAGAATACTAGAAACACTTTAACAACATTTATTCTCTTGGATGCACAAATCAATAATTTGTGCGCACTATATAGAGATGATTACCTTTGCAGGACTTTGTGGACTCTGTAGTGAACTTGGGGTTTCAGAATAAAAGTTTCAAGTCCTGCTTTCATGTCACCAGTTCACTCTCCTCCCTTCTCATCCATAAATAACACCCTCTGCCTGCAGGTGTGGTTCAGGTAGTTACTATGGGACTTTGTCAGGACCAGTTGAAGCCATGAGTCCACTGAGAGTCCCTCAGAAAGCCCGTCCTTCACCTGGACGCAACATCCTCACCTCACCTCCCAAAAAAGGCAGTGGTTACAGGTTTATGGCAAGAAGTCTTTACTGCTCAGCATGAAAATGTTTTTCTACCCTCTGCATGTCTAAAGCAACTTTAATGGAGGGTATAAATGCATTTTTTACAAACATTCATGGATCATAATCCCATCTTTGTGTTCATTTATAGCTTTATGGGAAGATATATCTGTTGGTTCCTCGATTGTTATGTGTATTTATGTTATCTCTCGCAGTTATCCCAATGTGACACTGTCCAAAATCGAGCCGTATGCCTCAGACCCCTACGACAGAGACAAAGAAGTACTAAAGGTATCATCTTGATTGGTTATAATATTTGTTTTATAAAGTATAAAACTGTAGAACAAAAAGATGAACTTCTTACCTCATATCAAGTTTAACATTTTTAATGTCTTTCTGTGTTTGTTGTTGTTTGGTGCTACAGAGGGAGGCAGCAATCCATCGCTCCAAGCTGAGAGATGGTCCATTCAGGCTCAACCTCCACCCCAAAGATTATTTCCAACGCAACCCATACCGCAGTGACAAGCCCCTACCACCAGCCCATAAGCCCCTCCCACCTGCACAGAAAGTCCATCCAGTTCCCTTCAAGCCTACATCCCCCAGCAAAAAGGTGATTATTCACCACATTCACACGACAGCTACTTTCATCTGACATCACAGTCAAGGTCTCAATGATGAACTGCTGCTGTCCAGCTAATCATCAGAATACAGTCAGAGAAGTCATTATATCATATCATATAGTCATATCATTTCCTTTTGGAGCAAATCAGATGTATTCAAACTCTGAATAACAAACTTAATAGCCTATAAGCGAGGGATATAACATGGGGAGAGAAGAGGGAGAGGTAAATATAAGTTAGCTATTGTTAAGCATTAGATATTAACCAAATCCTGGCATTGGTGAAGCGATTGGCGGCCTTCAAGGACAAGATGCTCCAGTAATGCACAATAAGTATGATTTTCAATGTGTCAAGTTTTTACCATCACAAAGGTCCAACAGTATTTGTGCGCATCATCAATCTGCTCTTCTTCCTCATCTGTTTACCTTTATATTTTGTGCAGCCACTGGACAGAGTAAGTTCTACTCCCTGCTGTCAGCTTTCAGGGAGAGAGAAAGAAGATGACTCAAGTATACCCCTGAACTTGTGTGACCTTGACCTGTGATTCTTCATCACACTACACACCCTAACAATTCATCTTTCTGTCAATGTGAACATATCTTGTGTTAGATTGGAGGACTGAAGGCGGGGACATTTGATCCTTACCCAACTCACTCTACTGATCCATATGTCATCCGACGCTCCAAACCACCCAATCACGAGCCAGTGTTCCGTCCTGCTCCTGGTCCTAAAAGCACACCTGTCAAGAGTATCATCACAGTCAATGTTAACAGGTTAGAGTCCCATCACTGCTTTTTCCTTCACCTGCTCTCACTCAGACGTCTTTCAGGTGATCTAATCACCTTCTAGAAGTCTTAATGAACACTCCTCATTAATAGAGAAGTCTCTCTGATTTAACGATGCATACCAACAAGTTGGAAGTTAAGAATTTAAAAAGTGGAGCTCATTTATCTTCAGGTGTGGCACTGAATCCTTCTGTGCGTGGGATAAGTGAACTTTTGGCCTCTTTGAAACATGCTGTTGGCTCAGCACTGACTTATTATAACCTTCTATGGGTATTTCATGAAAACCAAGGATTGCTTACTCAAACATCCAGAAGCCTGTAGCATTATTATGATTAATTTTGAGTGGTGTTTGTGCCCATCTGTAGACGTTAACTCAAATATTCTCCACCTATAGAGTTGTGGTTTCCACAAACTCCTGACAGAAATATCACTCCTCTAAAAGCTGTTTGATTATCGGAGCTTTTTAAATATAAATCGCTGCATTGTGCAATATTGAAGATGTGGGGTGTAAAAACCAAAAATAGTGAGCTGATGTACTAAAGAAAAACGTTAGTGCTGTTGATAGTTTGTTATGGGTTTTCCACTACAAGCAATTCCTTTGATATATTATACAAAGTAAATCATAGGGAATATTCAGTCATTGGTTAATTCACTATTAATATCTAGTATTAATTAATGCTGTTCATTCAAAAAATAGGGATGTTGTTGGATTTGTTAGACAGCTTAGGTCCCCTTAAGAGAGCAGTGAATGTTCAGGTCAACAGTAAATCAGACTTTAATGTGTCAGTATTATGATCTACAAATGCTATTGGTTTTTTTTACTATGCTAAAGAAGTCCCTTGCCCCTTTCCCCACTGTTAATATGTCTGAATGATTGTGTATTCCTGCAGGTTGAAGCAGTATCAAGTTGTTTTCTTTCTTTTCTCGTTGTTTCAGGAGTGTTCATTCTGCAAACTACACTTCAACCATTCCAGCTGTGATGACCCTCTGACTGCCTTGTCCTTACCACAGCAGCTAGGGATTTACCTGCAAAGTACTTATTTAGACTATAATTATTCAGAATGATTCAGAATTCATATATACTTCAGTTGTAATCGATGTATCACAGAGACTGTACTTCTAGCTTGATCCACCAGACAGTTTAAAACTGAAGAAGCCTTTTGGAACGAGAGGTGAAATTTTTACAACAAGTCCAAGTCAAGTCCAGCTGTCTTGTTGGATCAAGCTTCAGAAGTTCAAATGTAGTTTATTTAAGTTTAAGTTACTTCCTGGTCTGTATCAAGATGAAGTTATTTTAAGTCTTTATGAAAAAGAAGTATTACTCATTATCAGCACAGCAGCCTGTCTGTGCAGTTTGTAGTTATTTTCTTGAAGAAAATCATATGATGTTGTTAAGCCTGCGAACTGACACTGGAACGTATGTGCAAGCTATTTCATGAAACTAAGTGACACAAAACTTGATGTGCAAATACATTTAAAAAGACTTGATGAAATCACTTATATTTTGCATGAGATGTGATTCTTTTACTGGACAAATAGAAGCTAGTGTGTAAAGAGTCACTAATCTGATTCAGTTATTGATCTTAACGTTAAAGAAGCGAGCAAATTGGTCCATGGCACCCTGGGTTACAAATGTCATAAGAACTGATCAGGTTCACTGTCACCATGGTCTTTACTGTAGAGTGTTAAATAATAACAACACACACACCAATATAATCACTACATTTTATTACACATACTCATTGGCTTATCAATCACAGAATTGTTGTGATTTCCTCACACAGCAAACAATCAGCTCTTTAAATCCATCACACAAAAGCTGTCTACATGCTGTTTGAAAAAGCTCCATGCAAACTGTTCTAAATACACGTGTTAATGTCCATATTTACACTTTGAGCAGAGGAAACATCTTCTTCTTCATCATTACCTTCATTATCTACCTTTATTGTTTCACTGATACAGAGACCTTCACTGGTAATATCTTCAGAGGATGTGAATCATCAATAATACAAATGCACGGAAACATCTTGTGAGTGAAAGTGTGTGTGAAGGTGTGTATGTGTGTGTTGGTGTCAGGATCAGAGAATGACAGCTTTCCTCTGTCCCAGTCCAGATTAACTCTGATCCTCTGAGGAGGTCCTCTCTCTGACAGATCAACAAACTCATCTGACGGGGTGTATGCTCTGTATACATCATCATCAAACACTATTCTCCAAAATCCAGAGTGAATGTTTCTCTTCCTGTCTGCAGACTCCTCACACACAGCCACTTCCCAGTCTTTGTTCTCTCCAACCTCGACATCCCAGCTGTGAGTCCCTGAGTTGAAGCCCTCAGAGCCCAGGACACAGCCACATCCATCAATCCTCTCTGGATTATCAGGAAGCTGCTGTGTCTCCTCTTCTTCTCCTCTCACACAGGTCAGATCTTCAAACAGGATGAGTTCCGAACCAGCAGTGTTTGGGTCCAGAATCACAGGGCTGTAGGAGACCATGTCCTTCATCTTGTTCCAGATGTTGAAGCTCAGGTTGCCCAGGTGTTTAGCCACATCTATCAGAGCTCCTGAGGGCAGCTGTGGATCCTCCAGCAGGGGGCACTGCTGGACTCTTTCCCCTGCAGCCTTGTAGTTTTTCAGGAATGAGAGGTCTGCAGCTCTCAGCTCCTCCTCTGTGGCTCTGACTGTGTCTGAAAGAGCTACTATCTCTCTGCTCACAGCCTCCATCTCCTCCTTCATGCTCTGACTCTTCTGCTCCTCTTCCTCCCTCAGTGCAGAGATTCTGACCTCCTCTTCCTCTTCTAGAAACTGGTGAAGCTTCTTAAACTGCTCCTTTATCTTCCTCTCTGTGTCTGCAGTCTGGACCTTGATGTGTTTTCCTGTTTCATTCCAGTCTCGTTTTACTTTTTTAAAGCGCTGCAGTTTCTTCTTTAAGGGTTTCAGGAATTCCTGGAGCTGGTCCCTGAGATCTGGAGCAGCTTCATCGATGGGTCTGAATGTGTGGTTGATGTGTTTTTTAGAGTCTCTGCAGACGACACACGCTGGCTGCTGATGATCCAGACAGAACAGTCTGAGTTTCTCAGAGTGCAGACTGCAGAGAGCCTCAGAGTCTGATGAAGCTCTCTGATCTCTCTGCAGTAAGAAGGCCTCACACAGATTCTTCAACACCAAGTTACAAAGAGGTTCAAACTTTGAAGGGCTCTTACAGACTGGACACTCCTGGGTCTGTTTCTGTGTCCACCAGCTCTGCAGACAGGCTTTACAGAAGCTGTGGCTACATGACAGAATCACAGGATGTTTGAAGATGTCATGGCAGACAGAGCAGCACAGATCCTCCTCTGAACAAGAAGCCATGTCCCTCAGAGTGAAGCAAAACTCAAGACAGGCAGACAGCTGGGGTGGTTTTAAAAGCTCTTAACTTCAGTCTCCTTGCTCCTCCGCCGAACCGGAAGTAATTACTGACCCGCCATTCTAAGTTGCGTCCCAAATCTCTTAACTCTGCTGGAGGAGAGAGGAGAGAGGAAAGAGGGGATTGATCGGAGGATGGATAATCGAGGAGACACGAGAGCATACTTTGCGGAAGTCTTATCTCTGACAGACATCCCCCTTATCGAATATCACTCACTGATTGGACGCTGCAACGGGTCGGACTTCTCTGAAACTTCACATCAGCTGAATTTAATAACAGAGAAAAGACGGACCTTAAAACAGTCACTAAGGGTGCCCTGAGACAGACCTTAAAACAGTCACTAATGGTGCCCTGAGACAGACCTTAAAACAGTCACTAAGGGAGCCCTGAGACAGACCTTAAAACAGTCACTAAGGGTGCCCTGAGACAGATCACAAACATAAGTCAGTTTCTAAACAGTCTGTATTTGATGAGCTGAGATTAAAGAGTGTTTGATGTGAGTTTTAAACAAAATACTGAACGCAAAAGCAAAATCATAAAACCAAAATAACAGGATCACTCCTGAGTTTATATCTGGTTGTTTTTGTCAGATTCACTGTCTAACGAAACAGAGTCATAACATCTAATATCATCAATCGAAGAGATATATTAATGATCAGTTATTCCTCATGTTAGTTTCCCTGTTTGTTCTGTTTTTTCTTCATGAAGAGAAGTCTGACAGTAAAGTTTGTCTGTTAGTAAAAACGCTTGTTATATTTCCTGTCAGGTTAATAAAGTTTCATATGAGGCTGTTAATTAATGAGGACGGGGTTTGAAAAGAGTTGCATGGCTTCTATTTTCCCTTAAAGTAATAAATAATTTAATAATGAGGCATTTTACCGGTGAATCGATCCGTAATGCTAAAGGACAGAATAAACAGAGAGCAGACTCTCTCTTTATGTGCAGGTGTTTTCTGAAAAAGGTAAAGCACAGACACAGAGCTCTGTCACTGTTTATATTTATCAGAGTTATTACAGTGAACATGTGTGCAGACACAAACAGCTGTTAGGAGGAAAGGACGTCTCATTTCTCTTAATACGAGAACATTTTAATCCTTCTTCTTTTTAATCCTTCTTCTTAATCTAACATCTTCTTATTAAATGATATTTGGGGGAGCTTCCCTTCAATTTATTTGATTACTGCATTTATTATTATGAAATATTATTACTTATCTTATTTGTTTTCTACGGAAGAGGATTGGGCCACTGAATAAAATAAAAATTAAATTAAATTTTAAAAAATTGTATTTTTATTATTATGTAAAAAAAAGTTAGAATTCTGAAAAAGTCAGAACTCTGACATTAAAGTCAGAACTCTGACATTAAAGTCAGAATTAATCTCAGAAAGTCAGAATTATGACTTATCTCAGAATTCTGAATTTAAACTCAGAATTCTGACTTTTTTCTCAGAATTCTGACTTTAATCTCAGAATTATGACTTTTTTGCTCATAATTATGACTTTAATCTCAGAATTCTGACTTTTTTTCCCAGAATTAGGACTTTAATCTCAAAATTAGGACTTTTTTTCCTCAGAATGATGACTTTAATCTAAATCATCCTAATGTAAATCCTCCACTGAAAACATGATCAATACACACTTCAAACAGCAGGTGGCAGCATGTAGCTCTAACCTTGGTTTGTAACACTCCATAAAACCACGAAGAAGAAACGTTCCTTCCCACAATGCACTACGGCACCCTGCGCTGTATAAAGTTGAGTGTGACTTCCTCTCTGCCTCTCAGTCTGAAACTACCTGAGTGATGTGTCGCCCTCGTGTGCGCGGCTTTCACTTAAATATTGTGAGTATTTCTGCTGTTTTAACTATTATTTGATCAAAACTGTGTTCAGTGTGAGTCTCACTATGAAATATGACACCGGGAAGTCGATGAGCTAAACTGCACGACTTAGTGTTACTGCACTTACAAAGTATAGATATTTTAAGGCGGTTATAAACTTTATACACACACACAAATTATCGTCTTATCTTCTAAACTACTGATCATTTAGTCTTTCAGGTTTCCGTCGATGCTCTAAGTCAATGGCAAAAAGCCACACGAGGCTAAGAGAGGAAGCACGTGTCTTTGCTAACCCTGCAGCCCGCATTAAAGCTGGACACCATTCATACCCGGGTTTTCTGTATTAAACTGTATACAAGTCCAAGGAAGAGCTATAGAGAATTAAGAAACATTAAAATGTGATTTCAACCAAGTTGCATTACACTTAAAGCGTGTTGTAATGGAGGCCCACTGTGTCACTTGACTGAAACGGGTTCTAAAGTAGTTAGAGAACCACAAATGTTGGCACAGGTAGCTTTAAATGTGTAAAAATAATGAATAATTGTTTTAACTCAACATAATAAAGATCAGGATCACAATAACCACATGTAAAATAAATTCAACTCAACTGTTATTGCAATTGAAATGTATCAATTAACCAAAAGACTAAAATAAATTCATTTGTCTGTGCTTCAATCAGACTGCAACAAAATACTTCTCTGCCTCTTAAAGCTTGTACTTCGATACTATTTTGACTAATCTGAACACTTGATCAGAATTTATGGTGTGTTTAAACATTGCCACCTTAAATCTACCTCTGAATTCAACATGAGTTAAATTAACAAGTTGGATGTAGCATTTATATTGAAATGTATGATACTGGAGTGCAAGTCTGTTGTTTGATCTAATCTGGATTTGATGTCCTTTTTAAGAGCTGCTGTGTCCCCTGCTGAGCCAGCATATCAGCATTGTGTTCACTATGGGATAGAGCTACTAACCAGATGCCCCATCTGTGGGCCAAAAGGTGAGTGTAAAGGTCTGAGCCCCTGTACAAAGAGTTGAAAGATTCTGATTACTGCGTGTGATTCCCTCCAGCTCTAAGTCAGCTGACCAGGCCATGTTGGTGCCCGGCTCAGTGTTACAGTGCTGGTAGATGAAGTCTCTGTACCTGGGCGAAGCTGTTGCAGGCTCTGTTTTAGAGTCTCAACTCCTGAGCTGCTGCAGAGCACGGCCCAGTGAGAGTGGCCCTTCTTGATCTAACGGCAGGATGGGCCTAGTACAGGGCCGCACATTCTCACACTGGCGCCCCAGAATAACCTCTTGGATATTTGTATTTTGTTGGCACACAAAAGGCTGAAATGGGATCTGCTAGTAGTTTTAGGAAATGTGATTCTTCTATTAAATTGAAGTACAGATTAGTTTATGGGTGATCATACTATTACAGCTCTACAATAAACATTGATGTGACAAATGGTGATCTCAAAATGTGCAAAATCAATTTGTTAAGGAATAACATAAAATGAGTATTCCAATAACAACTTCTAGATTTAAGAAATTCTTTTAAAAGTAGTTCTGCTTATCAGGCTTCCAATTTAAAAAAAAAATTCTAACACCCAAAGTGCCTCGTGTCTGCATCTGACCATATTCTGAAGCCAATTTATGTGCTTTTTAGATGTTCCTCCACCTCAGTGAACTTGTTGAATCTAAACATTTAATTCTCCCTCAGTTTTCAGACCGAGCCTCTGCTGAGCTGATCAGTGTGGAGCTGCAGGTGGACTGACCCAGGGTGAGTGTCTGAACCAGCTCTACCTTTTTCTAAAACCTGCTGTGATGACAGAAAATATAACACATCATGCTGACAAACACCGTGGTGACCTTAAACCTCTGAGCAAAGCCTGACTGTAACTCAGAACCAAACTGCTGATCTCTGCTGACTGCTGCTCATTTCTCTGTAGGAGCAGATGGACCTGCAGGGGGCAGCAAATACCTGGAGGAGCTGAAACTGACTCAGGTACTTTGACAGAGATCTACATTAATTGTACTTTGTGTTGTGATCTTAAACCCAATCGTGTACTGCCGTGGCAGAGTCCTCCTCCTCTCTGCTGTGGAATCTTTGTATTGGGAGAAAAATGTCAGGACTTTTGGCACAGGTTTAAGTAAAACCAGTTTACCATAACCTGACTAAAGACCTGAAACATGCTGCTTGAATCAGAACACAAACTAAACTTTGTGTTTGAGCTGTCTGCTAATTTTTGTTTTTGGTTTGTTCAGCTAAAGCCTGCCTGGCTGGTCTGGATGAGGTGAAGAAGTTTGTCCTCTGACTGGACATGACATCTGAACAGCTGTTTTTTGGGTCGTGTGCTCCAGCTGATGGAGGCTGAGCCTGTACATGAAAGTGTTGAGCATTTTGTTTGGAAGCATCACATACTGTCACATCTTCAAGAAGATTTCAATAAAATTTGAATTTGCTCAACCTGGATGTCCACTTGAGTTATTGTTCACTGGTAAACACATTTCTTGAGTAAAATACATGGAGAATAAGTGAGGTGTAGTAAATAGATGAGTTTAATTTAGTTTGAGTTAATTTGATTAGGACAATGCACATCAACATTTTAACTGAATGTCTCAATGTAAATATGCCAGAATTGGCACAATAGCTAAATTTAATCCATAGTCCTAAGGCAGGTACTTATGTAAAACATGCAACACAATATTAATGCCAAAACAGCAGAATTCCTGAATACAGAAATGTCATTTTTGCATAATGTAAGTGTTTTCCATATAGGATCGGTTTCTTTTGATCCTGTTTTCCAAAGTAAAACTTTATTCAATTAACTTTTTTTGTCAAAAAGCTGCCAAATTCTCAATGAAAGCTGCTTTTCATTAAGTACTTGGTATCATATAGATGACTAAATGATTGATATACTAGGGTTAAAAGTAGAGCTTTGTTTTTTCTTATGGCCAATGCTGATATCTAACCCCAAATTCACTGACATGGAAGTGGTTGTGAAATGAAAAGACAAAATATCAGTCTACACACTACTGGAAGTTAACACTTGTGAAAGTGCTTTTACAACTTGTCCATGTTATCCAGTCTCAACACAGCTAATCCTTTTTTTTGTGTTCAAAGTCCTTTTATATGGACTGTTACATCCTTTAAAAACGTTCTGATATTCTCTACTCAATTGCAAATATGAAACACAAATGCTGAGTAATCCCAGAGACAAGTTATAATTTAAAGGTATAGTTTTTTATTTTGGAGTGGGATCGTATGAGTCAATGGTCAATATTAAGAGTAGTCCCTAGAGGGTATCCGGTCAGCTAGGTCCCTTTGTTGAGAACGGGTACATTCTGCTTCTGTGGCAAAGAACATGAAAAAGTGAAAATAATGCTACTGAGGTGAAAAAGTTATTTTTTTTCTTCTGATATGAAAAATCAAGTTATTTTTTTCTTCCGACACAAGAAAAACATAAAAAGGGGATTGTTTATTTTCTTCCGGAGCAAAAAACATGAAAAAGTGAAAAATTTAGCTTCTGAAGCCAAAAAACATGAATAAATGAATATTTGGATTCTGTAACAAAAAAACATGAAAATCAAAAAATGTATTTCCAAAGCAAAAAAACAGAAGTGAAAATTAAGCTTCTGAAGCAAATAAAACATGAAAAAGTGAAAATTTGGCTTCAGAAGTGAAAAAACATGAGAAAGTGAATTTTTTTTCTTGTGAAACAAAAAAACAAGAAAAAGTGATTTCTCTTTTTTCCGCCTTGAAAAAGTGGAAATTTTGCTTCTGTAGTGAATAACCATGACAAATTAAATTTAGCTTCTGAAGCCAAAAAACATGAAAAAGGTTTTTTTTTCTTCTGAAGCAAAAAAACATGAAAAAGTGAAAATCTTTGCAACTGAACCAGAAAACAAGGAAGAATAAATATTAAGCTCTTTAAAGCTGGGGTTGGTAGTCACAGAAAACTAGCATGAATTTGAATGTAGCATTTCCTCAGGACTCCAGCCCACACACTGACTATTGACTATGACCTCATTCAACCACACTTTAAAGAACAAAACTATTCCTTTAGTTAACACAGCAGGATAGTTTTAAGTGTCTCTATGTTGAGTCTAACTAAAATATTGAAAATTTCTCATCAGATGCATATTCACAAGTAAAAAGTGAAATGTAAGCCTCAATGAAAGAAAATAAAATGTGGAAATAAAGAGATGGTATGTCAAGATTTTGAGTTGGAGTTATACTGTTGTGTGCAAAATGGGTCAAACTGTTCCCGGGCAGTGAGTGAGTGGTTGAGCAAGAGGGGGAAGGTCACAGTCTGACAATGTTGGTTTACATTTGACATTAACTGACACATTTTCCATGTGTTACCCTGGGATATTCCCCAATGACAGCTTGGATTGGCTCCAGAATGGGATAAACAGTGAATATAATGGATGGACAATCAGATGGATGGATGGCTCTTGATCATTGCTGTAGACAGGTTGCTTCTGTGGCCCTTTCAGACTCCTGCTACAGCTATTAATATCAGTCTCTCTGTTATCATCACTGCTCCAACGCTAATGTTAATTTTAGAACAGCTTGACTTCAACAGCATTAATCAACACTTTTATTTCTCCCCTGTCATCAACATCATTACTGTAAAAGCTAATGTGAGACCTGTTGACTTTCACTGCCTTAAATATTAAGATCAGCCCATTATCATTACTTTGCAGTTCCTGTAAATAGTACACACACTTTTACCATTGTTATTGGCACTGTAAACATAAGTCTGCACCTCCCTCTATCCCCCCTTTTCAATCCCAACTCGGTCTCGGATGTCTGCCCAACATGAGTTTGGTTCTGCACAAGGTTTATTAGATATGGTGGTAAGCATATTTTGTTTGTACCCGCAGATCTCTGAGACCGGTCTGACTGCATACCTTCATCATAAGAATAAGGTATGACAGTGTGGCTGCAGCCCCAACCTTTTCACTCACTGCACAGAAACTCAGATGAAGATAAGCTGTGTTTCTCTCATTTCTCTTACTACTTCTTTTCACTGAAGTTCACTTTAACTTCCTCTTCATCTCAGACCTGTTGAAAACAGACGAGCTGCTGGAGCGACGGACGTTCTCCTGATGATCTGCAGAGTGAAACTCATCCGTTTATTGGTGAGTGCACATCAGTGAGTAATTATTTCATTTCTTAATACATGTTTACAAAAGAGATGTCTTAATTAATGTATCTGATGTCATGTAATGCGAAGGTACACATTATCAGCTTTATCTCTTGTTCTTTCATCCTTTCGTTCGTACGTTTGTTTGTTCTTTCTCTCTTTCCTACTTTTTTCTTTCTTTCTTTCTTTCTTTCTTTCTTTCTTTCTTTCTTTCTTTCTTTCTTTCTTTCTGCTTTCTTTCTTTCAGTAGGGTGGCCACAGGTGTATTTCAACATGGAAAGATACCCTACTCAACACTCCAGGTAACTTAAAATTCATCTTCTTTCGTTAAATGACAGTTGTTGTTTTTTTCTTGTTCTACCTCCACTAAAAGTATGAGTCTTAGTGTGCCATTGCTGCTCTGACACTTTGGACCACATTTAAATATTCCCTGTAAGATGCTGTTTAAGTCCTCAGCTGTGAATCAGTTTGTCGTGCTCTGACTCAGTGGTAACAGGCATGGAGAGGAACTATTCAAAGATAGTCACTCTTTTGGCTGATGGTCTCTTTTTCCTTGGGGGTCATGTGGGGGCTCTCTCCCATTGGTGGTTCTGAACTGTTTCACTGAAAGGGCCCGGCAGGGGCCAGTTGTGCCGTCAGAGGGTCACACGCAGCCCAGCACTAAAGAGACCTATACAGGGTTCAGACTTTCAGATGCATTGTTCAGTGTTCAGTATATAAAGTGACAGTGCACCAATCAACAACACAAAATACCATGACTGGTATTTCTTTCTGAAGCAGTATTTCAATAACGTACAGTTTAAGTTTTATTTACTTTAAAGCTTTTTTCAGTAACTTACAGTTATATTTACAGTTACACATAAAATCAAACTCTACCTGATCTAGCAGTTAAAACTCTGCACACTGCTTTTAACATTAAAATTGAAGCATTCAATGAAAGGAGTGACATGAATTGTTCTTTATGGAGGGCAACCCAAAACTCATGTCCTAAACTGAAGAGTTTTTCAGAGACTTGCACATTAATTACAAAACTGTAGTAATTTCCTGTATATTTCAGGTTTTTAATGGACGCATGAACCATCAGTCTATGGATTTTTATTTCTACAATTTTGTTATTGATACCTAGGTGGTGCACCTTGCTGTCTTCTGTTCTGCAGGACTCTCCAGGAGGATTCAGACTCATCTGGACTCAGCCGTCTGTCCTACAAGTCAAAAGAAGATCCTATTGCATTCCAAAACATCCAGCCTGACACAGAGTAAGACATGACTGATGTTAAATGAAGAAGGACTTAATCTGTTAAAGTTTGGTTGTACACATAAGTCAAAGTCAAGTCTTTGAGGATTAAGTCAAAGTCTGAAGGTAGCAGCAAGTCTCTCATGTTTTAATAATAACAACAAATTACATTATGGTATTTAAGAATATTAGGTTACTTCATACATTAGTGTACAGTACAGTGCAACTTTACAACTTTCTCCTCTTTTATTTAACAAGGACTTGATACATTTTAAGATCTGGTCAGAACACACAACATGAGTTTACACAACAAATATCTTTGACTGTGTACTCAACAGGACTGACCAGAGGAGGTCTGAGGATGCCGCTGATCGTTTTGCTCAGTATCAACTATTAGACCTGGACTCTGTATTCACGGTGAGTAGAGATACGACAACACATTTACAATCATTATCATTATCAATACATCCATCTTCTTCCACATATCTGGGGTCAAGTCTTGGTGGTGGCAGCTCAAATTTCTTTCAAGGAAATTGGGTCAATTTTGGGGCCACCCGTAGACAAAGCAGTGTGTCTTATCTACTTGCTGGTCTTGTCTGGAGAATGTTTAAATTCCTGTTTGTCTGGAATGCATTTGTGGGTCATAAAGAGGCATCAGAGCTTATTTCAGCCTGTTTCATAACCAGCTTGAAGCACCTGAAACTCAGTAGCTTTAGGGTTAATTCAGATGTCCCTTGTCCTAGAGTTCTTCAAAGCCTTGTAGCTCAAGTACGCTCCAGTGCAAAATTCAGCTCCATTGGCTTTTTAGACTGTTTACCATCCGTAGTTAAATTTGGACCGAAACGTATGAACTACCAGGCAAGCAGAGAAGCGTGACTGGTCTTTGCTGGTGCCTCACCTCCATGCATTTGAAGCCAGGGTTATGTTGGTACCAAGTTACTCAGTCAGGGCTGTTTTGTTTTCCAGCTGCTTAAGGAGGACATCATCAGTTTTGCGACGGATGAGCTTGAGAGGTTTAAAAGGGTTCTTCAACAAGCTGACCAAGACTATCTGGAGAAACAGAGGGAGGATAAAGACTTGATCGACAAGGAGGAAGAGCTGAAGAGGAGCAACAGAGAGGCTTTTCTGAAGCTCACACTGAACTTCCTGAGGATGATGAAGCAGGATGCCATGGCTGACTCTCTGCACAACAGTAATTTTAATAGTTTTCAAATTTGTCAAAACATGATTTTATGATTACTTATTTCAAGGGTCTTTGTGTACTACTCAGTATGATACACCCAGGTAGGTATGGAGGTCTTCAGGTATTCAGTCTTGATATGTATTCATACTCTGTCGACTGATGAGGCAAAAAGCACCCAGTAATTAGCTGTGACCCAGTCTTTATGTGTATATATGGCTTTCAGCCTGCTAGAGACACTTTATTTTAAATACTTAATACAGAAAAATATTTCTGAGGAATAAATCTGCTGACTTCTTTGTCCAACTGGTTGGATCCAGTTATTATTGTTTTAAAGGAAATATAAGCAAATTTTTAAATTTGATGCAGTAACATGTTATATACTGTAAGTTAGAACAGGTGCATGATCGCTCTGCATGATTGTTCTCCTCTTCTTTTAACAACACTCTGTAAACATATGTGAACCGAGGAGAACAGTTTCTTGAGTTTTGAAAGTGATATAGGATTCAGCTGCTCAACTGTCCAGGGACTCCTTTGTTGTTTTTCTTATTTTCTATTTTATTTCATGATGCACCAAATGTTTTCCCTTCCTGATGAGTCAGGACTTCAGGCCGGCCAGTTTAGCACCCGGGCTCTTCTACAGAGCCATGCTGTTGTAATATGTGCAGTATATGGTTTGGCATTATATTGCTATTCAAGGTCTTCTCTATAAAAAACATTGAATGGCAGCATATGTTGCTCTAAACCTGCAATGTATTGTTCCGTATTAATGGAGCCAGATGTGTAAGCTAACCATGCCATGCTTTTGCCCAGATACATCACTAGTGGATCATGTTTATATATGGTTTCCTCTTTGCATGGTACAGTGTTAACCTGAATATGTGGATGCAGCGACACACTGTGATCCCAGATAATGGTTTTAGGAAGTGATTTTTAGCCCATGCAGTGATTTCCACTACAGAGTCAGGTCTGTTTTTAATGCAGTGCCACATGCCTGAAGATAACAGATAACCTTTTTTTTTGTGCAGAGATTTCTCCAGATGTTGTGTAGGCACTGTTTTCATTTCAATATCTGGTTCAAATTATTTACAAACCAACAAAATCTATTTGTCAACATTTTACACAACTTTTTTGTGATTGGGGTGGCAGCTTCTATAATGGTATTATATGAATGGATGAATGAATATTAGATGGATAATGAATTGTCATCTTCAAACATGTTGCTTTATGCTTTATTCCTTTACTAACCCACTGGCCAATGCTTTTTTTGTCTTCTGTCAGAGTCTCCTGCAGCATGCCAAAATAAACTGAAAGCTAACCTGAAGAAGAGGTTTCAACGTTTGTTTCAAGGGATTTCCACAGCAGGACAGCCAACACTCCTGAATGAGATCTACACAGAACTCTGTATCACAGAGGGGGGGACTGGAGTGTTGGATGATGAACACGAGGTCATGCAGATTGATAGAGCATTCAGAAAGTCATTGAGATCAGAAAAGGTAATCACCTGTGACCAAATCCTTCAACAAGGAGGGGATGTTCCTGTCAGAACAATGATGACAAAGGGAGTAGCGGGCATAGGGAAAACGGTCTTAACACAAAAGTTTGGGCTGGACTGGGCAGAAGACAAAACTCACAACAATATACAGTTCACATTTCCAGTAGCTTTCCGAGAGCTTAATTTGCTGAAAGGGAAAAAGTACAGTTTGGTAGAACTTATCCATCACCTGTTTATTGAAACCAGAGAAGCAGGAATCTACAGGTTTGAAGAGTTTAACGTTGTGTTCATCTTTGACGGTCTGGATGAGTGTCGACTTCCTCTGGACTTCCACAACAACGAGATCCTCACTGATGTCAGAGAGTCCACCTCGGTGGATGTGCTGCTGACAAACCTCATCAGGGGGAGACTGCTTCCCTCTGCTCGCCTCTGGATAACCACTCGGCCTGCAGCGGCCAATCAGATCCCTCCTGTGTATGTTGACATGGTGACAGAGGTCAGAGGGTTCACTGATACACAGAAGGAGGAGTACTTCAGAAAGAGATTCAGAGACGAGGAGCAGGCCAGCAGTATCATCACCCACATCAAGAAAGCACAAAGCCTCCACACCATGTGCCAGATCCCAGTCTTCTGCTGGATCACCGCTACAGTTCTGGAGGATGTGACCAGCGAGAGTGAGGAGCTGCCCAAGACCCTGACTGAGATGTACATCTACTTCCTGGTGGTTCAAATGAAGCAGAGCAATGTCAAGTTTCTTGGAGGAGTCGAAACAGATCCACACTGGAATCCAAACAGCAAAGACATGATCGTGTCTCTGGGAAAGCTGGCTTTTGAGCAGCTGCTGAAGAGGAACCTGATCTTCTATGAATCAGACCTGACAGAGTGTGGCATCAATCTCAGGGAGGCCTCTGTGTACTCAGGAGTGTTCACACAGATCTTTAAAGAGGAGAGAGGACTGTACCAGGACAAGGTGTTCTGCTTTGTGCATCTGAGCGTTCAGGAGTTTCTGGCTGCCCTTTATGTTCATTTGGAGTTCACCAACTCAGGGTGCAATCCTCTGGAAGACAAGGAATTATCCTGTAACACATCCGAGGAGGTACGCAGCAAATCTGCAGGCTTCTATCAGAGTGCTGTGGACACGGCTTTACAGAGTCCAAACGGACACCTGGACTTGTTCCTCCGTTTTCTCCTCGGCCTTTCTCTAGAGACCAATCAGAATCTACTGAGAGGTCTTCTGGCACCAGCAGAAAGTAGCCCTCAAACCAAGCAGGAAGTAGCTGAGTATGTCAAGGAGAAAGTCAGGGAGAATCCCTCTCCAGAGAAGAGCATCAATCTGTTTCACTGTCTGAATGAGCTGAAGGATCACTCTCTAACGGAGGAGATTCAACAGTATCTTAGTTCAGGACGACTTTCCACAGAGGAACTCTCTCCTGCTCAGTGGTCAGCTCTGGTCTTCATCTTACTGTCATCTGAGGATAACCTGGACATGTTTGAGCTGAATAAATACTCTGCTTCAGAAGAGGCTCTGCTGAGGCTTCTGACAGTGGTCAAGGCTTCCAAAAAATCCATGTAAGTAGACTTAGAACTGTGCAGCTTTTTTTTTTTGCACTGGCAAAAAGAACTCAATGCACTTCAGCTTTTTCAGCATATAGTGTCCAAACACATAAAGACAATCACTGTTCTGTGATTGTCACTTCCTGTCAAAATCAAGAAGGAGCGGGACCTCCGATATCAGATGGTCAACAACAATGGCGGTGATATTCTTGCATGGTTTATCTCATGCATCCACACTTGCTATTCAAAGGGTATAATTCCCAGGTCTTGGCCTGTTTCTAACATGAGGATATTTGCATTATTTTTGTTTTCTTTTAACATTTTTTGAGTGACAGCAGTTATAAAGTATACAATTAAAAATTAAAATAGACATATGGGAAAGGCAGAGAAGCCGCAAGATACCTTGGAGTAGTCAGGCTTGATTCAATGGGCTGTGAAATTGAGGTCATGGGTGCTGTCAGAGCACAAAAATGTTGTCAATGGACACAGCCCCTTATTCTTAATGTATTTCAACACTTTGGCTCATCTTTGGGGTTGCTGTTGCTCAGTGGTAGGGTCAGTGGTCGAGAGACTCCAACTGGAGGTCAGGGTTTGATCCCAGGTCCCACACTCCACATGCCGACAGTGCCCCCTGTGTTGTGCCATCAGTGTGTAAAAAACAGTCCATTACTCCATCCTTCCATTATAACACCCTGTTGCATTTTCAGACTGAGTGGCTGTAACCTGACAGAGAGAAGCTGTGAAGCTCTGGCAGCAGTTCTCAGCTCCGAGTCCTCCTGCTTGAGGGACCTGGACCTGAGAAACAATGACTTGCAGGACTCAGGGGTGAAGCTGCTTTCTGGTGGACTGAAGAATCCAAACTGTAAGCTGGAGACTCTCAAGTAAGGATTCATATACAGTTATGCTCATAAGTTTACATACCCTGGAAGAATTTGGGATTTTTTGGGCCATTTTTCAGAGAATATGAAAGATAAGAGAAAAACTTTTTTTTCACTCATGGTTAGTGGTTGGGTGAAACAAAATTCTTATCAAACAACTGTGTTTACTCTTTTTATATCATAAAGACAACAGAAACTACCCAAGAAACCATACATTCTGCCAGGGTATGTAAACTTATGATCACAAATCTGTTCAACAGATACTTAAACATAACATTTGTGTAAAATATATAGATCAAGATTGAACATAAATTTGGTGAGTCTTTCAAATAATTCCAGTCAACGTTGGTTTTAAAATCAAAGATATGGTCATTGATTTTAGAAGAAAAAAATCAGGTGAAGGAAGTGACTTCAATCAAGAGTCAGCCAAGCAAGTTTGTGCAAACTTATGAATACTTTGGGACAGTCATTGACATGAAATTAAACTTTGAGGCCAACTGTGCAGCAGTGTGTAAAAAGGTTCACCAGTGTGCTCACCATGTTTTAATTTGCTTTCATTGTTCTTTAGTGTCAGATTGTTAAATGGTCTAGCCGGTTGATTGGTGAACCACAGGCACACCCGCATCCCTGTACACTGGCTGCAAAACAAGTTTACCTAAAGGTACAAATAAAGTAACCTAAACCTGAACCTGACCTGAAGTTTTTTTCATGTGTTGGCAGGCTTTCAGGGTGTCTGATCACAGACCAAGGCTTTCTATCGCTCGCCTCAGCTCTGAGCTCCAACCCTTCCCACCTGAGAGAGCTTGACCTGAGATACAATCATCCAGGAGACTTGGGGGTGGAACTGCTCACTGCTGGTCTGAGGGATCCAAAGTGGAAACTTGACACTCTGAGGTATGGAAAGTCCTGTGATGATGTAACGATGGCACTCTGTGAGCTCAGAGAGGAATTGCACACATTGCGTGATTAAGCACATTGAGATAACAGGAATGAAATGTGCTATAGAAATATAATATAATTGAATAAAATACTAAAACGTGTTGTATTCCCTTCTTCTTAGGGTCAACTATGGAGGAGAACGTTGGTTAAAACCAGGTCTGCAAAAATGTAAGTCAAGTTCTGGTTGGATTCCTAAAAACACAGCACCACATAAAATACCTTTGAAATAAATTCATGGAGGAAGTGCTGTCGAATGTCACATGACTAAGTATCCTGAGTCCTATGTTCTCAATGAGCTGCACTTGTTTTCATGAAGGTGCATGTCCATGACAATGCTTAAGCAAATTTATAGCGCCATCTTCTGGGTCGAATATTGAACATACAATAATATACCTCTATGCATTTTATTCTAGTATATTGGTCACACTGGTATGTAGGACGCAGCTCACTTATTAGAGGAAAAAAGGTATAAAAGGTGTATCATATTTACCAAATGTAATGGCCCTCATTTATTCCAAAGTCATATAAAATTGGAAGCTCATGCCAGTTTTTCCTATAAGGCAGGTAAATCCCCTTCAATGCACATATAAGGACATGAGACTGCAGGGCTTTGTGCACACAGAAGTTACACAAGAATGAAAAGTAGGAATGGAAGGAAGTCAGGAATAACAAACCAAATTGTAGAATGATTATGCACTGGCCTCCAAATGTAAGCAAAACATTTGTAGTAATGAAATGGACTTAATGCTGCAGGAGGTGAGCAATAAACTGAATATAAACCCCCAACGACTCAGTATAAGTAGTAAAAATAAAGTATCAAGCACATCAGAAAGTTTAGATGATATCCCTCGTCTTGAGAACACTGTCATTAGAAAAGGACGTACACCAAATGGAGCAGAAATAAAGTGGCTTCTTCCAGATCTGAGGTAAAATCAATGAAACGTGATGGTTTTTTTTTAATTAAACAACTGTATCTACAGTAAAGGTGATTTGAGCGACAAAACTACCTGGAACAACCTCTCCTAACTAATGAGGTTAATTTGCAACAGGTTAGTGGCATGCATAGAGGACACCATATATAAACATGATCCAGAAATGCCAGCAACTTCTCTGGGCCTGAGCCGATTTAAGACGAACTGAGGTTAAGTGGAAAACTCTCCTGAGGTCTGACTGATCAAAATCTGACATTCTTTTTGGAAATCATGGACCCTCTAAAAAGGGGAGGGACCATCTGGCTTGTTATCAGCACACAGCTCAGAAGCTGGCGTCTTTGATGGTATGGGGATGCATAAGTACTCATTGTATGAGTAGTTATCTGTGAAGGCATCATTAATGCTGAGAGAGGTTTTGAAGCAACATATGCTGCCATTAGAAAATGCCTGGCCTGCCTGCAGCTCTGACTTGTCACCCATGGAAAACTTCCAAGCATCATGGCACAAAAATATATGCAGCTAAACTCTTATATCAGGCAAGGAGGGGACAGCATTTCACTTTCCAAACTCTAGAAACTGCTCTCCTGGGAGCCCAAACTTTTACAGAGTTCGTTGTTAAATGATGGCGATGCAGTTAAATGGTAAACATGCTCCTGTCCCAACTGTTTTGGAAACATGTTACATTAAATAAGCATATAGTTTTCATTAAACAGTGACATTTTTCAGTTTCAGAATTTGATTTGTTGCCTTTGAACTATTTCCATTTAAAAACACAGGGTTCAATTGCTTTGAATTCTCTCAGATTTATTTTTATTAACACTTAAACAGGGTACCACCTTTTTTTTTTAAATTGAGGTTGTATTTTATGAATGCTATTGAATTACACTTAACTGCAGAATTAATTGCACCAGCATTTCAGCAGTCAAACCTTCATAAGTAAAAGTTTTTATGGATTTTGTTTTGGGCTGAGAATAAATCGCAGATATAAAAAATTTGTTGAATGTCAGAGCCTCAATTTTTCACTGCAGGAAGGGATTTTAAGATTTTTTTTCCCCCAAGAGCAACACTGAGGTTCGTTGTTCACTTTCTCTCATCATGTTGTTAAGCTGACAGGTTTTATATCAAAGAAAAGTATCTGCTTTGCAGCTTGTTTAACTGTTCTGTTCTGTTTTGTTTTTCTGTCCACCAGATTTCTGTGAACTCAAACTGGACCCAAACACAGCCAACGGAAACGTTTTTCTCTCTGCAGAAAACAGAAAAGCACAGAGCGTGAGCCAGAGCCTGCCGTACCCTGATCACCCTGACAGATTTGATATTGTGTATGCGGTGCTGTGTGAAGGGGGTTTAAGTGGCCGCTGTTACTGGGAGGTGGAGAGGGAGGGCTGGCTGTCTATTGGGATGACTTACAGAGGAATCAAAAGAAAGGGAGATGACATCTCGTGCAGGCTTGGAAGGAACAGCATGTCCTGGGCTTTATTCGTATCTTCTAGACTTGTCTCTGCTTGGCACGACGACGGCTCAGAAACCATTTACATGCCTCCAGCATTTCTCCCAAAGAGAGTTGGAGTGTATCTGGATTGGGACGCAGGCACGCTGTCCTTCTACAGAGTCAGCTCTAACTCACTGATCCACCTGCACACCTTCCACTCCACCTTCACCGAACCCCTCTACCCTGGGTTCATGCTCAGGAAGGAATCTGCTTTGTCTCTGTGTCAGCCGGGAGAGGCAACAGATTGATAAAAAGAGAAGAAAAATCAACACAAGAGATACAAACAACTAAAAGAGATAGAAGTACCATTCAATGAAAACAAAGAGACATACACCACAAGCCCATTTCAGGAAGGAGTTTCAACAAACTGAGTGTAACCCTGAACTCTGGGTAGATGAACCCCCAGATAGGAAACCCTGAGTTTCCCTCTTTTTGGGGTTAAAAGACTCAGTGTTTCCAAAAAAACCTGCTCTCTGAAACATTCCCCTGAAAATCAGATGCAATGACCAGTACTGAATGCAAAACTACAACAAAAACATGTCAAATAACAACGAAGCGACACAAAACACTCACAAAGTGATGCAAGATGACAACACACAACAGCTACACAAGAAGAGGCGCAGCTCGACTCAGAAAACCTTATTACACACACAAAACAACTAATCAGCAATCACAAGCACAACAAAGAGAAGCACAACAGCCACAGAGAGATGGAAACAGTTTGCCAAGATAAGAAATATAGAGATACAGCTCACCCTAACCCCTAAATCCCTGCAAGAAGTCGTCTGAACCAGTGTGTAAGTAAAAAGGTCAGAATAAAAATCCCTGCTCACTGATACGATCTTTTCCAATCTTTAGTTCATATTGTGAATACATATATTTTACATTTACATGTGGCGTTGATAAAAAAGGTTACAAATTGTCACCATAATGTCAGTCTCTGTTTTGCCAACATCTTGTATATCTTGTCATGTGACCTCCACAACACCCTTTTCATGTCCTGTCCTTCCCCCTGAAATATGAAGCTAATCTTTGCATTTCATGTTCATTTTTTCATTTTTTATGCTTCAGAATTTAACATCTTCACCTTTTATTATTTTTGATGTATTTTAATTGTCAGTCAAGAATCATGCTTACCTTGGATAATTTTTAAATAAATCAAAACATATTCAATTAAGGCAAAAAATGTGAGCTTAATATTGTTAATAAATCCTCTCAGCCTTTATAAATAAAGTGCTGAGAAAACGGCTCGTCTTCTAACTGTTTACTGATATGCTCAAAGTCCAAGAAAGGAGGTGCCCTTGGCCCCATGAATAGAGGCTGTAATGCTTGAACAACTGCTGGTTCGATTCTGGCCATGAAGTTTTGCTGCATATCTTTCTCTGCTCTCTACTCCTCATGTTTCCTGACTCTCTGCAGCTGTCCTGTCAATTAAGACAAAAAACGTTTAAAAATAAATAAATAAATAACTGGAACTACAAGATAGAAATACAATTTTGAGCCAGCATCTTAATAACCCTAACGATTTGTCCCCCTCACTTCTGAAATAATGGCTACGTCCCTGCTTCCATATGTCATATATGGAAAGTTCTCCCTTTAAGCCAATAGGTGGCAGTGTGGTGATAAAAACTGGGCTGGAAAGTTCTGGTCCAATCTCTTTTATTGTAGGCAGCAGTACGCTCAAAATTCACCAAATCTGGTGATATTTAAAGTACAGTTTATAAGCGGAGTGATTCAACGGAACATGAAAAACCATTTCAACAGATCTAGAAATTTAAATTAGTTATTCACACGTTACAATAAATGACAATATTTAGCCCGTGTTAAGAATGTTTGAAGCATATTAAAAGCTTTCGGTCGTTTCTAAATGTTAGAAAACATGAAAAAGCTCCTCACTGTAACAGGATGCTGCAGGAGCGCTGCCTTTAAATCAGTTACCTTGTAGCGAACTCCGCATAAAAATAAGTGGATACAATCATAAATGTCTTGTAAATACAAAATACTAAAATGTAATCACTTTTTGGCATATGCCCTTAAATTGTTGGGGATATACAAGTAATTCGGCTTATTTATGACCGATCAAGAAGCTTCAAGAGTTGGTTTTATTTAAGAAATATAAGAAGATGACTGAGGAGTCCTTTGTTGGGACTGTGTTTAAACCACACAATCATTGATCTCCTTTACTGTCGCTCTTTTAATGCTATTTCTTTATTTAAATGATACAAGTGATGACATAATGAGATGTTTGTGGTATTTACGGCTATGCGACGGAACATTAAATCTTCAGTTTTTCAAAGGGAGCCTGGCAGGACACCCTTCATCTGTGGACCGGACAGGGGGGCTGGCTTTGAAGGCGGAGTTTTTCTTCTTGAAGAAAACAGAGTTCAAGAGGGGTTTTTTCTCTCTGAGAAAGTCAGAGATTTTAAAGGTCTTCACGTGCAAAGAGGAGGGAAAAGAGGTACGTTGTTTAATCTTGCTGGTGTTTAAAGTATCATCTCAGAGGCTCTAAATCTCTGCGCTCCGACTTTCTTCACTTTTAAAACGTCACTGTCAGTAAAACTGCTTGCTTTGCAGAAACATGTACAGCGGATGTTTTTATCACGAGTTTAAGACCAATATCCTGCAGCTGCGATTTTAGCTCAAGGTAAAACAGACAAACTGCGAGGTTTTATTATTCCGCAAAATCCTGTGGGAAAAGTTTGGGAATTTCTGCGAACTCTGCGAAGTTTTCTTTATGGCTTGTCACGGAGGAATTATTCATATCATAGAGGTTACTTTAAAGGCACTTGTCTAATCGGCTGCAGTTTGGTGCTGCAGGCTGACATCTCTTTAGGTTTAATGTCACTTTTCTGTGTTTCAGCAGCTGCACACACACGGCTGATTTTGGGTCTTTTAGGTGTATTGCTGCCTAGATGAGTCCTAGATGAAATAATCCCTTTGGCCTGCTTTCTAACAGTAAACATGATGCATTGTTGCAGTTTGATTTGTTTTACATGTAGTAGGATTTAAATCACATTATGTACAAATTAACAGTCTCCCTGAAATGAGCTCATAGACTGTATGTGGGGGGATTATTCAAGAGGATGCCCACAGCTTCCTCCTGACACAAGACACAGGCATGGTTTGCTTTCTCAACACCATATTGCAAACTTAGAAAAAGAGAAGTAAACTGATATTGTCTAATATATGGAGCAATCTCCCCATGCAGAAGCTGACAGAAGAGTTTAGGGTGGGAGATGTAAAAGAGAAGGGCATGACTGATGAAACTGTGGATACTTTTAGGACTATATGAGCCTGTCACAAGTGGATCATGATTGCATGGATGTTTTTCAATGTGTGCAAAGGGGAACATTTTATTTTTCAAAAGATGTAAAGCAGTGAACAGTGCTCGGGATGATTTTGAAAGGGTGTCATCCCAAAGTTTTTCTAGCAGAGGGCACTCTGTAGTTTAAAATCCTCTCCGCACTGTTTAAAGCACATGGAAAATGTATTATTAGTATTTAATTTGCTATTTCTTTTTTACACAGCAGTCTTAGTACCTTTACATCGTCCTGTCTGTGTCAAATGCATAGAGAAAGTCTGTTTTCTTTTAAGTACACAAATCCCTCATATCCAAGTGGGCCTGCATGGTACGAGGAAAAAACACAATGTGCTTTTAAACTGTTCAATCAGGCCATAACAATATAAAGTGTGAAAATTAAGAGAAATTAATCAGTACATACTAGAAAATCTTGAAATATTAGAATATTACAAAAAATGAATTTAGTTTTTTAATTGCACAAATTATTAAAGTAACTTGAAATTAAATATTTAGAATTTTTTGAGCTGTAGGCCGATCATCGGAACAGAAATATAATTAATGCATGACACATTTTAGCTAACATGTAATGAGTCTAGAAAATATTTAATTGTAACTTTTTTAAAACATGATGAAAAATATGTAACTTTTGTTACATTATTCTACATTTTTTGAGATGCATTAGTATACATTTTAGCAGACAGTATCTATCTATCTATCTGTGTTTGCAGCACATCCCTCCTTCAATCCAAAATAAACCTCATTCAGTGTTTTTTTTAATAACCTCTGAATTTACACTAATTAATCTGAGGTTAGCAGATAGTTAGCTTAGCTTGGCTTTGTCTGACTGCATTAAAACAGTATGACCATTATATGTAGACCTCCCTCCAACAGGTATATACACAGTGAGGCAGCACTGTTTGTTTACATTAATGGTATTTTTATAGTAATAATTTTATAATATTTTTTAATTTTTAATAATGCTATAAATTCAGACCTTCTTGAGGTATGTATACTCATGTTGCAATAACATCTGAATATTTTATTGGCTCAGTATTTTTCTTTTTTAACAATAGAACTGATATGGGCTCTGACTTTCTGCATCAGTGCATCCTGAGGTCAGACTAGTCATAGTTAGGATGAGGATGAGTGAGGATTTTTACCCCTGAAATTGATCTTGGCGTTGATTTATAAAGTCCTGTATGGTTCAAGTAAAAACAGATCGGCAAATGTTATCAATGACTTCAATCAAATATAAACCTTTCTTTTCATATCAATCAAAACAGCCAACCAAACATCCTGAAATAACTACACACATCCTCTGAAGGGAAAGTTAGAAAGATGTACAAAGAAACAGCTGTGATATCTTACCTTCATCTCTACAAACTCCCTTCTCCCTCTGAAGCAGGAGGTGGTCCTCTCTTTCTGTAGAGCCTGCCATCATGGCTCGGTACCTGAAGTATTTCACCACTGTGGGCGATGACCAGCCAGTCCATTTGGAAGAGGAGGAGCTGCACGAGGACAGTGAGGTTCTGAGTCCGGCCACTGGCATGTACCCAACAACCCTGACCTTCAGGGGAGCTCTGAAGAGGCTGTACAGCTCCGACCGCTTCCAGGTATGCAGGACAATGTATCTGTGCAACAGAGCAACACCAGTGATCACTCAGAGAGAGAGAAGGTTGTATGGTTTCACGATTAATGCGTCTATTGTGGGTACAATTATGGAAAAATATCATCAGTTTAAGGCTCAAAGCTCCTCCCTTGGTCCAGAGCCAAAATATATTGAATTTACAGCCATAAAAAACAACAACAATCATATACTTTAATTGTTGCTTGTGTAAAGCTGGGACAATCAAATGTGTGGCTTTTTTTTTTTAGCAAATCATTCCAACATACACTGCAGCAAGGCTTTAGATGAAATATTAAAGACGAGTTGATTTAAAAGCAGGGTTATGATTGAAGTTTAGATTTCAAGAATACAATTGAAACTTCAGTATTTGGGCCAGACGGATAAAAACAGATCCAAAGCGTTAGTTTTTCAACTCTGCGAGTCCAAATGTTGAGAATAAAGTCATATTACCCTAAGAAAGTCCTCCATTTTCTAATATTAATAGCTTTCATAAAAGTTTAACTTTTTCACAACAACTTGACTTAATTTTTATAATTAAAACTTAATTTTCTAAGTCTCAATAGGTTGCCTACTTTTTTTACCTCCCAAACTCTCAACATATAGGAGGATGCTTTCTCTGCTGAATTTTCTCTCCTTTCAAATTTTGCAAAAAAACCTTCATTTTTTTGCATTTTTTCTGTACTTCATTTTTGAAATTTTGCTCTATTGTCACTTTTTCTTGATTCTTTCCTTTTTTTCCAACAATTTAGCTTTGTTCAGCATATTTTTACCTTATTCTTAATTACAACAAAGATCCTAAAAAAGGTCTTCCTCCCGACAGTAATAATAAACATCGGGCTATTATTATCATTTCAACTTTACACTCAAAATCAGTCAATCAATAAATCCATCAATCAATCTTTATTTATTTAAAAAGCACCAAATGACAACAAACGTTATCTCAAGACACTTTTACAAACATAGCAGGTCTAGACCATGCTCCATATTAAATTCTGTCTCTGTGTTGGGTCTTTGTTAATAATAGTACATAGAGTACGGTCTAGACCTGCTCCGTTTGTAAAATCGTCTTGAGATAACGTTTGTTGTGATTTGGCGCTATATAAATAAAGATTGATTGATTGAAATTATTAACCAAGACCCAACATCAAGACAGGATAAGATCCAGTCCACTCTTCCTGACAGGACTCAGTCTGATCTCAATCCACCATGAGCATTTCACCTCGCAGTATCTGGCAAGTTACAGCAGCAAGGACAAACTTCCTATAACAGGCAGAAACCTCTAGCAGAACCAGACTCATGTTAGACACACATCTGCTGAGACCGAGTTGGGGTTTGAAAGAGGGAAAGAGGAGAACAAGAGAGAGAGATGATAGTAATGAGATAGTAGTAGTAGTAGTTGTAGCTGCTGGAGCAGGCCGTCTACGGCAGCGACTCAGAGGAACCTACGAGACAAGGGAGCACAGGGACTTCATAAAGGTCTATGGTTAGTAACTTTAATGGGACAGGGAGAGTTAAAGTAAGAGATGACTTCTTTCTTATTGCGGAGAAAAAAACTCACAAACAGACAAAAAACGTATTCCTCTGTTGATCTTTTTCACACATAGGAAGATTGAAGAAGAATGAATAAAAATACTTTTTGGTATATTGACTTTATATTTAAGGATTTTAGCAGCTTCCTTTAAGGCTGGAACAGAGGTGTAATTTGGACTTTCTGTCTGGGGGTTTACAAAAAATAAAGGAAGTGTGATGTGTTGAATGGAGCAAGAATGATGCAATTTTTACGAGGATCACCTCTACCACAGAGACTGAACTCACACAAACAAATCTGCTAATAAAGCAGATAAAGATCACTGTTAGCATGGATTCATGTTATACCTACAGAAATGATCCCTTTGCACAGCAGGAATCATCAGTCACTTTTTTAAATTAAGATGCTGTGGAACATGGGCCTAACATAGGATCTAATGTTAACTAAAGTCTCTTGTGCTTAACAACAAAGGACAGTAGCCTGTAAACATGTATTTTCCTCTGTTTGAATGTCTGCATTTGAGAGTGTCTGTTTCTGTGTGTATTAGAGAGCATGCACATAACAGTGTGTGTGCACAAAGGAGAGCTTGATGCAAGTCTCAGGCCTGTGAAAGGCTGGAGTTTTTGGCCAGAGCAGGGCTGAGGTGAAGCAAGCATGTGAGGAGATGGAGGTTAGGGTGCCCTGTCTCTTTGCATCTCCAGACTGGCCTCATACTGAAAGCAGTAACAGAATGTGAGGATGAAAGAGAAACAAAAACTTGCCAATCAGGATGTATCAGCAAATACACGATCCTTCTTTATGAAGAGGAGCAGCACTGCACGTCTCTGTACACCGTCTTACTAAGGCAACCTCTAAACAAAAAATGCACGGTTGACTTTAGACAGGGGCTGTTTTGAAACTGTCTGCTACATTCTACCTCCAAGTGTTGTATGTACTGCACACTGCGGTTGGAGGTAGTATGTAGAATGACTGTTCTGTTGGATCTGTTCTGCAGTATGCTGGGTCAGGTGTAGCTTGATTTACGGTATTGGAAAGCGGAAGTAAACAACGGCCAAGCTGATTGCAAAATTGCTTCTTTAGCATCACTTGTGTTTTAAAAAGTTAAGAAGTGGTTTATATGAAATTTAATAATCACAGCACCTAAAAACTGAGTGGGTAATGTGTTGTAGAAAGTGAAGCACCTTCTTTTAATTGTCTGCCTTTGCTTCCAGGTGGTGGTGGTGTGTTTGATAATTTTGGATGCCTTTTTTGTCCTGGCGGAGCTGCTTATAGATCTGTCTGTTATCAAGCTGGAGCATGGACACATTGCTCCTGAGGTGAGTCTCAGATTTGTTCACTGACTCCAGGTCAGCTCACGTGTCATGTTCAAATATTTGACTGATGTAGTGAATGTTTGCAGATATTTCACTACCTGAGCCTGGCTCTCCTCACCTTCTTCATGGTGGAGCTGGCTGGTAAGCTGTACGCGTTCCGCCTGGAGTTCTTTGATCACAAGTTTGAGGTGTTTGATGGTTTTGTGGTGGTGATTTCCTTTGTGTTGGACGTCGTCTTCATCTTCCATGAGGATGCCTTTGATGGGATGGGTCTCCTCATCCTGCTGCGACTCTGGAGGGTGGCCAGGATTATCAACGGTCAGTACTTACCTGAAAGCATGTTGAGGACAACAAAATAAACAAGTCTAATCTGGTGCTCAGTGTACAGCTGTAGACCTGCTATTTGACAGTTCAAGATGAATTCTAATATTTGTTAACCATGGCTCTATTTTGCTTTATTCTGTGATTAAGTTATCAAACTGCATGCATATTTTTTTATTTGCTCAAGTAGATTGCTTCAGCCAGCAGCAGTTAAACAGGCTGTAATGGCTGCAGCATCAAAACACTAAACACCATCAAAGTATGTCTTTTACCACTTACAGACTCTGATTGTTTCTCAATCTCACAACTTTACAAAGACATTTCCAACAGAGACTGACCTGTTTGTTAAAGAGCAGAATGTTCTTTTTTTCTCTTAACTGTTCATCACTCTCACCAGACTCCATTAAAGAAGCACATACACTTTATCCTTGTAGAAAACAGGAAGTACTTGTTATTTTGTCTTTGTTGTTTAATGATGTTGTATTTGAGTAAACTCTTAAAAACAAAAGTCAACAGGCTAATCTACAACCCCTACTCCAAAAATACATTAAGACGCTGTGTAAAATGCTGATAAGAACAGATTTAGACGGTTTGCAAAATATTTAAACTATATCTCATTGAAAATAGTGCAAAGACTACATACCACATTTTGAAACTGAAAGTGTTATTGTTTTATGAAAAATGTATGCTCATTTTAAAATTGATATGAGCAACTTGTTGCAAACAAGCTGTGACACGGACAATGAAACACTTTTCCTCAGTGTACAATTGAAAAGAGTTTGTGGATTTCATCATCTACAGTTCATAATATCATTAAAAGATTCAGAGAATCTGGAGAAATCTTTGAACAAAAGGGGCAAGGCTGGAAAACCCTTACTGGATAGCTGTGACCTTTTGGCCTCCAGGGGCCACTGCATTAGAAACAGACATGACTCTGTAGTGGAATTCACTGCATGGGCTCAAAATCCCTTCCATAAAAGATTGTCTGTGAACAAAGTTTGTAGCTGCATCCTCCAATTCAGGTTAGAACTCTACCAAGCAAAGAAGAAACCATATATAAATATGACCAGAAATGCCATCGACTTCTCTAGACCTGAGCCCATTGAAGATGGACTGAGATGAAGTGAAAACTGTCCTGTGGTCTGATTAATCAATATTTGACATTTTTTTTGGAAATCATGGACGCTGTGCCCTACTCAGGGTTCCCACGCGTCCTGGAAAACCTGGAAAACAGTTGACCAGTTTTCTAGTACTGGAAAACACCTGGAAAATGGGAGAAAAAGTCAAATGTCCTGGAAAATCACATATAGTCCTGGAAAATTATTCCAACATGGCTGCATGCGACCTGACCTGATTAACAAAACACATCCCCATTCATTGTAAGTTGAGTGCACGCTGTGCTGGAAAAGACAGCGACACTGCGCAACTTTTTTCACATCTTTCCTCCTTCACTTCATAATCATGCATTCACAGAAAACGGGGGTAGATTGTTTATGTTTTATGGTACATTAACCTCGTAGAGTGCTCTTTTGATTCAAAGAGTCTTATATTTAAGTTATAGTGTGACCAGTGGAGTCGGGCAGAGAGCTTGGGGGTCTGTGCCTCACAACTTTCTCTGCAGGCTGAGAGCTCAATTACCGTACTCTAGCTCAGTTGTTCTCAAAGTGGGGTCCTGGGACCCCTGGGGGTCCGCGAACCATCGCGTGGGGGTCCGTGAAATAATTTGAATACATTTCTAATACATAATAAAATTGTGCTGTGTCATTACAAAACAGCATACACCCTTGTTATGATACCATTTGGTGGCTCGAAGGGATATGTGAGTCTCGCTACTGTTAATTTTCTGAAAGCGTTTAAGATCAATTACTTGAAAAGTATAAATGCTGTCATGTTGAGTCCACAAGGAATGAAATGACCCTCTGTTTTAAAGTATGCAAGTGGTATTTACTTGATTCAAATTGAAGTTTTATCTGTTTATCACTATGGTACAGGTCTGAAGTATTTACATTGATACATTTTACAATACAAATAGTTCCAAGGGCAGCTAAGAGTGCAAATGGTAGTAAGCATGTGCTTTAGAGATGGGAAGTTCAGCTCTTTTCAGAGAGCCGGCTCTTTTAACTTGGCTCCCAAAGAAGAGCCAGCTCTTTCGACTCATGAACGGCTCTTAATTTAGGCTCTTGTGTAGCCGAATATTTAACCTTAACTTTGCAAAAACTAATGGTTTGTGTGATGAAAACCCTTTTACGTACAGTGTTTTTATGAGAAGCCTTATAATTGCCCAATTGTGTGCATTTATTATGTTACAAAACCATTCTTCACTAATCCTAGGGTTAGGGTAAGGGTTGTGATTAGTGTTAGGGTTAAGGTTATGATCAGGGTTAGGGTTGTGATTAGGGTTAGGGTTATGATTTGGGTTAGGGTTAGGGTTAGAGATGTGATTAGGGATAGGGATAGGTTTAAGGTTATGATTAGGGTCAGGGTTGTGATTAGGATTAGTGTTGGGGTTGGGGTTAAGATTAGGGTTAGGGTTAGGATTAGGGTTAGGGTTTGGGATATGATTAGGGTTGGGGTTGTGATTAGGGTTAGGGGTGTGTTTAGGGTTAGGGTAAGGATTAGAGTTATGATTAGGGTTAGGGTTAGGATTAGGGTTAGGGTTATGATTAGGGTTAGGATTAGGGTTAAGGTTAGGGTTATGATTAGGGTTACGGTTAGGGTTATGATTAGGGTTAGGGTTGTGATTAGGGTTAGGGGTGTGATTAGGGTTAGGGTAAGGATTAGAGTTATGATTAGGGTTATGATTTGGGTTAGGGTTAGGGTTAGAGATGTGATTAGGATTAGGGTTAGGGTTGGATTAGGTTTAGGGTCAGGGTTAGGATTGGGGTTAGGGTTAGGGTTAGAGATGTGATTAGGATTAGGGTTAGGGTTATGATTAGGGATAGGGATAGGTTTAGGGTTATGATTAGGGTTAGGGTTGTGATTAGGGTTAGGGTTAGGATTAGGTTTAGGGTCAGGGTTAGGATTGGGGTTAGGGTAAGGGTTATGATTAGGGGTACGTTCAGGGTTAGGATTAGGGTTAGGGTTAGGGTTATGAATAGGGTTAGGGTTAGGATTAGGATTAGGGTTAGGGTTAGGATTAGGAGTAGGGTTAGGATTAGGGTTAGGGTCAGGATTACGATTAGGGTTAGGGTCAGGGTTAGGGTTAGGATTAGGGTTAGGGTTAGGGGTTTGAATAGGGTTAGGGTTAGGGTTAGGATTAGGATTAGGGTTAGGGTCAGGATTACGATTAGGGTTAGGGTCAGGGTTAGGATTAGGGTTAGGGTTAGAACAAGAACTAAATTTAAGTAAACAGAACCAGAACCAAACCCAAGCAAACAGACCCAGAACCAAACTCAAGCAACCAGAACCAAACCAGACCCGAACCAGAACCTTGCCAGAACCGAACCAGAACTTAACCGAACCCAACCAGAACCGAACCAAACCATAAACCGGACCAGAACCGAACTCAAGCATACAGATCCAGAACCAAACTCAAGCAAACAGAACCAGAAACATTCTCTAGCAAACAGAACCGGAACCACATTCAAGCAAACCCAACCAGAACCGAACCAGACCCGAACCAGAACCGTATCAGAACCGAACCAGAACCGAACCAGAACCGAATCAGAACCGAACCAGAACCATACCAGAACCGAATCAGACTCGAACCAGAACCAAATTCAAGCAAACAGAACCAGAACCAACTTAAGCAAACAGAACCACAACCAAACTAAGCAAACAGAACCAGAACCGAACTTGAGCAAACAGAACCAGAACTAAACTCAAGCAAACCGAACCAGAACCGAACCAGAACCGTATCAGAACTGAACCAGAACTGAACCGGAACCAAACCAGAACCAAACCAGAACCATACCAGAACCGAATCAGAACCGAACCAGAACCGAACTCAAGCAAACAGAACCAGAACCAAATTCAAGCAAACATAACCAGAACCAACTCAAGTAAACAGAAACAGAATAAACTCAAGCAAGCAGAACCAGAACCGAACTCAAGCAAACAGATGCAGAACCAAAGTCACGCAAACAGAACCAGAACCAAACTCAAGCAAACAGAACCAGAACCGAACTCAAGCAAACAGAACCAGAACCAAACTCAAGCAAACAGAACCAGAACCAAACTGGAGCAAACATTATTAATGTCCTCAGGTTGGCATTGAGAAAAATCAGATGCCTCAGCTTGGATGGGCTGATCTGATTTCTCCTCCTGAGAGAGTATTTGCCCAGTCTTCGAGAAGACAGCCTCCCCTCCATCCCCTGTATCCTATATCCGCCCGTCCCAATTTTTTGGAAATGTGTTTCATTTTTAACATTTGATATGTTGTCTTTGCAGTCTTTTCAGTTAAATAAAGGCTTCAATGATTTGCAAACCATCAAATGTTGTTTTTATCAACATTTTATACAACATCCCAACTCATCTAGAATTGAGGTTATAGATTTTTACGTTATTATAGGTTTGATCACATACTTTGCCATGGTAGAGAAGGGTCAAAATATGACGTCATTATTTAAGACAATGGACTGATAGCGACCTTGGGCCCCCATGCCCTCTTAAAAAGATTCCTCTCACCCAACCATGTCTCCATGATGATGGACGTAAATGTACCTGATTTATCTTTACAGTGAAAAATGCATCTTACAGAAGAAGAGCTCAGGGAGCAGTGTAGTTTTTTTCCAGATGGAGCTGACTTTTTGAATGTGTTGCAGGTATCCTTGTGTCAGTGAAGACCCGAGCTCACCAGCAGCTCCACAAGCTGAAGGAGAGCTACGACCGCCTGGTTCAGAGAGTCACAGAGCTGCAGGAGCACAATGATAAACTGGTGATTCTTTATTGCTTCATGTTATATTAAATGTTAAAGTTTCAAATAATGGTGATGGAAATAGTGATCATGTTTCAAGTCTCTAATGCTGCACTTAACGGTAGCAGAGATTATTATTTTAAGGACTATGATGCCCTCAGGGCTGTATTGGAAATAAGATCATGAGCAAAATGGAGGAATTATGTGTCCTATTTCCATTAAGAATATACGTGGTGGCCGTTATTAGGTCCAATACAATACAACACAGAAAATATTTTAATTTGAAAATTAAGGCTTTAGCTTTTCTTCAAGAATTTTATTTCACAGGCTTTAAGAAAGCTCTGACATTAACTAAAGAGTGTTAAACTGAACTGTTTCCAGAGGGAAACATGAATTCTTGATCCTGCATTTCTTTAAGTAGTTATGGGTCAGCAGCACCATAGACTGTATAAATAAGGGTCAAAGTATTTGTGACGTCACCCACCTGTTCCTGAAGCGCTGTTTTGAAGCCAATCGTTGGCGGGAGCCATATTGGAAATGCTGAACTCAACCTAACTTCTGTTGAGCAAGTGTGACGTAAAGAGGCGGGCTTTGAGCCTCCTAGCAAACACCTACAGTGTTCCCGCCTGTCAATCAAGTCAGCTGTGACTCTCATAATGGAAAACTCATAATCATAATATCTTCAAAATTGCCGCGTTATGAAATAATGCACCCCCTTACAGCGTGTGCCAATTGAGAAATGAGCTATCCAGACTACACTCGTTTTTTGTACCAGGCTGTAAACATGTTTTTTTCTGCTGTAAAGGTCGGCTTTGTTCAAGTTGTGTGTATGTGGTTTCTAGTACTTCCAGAGCCAGCCTCAAGCAGACACTCGAGAAACTGCAGTTTTTAACACTCCCTCATTGGCTTCGATTCTCACGGCCGCTTGGTCAGCACACTTGAAGTGTTGTTTAGTAGCTCTGAATGAGACTGACTCTTCTTGTCTTTGTGTCTGCAGGAAAAAGAGAACCAGAAGCTTCAAGCTCTGCTGAAGAAACATGGAATAGACTTCTGACTCACTGAGAGAACCAAGCTACTGTTCAGTGTCATTTCTGTCATCACCAGTTTTTATTTCTAATGATACAGTCCATGATGTACTTTAATCTTAGACCTGATCTGAATATTCATATTCATTCATTCAACTAGTGCACAGACCTGTAACTCACGATAATTCACCTGTAGAGAAATCTTGTCATGGTGGTGGAAAGAAGTTTCTTCTTGTTGATCCGGTGTCAGATATTCAGATGAAGCTGGATATCGCTGCATAAAGCTAAAAGGCCATGGTCTTATAATCTGCTTGTAAATATTAGAAACATTCCTCAGACTGATGAATTGTACATAAAAAATTAAAATATAACATCATGTGCTTTGTAAAAATGAGATAAGGAAATGAAGTAATTTCATTTATTAAAAAAACATTTATTAAATAATCTTAAAAAACTTGTATTTACATTATTTACACAAAACACACAGTAACACACATGTTCAGACAAAAGGGAAGAAGAAATCAAAGGGCAGTTTGGCATCGATGGTGGGCGTGGCTCTGTAACCAGGAAGAGCAGGTGCAGACACAGGTGTGAAGCTCACTGAGCTGCTGACTGACAGGATGGTGCTGCCTGCAGAGAGCAGGGCCTGATGGAGAAACAGCACGGTCACAAACAGAGCTGGCAGGATTGACATATCAGAGATACAAAACAATCTCTGTCTTCTTTTGATAGGATGATGAAAACAAAGCGGTGAAACAGAGAAATAACGTGTTCTGATTATTCATAGTTATTATGTGTCTAACAACTAACAAGCACTTCCACACCTTCAGAAACCCCACAGGATTAGATTTTGTTTATATGCAGCCAAGCTATGCCTCATCTGCTGACTGTGTGTCTCTGCTCTGCCCTCAGTCACACCTGCAGCACTCAACACAGCCACAACACAGACACGCTGTTCTAATTCACAGGGCGGCAAATACTGATGTTTTGTAAAGTCCTTTCTGCGTCACATTTATTCTCTTTGGGGGTCTGTTGCAAACGGAGAGCAGAGTAAAGAGATGAAGATGTCGCCATGTCCTTATGTTTCTGTTTAGCTCCAACCTGGGTCCTTTAACTAAGAACTCCACATCATAGCTTATGATAGACAAACATATATACAACATCCAAAAAATGTATGTATACTGGATAATAAATGTTGGGAGTAAAGAGTTTCATTTGACTCTATACATGGGACAATTTGTTATTAGTGGGAAAATCGTCCTCATTGTGGCTTTAATTATTATCAACAGTATATCAGTGTATTTATGTTTTCTCTGACTTTTCCAATTGCCACCCTTGTGTGCAAGTTGTTAATTTAAACATAAAGAAATCCTTTTTGGTACCCTGAACTTGAAACCAGTGGTGTTTTTATTTTTTTACTTATTCTGATATTGTATCAAAGTTTAGAATCCTGGTATTGTGACTAACCTTACACTAGAGCTGTTGACTTTTTACTCAATGATTCAAATCAGTTTAGAAGTGGAATCATATTTTGTTCAAACCCTGCGGCGATGTTTGTTGTTCTTCTCCAGTGTTAGTGTGAAGGGAGCAACGGCATGAAAGGCCATAAACTCAACAACCAGAGTCTGAAGTGACTGAAAACAAAATCTCCTCTCCAGAATACACAGACAGCGATTCAAACTGTCCTAAAACACAGAGTAAAGTATCTTCAGGCTAAAAATCTATAGTTCTCAATCTTTCACTGTTAGACATCAGACTGAAGAAGAGTCTGCAGACTCAGCTGCAGCTTATTTGTAGGATTTGAGCTTGTTTTAAATTTGAGATTCCTTTAATTTTCCTCATTGACAAGTTTGGTTTCTTAAAACTGAAGCTAAATCTACCACAGAGATCTCCTCCTCCTCTTCTAAACAAACACACAAACGTGATACCACACTGAATGCAGCAGTTTCTCTACTAACTGTTTCTCTGACACTCTTTGCTGAGGCTTCAGGGCTATGAGGCAACTTGTCTAACCTCACTTGCTCACATGCTGGCAAAAATCTTTCATACAGTACATCTGGAGTGTATTCATACCACTTCACTTTCTCTACATTTTGTTATGTTACAGCCTTATTCCAAAATGGATTCAATTTTTTATTTTTTTCGTTACCCCAGACTTGAACCCGATTGAACATCTCTGGAAAGACCTGAAAATAGCTGTGCACTGATGCTCCCTATCCAACCTCATTGAGCTTGAGAGGATGTGCAAAGAAGAATGGGAGAAACTCCTCAAATCCAGGTGTGCTAAGCTTGTAGCATCATACCTGAGAAGACTGGAGACTGTAATCACTGCCAAAGGTACTTCAACAAAGTATTAAGTAAAAGGTGTGAATACTTACGTTCATGCAATATTTGAGTGTTTTATTTTTCATTAATTTGCAAACATTTCTCCATAACATTTTTCACTTTGTCATTATGTGGTATTGTGTGGAGAATTTTGAGAGGAAAAAATAATTTCATCCATTTTGGAGTAAGGCTATAACATACGGGGCCCCTGATGTCCCAAAAAGAAATATTTTTTATAACGTGCACACAAGATAATTGCAACCCCTCCAACTTGTTCAGATGTGTATTGTCAACATAAAGCCAGATGGTAGTAACATAACAAAATGTAGAAAAGTGAAGTGGAGTTTCACTGTATAGGAAACTCTGATGCGCGAGTCTTTCAGGTAGAATATAAGACTCTTTTAAGCTGATTGAGGAGCTCTCTGGTAAAGTAAAAAAAAAGAATACACGTGAGAACAGCCTCACAGTTAACATGTTTAGATTTTTTTGTCGGTATTTCTGAGTCTGTGTTTCTTACCAAACTGCTGCTGTTGGTCTGGATGATTTCTTCGATGCTCACAATCTGAGGCTGAGGGTTCACCAAGGATCCGTATTTAGTCCATTCAATTTTTAAATGAAGAGACAACGGGACGCTGCAGCTCTGTGCCTCCTGCAAAACACAGACACACTGCTGGATTTTTGACTCATAAAATAAAATGTACATACTACTTAATGTGTTTTATAAATGTGATACATGTACAGTGTAGATTTAACTAATGATATGTAAAGATATAAATAAGTATCACACAATACCTCAAGTTTCAACTGCAACTGAATATCTTAAATCATGTTTTAAAAACACTTTCAGCATCATTCAAATACATGAAATATCTCTTACATGATATTGGTAACCCTTTTTCTATCTCAAGAAAACATCCTTGAAATAAAGATTGATTGATTGATTGATTGATTGATCCTAGAGACTAAAGCAACATGGTCTTGAGGGCCTAACATCTTTACAATCAGATGAAATTGTACAAAATATCAAAGAGCAATTCACATCAGGAAAAGTTAAAGGAAAGATAGAAGGTAAAATAAAATGAATCAACAGTTACACTGCCGGTCCAAGAAAAAGTTGCCACCTGGAGTTTTCAATCTGAACTCACCCCAGGATTTAAGTTGCTCTTGATGGGCACCCAGTCCAGCGGAGAGTCTAACGGGGAGTTTCCAAATGAAGCCACATACTGAGGATAGTTTGGTCCTCTCAGAACGTCCAGAAGCACCTGATAGACCTGGGAGCAGTTTGCAGCGTCCTCCAGTCTGCAGGGATAAGACAAGTCACAATGATATGATGATATATTTATAAGTGGATCACTGTGATCGAGGTGTGTTGAGCGTGAGGACGTCATGCCTTAATGTGCAGCCCGACACTGAGTCCACACCGAACAGGACCGGAGAGCGCTGATGCCGCCCTCGCAGACAGTCCTGGTCCTGAGTGCTGTGGAGGAGCGACAGGGTGTCTCTGGGGTTGATGCTTCTAGAAATCCCAGTGAAGACAGCTGTTAAGGACAAATCCTGGAGTATCACTGAAGACTTTCTCCCTCTGTAGAGGCTAGGCACGTAATGTTACGGTAGGAGGAAGACACACCTTAGAGACAGGTGAGTGGCAGAATGCTAGAGGTGAGTGGCTGCGTTAACACAAATAAAAGATTTGGACTTGGGAAAAGGCTCAACAAACAGATTCAACAAGAAACCGAAGCCTTATCAAATGTCTGAACCATCTCAGCTGACTCCTTTCCATGTGAAGGAGCAGCGGCTTTACTCCGAGCCCCCTCCGGATGTCCGAGCTCCTGATCCCAGTCTCTAAGGCTGAGCCCAGCCATCCTTCGGAGGAAACTCATTTCGGCTACCGGTATCTGTGACCTCATGCTTTCGGTCAGAACCCACAGCTCATGACGACCATAGGTGAGGGTTGGAACGTAGATCGACTGGTGGACAGAAAGCTTTGCCTTCTGGCTCTGCTCCTTCTTCACCAGAACAGTCCAGCACAACGCCTGTCCTGCCTGTCAGTCTCACAATCCATTTTACCCTCACTCTGTAACAAAACCCTGGGATACTTGAACTCCCTCACTTGGGGCAAAGACTCGCTCCCCACCAAAAGAGAGCAATCCACCGTTTTCCGGCAAAAGGCCATGGCCTCTGACTTAAAGGTGTTGACTCTCATCCCAGCCGCTTCACACTTAGCTGCAAACTGCCCCAATGCCTACTAAAGTTGAGTGTCTAATTTAACTGATAAATCCCACTTTGAAGTATGATGAAGCATGTAGTCAAGTCTACTCAACCTTCAGGTTTTGTTTTATGTAATTCTTTAGATTGAAACCAGGTCCGTACAAATGTCAGGAAATCTGATTTCTGGCCACATGTCGATGTCTAAACATCAACGTGTCTTTGCTAAATGTAGGGATCTCAGTTGAGTCCAACGAGCCTTCACCTACAGAGATATTTGTCTGTGTTGCTCCCTTTATGTTCTCCTACTGAATGCATAAAATCTATACCACTACTGTCAAAGACATAGTTTAATCTCTACAGCTCAAAATGTCCGGTGATGAGGATGAAGAGGAATAAATGTTAAAAAAGCAGGTGAAGGATATTCTGCTGTTTTTGTTCCAGACACAAGAGGAAGTCCAAACACATAGCCTGGATTCCCACTGAACTGGACAGCAGCCTCCTCCTTGTCCTCCTGTTTAAAGAAAAACACATCACTCACGTTAAGTCTCAGTCATCACACAATGACATTCAGTACATTTGGAGTTAACCTAATCTTGGTTCTATATCTCAACGGGTCAGAGGTAAGCTTCCCTTCATTGTTATAAGTGTGTAATGCCTTTTTTAGAACTTTCTTCAAATATTAACATCAGTCAGACTTAAGAACAACAATGGAAACCTTGCCAGCCACACAGAGAACGATCTTTGCTACTTTGTATTCTCAAAAGTGTCAAAGCATCCACAGAGAGGACATGTTCGGTGCTGCAGATGGCTGTCCTGTTTGAGCACAGTTTTATGTCAATTTTAAAAGAACTGCACTCTAGAGGAAACCTGTTGGTCACCCTACTTGCTAAAGACCAAGTATGCATGTGAGAGAACTAAATGAATAACACTACATATAAATCAATATCACAGTGACAACAATTGACGGATTCATGAGGTTAGTTATAAATCAAGTCAAAAGGCTCTCCTGTTTACTGCTGCCTTATATGAAGTCACTTCAATACATCTATATGAATAACTTTTCAAATGAAGTAACACTGCACGGTTACTTTTACTCTTTGATTTTATAACTGTCACGTCAGATTTGAGCTCCTGTTTCAAGATGTTTCTAAATCTACTCTTTGATTTTAAACCGTTTGTTTTAATAATTTCTGAAATCTCTCTTATAATCTCTTTATTTTTCCCATTAGATGCTTCTGAAGTCTTGTATGAAGCACTTTGAGTCACCTTGTTGCTAAAATGTGCACACTCTGCAGCTAATTTACAAAGCTAGATGGGCCTTTGATTGATAAACATCAAGTTCAAGTTTGCAAACCTCCCCATGGTAACCTACAACTCAAAAACTACAAGATGAGGACAGCTACAATGCAGAACTGGAGAGTGCTCTAACAAGAGGTTACTCAACGTCAAGTTATTAAATCCAGTCAAGCTCAAGGAGGTGTTCTACACACAGGACTACAGAGGTGTTTTTGAGACTCTACCTGGACAAATGTGATATGAAACTCCTGCTCCAGGGTCAGCGCAGCTTCACTGACAAATCCAAGCACCAGAGACACCGTCACATTCCCAATCTCACCAGATGGGCTGTACTTCATCGTGTAAACAACCTGAGGAAACAAATATAACTAAAAGATTAATCTGGACATGACTCCTCAACATTTTGGTCACCACAATGTCTCTATTTAAGTTAACAGATGCACTGCATTAGCTAATCCAAAACTACACAGCTACACTCAGACAGTAATGTAGCTGAAGTCTCACCTTCAGCACCACGTTAGCGCAGAGGGTTGGATTCAGCAGAACTGGGCTGAAGTTTTCACCACCACTGATCTGAAGCTCAGACTGAGTCCCATCTACAGACTGCAGGACGAGCGAAGCCACCTCCACAGGAACAACCTCCAGAGACACCAACATCAGTCAGCTCATACTTACACTGAATCGAAACCTTTCATATTCATCTTCTCCTCTCATTCACATCAGTTAGTTTGTTTCTCAGGACTGCAGCGCTGCACAATTGGTTGGTTCCTCACTTCTTCTCCGGATTTAAACATATTATCACATTCTCACAGATTAGCGCTGAACTTTTTGTCAGCTGCTCTATGTGTGAAGTGCAAGTTAGCAAAAATGCCTACATGATAGGTTCATCCATCATTCATAAGTGTGAAAACTATGGGGATGATAATTCTAGCACCAGTAAGCTGCTTTTTAACAAAATGTGCATGGGGAAAAATAAACAGAGGACTCTTACTTTTTGTCTATTTGACTCTGAATGGTACAACATTTAAAAGTATTAAAGAAGACTTGAAACTAAAGATTGAGACCATAAACTTTTTTGGGAACATGTTAACTGAGGTAATAAATCAGGTGAGAGTTTTCTCACAGACTTCTTTTTGAAACCAGTAGAGTCGCCCCCTGCTGGTCAATAGAAAGAATGTATTGGGTTTGCTTTTCAGACCAAGAGGCTACGACCACTTTTAATAGTCTACAGTAAAACTGCAGTGTTTTCATCTTTTCAGTGCATCTGACTGCAGCCAGCTTGTGCATATTTTCAGGTGCATGCTGTTATTAAAGGGCAGATAAGACACAAAGTCCCCACAGATGGATAGAGCCAATATCGAATCATTATTTCATTTAAATTTAAAGGCAGATTTTTGGTCCCGAGTGAAAGTTGAAGAAACCGAATTGTTAGCCTGTATCTAGGATCTAGTTTTCCGATAAGCTTCTTGAATCCTTCATTTTTGACGCTGCTAACAGGAAGCAGGTTTTTTGTGTAAGATTTTTTTGAAGTTCACAATTTGATATATTGTATATTGTTTTTTCTTCCGTGTTGCTATCATTGGTTTCAGCTGTGTTTACATTCCGCTCCAAGCGTCTTTAACCCCGCCTAACTCTTACCCTGCAACATGATTGGCTGTTCAATGCCGTCTTCTTCTTCTGTTTGATTTTGTGTGGCAACTGGCATTTAATGCACATAAACACCACATCCCTTTCTAGTGTTTGAAAGGTGTAATTACAGGTTTAAATATATCAAAGTTTTAAGGAACACTTGTTACATATATTGAGAAAAATTATATCACAATAATTATCATTTTTGAATTATCGCCCAGCCCTACACTGTACTACAACATTTTAATGACATTAAAACAGAATGATAACTGTGTATTATTCAAGGTTTATGCTCTTTCTGAATGAAGATCTTACCAAACTAAAATGAAAGTAAATCAGTGTACAGTGGGAATAACATTTAAAGAAATCTGACATTGCTACTTCGGGTTGATGAAACAGAGTGATGAAGTAACTGATTACTTCCCTCTTCTTTAGAACTGAGCTCAGTGTTATGAGAGGAATGTTACTCTACATTGCAACAGTCACTTCAGCTTTCTGTTTGAGTTCACATGTTGCACTTTGTGGTCAGGGGGAAAGAGACATTTTTGTTGGCTGTCAAGTCTTTGCGCAAATCTCGTCAGTGTTTTGCAGAAACATACTTTTATACAGCTCTTTGAATTTCCTAGAAACAAGGAACACCTGAACTTCCCATAAAGTCCTCCAAGGCAGAGCACAAAACATCAACACTGAGGCTTCTTTTTTGTCAAGCAAGTAGTTAAAATATACAAAGATGTTAATTATGTAATCACTGAAACACTAAAGAGTATTAATTGAACAATTCATCAAAATCAAGAAGATTAAATTATTTCTGATCCACATTTTACAAATACACAACAGCTAGGAATACTTACTGCTGCATCCTCGCTCTTCCCCTGTAGAGTAATACAAAGAAATACTGTTTAGGATCCTGATATTCTCATCATCTGATCCTCTTTTTAAGGAGTTTCTCTGTGTTTTTAGTGATTTACAATATAATCGCTTCTGAGTCCTGTGAAGCAGGAAGAAGGAAATCAATGATAGTTAGCTTTGTATGTGTTTTGAGCACTGTGTGTAAAAGGTTGGACTCACAGATAACAGCTGAATGTTTGTGTAGGTGTCCATACTGAGGGCCGGCAGACTGCTGCAGTCCTGATCCAGGACCACCTGCTGGGAGCACCGACTGCTCTGATCCTTTAGAAATGCTGGGGGAAAAAGAAAGAGAAAGCCACACACATAAAAATGTCAAATTATTATCTTTAACCTATGTTTTAAATAAAAGGTGTTTAAATGAGATGATGAAGAGGCTTCAAATGTTAACAGATTAAAAAAATACATGTAAGAAAGCTGCGGATAAATTAATGGCACAAACTTATCCAATATTCTCACAGATTAAAATAAAGCAAGGCTTTTCTCAGTATGCTTGTTAACACATCACTGCACCACTCTCCTAGCTGTGTGCTTCATAGCCTCGATGTTACAGGGTGTAATTCCGACCAATCATACTTAACTGATTCTCCTTTATAGGTGTTAACCTTTGTACCATGTTGGCTGTGGTTGTAACGCATCATGACAGCAGTCAGGTGACATGTCCATGAGTAGCCTCTGCAGGTCCTGTCATTACTATAACTGTCTTAACTGACTTGTGTTGTCAGAGGTAAATTAATAATCTATGTAGTGGTCTGCTGGGGAGCTGGAAGCACAAAGAGGGACAGAATAAGACTGAACAAACTGGTCAGGAGGACCAGTTCTGCCTGGAGGAGGTGGGTGAGAGGAGGGTGTTAGCTAAGCTGACATACATCATGGACAATCCCTCTCGACCCCTGCACCCCTGAGCAGCTCCTTCAGCAGCAGCCTGAGACACCCACCCTGTAAGAAGGAGCGCTACCGCAGGTCCTTCATCCCATCTGCAACCAGACTGTTTAACACCAGCACTACAATGCCCCGTTAGTCATCTGTCATCATCTTTCATATCACTACATGGCAGCTACTTTGTGTCTTTGCACTATGTTCTGTCTTCCCAGGTCATTATTTATGATTCACCACCACAAACTGACTGTACATTACTCATATTTAAATCGCTCTGTGTGCACTTTTCATACTGGAACTTTAAGAACTTTTACACATTGTAAGTTAAACACATCTTAAATTAAACAATACAAAATTTATATCAAAAAATAAAAATAATAAAAATAGAATAAGGCTATGGGCTATTTGTTGCATAATTAAATAAAGAGATCATAGGTAAATATTTGTATTAAATAGTCACTTAATTTAAAATAACTCTGCAGATTTTTTTTGACATGCTGCTACAGACCTGCCAGACTCCAGCGACAACAGCTACTACTACTACTACTACTACTACTACTACTACTACTACTACTATTATCTGTCTCATCACTATAAACTCTTTCTCTCTCTCTCATTCTCCTCTATCCCTCTTTCCAACCCCAACTCAGTCTCAGCAGATGGCTGTCTAGCAGGAGTCTGGTCCTGCTGGAGGTTTCTGCCTGTTAAAGGAAGTTTGTCCTTGCCGCTGTAACTTACTAAATACTGCAAAGTGCTCTGCTCATGGTGGATTAAGATGAGATCAGACTGAGTCCTGTCAGTAAGAGGGGACTGGATCTTATCCTGCCTTGATGTTGGGTCTTTGTTAATAATTTAACATTTATCAGTCCTCTGTGCTTGTGATACAATGTGACAACATGTTTTAGCATTAATCAGTATCCGTACCGTATTGTCACAGCGGCCACAGGTCTACATGACTGCGAATTGTTGTTACCTGCAGGACTGTTGTCCACACACTCAGCAGTGACTCCTGGAGCTGGCAGCATGAACATCTCTCTCTGTCCACCCTGTGCCACTGTCGCCATCACGTCTCCATACTGAAACCATGAACCGGCAGAACAGATGAAATGACTGATCTGAAGAGAACTGAGGGTAAACAGTTACAACAAAACTATCTAGTTCTGAGGCCGAGAGAGACCCACCTGGTATCCAGACGATGCCTGCAGCTCTGCAGACGACGACTCGCTGCTCCTCTCCTCTGAGCCAAAAATAAAGCGGGTAAATTTGTCAAAGAGGGAGTCAAAGTTGCCGTCAGTTGGAAGAGTAGGTGAGGGATGAGAGAACCCATCAACACCTGGAAAGAACAAAGGAGGAAAAAGACAAAGTGTAATTCTCTGTTAACTATGGTGGTCAGAGAAATAAAACAAGCCCTACTGAACACCATTAAACACTTACGGTTTTGTGACTGTATGCAGAAGATGTCATAACTAGTCTCCTTCTTGACAGAAGACCGGATCTCTGAGAATCCATCTATCTTAGTCCGTAAAGAGTAGGACGCTACATTGCGACTGCACAGCTGCTTGTTTCCACTGCAAGAAAAAAAGGTTGAAACCAAAAGTGAGCCTGAATATATTCATCCTGCATGAAGACAGAAGCCTCTAACATGTAGTCTTTATAAAGGCCATCCGTGGGCTACTCCACCGGTTGTGTATTAGACTGTAATTATTCTGGAGAAGCCTCTTTGGGAGAACCATTGATCCTATTTTTTGGACATTGTTGTAGAAGCTAATTCAACGGTACAATGGATGATGAAAACATTGAGCCTACTCGCCTGACGGTCTCCACTGAGCAGCTGGTGAACAGAGCCACCTCCTCACTGCAGTCTCTGTCACAGCAGCAGTTAACATCACAAACACCCTTGTGTTTGTCACAGGGACACAACCTGTCGACTGAAACAGAAAGAATTTCAGGTAAGATGGATATTGATATCACCAAGCTTGTTTATCCACCTGTTTCAAACTATACCTCCATCTTAACGAGGAAATAAAAAACTGTATCACCAGGTTTGTGAAACCTCTGCGGTATCTCTAAGTTTAATCTGTTTAAGATATGGCCAATATGTGTCTGATGATACAAAGCAATACGCGACGATGTATAACTTTATGTTTATGATCTTTTTATGTGTGAACACTGACACTGAAATGAGCAGGTATGTTCAAAACAGACAAATACGTATTAAATGGAACCCACAAAGCCATCTTTAAGATACAACCACCAATGTTCTTACTATATCAGATCAATAAGAATAGATTAGCTTTTGTGTAAATGTTTGGAAGACTTCAACAACTAACTTTTCATATTGTATCAAAGATGGTTTATCTGGGTTGATATAAAGCAGCAACCTCCAGCCGCGAGAATTGAAGCCAATGTGGAAGTGTTAAAAACTACAGTTCATCGAGTGTCCACTTGAGGCTGGCTCCGGAAGTACCGGAAACCACATACACACCAATTCAAAGAAGACGATCTTTACAGCAGAAATAAACATGTTTACAGCCTGGTGCAAAAAAACAAGTGTAGTCTGGATAGCTAAATTCTGGATCGGCACACACTGTATGGGGTTGGGTTTTTTTATAACCCAGCAATTTAGAAGATATTAAGATTACAGATCTTCCATTATGAGAGGTACAGCTGACTCATAGTATCCGTGACGTCACCCAGTGTGACTGTTTCTGAAGCGCTGATTTGAAGCCAATCATCAGCAGGAGCCATATTTGAAATGTTGAACTCAACCTAACTTCTGTCGAGCTAGTGTGAGGTAAAAAGGTGGTCTTTGAGCCTCCTCGCCAACAGCTACAGTGTTCTCGCCTGTCAGTCAGATCAGTCCTGTCCTTAAATGGGCAAAACTTGTAATCTTAATATCTTCTGAACCGTCGCATTAGAAAAAAATTCACCCCTGTACAATGTGTGCCGATCAAGAAATTAGCTCTTCAGACTGAAGCCGTTTTTTGAACCAGGCTGTAAACATGTTTATTTCTGCTGTAAATATCGTCTTCTTTGAATTGGTGTGTATGTGGTGTCCGGTGTTTCTGCAGCCAGCCTCAATGAACTGCAGTTTTTAACACTTCGACATGGGCTTCATATTTTGAGACAGGAGGTTGCTGCTTGGATTTATAGCAGAAAAGCAGAATACTCTTTAGCCTTAGACTGTTACTGTGAACTAAATATTAAGGGTAATGTCTGGTAGCAGCATGGAAGTGCTACTAATCATCTAAAAGCTGTTTAGCTGTATAGATAAATCATTTTTGATCAATTAGATCATCTTTAGATCAGTTTTTGGTTTTAGCTAGTTTGAATATTTAGTTGGTAGCCAGGTATAGGCTGATAATATATAGTTAGCTTGTGGTTATGCTAAATAGAATCCAGACAGGGTGAGACAACCAGATGCGTGTAGATGATCACTTATATATGGATTGCAGGTACCTACATTTAACTGAGTCAAAGTCATATAATGGAGAATCCCATGATATCATAATAACATTGCTTATTGTTAAAATAGATAAATGTTTCCAATGAAACTTGTTATTTACAGTCCTTATAGTCACATATGACATACTCAAATCAGGCACATATTAGTAAGTTGTGTATCATTAATAACTGTGTTAGATATTATACCGAGGATTTAAAGTGAAAAGTTTCAGATCGACAGATTACCATCAGTGACAGGAGAGAGCAGGAGTCCGTTGACAGGCAGCGGATCGGGGGACAGGGTCGGCTGGACGGGCTCCTCCTCGGGGGACTGGGTCGGCTGGACGGGCTCCTCCTCGGGGGACAGGGTCGGTTGGACGGGCTCTTCCTCGGGGCTGCTGAGGGTCGGTGTTGTATTGTGTGTGGTTAAAGAGTCAAACTCTGTCGGCTGTGAAGTCGTATCATTTTCAGCAGCGTCAAATGTTACGTTCCTGTCACCGAGCACAGTTGTATTCAAGTTAAAGCTTGTTGTATTTTCGTTTGAGGTGACTGTAGAAAGTAAGAGAAAAAAACTAAAGAGGTTTGAGGAGGACCATAACACTGCTGCTAAAGCCGCCATCTTTGTTTTTACCGTTGCCATGGTCCTACTTCTTCTCTTACTCTGCCAACGGGATACTGCCTCTGAGGAAACAATACTGCCACCTGTTGTCCATAAGAGGTACTACAGCAAAGCTTTTAAGGGTGTTTATTTTGTTTTATTTGACGAAGTTCTATCAAAGAAACTCCTGTCTGTCCAACAACAAAACATATACAATGTTGTATGTGATAATCAGGAGAGGGATTTGTTCCACTACTGTTTAAAACTATCCCATACAACTTGTTTGAGAACCGTTGTGTAAGTACTTCACTAGCACTGGTGATGTGTTATTAAAAATCTAATTAGGTCATTAAAAACGTTTAATATGTAATTTGCTTAATTTTCCATCGTTTTCTACGGACCCACGCACATCTAGAGCAGTACTCACAGTTATAGTAAAATAAGCCTTTTTTCCTTAGAGAATTTCTGCTTGCAATAATTTAGGGATCCACAAGGTGACAGCATAGGACCATACAACACATAACCAGTCACTCGGACATTATTTGTAAAGCGCTTTTCATACAATTCTATTGTAACAGAAAGTGCTGTACATAAAAAAAAAGATTAAAATAGGAAAAATAAAAAAATAAAAATAATAAGAAGAAATAGACTGATGGTGACTGATGCAGACTGCAGCCGTATGTGAGCCGCTGGTACCCTCTGATTCAGAAAGGTCCTGAAGTGCTGTTGTTAACCAGGCCCACTCCTGACAGCAGGAGCTCTCTAGGTTCATGAGCTCAGAGCTCACACACCTGCACCAGGTAACTTGAGATCTCTCCTGCTCTCCAGTCAGAACAGAGGTTACTCCCCTCTCTCCTTCAGTCTGTTGAGTATCGTTCTTCCTCTGTAAACTGTACCTCATAAAGATGTCCTCTTGTGTCCACAGTTAACGGCATGTCATCATCTCAGTCAGGATCACTAATTATTTAGTTTGGTTGTATTTTTTGTCCCCCTTTAAAGCCTGCAGACCTGAACAGCTAATCAGTGCGCTGCAGGCAGATAAACATGCACGTGTCATGACTGGCCTCTATGATGGCAGAGTAAAGTGCTGAACAATTTCTGAATAGATTGTGCACTGAATTTGTTGAAATTAGCCAGATAAAGTGGTAGAGCTGACCCTGTCCATATCAGTTTGTAGTCTATAGCTTCTGTTCCAGTTCTGCAAACAAAGGGTCTGAGCCGACCCTGATCCCCTGTGGACAACGCACTTACCAAGAACCTCATACAACCCCACCTAAAAAAAAAACAACAACAACCCTGAACTGTTTAACACTAGAGATTGAGACTGTTTGACTTCTATACAACCAGACTTATTTCACCCCCTGCTGGTCATTAGAGAGAATACAAGTGTAACACTCTTCATATCTGCTTAATATTTACAAAAAGACACTTCATCTGTAAACTTTTTAAAAACAGTGTTTCCCCCTCTGACTTGTTGAACTCTGACCCCTCCTGTCTCAGTTGGTTTCTTTGTTAGTTTGTCTTTGAATGGGACTCTGCAGTCTGCATTTCCCTTTATTCTTTTACTCTCACTCTCTCTCTCCCCACAGAGTCTCTCGCCCCTTGCACTCATTAATTAATTCTCAGTGGTCATTAAGGCAGCGTGGGCTGAGCCACTGATGAATAAATTCAATCTGAGTCTCTGTGGATGGTATCACTGTCAGGGGGAGGCACACCTGCACTGTGGATAGTTATGGCCAGTTTGTGTGTGTGTGTGTGTGTGTGTGTGTGTCTGTGTGTTTGTGTGTGTGTGTGTGTGTGTGTGTGTGTGCGCGCGCGCGCGCGCGTGTGTGCGCGTGTGTGTGTGCGCGCGTGTGTGTGTGTATGTTTTTCCTTCCTAATGTTTGTGCACGCTCAAACCTTGCGTGATGTGTGAGCGTTGGGGCATGGTCATTGAACGAGGAACACACAGGTTATCACAAGGTTATCACCTCACTTGCATAGCATGTGTGGGTACGTGTGAGACTGTGTGTGTGTGTGTGTGTGTGTGTGTGTGTGTGTGTGTGTGTGTGTGTGTGTGTGTGTGTGTGTGTGTGTGTGGCAGAGGAAGGAAGTCTAATTAGAGCATTAATTAAGAGGCAAGTGGTTTATTGAATAAATCCTGTGGTCATTAACGGAGCCCACAGCCTCCGCCTCCTCCCTCTGCTCTGATGTCACTGTGGCGACGCTGATGAAACTTTGGTCGAACAGACCTGGTACTCATTCTCAGGCAGAGCCAGCTCTGAAGGTTTTGGTGCCCAAAGTGAGTTCAGGATTTAGTGCTCTTTTCCTAGTACAACTCCATGAGCAAGGGGAGTAGCTTCAACATAACTGAACAAATAGTTTCGACTGCCTCCCTGGTGGCTGGTCATTATAATATGTCAAAGACCTGTTTTAAGTCTGTAAAACTGCTTAATTCAGAGAGATTTAAATGTATCTGCCTTTCTACCCATGGGCTCCTCAAACACCCCTAAAACAGGTGTGGACATTTGGAGGCAGTTGAGCTTGTGCAGCACTTGAGTCCAAGAGACAATGAAGTGTATCATATTGTATTGTACCTTGTTGTATAGTATCGAAAAGCATCCTTTCGCAATATATTGCTTCATGTCATGTCATATCATATCATATCATGTTGTGTCACGTCATATCGTATCGTGACATGCTGTGTCATGTCCTGTCCTGTCGTATCATATCGGTTGGATCCTGTGTGTCTTGGCATGTCTTGTTGTATCGTAAATCATTGTGACGTGTGTGTCTTATCCTATGGTATGGTATGGTATGGTATGGTATGGTATGGTATGGTATGGTATCATGTTATGTTATGTCATATCATATTGTGACGTGACGAGTAATGTCTAATCCTATCGTGACATGTCATGTGGTTTCGTATCCTGTTGAGTCATGTTCTGTCTTGTGGTATCGTATTGTGTCATATTCTGTCGTGCCGCGTCGTGTCATGTCGTATCGTGTCTTATCCTATCTTATTGTGTCATGTCATGTCATTTCGTATCTTGCTGTGTTGTGTCGTGTAGTATTGTGACGTGACGTTTTGTTTCTTATCCTGTTGTATTGTATGATATTGTGTCATGTCATGTCCTGTTGTGTTGTATCCTTGTATCATGTCATACCATAATGTGTCGTTTTGTGTAGTATCTAAAATCGGTCTTGATTAAGATCTGAACCTACAGATAAAAATACCTGTTCTTTAACTTCAACTTTTATTTCAGTGTTATCTTTTTCTTGACAACAGCATAGTTTACCATTTCCCAAATGATGAAAATGACTCTCTCATGCTGTTTGACCTCCTCTGCACCCTATACGTCTGCTCCTCAGTACACTGTGTACTTCACTGTAAATCTCAACTGTAAACCTTCTCTTTGACCGGTTCTAACTCACTACACAAAGCATGTATGTGCGTGTTTCTAGTGTATCATGTACCCGTGCTATAGAGCAGCACCTCTGCTCCTCTAATCCTCTCAGACTATCCCGTTCTCTGTCTCTGTCTCTATCTATCTGTCCACTTATCAGTCCATCTTTCATCAGGTCATCGTCTCTACTGTTTCGGCCTTCAACACCGCCACTCCACACACACCCCCCTCTGCTGATATCAGTGTCCTTCAAAAGCACACATGCCATGATTAGAAATAGTTTGCACAAGCTTTTTACTGTATCCTCAGATTTAGGATCTCACGCTTAGATACCTACACTGTCTCTAAACTCCAAGTTAATTAAATACAAGTACAAGCTCTCCTGAGTTCTGCAGCAATTTGAATCCATGTGTTAAGTCATTTTAAAAACAAAAGTCCACTTTAAATGAAGCAATTAAGAGACAAAAATTAAACATTAACGTTATCCAGGCAGCTTGTCTGCATCTATCTCTCACTACACCCTTTCCTCTGTCATCTGTTTCTGTCTGTCTCTGTCCGTCAGTCTGTCATCTCTCTGCCCTGATAACATCACGTTATCTACCATCCAAATAAAAAAAAACCCAACGCCCTTCGCTGACACACCTCCTGTGTGTGAGAGAGAGTGTGTGTGTGTGTGTGTGTGTGTGTGTGTGTGTGTGTGTGTGTGTGTGTGTGTGTGTGTGTGTGTGTGTGTGTGTGTGTGTGCGTAGGTAACTGTGTTTTACCTTTGTCTTCCAATCATGGTCAGAGAGGAGGTTGTCAATCTGAGTGAAACTGCAAGTGTTTGTGTATGATAAATCATGGGAACAGTGGGATATTCACATATACCCTAAACCTAGACAGTTCTGGCAGGTGAGGCCTGGGAGAGATATGTTCGTGTTTTTGGTATCAGATTATTTGCTAGCAATGAAAATCTGGTGTATCTCCCATCTGTGAACCCATTGGCTATGAGAGCAATGGTCAACTACAGAACACTTCTAGTGTAGCCAGCAGTGAACAACTTCTAGCCAAGATCTCCTTCTCCGTGCATTGCATTTTTTACAGTCCAATAGGCAACTTCAGAAGTGAGTGTGTTCAGATCAAACAATATGTATCCCTCCAGGAATGTCTGCAAAAAAGATGCCATCATTTCTTGGTTCATTGAATTCCCAGGGGATGGCCTTTTCAGATCTCTGATGAGTCTAAGTTTCACTGTAAGTTACAAGTTAGTTGCTGACTTTAGTGGGCGGATCCTGAAAAATAAACGTATTTACCTGTAATTTACAAGTCTTAAGTTGGCTAAAATGTCAACATCATGTAGACTGATGGAAAGTGTAAAGTCAATCATAGTCAGGTCTGTCCTCAAGTGAAGAAGAAGAAAACAACTTTTAAAGTGTTTGCTTTGGGTGGCTGTGGCTCAGTGGATAGAGTTGGTCGTCTATCAATCTGAAGGTTGGCAGTTCGATCCTAGCTCCGGCAGTCACATGCTGAAGTGTCCTTGAGCAAGACACTGAACCCTGAATTGCTCCAGTTGTTGTTCAGCGGTTTGTGAACGTGTATGAAAGAGATTAGCTAATACTGATGGTCGCTAACTATAGCAGCCTTTACCATCAGTGAGTGAATGTGGTGCGAATGAGTGAATGCGATGAGTAATGTTAAAGCGCTTTGAGTGGTCAGAAAGACCAGGAAAGCGCTATATAAGTACAAATCCATTCACTGTTTGTTGAACACAGGTAGGAGCCATCATTCCTGATGCATTTCAGGAAATCAGGAAATCTAGATGCTGATGGTCTTCAGTGAAACAACACCAAGGTTTGATTTTTAAATTGCTTTAAACTTCAAAAAAATCTAGGGTCAGGTAATCCAGCTGGCTTTTGCCCCATTAAAAAAAAAAAAAAAAAACTTGGAAGGATTAATCTCATCCAGGTTATCAGAGCAAGATCACCAGTGAGATTTAACACTATATTTGTCCAAAGGGAGCGCCGCAAACACACTCTGGAAGAACCTTGCAATAACTAAAGATACAATTTTTGATTTTTAGTTTTGATGCTATGTGGAGAATTACCTTCTTTTTTTTAACCACTGCAATACTTTATCTACTCTTTCACCATAGCGATTTAGCAATTTAGTTAAATATTAAGATTTTTTTTTTTTTACAAATCAACTTCCTACTTCCTTGTGAAAACAGCTTTCTGTTTGACCAATTAAAAAAGATTTCTGACTTTTTGTGCTTCTAATCTAACCCAAATCCAGGCCTTTGTTAGTCAGTGGTAGAGTCAGATGTCTTTCAGTCCATTCATCATCCCTCAGCTGGAATCAGGATAATCCTGATGTATTAGATGAAAATTGTTTCAATCCCAGTGTCGTAGTACTGTACCAGGACGACTCACGCCCTGATAATTTACTCAGTTTGGCATACGTGTGTTCACCTGCATGCACATTCATGCACCATCTTGTTCGGCAAGTAGTCACTGCCAGGATGATTTATAGTTAAAGGTGTAATGAACTGAGTTTTGCTTTCAAACATTTAACAGTAAATGCAGGCAACAGCAGTGCAATGAGTGCAATAACCATCAAGGAGGAGACAGGGATAAACTCAAACAGACATCTGTCATCATCAGGATGCACCCAGAAAAGTAAATGAGATGCTAGAGTTAGCATACTTGGACTGTTGACTACATTACTGTTAGCAAGCTAACGGTAAAGTGATTCAACCACTGGGTCTAAGAAGCTTGTTTTGTTATCATTCTGATTAAAGGCGTGTTGCAAGTATTTTGAGTTTATTAGACACCTGGGGCCTGTTGCATGAAACTAGGATAAGGGATTAAGCCGGGATATGTTGCTTATCCTGGCTCAACTTATCCGTGATCCGGTTGCATGAAAGTAGGATAGGAGGAAGCAGGATATTCTATGACATTAGTTACCATGGAGATTTAGTCTTTGGAGCTAGCCTGCTCCAGACCAGGCTAAGTTCCAGGATCTATTTAATCTCATCCCTTATCTCAGTCAGCAGTCACCACAAATGGAAACTAATAGTTATTCTGCTGTCCACTACACATTGTTATCACATTCAACTAGACCCACAGTCATTATTTAAACATTTGTGATCATTGATTTGTAATCATTGTAGATAAATGATGATTTTAGATGTTGCAAATTGCAATTAGATAATTTAGTTTCCACACACGCGATATATAAAATACACATCCCATATAAATACACAGAGAGTGATATGATCTTCCTTTATTGAATAAGGATAATAAAAGCAGGTAAACCATCAGCTCCTTTCAAAACTGAAGCCACATAGTGACTCTACAAGATAGAAAGCATGGAATCAAAAGCATACAACAAAATAATGCATACACAATCAGTCTGTATATAATGTCTGCACACTGAAATAAATGCAGGCCAAATCCATACACAACAAATTAACAGACAAATTAATACATGCAGTAGCCTCCCTACAAGCTTGTATACACAATATACAGTGCAATTATAAGAGGTCAAATTAATTCAAATTTGAATATATATATGTCTCTGCCACTGCAGGCCATATATAACTGAAATTTAAAGCATGTTAACTAAAGTAATTCAACTATATTGGTCCCTGATCAGGGAACACGGCAGGCGTACAGTGTACTTACTGGATCATCATCATCATCATCATCTGGCATTGGTGGCTCCAGCAAGGAGATGGTGCTGCCAGAAACTGCAAGGCAAACCAAAGTCAGATAGTCCAAATGGATTAGATATGAATGTGCTTACATCACATGTAAAGATGGAAGAAGGTACCTTGTATGAAGCAGTTAGCCTCTTGGGAGGGACATGCATTTGTTTCTGTCCCCCCAAGGATCCCCTCCAAAACTGGCCTGCCTTTATTTTGTGATAAGGCCATGTCTTCGGCTGGGGTGAGGGCGGTGGGAGGTGACCCACCACCCGTTCTTTGTATTTGGCCTCTCTTTTTGACGGCTAAAACAGTACATAATTTGTGTGAGCAGGCACCTTCTGGGTACAATGTACACTTGTGTAAGTATTAGTCAGGGGGGCACTTACCATTCTGCAAGATGTTCATGTATTTGACTTTTACTTGCTGCCAAGTTATTTTTGGCCCAGTCATGTTTAAGCCACACACACACACACACATACACACACACACACACACACACACACACACACACACACACACACACACACACACACACACACACACACACATATAAAGAAAGTTTCTATCTTGTCCTGTAATTAAGTATATACATATATATACACACAAACACACTTGCAGGATAAGATAGGAGAAATTTTATTTCTCCCAAGGGGAAATTAAATCAGAGAGTTATACAGTCTGATGAAGTTATATTTACACAATTTCAAACACATCTGCATCGATTCCACAACAATTTTAATTTAGTGATTATCAAGAGTGTAAGTGTGTACATGTGCACTACTTACGCATTCAGGCGATCTGCAATGGTTTCCCAAGCTTTTTGGCGCTGTTTAATTATTGATGCTGTGTTGCCTTTCTTTCTGATTTGATCTTTCACCTCTTCATATGCTTCCATGAGGATCTCCGCTTCTGACGGTGAAAAGTATGCCGCACGCGTTGCCATGGTGAATCAGTGAATCTGCGATCGATATCTGGGGTCTATTTAAGGAAGCCGCGTACGCGCACTTAGCCAGGATTGGTTTCCCCTGGCTTGATGAATCCGTGTCTGCTCATCCTGGCTTGGTCTTTGTGCAACCGACTGAGCCTGGACGCTCTTGTTTTGGATTGGGTGAACTCGGCTCAGTCATTTATCCCGGATATCTTAATCCTACTTTCATGCAACAGGCCCCTGTAGCTGAATCAATGGATGTTTCTCCCCCAAAGAAGAAGTGCAGCAGTGTGCATTCACTAACAACACAGCACTGTAACATCATTGATGATTTTAATCTCCAGACACGCCGAAAGGATCAGTTAGAATATGTTGTTGACTGGGACTCAAGCTTTGGTGATTCAACCATAACATGCTCAGGTCTACTCAAAAGATTTGAAAACCCAAACTGGAGGTTTAATCTTTAAAAAAAAAACAGGACTAGATTACATAATATAATCCGGTTTGGTAATTTAGTTTCTCGAAATTGAGTCCAATCAGAAAGCTTTAATCGGACCAGATTACTTTAAGCAAACAGTTTTCTCATTGCCTTGTTTGGATATTTGCAAAAAAAAGTTTGTCTTTTTCTGTACACTTGGACTAAAATAAGAAAACGAGCGAGGACTGTCTGAAATCAATTGAGGTTAAGGGTGTGCCATGGGCAATCTGTGTTGTATTGATCCATTCAATAAAAACAATCTGTCAACCTGGTTCAGATTCATCAAACCATAGGTGGACAAAAAAGTCTGGATTACATCCTGTCAAGTAAAAGATGACAGTATTGGTCACATAAACTAAGTATGAGGTGTTTTAAACCAACAACTAAACATAGAAGTGTTGTTTCAATGGTAAATTAGATGATTTACATTAAAGTGTTTCCAGTCTAACTTTAATATGCAAACACTCACATCCTATTCACTCACTCTAATCTGAATTATCCATCATAACAGAGACCTTGGTTTGCCAGATTCTCCTCCAGTTATTACAGGTTATTACTGCCAATGAAAATAGAAAAACCCGACTGCTGATTTATCCTCGGGAGCAGCGTGTGCACAGCTCAGCTCATTTCAATCACAAATGGCAGCATCTTGATTTACACCGGCCACTGTTTTAATAGAGCTCGCCATGGCCAAATTCAAACGAGTCCGATTAATCAACTAAACATTCAATATCTCCCATTCAGCAGGCCGGCGGAGAGCGGACGCTGCTTCTCAATATGAATTTTCCGGGAGATTTCTCTATTGATCGACAGACAGATGATTTGTGAGATACATTGTGTGGGGATCAATAAGCGGCCGGTCAATAGCTCATAGGGAGAAATGAAGTGTGGTGACATGAAGGCCACAAAGTCAAGTCTGCATGTAGTCCTGCAAAGAGAACGTGCATCATGTTTTTATGCCAAGCCAGGGACTTGAACTGGCAACCATTCAGTCACACTGCTCTATATCTGCTGGCCTACATAGCCTGAGAGGTTTAATAAAGAAGAGAGGCATACAGCAGGGTGGCCAGTGACTTTTACAGCAATCAGACACATGTTTCAGTCCTAGACACACACACACACACACACACACACACACACACACACACACACACACACACACACAACTACACTTTATTTCACTGGAGTTCCACTTTGCTGCTCTGCTCTGTAGGGAGACTTCAGTCTTCGGGGGGTCCAGTGTGTGTG